>NC_084470.1:41945662-42570662 GCF_027409185.1 Cynocephalus volans | reverse complement strand
ATATCTGTCTAATATCAGTCTTCTGCTGTCCATACGTTCTTCTCTCTAGAGGAGTACAGCCTTCTCAAAGTCCAATCCCACACTAGAGTAATTTCTATAGTTAGCTTCTTCCTGTGTTGATGTTTAAAAGCTTAGAGTGCTCCCTATTATCAAATCCAATAAAAACAAAGGGCTTGTTTCCCATCTAGGCTGTTTCCCTAACTAAATTTCTCTCAATGAGTTAACAAGTGTTGATTCAATTTATAGATAGATATTTTTCAATAGCTCCCAAGCCTATAAAACCAAGGGAGAAAAAATACTCTTACTTCAGGTGGTAAAGTGAAAATGCATCTCTCTATCCCACTTGTCTTCATTCAACTGAGCAGCGTAAAATGAGCTGTTAACAAAAGCCAACCAAATTGTGACATTTCAACTTTCAAATCTCTTCCAAGTCAGTTAAAAAATAGACTCAAACTTTTATTTTTCCTGTTTGGAATTAGATTCCACACTTCGCGTTCTCTGTATATGTCAAACATATTTTGCATCTTGAATTTTGAAGTTTCTGACTTTTTCCTTCACTAGGAAAGGGCAATGTAGAACATTATTTATATGATAATTTTTCTTTCCCTAAAGTTTTCAAACTCCAGCCTAAATGCTACCTGTTTTTCCTCTCCCTGGGGCCAAGACTTACAAAGCTAGCTCAAAAGGAGACACTGAGAGAAGGAAAAATGGTGGTGAGGATTTTATTTTAATTATTCCCATTTAACACTATTTCTATATGAGGAAGTAGAAATTTAGACAAGTTGAGCAACTTGCCTCAAATCACATGCTCATTTGAAGGTAGATGAATGTCAACCTAAGTCTGCTGTTTCCATGACAATCTCTTCTCTCTTAGGCAGAATTAAGGATGGATGAAGGTGAAAAAGATTCTAAAAAAATCTCATCAGAAAATTACTATATTTGAGATATTTTAATGCTTTTAAGAATTTGTATGTATATATAGGGTCAAAAAATCAGAAAATTCAGTAGCATATAAAAAAGGAAATAGAGATAATCTGTAATTCCAGTACCCCAAAATAACCACTGTTGATTTTTGGTACATTTCTTTTTTTTTTAATTTAATATGTCATGAACATTTATCTCCCTTTTGTTACAGGGCACACTCAGCTTCCTCGCGGAGGCTCCCCAAAATTGATACCAAACTCACAGGTTCAGCTGCCTGCCCCCAGACAAAAAACAGGCATGGCTCCTTCCCTCCAGAAGTTTATATTTCAGAGACAATGTGGTAAATAAAAGATGCAAGGCTTGAATGGCCACATATTACCCTGACTGAAGACAACTATTCATTTTTTAAGGTAATACTTAAATATACTAACTCATTTCATCTTCACATCACCCTGTGAGTTAGGTACTATTGCTTTCCACATTTACACATGAGGAAACTACCAGACAAAAACCAAACAACCCCAAAGTCAAATGTTGGTAAAAATGGAAGTCACCTGAGGAGAGGTGTTAGGCTGACCCATCTCTCTGGTAAACCTGCAGGAGAATGGCCAGGCTAAAGCCATTTCAAGGGCTCAGGTTTACTGAGGGGTTTTTAAAGGGGGGGATAAGGGAATGGAACATGGGAAATGAAAAGCAGGAGGCACATGAGCAGTGAAGGCTTCATGCAAGTTCTCAGCTACATGGTCTCACCAAGACTCTGTCTGGTTTCTGCTCCTGTCCTTGCTATCTCACGGTCCTGCTGGAGGGGTGGAATCAGCATAGCTTTACTGATGTCTTCCTTGACTTCCCAGTGTCTGGATAGCACATGCAAGTCTGCAGCTCCAGGCTGGCTGGAAAACAACTTTACATTCATGAAAATAATGTCAACTTGCCTCATAACCGAGGTTCGAAATATCAAATAACCATGGGAAATGAGGAAACTCAGAGATATGCATCCCAAGAAAAAACTGTCTTTTTTTTTTTTAATTTTATTTTCTCGATATACATTGTGGCTGATTATTGCTCCCCATCACCAAAACCTCCCTCCCTTCTCCCTCCCCCCCTTCCCCCCAACAATGTCCTTTCTGTTTGCTTGTCATATCAACTTCAAGTAATTGTGGTTGTTATATCTTCTTCCCCCCCCCCCCCGGTTTTGTGTGTGTGTGTGTGTGTGTGTGTGTGTGTGTGTGTGTGTGTGTGTGAATTTATATATTAATTTTTAGCTCCCACCAATAAGTGAGAACATGTGGTATTTCTCTTTCTGTGCCTGACTTGTTTCACTTAATATAATTCTCTCGAGGTCCATCCATGTTGTTGCAAATGGCAGTATTTCATTCGTTTTTATAGCTGAGTAGTATTCCATTGTGTAGATGTACCACATTTTCTGTATCCACTCATATGATGATGGACATTTGGGCTGATTCCAACTCTTGGCTATTGTAAAGAGTGCTGCGATGAACATTGGGGAACAGGTATACCTTCAACTTGATGATTTCCATTCCTCTGGGTATATCCCCAACAGTGGGATAGCTGAGTCGTATGGTAGATCTATCTGCAGTTGTTTGAGGAACCTCCATACCATTTTCTATAGAGGCTGCACCATTTTGCAGTCCCACCAACAATGTAAGAGAGTTCCTTTTTCTCCGCAACCTCGCCAGCATTTATCGTTCAGAGTCTTTTGGATTTTAGCCATCCTAACTGGGGTTAGGTGGTATCTCAGTGTGGTTTTGATTTGCATTTCCCGGATGCTGAGTGATGTTGAGCATTTTTCATATGTCTGTTGGCCATTTGGATATCTTCCTTAGAGAAATGCCTACATAGCTCTTTTGCCCATTTTTTCATTGGATTGCTTGTTTTCTTCTTGTAAAGTTGTTTGAGTTCCTTATATATTCTGGATATTAATCCTTTGTCAGATGTATATTTTGCAAATATTTTCTCCCACTCTGTTGGTTGTCTTTTAACTCTGTTAATTGTTTCTTTTGCTGTGCAGAAGCTTTTTAGTTTGCTATAATCCCATTTGTTTATTTTTCCTTTGGTTGCCCGTGCTTTTGGGGTCGTGTTCATGAAGTCTGTGTCCAGTCCTATTTCCTGAAGTGTTTCTCCTATGTTTTCTTTAAGAAGTTTTATTGTTACAGGGTGTATATTTAAATCCTTAATCCATTTTGAGTTGATTTTAGTATACGGTGAGAGGTATGGATCTAGTTTCATTCTCCTGCATATGGATATCCAGTTATCCCAGCACCATTTGCTGAAGAGGCAGTCCCTTCCCCAGTGAATAGGCTTGGTGCCTTTGTCAAAGATCAGATGGCAGTAAGTGTGTGGGTTGATTTCTGGATTCTCTATTCTATTCCGTTGGTCAGTGTGTCTGTTTCTATGCCAGTACCATACTGTTTTGGTTATTATAGCTTTGTAGTATAGCTTAAAGTCAGGTAGTGTTATGCCTCCAGATTTATTTTTTTTGCTCAGCATTGCTTTGGCTATGCGTGGTCTTTTATTGTTCCATATAAATGTCTGGATAGTTTTTTCCATTTCTGAGAAAAATGTCTTTGGAATTTTGATGGGGATTGCATTGAATTTGTATATCACTTTGGGTAGTATGGACATTTTCACAATGTTGATTCTTCCAATCCAAGAGCATGGGATATCTTTCCATCTTCTTGTATCCTCTCTAATTTCTCTCAGCAGTGGTTTGTAGTTCTCATTATAGAGATTTTTCACCTCCTTGGTTAACTCAATTCCTAAGTATTTTATTTTTTTGGTGGCTATTGTAAATGGGCAGGCTTTCTTGATTTCTCGTTCTGCATGTTCACTATTGGAGAAAAGAAATGCTACTGATTTTTGTGTGTTGATTTTGTATCCTGCTACTGTGCTGAAATCATTTATCAATTCCAGCAGTTTTTTTGTAGAGGTTTTAGGCTGTTCGATATATAGGATCATGTCATCTGCAAACAGGGACAGTTTGACTTCATCTTTTCCAATCTGGATGCCCTTTATTTCCTTCTCTTCTCTGATTGCTCTGGCTAGTACTTCCAACACTATGTTGAATAGGAGTGGTGAGAGTGGGCATCCTTGTCTACTTCCTGTTCTTAAAGGAACAGCTTTCAGCTTTTGCCCATTCAGGATGATATTGGCAGTGGGTTTGGCATATATGGCTTTAATTATGTTGAGATACTTTCCCTCTATACCTAACTTATAGAGGGTCTTTGTCATGAATGAGTGCTGAACTTTATCAAATGCTTTTTCAGCATCTATAGAGATGATCATATGGTCCTTGTATTTGAGTTTATTAATATGGTGTATCACATTTATTGATTTGCGTATGTTGAACCAACCTTGCATCCCTGGGATGAATCCCACTTGATTGTGATGAATAATTTTACGTATGTGTTGCTGTATTCTGTTTGCTAGTATTTTAGTGAGGATTTTTGCATCTATATTCATCAAGGATATCAGCCTGTAGTTTTCTTTTTTGGTTATATCTTTACCTGGTTTTGGTATCAGGATGATGTTTGCTTCATAGAATGAGTTTGGGAGATTTGCGTCCGTTTCAATCTTTTGGAATAGTTTGTAAAGAATCGGTGTCAATTCCTCTTTGAATGATTGGTAAAATTCTGCTGTGAATCCATCTGGCCCTGGGCTTTCTTTGTTGGGAGCCTTCTGATAACAGCTTCAATCTCCTTTATTGTTATTGGTCTGTTCAAATTTTCTACGTCTTCATGGTTCAGTTTTGGGAGCTTGTGTGTGTCCAGAAATTTATCCATTTCCTCCAGATTTTCAAATTTGTTGGCGTATAGTTGTTTATAGTAGTCTCGAATGATTCCTTGTATTTCAGATGAATCAGTTGTAATACCGCCTTTTTCATTAATATTTGCCTACAGCCCATGTTATTTTAGGTCCCAACATGGCTTCAGTCCTGCTCCCTCCAACACTTTGCCTGCATATTATCTTCTATAATATAATTTGATAGTAATATTTTTTAATCAAAAAGTTTTATTGAACACATCCTATGTCTTAGGCACTATACTAGGAAATAGAGATTTACAATGGAAAAACAATCAATGACCTTGCCTTCAGGAAGTTAACATTTGATAGTATGAGGCAGATAATAAGCAATGAACAAATATACAAGATAAATACAGAATTTGAGCTACAAAGTATTATGAAGAAAACACATATATGGATATAATGCAGAATTACTCTATTTCAGATAGGAAAGTCAGAGAGGGCATTTCTCAGGATACGACATGGTGATGGAGTTTGGATGTGTTGTCCCCTCCAAAACTCATGTAGAAATTTGATCCCCAATGTGGCAGTGTTGGAAACTGATTGAGTCATGGGGGCAGATCCCTCATGAATGGCTTAATGCTCTCCCTGGGGGAGGAGGGGTAGTGAGTGAGTTCTCCCTCTATTAGTTCCCAAGAAAGTTGATTGTTTAAAGGACCCTGGCACCTCCTCTCTCTCTTGCCATGTGATCTGCTTGTACCCACCAGCTGCCTGCCGCTTTTCTGCCATGAGTAGAAGCAGCCCGAGGCTTGTTCCAGATGCAGCTGTTCCAGAATCATAAGCCAAATAAACTTCTTTCCTTTATTAATTATCCAGTCTCAGGTATTTCTGTTACAGCAACACAAAACGGACTAATACACATGGGTGATGAAAATTAGAGAATAAGGAGGAGTTACAGGAAAAAAAACAACAAACTAAGAAATTGCATTCTAAGCCAAGAAATAGCAATCCAAACAAAGGGCCCGGCAAGGAAAAAGAGGTGAGAGAGGGAAGGTCTTGCTCTGTTCTGTGAAGAAAGTCTGTGCTGCTGGGATATTGTAGATAGAAGGAGAATGGTAAGAAAGGTGTCAAGAGCTGTGAGCAGGGAGGAAATCAAAAAGGGTTTTGTGGGCCAGGAAAGAGTTTCAGTGAGTGCAACTGAGAAGCTACCGAAGGTTGCGAAGCAAAAAATAGATCTAATTTGATTAAGGTATAACAGACATGAATTTCTCAGTTGCAGACTCAGTCGTGAAAAAACAGAATTTATTTCTTAAGTCAATTTAATATCTGACTTTTAGCCTCAAGCTTGCCCAGCAGCAGACAATCAAATCTCTTTAATTTCAGGTTTCTCTCAGTTTAATTCAGTGATTTTCCAGTAAATTTGGGAGTATAATTAATCAGAGTGTGCCCTCCAGTTCTCTTTCCAGGAACAAAGGAGCTTACGGACATCATAATGTTGAGATGTGTTTGTGGTTTCGCGTGTGCCATGTGTGTATGTGGTGGTGGTGGTTGGGTTGGATTCTTGATTCTCCATCGCCCTTCACTGCTGATATAACTGGCCCAGTCCTCAGGCATATTCCCCATCCAAATGGATACTTGTGATTGTGTAATTGTTTTGTGTGTGATGCTGGTCCTCAATTTTGATCCCAGTGACATGGCTTTGGTCCCAGCATATCTCCAGTCCTCAGGTCCATGCATGTTGCTCCTGTAAGCATTCAGGCATAGTCCACTCTGCTGGGCCTTCGTCAGACCTTACATGGCCTTCTCTTTGGTATAGAAAAGGATCAGTGGCTCTCTTGTGCTTTTGTGAGGCCTGAGAGATAGGGAGCTACTCTGTGACTCTCACAAGGTCCCTAATACTTCTCAAAGTCTCTCTTCCAGGATCCAGTGACCTAGAGTTCCAGTGAGCAGGACCACAAGTTCACTCTATTCTGGGATTCCCAAATTTAAGGAAAGATTTCCACTGGATATAGGCCACAGGACAGAGGTGTCTAAAGGTTGGAGAAATCCTCCCACCCACCTACCACACAGACCACCATTTCTATTTTTCTCGTTTTGTCTTTCAAACATTTTTTTCTCTCCCCTGCCAGAGCACCTTGTCTGCTCTGGGATGTGGGATCGGGGTAGTGCGGTGGCAGACACTGACCTCAGGAGCCATGGGTGTGGCATCTTTGACATCTCTGGGCCACACAGCATGGAGTACCCATTTCATACTGCTACCAAAGCAAGAAGGTAAGCAGGTGGACTGAGGGTGAAAAACAGCATAACCATCAACATTCTGAGGCAGTGTTCTGCTATATTTTTCCATTTTTGCAAATATATCAGGGCTGCCCCACAGCTCTTACTCTAAGCTTAGGATTTTCTTAGGTGTATCCTCCGATTACTCCTTAGGTGGCTTTTGTTTTGTGTGCTGGGAATTGTGAGCATTGTTGTCCTTTCTATAATCTAGTCTCACATATATGTAAAGTTTGGGGCACAGGGTGGTACATTTTTCTTGTTTCTAGAACTGATATGTTTGTATTTTTTACCTATTTATTTTTTTACATATCTTTGACCATTTCAGTTAGGATTTACAATAGGAGGATTTAAATATGTATTCTTTAATCACCATCTTATATTTTGATTTTAAATATTTACCTATTTAATGCATCTGGAATCATCTTGGTGTTTTATATGAGGCATCAAATTTTGATTTTTTTTCCCCAAAATAGTTAACCAGTGGTCCAATTAATATTTATTAGTGTAAAATGTCACCTCTTAAAGTTTTCTTTTATATCAAAAGTATTTTTTCCTGGGATGTAAATTACTTTGCTTTGATATGCTTTTTCCCACTTCATTACAAAAGCTATAATTATTATCTGTTTATGCCTATTTTCATATTTGGTTGGGAAGTTTCTTTTTAATACTCCTTGTTCATTTTAAATATTCTTGGTAAGTACCAGCTCTATACTTTCCAAAATAAATTTTATAATCAATTTGCCAGATTTAAAAAAAATCAAACACCTTGAGTTATTTTTTTTGGCATTGTATTAAATTTTTGAATTTACTTGGTGAGAATTTATTGTCATCCCAGAATGCTGTACATACAAACTCTTTTATTTCTCTTTTAAAAGCATTTTGCACATATTTTTCTGTTGAGTATATTCCTAGCTATTAAATACTTAGTTTTCTATTGTAAAAGCAATCACTTTTTCAATACATCTATTAGTTTTTACATACTTATTTTGTTTGGGGGCATTTTATTAGTTGTATAAGATTTTTCAGTTTATTCTTTTCAGTTGATTTTTTTTGACTATCACTCTAGTCAAATGATACCAACTATAAGTCATAATTATATCCCTCTTGCAATTGTTAAACATCTTATTTACATTTCTTGTTTTATGCCATTGATTGAATCTTTCAAAACAAGGCTTAAAAAAAGGTAGTGGCAATAGTTCAGATCTTTCTCTTTACTTATTTTTATGGGAATCGTGCTGTTATTTTATTCTTAAATGCTAAGCTAGCCTTAGATACTTTTAGCCATGTTAAATGTTCCTCCTATTTTTAGTCCAAGATTCTGTGTGTAAAATATTTATATTCATTGAGTTACTTTCTAATCAGTCATATGATTTTTCAGTTGGTGTCATAAATTATATTATTACATTTGTTACTAAGAAATCATAATACAAGGATAAGAGTTTTAGATTATATACTACTTGCTTTTGATGTATCGTTTCTTTTAATAAACTACTTGTATTAGTACATTTCTGTTACGTATAACAGAATACCTGAAACTGGGTAGTTTATAGAGAAATTATTTCTTACAGTTTTGGAGGCTGGGAAGTTCACAATTCAGGGGGCACATCTTTTGAATGGAAGCTCTCTACAGGGTCCCCTGGCCATCAGGGTATCATTTGGCGAGAAACGGCGTGAGCCGAGCAAGGGCTAACCTCATTTGCTCTCCTTATGAAGCCATCAGAACCATGCCCCTGACAACCTATTAAACCATCAATCTAGTACTTCATGAATGGATCAGTCCTCATGATCCTATCACCTCTTAAAGTCCCCATCTCTCAAATACCATCATTGGATTTCCTACCTTTTTAACACTGTTACAATGGGGATCAAGTTTCCAATATACAAACTTTTAGGGGGCACATTCAACCCGTAGCATCCTGCCCTTGTCTCCCAAAGTTCATGTCTTTCTCATATGTAGGTATATTCATTCTGTCCACAAAGTTTTAACTTGTTTCAACTCAAAAGTCCAAAGACTCATCTGAGAAGTCAAATAAGTTATCTACTTCCAAGATACAATGGTTGGACAAGCATAGGGTACACATTCCCATTCAAAAAAGGAGAAATAGGCCAAAAAGAAGCTGTAACAGGTCCTAAGCATGTCTGAAACCCATCAAGGCAGGCATTAAATGTTAAAGCTAGAGAATAATCTCTCTTGACTGCATGTCCAGCATCCTCTGCACACTGATGCAGGGGTTGGGCCTTCAGGTACTCAGGCAGCCAGATCCTATGGCTTTCCTGGGCTTAATACATGCTTCAGCTCTCCCAGGCTGACATTGTATGCTGATAGCTCTGTGATTCTGGGGTCTTGGTGGTGGTCCTTCTCCCACAGCTCAACTAAGCATAGTCCTGGTGGGGGTTCTCTGCTGCAATTCCAACCCCACATTTCTGCTTGGCATTGCTTTAGTGATGGCTCCCTGGGGTGACTCTACCCCTATCACAAATCTCTCCCTGGGCCCCCAGGCTTTCCCATACATCCTTTGAAATCTGGGTGAGATGCGTCCACAAGCTCTTGCACTCTGTGAGCCTGCAGACTGAACAACATGTGGATGTCAACAAGGCTTCCAGCTTGTATCTTCTAAAGCTGTGGCTCCAGAGGCACCTGGGGCCAATTCAGCCATGTCTGGAACAGCTGGAGCAGCCAGGGTGTGGGGAGAAGCATCCTGAGGTGGTCCTGGACAGCAATCCTGTGGCAGGCACCCCAAGCCTGTTCCTTAAAACTATTCTGTCTCCTTGGGCCTCTGGGGCTGTGATGGGAGGGACAAACTTGAAGAAGTCTGAAATGCTTTTGGGTCTTTTTTCCATTCTCTTGATGATCCCTTCCTTGAGTCCCGATCTCCTTAGCAGATAGTCACTGGGCTACAGCTATGGTTTCCTCTCCCCTACACACTTTTTTACTTTCTACATGACCAGGCTGAGAGTTTTCCACTTTTTTACCCTCTGTTTCCCTTCTAATTATAAATTTTGCTTTTATGTCATGTCTTTGCTGCCATAACTCAGCACAGGCTGTTACAAATAGCCACACAGCTGCCTGAATGCTTCGCTGCTTAGAAATTTCTTCTAAATACACTGGTTCATCACTTTAAAGTTATACATTTTATAAAGCTCTTGAGAATGAACATAATCTAGCCAAGTTCTTTCATAGCAAGGGTGACTTTTGCTACAGTTTTCAATAAGCTTTTCCTTATTTCCCTCTAAGATCTCCTCAGAATGGCCTTTACTGTTCATATGTGTATCAGCATTCTGATCACCACCAATCTCTAAGAAGTTCCAAACTTTCCCTGTCTTCTTGTCTTTTCAGGTCTCACCAGAATCTAGGCTTTCTCTAGATTGCTCCCCCAAATTCTTCCAGCCTCTGCCCATTACCCAGTTACAAAGCTGCTTCCACATTTTCATGTATTTGTTATAAGAAACACCCCACTTCTGGTACCAAAATCTGTATTAGGTGTTCTCCAGAGAGACAGAACAAATAGGATATGTATATAAATATATGAGAGGAGATTTATTAGGGGAATTGGATCATGTGATTATGAAGACTGAGGAGTCCTACATGCAGCTGTCTGCAAATTGGATGTCGGTAGTATGGCTCAGTTCAAGTCTGAAAGCCTCAGAACCAGGGAAACCAATGGTGTGATTATCAATATGAGGCCAAAGGCCTGGAATCTGAGTGCATCTAGTGTAAGCCCTGGATCCCAAAGGCTGAAGAGTCTCAAGTTCTGATGTCCATGGACAGGAGAGAAGAGGCTATTTCAGCTTCAGTGCATGCAGTGTGAGATTCGCTTTTTCCTCTGTTTTTTTCTCTCTGAGCCCCCAGTGGACTGGGTGTTGCCTGCCCATATTGAGGGCAGATCATTCCCACTCAGTCAACTGAGGCTTACATGCTAATCTCTTTTGGAAACACTCTCATACATACATAGACCCCAAAATAATGCTTTACCAGGTTTCTACGTATTCTTTAATCTAGTCAAGTTGACACCTAAAATTAACCATCATACTACTGAATTCAACTGACTGTAAATTAGGAACTTAGAACTTATATCAATAATATTTGTGTCTTTGTATTTTAACTTTGTATTGAAGTATAGCATTTATAAAGAAAAATTCACATATCATAAATATATTGTGAAATGATGATATAAATTTTTTTAAAATTTTATTTTACTTCATTTTAAAATTTCATGGCTTGGTTCTTCCTATTAAATTTCAGCCTCAGGATTAGGCTTATTACAAAAAATGAACCGTGAAGGTTTCCATCATTTTCAGTGATGGAAAGTTTATATAATGTGAGAATGTTTCGTTCCTTAATACTTTGAAATAAGTAGTTTATAAAACTATATCTAAGTCTAGATATTTTTTATATACCTAATTTTTTGGTAACTTTTCCCATTTCTTCCATGACTATTTGTTTCACATTTTATCTGTGTACAACTTCATAATATTTTCTGGAAGAATTAGTAATATGTATTATTTTCCTCTACTCTGAAAGCAATATCTCTTTCTCTGGTTATATCATATTTTTAAACCTAATTTTGTGAGTTTATGTTCTTCAATTTCTTTTTGAGATTACACTTGCCAGAAAAATTCATTGTTTTCCTCATGAACTTGTTCTTTGACTTATGCAGTCTACTTCTTTATTTATTTTCTGCTTTTAACTTTATTAATTCTCTCCATTTCATTATGTTTGTTTTATTGTCCTTCATTTAACTTCTTGAATTGAATTCTTTACTTGTTTGTGTTATTTTTCTTATTTAATAATGAAAGCATTTATAACAATGAAATAACTCTGAGAACATGCCACATGTTTATTTATTAGTTTTCTAAATTTTTTATCTTTCTTAAAATATTGTAAATGCTATTTGGATAGTCTCTCTGAATCAAGAGTTCAGAATGCTTTTAACTGTGTCTAAATTAGGTTTTAGTTGCCTATAAACTTAAGAGAAAAAAAAAGGTGGAAGCTTATTTCCATCCCACATAATAGGAGCTCAAAGATGGTCCAGAGCTAATAAGATGGTTCTTCACATGATGTCCAGGCTCCCAAGATTCTTCTACAATTTTTCACCAGCTTCCCTTAGACATCACCTTTGTCCATGTAAGTAATACATGAGTGATGTGTCTTTCTTAGGGCATCCCATCTAGAGGCATGTGATGTCCATCTGACATTGTGATCATCTGGTCAAGGTTTGTCCAATTTCTTAAACAAATATCTAGGATTCTTTTCCTCTTGCAACTAATAAGTCATCTATGAGGAGACACTTTAAGGCCATGCAAATATCTTGCTCCTGATCAGAAATATCCCTCTAGATTTAGCATCTATTGTTGATTCTTGCTGAGAACTGATCTTCACTACAATTGTTGCATTTAACCCGTACATTAAAGATAGCATTTAGGCCGATTGTCCAGGTCTCAATGTCTCTCTCCCCGTGCTTCCTAACATAGAATCTTGTAAGCTTACCATCCCTTTGTCTTACTTCAAACCCACATAACATAAATTCCTTTTTCTCAGTAGTCTTTCCTTTATATTATTAGTTTAAATGTTCATTATGATCACATATCAAACATTTTCAAAGTTGTTATAATATAATGAGTTCCTGTTTACCCATTACCTCACTTCAACAGTGGTTGGGATTTTGTCACATTTGCTGCATTTCTTCTCTCTAACTTGTGTTTTATTTAACCTATGCTTTTGAAGTATTTTAATGTGAATTCTAGACCTCCTGTTGCATCTCTTTACATGCTTCAATATGTAATATTTAAAAATATGGAAATTTTCTTAAATAAGAAAAATAAAAAATTTCCCTGATGAAAAGTGTTGGCAAGGTCCCTTGTTTTCTGATGAAAACCTGCTTACAGTCTTTTACAGAATTCTTGTGCCAGACTTGTCAAACGGAGCTGTGATGATGCACAGTGAACTATCCTCAAGGAAGGTGCTTCACCAAATTAGCCACTCCTTTCATCTCATCTGTGGCTCAAGTTCTTTGGAAACATAAAAGATTGGCTGAAATTTACATATATGTCTGCTTAGCAGAGAGAGAGAAACACTGTCAGGAATATGGTCCCCGAAATTCATCTGAATTGTTGCAATTGTTTATAGCAAAGCCCTTGCACAGTGAATTTATTTTCATTCATTCTTTTACACCCATGCATAGATACCCATGAAGAGATAATTCAAGAATTACATGATAAGAAGCATCTTTGGCATTAGAACAAGAATTCTTTTAAATCTGTTAGGGGAGTCCATTGCCAAACAGTTTAACTATTTACAACATTTTTATTGTTCACGTATGAATCAGACCGAGGCTTTGGGCTAGAGTACAATGGAACCTCAAAAAGTTTATGGAAAAATAGAAATAAAAGATAATATGAATCTTCCCATGAACTTCTTGAAGATCCCTTGTATATACCATCTGAAGTCTGTCAAACGAGGAAGAGACAGCAACTCTTCAAGAGGGATTTCTGAGCAATGATTCCCTAATGCCAGTCCTTCACATGGAGCAGGGCAGAGCCATCACAGAGTTTTCACCAGCCCAGGGATTTCATTCTGAAGGAAAGTGAGGACCACATTGATAATTTCTTACATAGTCACTTCGGAGGGGGAACTCAAATGTCTTTCCTTTTTAAAATAGTGGCGCTAATAAGGAGTATTTATTTGTAGGTTGTTTTTTCTTAATGTTCTCATCTGGTAAAATTAATATGTTGCTCATCTTTTGCCAAATCATCCAATTTCTAACTGTTAATTTTACCTCTCTTAGATTCCTTAGTAGCTAGCAATACCTAGCAGTCTGGTAGCCCTAGTATAAGAAATACTAGTTAGTGTCTAGAGTCTGTCAGCTCTAGCTCTATGTCATCAATCCACAAATACCTCTTGCATATGAACTCTATTAACTGTTTTTCCCTGTGAGGACATCTCTTTAAAGAAATAATAACTGGCTCCTAGCATCATTAAGGGTCATATGCAAATGGAAATACAGTCTCCTCCTGTACTTGTTCTGGGCTCTAGACCATGTACTGCTCTCTTTCCACGTGCAGGGACTGGTGCCTGAAAATTTAACATTGGGTCAGTAGCTGCATCATGGATGGCTCAAGATGGGAGACCTCCCCCCTTATCCTTCTAGATGATAAAAAGACAGGGAGAATGGAAGACACTTAATATACAAATGGGTGTAAATGCAAAGCAATTGAAATGTTACACAAAAAACATGCGGAAAACTTTTTAGATATAAAAGTATGTGTCTTTTCATGAGAAAATAAGAGTATTTTAACCCTCTCCCATTTTATTATAGCTGCAACATTTTGAGCTTACATGCAGTGATCATATTTAGCATAGATTTTCTGCTCTCTGTGTCATAGTTCCCATGCTCTTACCCTCATTGTAAAATTATATTATATTTCTAACTTTAACAATTATAATCCACATCAATTATTTTAAATTAATGGCTTTTAAAACATTTTATAAACAAGTACTGGTTTCTGGACAGTATTAAGTAGGAATTTTTTGCTTTTGTTCTTGTTTTCTTTTAAAAATCTCTTTATATTTACTTTTTTATAGAGAAGAAAATACCTTGTAGCATAAGAAACAAAGTCAGTTGTATTTTACTTTGTCCTATAAAATACATGATACTAAATTGTGGACTACTGGACTTATTCACTTATTCATCTCCTTGGTGTCTGTGTGTGTGTATGTATGAGAGAGAGAGAGAGAGAATATAGGGAGATAATCTTTTTAGTCTTTTTCTGTCCTTTTTTGTCCAAAAAGAAAAAGTTATGTTGTTGTATCTTTGCTTTAGTTTGTGTGTGGGCATATGTACATAGAGAAAGTGTGTTGCATATATGTAAAGCTCAATTCCTGTAAGATAGCACTAACAGGGTGATTTTTGAAGTCAGGTGAGCTTTGGTGAGCTGGGAGGGAAGTAGGGGAGGGGGTCACAGAAAAGGACTTGAATGCACCTGCTCTCATCCATCCTACGTGGTCCAGACAGCAAAAGTAGCATCTGTGTGTAAACATGGCTGAAGACCTATGAAAGGTAGGGCAGTAAATTCTGTTTAGAGTAAATGACTGCTCTTGTTTCCTGTGGTCCAGAAGTGGGAGCAAATAATCCATTACAGGAATTCCCTATGCCTTCCAGGAAACAATGTTTCTGGTCTGACCAAGAGATGAATAGATTTGGGGATAGAAGCATAGAGAGGATGGGTGAGTTCTTGTGACGGAATATCTGGCTGAGACTGCTAATTACCACACAAAGTCATTCTTTGTGGAAGATTGTATCATTACTAAGATTTTCTGCCACTCTGTGTTAGCTTAAGTTTCCCCAGAAGGACACCTTGAAACAAGGATTGAAGTGCACATAATTTATTTGAAAAGTGATCACAGGAAATATCAATATGGGAATGAAAAGCAAGACAGAAACAGGGTAGAAGCCAAGAACAAGAACGTGTTACAAAGCAAATTACCACTGAGGGCCACTGGAGCTCAATCCAGTACAGGACATGTACTTTAGAGTTATCCTATCTGAGGTATGAGGGAACTGCAGCATTTATTGATCAACGGCTGCCCATGGGGGTGGTTGGGTGGGCATTAATTCCCTGGCCTGTCTTAACATGGTCAGGGAAAGCTCTGTGCTGACAGCTGGGTGTGAGGCTGGTGTGCACTGAAATAGCAAGAGCCAAGAGAATGATCATAGTGGACTCACTTCATCTGCTTTACTCTCCATGTGAAAGGAGTTTACATCCTGCCCCACCGACTTTCAGCTTGGCTGTGTTACTCATGGTTTCCTCTCTGTGGGAGGATTACATTTCTCTACTCCATTGACATGGAGCTTTAGTCAATAAAAGGTGAGCAGAAGGGATGTGTTCAACTTTCTAGCAAAAGCATTAAGAGCTATCACATTTTCTTCCACCCAGCAACATCCTGGATAGGAACTACTCATGTAGTCTGGGTTCGGAGATGAGAAAAATAAAAAACGAGGCTAGGCTTCAGCGTGGTGTACAATGAGAGAAAAATAAAATATGTGATTTGAAGCCCCAGAATCTTTGAGATGGCTCGTTGCGGCAGCTTAGCTAGCCCATCCTAATGAAACTTCTCCTAATTCCTCAAGAGTTCCATGCTCACTCTTGCTTCACAGTCATGGCACATGAAGCTTCTACTGCTTAAAAAGTTCTTTTCTTCCACTTTTTGTGGTCAATTTCTACTAACTTTTCAGGTCTCGGTTCACTTTCCTTTTTTTCTAGGCTTCCTGTCCTACTCCCCTTCCCTCCTACCATGCTACCTCATGACCTTCTCTATGTTCTTATCACACCTTGCATTTCTTCTAATAGTACTGAGTGTCCTCTACTACATGTGCCTTTTTTGTAAAGTCTTTGGACTCCAAGACTTTTGGGGCAAGAAGCATATTGCACCTGGTCCTCTAAGTCCCGCTTCGTGACTACTATGAGGTGGGCATCACATACATGAGTGACAGGATTTGGTGCTCTCCATATGTTGATAGTAATTGTCTCTCCTAAGCTCTTTACAGCTATTCTCCCAATTATTCCCAGATAGCTGGATGTCTTCTGGCCCCTCAGATTCAACATGCCCTCCCCCCCTTATTTTCCTTCTCAGTTGATGACATCAAAATCCACTCAGTTACATGGGCCAGAGAACTTGAAGTCTTTCCCACCCCTCCCATCAGTCATCACCAGATTCTATTGAATATTTCTTGACTATCTCTTAAGTTATGCTATTGTTTTCTTTCCCACTGTATTAGTCTGTTTCTCTTGCTTGTAAAACAATACATGGAACTGGGTAATTTATAAAAAAAATTAAATTTATTGCTTACAGTTTCAGAGGCTGGAAGTCCAAAGTCCAGGGAACACACCCAGTGAAGACTTTCTTTGGTGGTGACTTCAGTGATGGCAGGGTACCTCATTGCAAAAATGGTTGGGCAGAGAGAGCCAAGAGAGACTACCTCCTCATTCACTATCCTTTTAAAGCCCCCCAAACCACACCCATGACCACCATTTTTAATCCATTCACTATGGCATGGTCCTATATTCTAATCACCTCTTCAAGGCCCCACTTTTCAATTACCATAATAGGATTTCCCACCCTCCACATTTACAATGGGGGTTAGGCTTCTAATATATGAAATTTAGGAGACACAATTCAGTCAAGCCATAGCACCCACTACTACTGACTTAGATAAGACCCTCTTTATTTCTCACCTGTATTATTTCTGTATATTCAAAAATATCTCCCTAATCTATAATTCACTCATCTCTGCTTTCCAGTTTACTCTCAACCCTGCTGGCAAACCCAGCCACGTTTTCCTCTGCTTCAGAAGCTTCACTTTCCTTCATGAACATTTAGGTATAGTTAAAATGCTTTAAGAGATGTTTCTGCCCATTCATAATCTATTCTACATTATTCACTCCCATCCTCCCTCCACCACCATTTAAAACAATATGCCCTAAATATACCAAGCCTGTTACAGCATCCTAAACATAGTTCCAATGCTATGTTCTAAATGTATTCACACATACTATTATTTCTGCTAAAATACTATTTTCATTTCTTCAGAATCCAGCTCAAATATGCCCCTTTCCAGGAATCCTTTCTTTAATATTTTCTTCTAAGAGTTACTTGCTTTCTCTGAGCCACCTTTGATTTTTGTTTATATTTCTATTTTACTTACTTATATGTCTGTTTCTTCCTCTAGACATTGAGGTCCTTAAAAGGACAGACTGGACTTTACTTGTATCTCTTGTCCCAGTGACCAGCCCAGCACTTGATGCAAAATGGTTGTCTATAGACTCTGTTAGAATGAATGAATGAATGAATAGTGGTCATTCCTTGTCACACACAGCTTGAATTTACTACTGATTCTGAGAGTGCTAAATACCTCCTTTGTATTTAAAGCATTTACCAAAGCATTTAGTTTTTAACTTACAAGGAAATAATTAAACAGAAAAAGATCCTGTTGCCCTGATCTTGAAATCAATAAACATTTATTTTGTCATGTCTGCTGCAGAAAAGCCAGGAAAGTCTAAGTAAAATTGCAAGGAAATTGAATTTGCCTTTGGTGTCTTCCCAGCTTTCCGCTCAGAGGTCATTTCTTCCCTTCTGAGATGTTTGCCTTCCAACCTTCTCTTTACCCCCAACACATTCACTCCACTTCCTCTTCCCTGACACTTCATTTTCTTTTCTGTAACAGAACCATAGAAACGTTGATCAGCAACAATCTTTAAAGTAAATCGAGATTCTTTTTTGAACATTTGGTCTGAGAAGAATGAATCTAGTGATAAAAATGAAGGGATTGAATTTTGAGATTGATTCTTTTCCAGAAAATGTATGATATGTGTTCCATGTAATCAGAGATGACATAGCTTCACCCTTTGTTTTATAGATGAGAACAGGCAAAGCCCTCAGGCACTGCTAAGCAGTTCCAGAACAATCTCCTATGCTGCCAGTCACAAATTTCCATAAGATAATAAGCAGGTAAGAGTAAACAGCTTTTCTACCACATTTCCAGAGGGAACTCTTGACATTGGAATACCATATAGAACTTGGAAAAAATCTCTAATGGTAAAATTTTGAGCTCGAGGTGGGGGAGAATTACATGACATTTAATTACAGACACACTATAGAGTCATGAATGCCTTATATGGTAAATAAAGGAAAACAGGCTGACTTCCCATAATTTTTTTTTGGAATCTCAGAAGGACTAAAAGAGCAAGCACACAAAACCAGTTCTTGTTTTCATGTGCATTAATTTGTAAAATACATGTTGTTGCTAGGATAGATCTGAAAGGTTTGCTTCTTTCCCTTAGATGAACAACAGATACTGTTGGTATCCTTTGGAGGAGATAGTACAGGCATGATCTTACAGAGCCAATGCCTGAGATGCTGCAAATGAGGATAAAAAAAGGCTGACAAGAGTTTGGAGTCATGGCTAGTCAACAGGCCTGGCCTTGCTAATTGTAGTGAGCATCGAATCGAAAATTTTTCTGATTGCAGTCTCTGTGTGGGAACTGCACAGCCAGTCTCATACTTAGCAGTAACAGCATTAATAATCTTTCAGCAAACACCTTCTCCAAACTCTTTGTTTTCTTTGTAATTTCTGTAGCTATCTCTCCCACGTTTTCTCTCTGGAGTTAGAGTTAGGAAACTAAATGATAACCATTGAATACAATTAGATGCTAGCCACTGTGAAGTGCATTACTTCATTTCATTTCATTATTTAAAAAGTGACAATAAAGCCCCCACTCCCACCTATGGATGTGGAGACTGAGGCAAAGAGAATTTGAATAATTTGTGGGAGGTCATAACAGCTGGTAGGCATGTTCCAATAGGCCACACTGCCACATCTCTGACAAGCATTTTTCTTATTTGGGGATATGGGTACGTAGTGAGTAAAAGCTTCATTTTACAAACTCAGGTGTGTAAAAAACATAACTTTAGTTTTTTAAGCAAAACACACTTTCATTATAAACCTTTCATCTGGCCAGTTGCTGGAAACTTTAGCTCAATCAATTCCTTCTCCTCGCCTGTCCTTTGGAGTGGTGTCAAAGTTCTGGTGGACTTCCATAATAACGTTGAGGCCCTAAGGGAAACACACAGCCAGTGCTGTCAACTATCCATGCTGGTGCCCATTAAGATGTCCTCATTTCTGTCTATCATTAGGTGCTTCTTGAGTTGGTCTCAATAACCAAGCTAGCTAACCCACTAGCCAGGCTCCTCTGAGTCTAGCCCTCTCTCACTTAACTCCAGGCTATTCTTGGATTTTAGAATCCTCCAAATCTGGACCACACTGTGACTGGAAAACTTGGTTTGCTCACCTACAGCCCTTCATTATTTGCATGCTCTTCTTGGATGTAGGCACACTTCTACTGCTCCTATGTCACACTGGGGCAGTGGGCAACTGTGAGGCTGTCTAAACTACATGTGAGAAATAGAACGTAGGTGATATCTGCAATGGAATCTCCCAAGTTATCCAAGGTCCCTGTTATATATCTGTACCCAAACTGACCCCAGAGGAGGGGCAGGTTCCAGCCGAACACCTATCTTAGTATCCCACACTGCCTCTTCACTTCTTATTAATTCTTAATCCTCCCTTCCACCTCATTAAGGTAGTTTTAGTTTTGGCAGTGTGGTGTTTCCTTAGTCTATTTTCATAAAATCCATCTTCTTCCAATTTTAATGCATACTTTATGCATATAACTATTTTTCTTCCTCTTGAAAATCTAGAAAAATAATATACTTCTTTATTTTTTCTCTTTTAGCATTTCCATCCCTTCCTTGAGGCAATGAACATTGAGCTCTGTAAACATTTGCATGACAAGGAGAAAGATCATGGGATAGCTGGAAATACATTAGGTGAAAAGCACATTGGTCAGTTTTTCAAAAATGTTCTTCTACCATATTCCAACATAAAGTATTAACCAGACGTTGCTAGAATGGAACTGTACTTAAAATGGAAGGGAGCAACAGGCATTATAACAGACAAAATAAAAGTAAATTCTAGAGAACAATTAACAACAAAAAATAAACCTGTGAAGCCAGTGGGAAGGGAGGGGAGCAAACTTGGTCAAAAAGTCAGTGAAGCCCAAACAGGTATCAATCTGCTATCAGTTAAGCATCTACTTTGGGTCAGGTTCAGTGCTATGTACTTTAAGAAAATTACCTTTTATCTTCCCCATAAATCTACAAGATAGATTTTATTATCTCCATTTTTCAGATGGGGAAAATTGAGGTTCAGAGAGATAAAAGTGACTTGTTCAAACTTATCACCCATGATATGTTCCAGACCTAGGAAGGGTTAGAGGAGCAGATTACTATCTATAGCATACAAGTTCTTCCAAAAAACAAGCATAAAAGAGAAATTATTCTTCTATTAAGAAGCCAGAATTCCAAAACTGGATGAGGACTGTAAAAGAAAGAAAATTATCAGCAGATTTCACTTATCATAATAGATAGAAAATTTTTAAATTAAATCTGAAATTAAATTAAAGCTGAATCTAATACAGTATTGAAAATGCATCATGGTCAATGAGGGGTTATTCAAGTAATGGAAAGAAAGTTTGACATTAGAATAGCTATAGATGTTAATCACCACCAGGGTTCAGCTTAGAGGCATCTATTGTGTAGTATTTAAGGAGATGCGTACCCTCAGGGCTGAGAGCCTTGCTTGCCCCGGTTCTGGCCTTGATCACCACATTATAAATTGAAGAAAAACATTCAAATGTATATCTTACCTGCTATATAAGCATCACAGCTCAACACCTATTTATATGAGAGGCTCAGAAAACGATGATTAAAAGGAAAGTACCTTTCTTCATAAAATCTGTGCATCAAAAACTTGGAGCAAACATCAAACATAACAGAAACTTTAGATGAATTTTCTTTGAGAACCCAGAAAAAGATGAGAAACCCTTTTATCACTATTGCTATACAACATGGTTTTCGAGACTCTGTCTAATTAAACAACTAAATGTTACAAGCATAAGAGGAAAGACAAAAAAATTACTACTTGCAAATGACTTTATCATCTACTTAGAACCCAAATCAAGCAATTATTAGAATTAATAAGAGTTAAGCAAGGTTGCAGAAGATAATATAAATAGTAAGAAACTACTAATGTTCCTTTAACAGAAATAATCAACAAGAAATTATAAACAATAAGATGCCATTCTACTACTAACAAAATCTATACAATATTTAGAAACTAACTTAATAAAGAAAATTCAAGAACCATCAGGAAGAAATTTTTGATCTGTGTTGTTGGGCATTGATGAGAAATTGAATAAATTTATATTTATATTTGCGACAACGTAACGCTATATAGATGATGATTCTCCCAAAATTAGTCTATAAATTCGAAAAATCTCAGCAAAACTTTTTTGAAGAAAATGACAAGCTTATTTTAAAATTTATATGGAAGAATCAAGGCCTAGCCTATTTGAAAAATAAGAACAAAGAAGGGGAGGTCATCTGATCAAGTTCGTTGTGACAGTGCGGTCAGAAAGAATTTTTAAACAAATCCCACTCTCCCACCACAAATGATAAAAAATTAAATAAAAAATAATGCACTTGACTACATCAAAATTAAAGGATTACGTTTACAACAGACACCATAAACAATGTTGACAGACAGATGACATACTGGGAGACCATTTTTGCCCAGAATGACAGTGAGTAGCCAGACTATATCAGGAACATCTGCAATCAACAAGAAAAAGAAAGGAAACACTAGTGGATGAGAATTGGCAATTTCCCAAAGGGTCAAATCGGGGTAAAGAGACAATATTGGAAGAGAGCATTATGTTTGGAGCTAAAGCCAAGGATAGCAGGATCCCCAGGCATGAATTTAATTTATCTTGAAACTCTGACATGTCGTTGGCATGTAGGTGTCTTAATGATTAATGTTTGCAGCCGCTTCTCCATGGCATGTGCTACTGAGACAGGATTTGAAAGCAGCCCCTACCACAAAAGGAGAGTCAAATTTGGGCTGCACATGTTGGGTAGTGTGGCACCTGGCACTCCCTCTACTACCAGGGTTTCACTCATTTATTTTACTTATATTTGCATTTCTCATTTGGAAATTAAGGGTGAGGTTGGCTGTTTACCATGATAATTCTCCTAAGGACCTAGCATAGCATTTGGTATATTACATGTGTGTGTAATAACCATTTGAAAAACAACAAAATTCAAAATTCAGCTTTGGGAACCCTTTAAAATATCTTTTAATTCTGTAGTTATTATGCACCACTTCTTAACAAAATAAATATTTTTCCAATTTTCCTGTAAGTAGGAACATTCCCTATTCCACCACCTTTTTGAACTGACATACACTAGGTTAGAAACTACATGAAAAAGGCATTAACACATTCTCCAAAATAATCCAATAGTTTAGCTGCCTTTTATCTATTTAGTTTCCAAAGTTGTGTAAGAGCAGGTTAATCTTATTATGGACTATTTTTTAAAAAAATCTAAGCAAGACATACATGTATTTAAATAGTTTTGTACTTCCTTTTATTTTATTAAGTTTATTTGTAAATTCTAAGCTACCTGAAGATGGAGATATCACATATATATGTTCATGCACACATATGTGTACATATTATGTACAAATATATGTTTTTCTTTTTCTCTTAGCTCCCAATATAGCAATGAGCCTGGAATTGGTAAATATATTGACTTATTTTCCCCTGAGGGAAAAACTAACAAAGTAATAGCTCCTGGCAGGGTCTAAGTCTTCTAATTATTTTTAAGTCTTCTATTCTTTATTTTTTGAGATTAAGTGTCTTATATTCTCTCCCCATGAAACTGTAAAATGTCTAGAGTAAAAGGTGAAGCCATGCTCTTAACAAATATGTTTATGTGCAAGTCTAAGCCAATACTCCTAGTCCATAGCTTGAGGGGAACACAATTAACATTCCTCATTTTGCGTCAAGGCCTGAGTCATCATCCCAGGAAGGAAGACGGTGTATGTGGCAAGGTCTTTATGAAAGTACTTGGGGAAAGTTGGAAAGACTGAGAAGGAAAACCAAAAGGAGGGAAAAATCAGTATTCAACTGGTTAGTAGGGTTTGAAAATGAATTTGTATTCAACATAGTCCCATGTGGTTTGCTGAATACGGAACATCTGGAAAATATTAACATCTATTCTACTTTTCCAACCATGTTAATCAAATAGCCTCACAAATGCAAAGTTGTAACTGAAGTAGCTAAAGCCACAGAAACGTGTGAAGCAAACAAGCGTCTTATTTTAAAAGGATCTTGTGATATTTAAAGATGATCTAAGGCCTAGTCCTGGCTCTAGGATTCCTAAAAGCTGCAATGCCCCAGGTGTGGCTTAATCCTTCCATTGGAAAGAAAACAAAAACTTAACAACTAACTTCTAAATAAAAGATAATCTTTTCTCCTTACATGTAATTCATCAACCCCATTTATTTGTATTTACAAATGGTATATGACTTTTCTTCAAAGACAAGATGCATTTTAATGTCAGTTTCGGACATTATGAACAAAGCTATAAGCATTTCCTAGCAATACTATAGTTTTATTTTCCAAATAATTTCTTTTATATTTTTTCATTTGTCAAGAAAAAGGAGGCATTTCAGAAAAAAAGGGTATAAACCTGAATGGTCTCACTGAAATTGTGTTAAGACTTTTTGTCTGGAAAACTATGCTGAAGATAAATATTTGGAAGACTTGGTACAATCAAACCAAAAAGGCAGAATCTTGACTTTCCACAAATCCATCCATTAGGTGACATTTGTCCCTTGCTATCCAGAAATAGTTTTAAACCATGTCCCTTTGTGGTCTTGGATTGTCTGAAACTAGGTGATTGGCTTTTGTGTTGTGTCTTTATAATAAATATTATTGCCAGAATAATCAAGAAGAATCCAATACTGAGTGATGTTTTCCTATCTATTGTACAGGATTTCAAACCAATTTGCAAGATAATAAATCTTTTAGCAAATAATGCATATATTTCTTCCATTCCCCTTCCCATACCTGTAAGTAAAAAAACCATCTTAATTGGTATCCCCAGTATTACTATTACACAATGAGGCCTTTCTTGTTGAGAAAAAGAATAGTCATTTGGATAATTAGATTTGAATTTCACCCTGGCTTGGCCTCTCATTAGTTGTGAATTTGTATAATACACACACTTTCTACTAGCCTCAGTTTCCTTTACTGTACAATGCCCACCTCGTAAGGGATTTGTGAGGAGTGCATAAATTCACACTTATGGAAGGCTCAAGCAATTAATGTGTAAACTGAATCCTGCCTATGAATTTGGGTTGTTTCTCTTATACAAAGTTTTAAATATTTAAAACTCATTGATAATTTTTAATTTTTTTTTAATTTAAAAAGACAATTTAGATTTCTAATTTTTTGTTTTTAAATCTAAACATAGAAAACCTGCAACTGGCTAAAGCTACATATTGATGTAAACACATTCCTCACTTCTGCCTTTTGTCTTCACCCACCCTGCCCAGCAGATGTTTGTGCTTGTAATTCTCATTCTAAAAAATGTTTAGTTGATTGCCCCAGTAACATTCTTCTAAAACAAATTTTCTTAGACAAAGTGATCTTAAGCACAAATCAAAATTTAGTGCTCATTAACAGGAAACTTATGAGAATTAAAAAAAAATATATGGTGGGAGAGGGACAGACATGTACTTAGGTGATGAAATGTTTACACAAGTAACCAGACAGCTAAACACAGATCTTGGTTTATTTCACAGAGCTGTAAACCACCATATCTTACAATTAACATGGATTGGTATTTAGGATGTATGATTCGTAGCCATCCACAGATCTGAATGAACCATTCATCAGAATAAATAATCTATGTGAGATATTAATGATAAGCCAATTGATGTGTGGTTAGTAATTAGTTGTAGCAAGCAACAAGGATTTATCTCCTGACACAGTGAGTGAGCGTGTATGCTCCCAGTGGTGTCTGTCAAATGAAGCTCAGCTAACAAAAGCTCAGAGTCCTGATTCTTCTCAACCAGCTATCAAAATTTTCTCCAGCAGCGATTTAAAGATGCCAAACACAGTATGATTAATTCTCAGTTCAGACTCAAAGTATATATTTTTTCAACATCCCCATCACCCCAGGAGTATATCTATATTTCCTTTTTTATTTTTTTAAAAAATTTTTACTGAAGTATAACAATATGCAGAAAAGTACACAATTAAATATAAAACTCATTGAATTTCTACAAATTGAACACACCTTTGCAACCAATACCCAAATCAAAAGCCACTTACTTGTAATCCAGAAGCCCTGCTACCCCTGTGTTCTCCTCCAGACACTACCCACCCACCCCTGTGAGGATAACAGCTATCGGGACTTTTAATACCTTTAATTTCTTTTGTTTGTTCTTGAACATCATAAACAGAATCACAAAATACGTACCTTTTATGTGTGGTTTCCTTCTCACATTATTATATTTATAAGATTCAACCACATTTTCAAGTATAGTTGCAAGTCTATTCACATCGATGAATAGCATTTCATTGTGTAAATATGCCAAGATTTATTTATCCATTCTATGGTTTTCAGTATGGGAGCGTTATGGTGTTTCTATAAATATTCTTGTACTGTTTTGTCTGTGTGTGCACACGTAAGTGCATATCTGTTGTGGTTCCTGTCTTCCTAAGGTCCACGCTCAGAGGTTTCTCATATGATTAGAGTTATGTAGACACCTTAGAAGTAATCAGAGGGGCTGCCCTCATAACGCTGTTTGAGGCAGAGGTTGCCTTGGGCTTCAAGTGTCATTTCCTCTAATTGTGCTCCTGTTCTTCTGACCCTTCATCTTTCCTGACCCTCTTCTCTGTCTTGACCTCTGGCATCTAACCACCCTCCCTCTTCTGACTGCTTGCATTTGATGCATTGATATTTCTGTGGTCTAGATCACTCCTGCTCTTGCCTTGCTCTTCTTGTCTCTTCTGTCTGTGTTTGCCATTTGGTTAAAGCATCCTTGTCCTGTCAATAGTCCCAACACATTCTTTAGACTTTGGCATGTGGGAAGAACTTGCCCATTAAAGTAACTACTGAGCCATGTTATAGCTACATGGAGACTGTAGAGCAGAGAGGTTACAAGCACAAACTCTGAAGCTAGTCTTCCTGGGTTCAAATTCTGATTTGTGTACTAGTAGCAAATGACACTATGTCTCAGTTTTTGTACTGGTACACTACGGGAACTTCTGTTTAATAATTCTTATAATAAACTTCTCTTTTCTCTATTTCAATTCCTCTTGGCTCAGTCATTCCTTTCTGGTTGTTGTATGTTAATAACTCTTCCTCTATTTTGCTTACCTAGTACTGCGTTTGACTCATTTCTTTCTAGGTGATCTCAGTTAGCTTTATCCTGCATAACAATGATTACTTCTAAGGCTTATTAACCGGAGCAACATCTGTTTTATGAACAATAGCATACCATATCATACAATTCTCAATTTAAGACATATTGGCTGTATTAGTCTCCTATTGCTTCTGTAACAAATTACTGCAAACTTAATAGCTTAAAATTGAGCAAATTTATTGTCTTACAGTTCTGGAGGTCAAAAGTTCAAAACTGGTCCTATAGGGCTAAAGTTAAAGTGTCAGCAGAGCTCCATTTTTTCTGGAATTTCTCAGAGAGAATCTGTTTCCCTGCCTGTCTGGTTTTTAGAGACTACCTGCATTTTTTGCCTTGTGGCTCCTTCCTTCATCTTCAGAGCACATTGCTCCAACCACTACTTCTGCCATTTTATCGCCTCTCTCTGACCATGATCCTCTTGCCTCCCTCTTATAAAACCCTCTTTGATTGCATTGGGCCCACCTAGATAATCCAGAATAATCTCCCACCTCAAAATTCTTAACTTAATCACATTAGCAAAGTCCTTTTTTGCCACATACAGTAACAGATTTACAGATTTGGGGGACTAGAACCTGGGCATTTCTGGGGGAGGTGTGGGAGGCATTTTTCAGTCTTCCACACTGGCCAAGCCATTTGTTTTATTTATGTAAGGTGGTCTTAAATAAAAGCCTTTTCCTTAAGACAGTCTTAGGTTTATAGCAAATCAATTGCTTTTCAAAGGAAAAAAAATGGTATTATTTCAATGACCAAAATGCTTGCTGGATATTAAAATTTAACTTCTGATAGATTCTGGCAGGTAAACATCAGGAGAATGTGGGTTATGCTCTAAGCCTCGCTATGCCTACCATTTGAATAATACCAACTAATGCCCAAATGATGTCAACCAACAAGCACCAAATTATATTTGTAATAAATTCAACATGTAGGAATACATGTAAATAAGGATTATGTCATAATGGCCTTTATAGCCTTTATTTAGTTAGCTCCGAACAAATCCCAAGGGCAAAATGAGATGAACCTGTGTCTTTTCGCTTGATGCTGTTTATTGTATGCAGCCGTAAGTCTTAGGAATATCTCTTAGGAAACTCAACTGCCCTGGGAGACTCAGGATGAGATAATCTCCACATATTTTCCCATTTGTGGTACCTGCTTCCTTTTATATTTTATTGCATCTTTTGGCTGAGGCACAAACAAAATAAAAATACAAAATTTTTCCTAAATTCAGAACTGCTTCATCTAAAACTAAATTTCTACTTACTTCCCACTATTCAATAAAGCTCTAGGAGGTCCCTTAGATTATTGGTCTGACCTAGCTCCTGGATGTACTCATATTTCAGTGGCCTTTTAGAGAATGTAGTGTCATAGATAAAGTTGCTAGCAAATTAATTAGGTTACTGAAGTATGGGCTGTGGACTTGGGCTTACAAAGAGTAACCTCTTACTCAGTTTTTCTCTTGGCCTATTTGTTGCCCAAGCATAAAACTTTTCTCTGGATTTGTGGACACAATTTTTTTTTCATGGGTATAATGCTAGACAGTGGATAACCTGGTTTCAGGGATGGTACTTGAGACATGCAGTTGGGATATAAGAGAACAGCAAGAAACAATATTCACTGGGAAAGATATAGGGCTGTCCATAACAGGAACTGCCATTCCTACCCGTGACTTAGACACAAAACAAGTCTAAGGAGGTCATATCAATGCTTTCTTTGAGTCATCATGGCTTTAACTAACTAAAGAAGTCAGGAAAGCACCAAAATACTTCTTTCTGCCATAAGCCAACTTCCCCCCTTTTTTTAACCTACATGGACAAGAGCAAAATAGAAAGACTTCAGCAATTAATAAGATAATAATTCAGTTGCAAAGCTTAATTATCAAAAGTGGTTTTCAGATTTTTTTTCTAACCTTTATATTTAGAACAATTTTCCTCATGTTTGAAGTATGGGCAGCACCATCATAAGAATTATATGGAGACATTAAAAATGCAAATTCCTGGACCACTACACACCTAATACATCTGGGGGCAGGTTCTGGGTATCTATATTTTAACAGATTCTTAAGTGATTCTGATGCAACTGAAGTTTGAGACTTGCTAATTGAGGGGAAGATGCGTGTTTGTGAAGGTAGACAACTGGATTTGAATTTTTTATTAAGTGATGATGCCCTTCTTTGTAGTATCATTGAAATATTTGTCAAACCCCTATAATAAAGACAGGTGTTAAATAATGTTATTTTATCTATTTCAGATAAAATCTTTAATGACCACAATTTGTGTCAACACCTCAGATTATTTTCTCAGTTTGAAATGACCTCATTAATTCCTTATGAAATATCAACTCAATCTACTTGTATCTACTGAATGTACAACCTGTATAAAGCCCGTGATAACCAGTGTGAGGATGATTAAAATAAATAAATAAATAAAAGTACTTTGTTATAACTTATTATTGTTTATATAGTACTACCAATAACGATAATAATGCCAATAATAATAACAACATCTATTTGCCTACAGGCTAATATCGTCTACTTTAAATTATTTAGTTCTTATAAACACATGAGGTATGTACTATCAATTTCAACAGCATTTCATGAGTAAATTAAAGCTAAAGAATTGTAACTAAACTTGCAATTGTCCATAACTGGTGATTTGTGGAGCTGATATACAAATCCAAGTGTGCCTGACTCGGGGGTGTACAATCTTAACCAGAGTTAAGACTGGCAAAGTGCTGGCAATTGGCAGTCCATTTTTCTGTATGGAAGTCACTGAAGTGTGCAGGAAAACAAAGCCCAATTCAACAAGGCACAGTTTGAAAAGTGAAGACAATTAGCAAACTTGCCATTGTCTAAATTACTAACAAATGTGTTATTCAGCAGCTTAGCCAGAGATGAAAATTAAAACAGCTTCATGGCTATTTTGCTGCCAATGTATGTTAAGCCATTAGAAGGGATGGATGACTAAGACTGTTTAGGGCATGAGATCTGCTTCAGGAGCCTTGATCAAAGTCACATTTTAGAGCATGGTGAGCGTCAAATCTTAAATAAAAAACATCATTGGCTAAAATGAATTTTTTTCTGGGTTGTATGAATAGTGCAAAACAAATAAAAAGAATATAATATTGAAGTAGCACACAGCCTCATGCAGAAATATAGAAATTTACAACTAATACACAACAGCTCCTTCCAAATTTCTTTCTGCTTTTGTACAAAGATTTAAGAACTTGTCTCTATCATCTTAAATCTGTACACAAGCAGGTAGACAATGCAATAGCAAACCAAAAAACCAACGTGGTTGAACCTGAAAAGGAGACTTCACCCACTCTGCTTTCTTGGCTTGGAAAACCCCTCCCCTCCTCACTTCATCCCAGAAGTTTTCTTCTAACCCTCATTCTTGATTTAAAAAGTCACTGACTCCAGGAAGGCTTCTGTCCTCTCCAAGCATCGAGATTCTTCCCTTATTTATACCTTATGTAATGATATTTTTTGCCTGTTGGGCTTCTCTTCCACCGGACCCCATGGGTTCTGTCTTGCTTACTCTTGTATCTACCCTTCAAGACTTAGCACAGTACCTGAAATACAGCAGCTGCTCCAGAAATACCTGATGAATATGGGCATGAGGCCAGGTCATTTCCCCCTTTTTATCAGTTGAAGACATGAGATAAGGAGAAATCAGATGTTTTATCTGAAGACAGTTGAAAAGACTGTTAGAACAAATAAAGGAACAGAAATATAGATTTTTAGAAAAGCCTAAGTGGCAACAACTAAGAAGCAAAGCTGTTGGTGCTATTAGCTATTTTAAAATTCTGTTTTCCATGACAAAAAATAACCCAAACAAACAAAAAAACAAAACTGGTCAGCTTGCTCAACTATATCCAACTGCCTCCACATGTTCCCTTGGTTCTAGGGAACAATCTGGAAACAGGCTCTTGCCCTGCTAAGCCGGCCACTCCTCGGCATGAAGGGACAGAGAGGAAGCTTTCCACAGCTCCATGGCTTCCTGAATTCTGGGGAGTCACCTCATCTGGGCACAGGGCCTCCTCCTTGTCATTCCAGCGATGTTATTTTCTGCTCCTGGAACTCCGAGGTTTAAAAATGTTCTCTGAATTTCAGGCAGGTCAATTTGAAAATTATGTTTAAATATAACTACTCTAACTTCTCAAAATAGCCTTTATCCAGAGCTGGACGATATTGGAATGAGTGAAAAGAGGTAGAAATATGAGGACCAAGGGCAAACAACGGTGTGAGCACTTTGAATTACAGAGCTGATTTTGAGCCTAGCCATTCCTGTTCAGCTGTGTGACGTGACCTAGGCATTTACATTCCCAGAGTCCCACGTGCAGGTTAGGGTGGGGTGTTCCCAGGTGCCTTCTAAGCCTCATTTAGAGATGCCTGACATGGTTTTGAAACAATTACAACTTTCTTCTCTCAACTTAAAAACTTATAGGAATTGAATTAATAGAAGACTTGGTCTTTGAATTAGAGAAAAAGTAAACTCAGGAATTTGTGGCAGTTTTTAAGGTGTCCACCCATTCTTTGGCTCTCCTCCCATCAAGAATTAGGACCCATGTTTCCTCCCTTTAAATCTGGCAAGCTATGACTGCCTCAACCCTGGAGCAGAGTTTCCCAACCTCAGCTCTATCCATGAGGATGTTGTGCAACCAAATTCTTGGCTGTGTGTGTGGAGGGGAGGGGGAGTAGGGAGGGGTTCCTGTGCATTGCAGAATATTTAGAAATATCTTTGGGCTCGACCCACTAGATGCCAGTAGCTTCCACCACTCCCAGTTGTGCAAACCAAAAGTGTATTCAGACATTGCCAAACGTTCGGGATAGGGGAGGGGGTATAAAATTTCCTCTGGTTGAGAACCACTGCAATAGACAAAGGCAGAAGTGAGGTTATGTGACTTCTGAAGATAGGTCATAAAAGGCCACTGAGCATTCTCGTGGTTCTCTTGGGACACTCACTCTGGGAGAAACCAATTGCTACAGAAGTCCACCTACCCTAAAACTGCCATGCTGAAGAGACCTAGTGCATATATTCTGAGTAATAACCCCAGTCAAGCCCAGGTGACAGCCCCAGCTGAGTCTTACCAGAGTTCTCGACCCATACAATCTGAAAATCTGTGAGATAATAAAGTTGTTTTTGCTTTACCCAACTAAATGTGGAGTGATGTTTCAACGGTAGTGTTTTCCATGGTAATGTTTTATTGTTTTCAATGGTAATTGAAACAGAATCACTGAGAAATGGAAGAATATAGTTTGCTTAAGAAACAGGTTTTACTTGAATTATATGTGTAGCTTATCACATGAGTAGCAGATGCACAAGTGCCCACAAGTATGAATTCTCCACATGGAGTTATTTGGGAGTGTACTTATGGTATGCTGAGAAAATAAGAACTGGCATCCGAAACTCATTCTAATCCTTTTCTTTTTCTCAAGAGAAAATATTTTAAAGATGTAAGAGTTAAAGAAAACATCTGGTTTATGGGAAAATTATAAGAACGTGCTTTTCCCTCACCTCCCCCTTTCTCCCACCACTCCCGTGGTGGAGCATTAGCAGATTCACAGACCTTAGCAACAGAATCAATAACAACAGGCTAACATAATTACTCGGTAGAGAGGGCAGATTGTGTCGGCTATTACTTTATTAAGCAAGAACAACATGTGTGAAAGGACAGCATCCTGCAAGGACGGAAGAATTGGGAGAATGCAGGAAAGAGGGCAAGGCGGTTCATAAATACAGTATGCTGAATTGCAGGAATTAGGATCACGCCCCAGAATGGCAGGAAAATGAATGTTTGCTTTCTCTGGCTTATTATTTGCTTAGTGATACTTCAGCATTTCTAAAAGATAAATGCTTTGGCTGTGGTTCTATCAGTCTCTCTGCTTTATTTAATTTTACGAATAGGAATGCTCAGATGCTAAAATATTTGTTGTCTTCTCACTTACAATTTATGTCATCTTCTACTCAAAATGGAATGACCCTCCAAGGTAAGGTCTGAAGCACAGGAATTACTTAGTGTTCATCTGGCACTGACTCTGTGATAAGTTCTTTGCATATTTTCATTATTTTACAGAGCACCCCAGGAGATGTTTTGAAATAAAATGATTTGCTTCCCATTCACCTTGATCAAGAAGGCCAAGAGAAACAAAGGCATAGGTCCTCAATTCTTCCACACAAGCTCGTTTTTCCTTCGGCTGTCCACAACTGAAGGTAAAGAAGCATCTCGTGTTGGGAGGGCGCTGGTTGTCTGCCTCTTTGCCCTCAGATCCATTTTGTTGCTGTTTTTTTTTTTTTAATCCAGTGTCACAGAGGGCTCATCCTGTCCTCTGCTCTTACCAGCCTCCCCTGCCATCTGCTTCCGAGTATGGTTAGGCAGGAGGAGGCACCAAAGAAAGATTGAGAAGTAGCAGAGGGGATAAGCAGCCAGAGATTTTCTGCCCCTCCCTGTGCTTCTTCAAGGCAGAATTTCCTGCACAGTCCCAGCTCCTGCCAGGCAACTCCAGCCACAGATTGAGTTACACACTAGCTCTGCTATCGCAGAGGTCTCCTCCTTTTTTTCTTCCAAGCCTAGGTTAGTAGCAGCTAATATTCCCAATGTTAAGTTTTATCTAATAAACAACCTGACATAGGTTCTGTTTTTCTGACTGGACTTTTGCTAATAGAGGGAGAATCTAGCTCCAAATGAAGCCCAACTTGAAAAATGGATATTATATGTAATGTTTTGGCAGAATATAAAAAAGCAATAAAATCTTTGTCTTCTGTCTTAGTGTTTGTTAATTGACTTCACAGTTTAGGTCAGAAAGCTTTTAGAGTAACAAAAAAATGTATTGAAGATGTAGTCCTGCACATACCTTCTTTTGTAAACTTTCTTTCAAGTATTTTGTCCACTTGTCATTAAATTCTTTACAAAAAACCTTTTTTTAATAGTTATGGTTTCAGATTCTGCGTGTGAGGAGCTTGAAAGTCACCACTCCATCCTGACAACAAATAAACTGAACAGGCAGAAAAATCAACAACTCTTCTTGGATCCATAAAAGAGATGAGGACACACCATTGCTCTCAAGACTGGAGAGACAGATGGTGAATACAGGGACTCTTGGCTTACTGGAGCAGAGACTCACCAGTGAAAACTGCCATGGAAGCCACTGCCAGGGTTGGAAAACCTGACCTATAATTGATGAATGCTGGAGGCTCAGTGTGGACAAATTTGAGATTTAAAAACTCCAGAGTACTCAGTCATAATTGTGCCCCACACTTTTGTAAGTTTTACCACCAGGAACTTGACCAGGTTCTCATGCTTCCGGCAGGAGAAGGAGAAAAGGAACCGTTTTGAAATACATCAGAACATTCTGTCCTCAACAAGGCCTGCCTTCAGAAGAAACTAATTAAACAGAGCCTCATCTGCTAGGGTATTATCAGAATCTAACTGACCTGAGAGAAGAGAAATAAACAATTTCAGTTTTTCTAACTTTTCATTCATGGAGGAGAGGGGAAACATGCAACTTCAGCCCACTCTCTAGACCCCCACCCAGGGGGAGAGAGGAAAAAAATACTGAGAAGCCCTTGTGAAGTTCACAGTCCAGAGGCACAGGCTCACTAAAAGACCGAGACCTAATCAGAGGACTATACGACAATTCTCTACCACACACATCTTAAACCAAGTTACTAAAAACCTATTTGTAGCAGTTCTTTTTACCTAGTAAATCATGTCTGAATATCAAGAAAAAATAAGGCATGCTAAATGCCAAAAAACACAATTCAAAGATACAACAAGGATTAGAATTAGACATAGCCATAGCAGGGATGTTAAAATTATCAGATTAGAAATTTAAAACAACTATGATTAATATGTTGAGGAGTCTAATGGATAAAGCAGGCAGTATGGAAGAACAGGTGGGCAATGTGTTCAAAAAGATGGAAATCCTAAGAATGAAAAAGAAATGCTAGATATCAAAAACACTGTAACAGAAATAAAGAATGCTTTTGATGGACATATTAGTAGACTGGCCAAGGCTGAGAAATAAATTTCTGAGTTTGATGATATATTAATAGAAAATTCCAAAACCATAGAGCAAAGAGAACAAAGACTGAAAAAAAACCAGAACAGAATATCCAAAAACTTTGGGACAATTGCAAAAGATATAATATACTTGTAATGGGAATGCAAGAAGCAGAGGAAAGAGGAAGGAACAGAAGAAATATTTGAAACAATAATGACTGAGAATTTTCCCCAATTAATGTCAGACATTAAGCCACAGATTCTGGAAACTCATATAACACCAAGCAGAATAAATGCCAACAAACAAACAAACAATAAAAAATGACACCTAGTCATATTATTTTCAAACTACAGCAAATCAAAGATTGAAAAAAAATCTGAAAGAAGCCAGAGGAAAAAATATCTTACCTATAGAGGAGCATAGGTATAAGAATTACATTTGACTTTTCAGAAACCATGCAAACAAACAAAGAAACAAACAAAAAGAAATGATGTGAACAAGAAAAGAGTGAAAAAATTAAAATTTTGAGAGAAAAAAGCTTAACTTAAAATTCTGTACCCTGTAAAACTATCTTTCAAAAGTAAACAAGAAATAAAAACTTTTTTAGACAAACAAATTTTTAGGGAATTTGTTTCCAGTTGACTTGCATTATAAGACATATTAAAAGAAGTTCTTTAGAGAGAAGGAAAAAAATATAAGTCAGAAACTTGGATATACTTATCTACTTAAAGGAAGGAAGAGCATCAAAGAAGGAATAAGTAAAGATAAAATAAAAATTTTTATTTTTCTTATTCTTAACTGATCTAACATACAACAGTTTGTTCAAAATAAAATAGCAACAATGTACACAATCATGTATGCTTATGTATATATCTTACATATGTATATTTATGTTTATATCTGTGTATATGCTTATGCATGTTTGTATATAAGTGAAATAAATGACAGCAATAATATGAGGGATGGGAGGGAAGAATTGAAATTATTTTGTTATCATAAGTTACTCACACAATCTGTGAAGTGGTATAGTGTTATTTGAAAGTGGATTTGGTTTAGTTGAAAATATATGTTGCAAACTCAAGGGCAACCATTTAAAAAAAAGTAAAAAAAATAGTGTAACTGATATACTAAGAAAGAGGAGAAAACAGAATCATATAAAATGCTCAATTGAAACCATAAGAGGCATAAAAAGAGTGGAAGACAAGAATCAGAACAAAGAACAATGTTGACAAACAGAAAATAGTAACAATTATGGTAGATACTGATCCACTTATATCAATAATTACTTTGAAAGTCAATGGTCTAAATGCTTCAATTAAAATACAGAGATTGACAGAGTGGCTCAAAGTATAATACCCAACTGTATGTTGCATACAAGAAACCAACTTTAAACATAAAGACACACGTAGATTAAAAGTAAAGGAATGGAGAAAGACATACTATGCTAACACTAATCAAAAGAAAGCAGGAGGAGCTATATGAATTTCTTTTTTTTTTTTAAGGATTTGTATTGTCTTTTAATTCAATTTTTCTGTGAACGTTTTGAAGTACATACAGATTTTGATAGTATATTGCTAGTGTGCATACATAAAAGGGAAATTATAAACAAAATTAATTGGCAAAGGTATTCCTAAAACACCTTCATTTTAAAGTTTGGTTCTCCTGAGTCCCTTTTCCATACATTTAGATACATGACCATCCTCTGTAGCACTGGGTATGTTGATGCAGTATTTCTCAAAGGAATGCTCCATTACTGAGTCTGGAATTTCCTTCCAAGCCACCCATACTCATTCTGTAAATTCGGTGGCTGGCACTTTCCTATTGGACTGAGCTCATAGTTTCATTTTTTTCTTTAATTGGACCATATGTCTGCATGAACTTAAGCACCTTCTGTTGAAAATCAGCAGGTAGTTTCTGTCAAATTCATGCTTGCCACCTTAATGATGATTCACACAACAAACTAACCAGCCAAAACAGCCTCTCAATTGAAATGTGTAAAATTTATTCTAAGACGTGGCCATCCTCTTGCCTTCCATTGCATGTGTCGGTATATGAACAACACATGCAGGGCCAACAATGCTGAAAACTCCACTATGATGACTCCATTAGAAACAGCCACAGCCAAGTTCCCACCTGCTCAAGCCAGGCCAGCTACATTGCATCTGTGCCCACGTGGCAAGGACTGTAAGACGCATTCTGAATGCAGGGATGACAAAATGTTCAAAAGTGAGACCCTGTAATCAATGAAATGCAGTGCTCTCTTTTCCATTGCTTCTTCTAGCTTTGCCCCTTTTACGGTTCTACTTTAACTCAAAACTGTCAGAAAGGGTATAGCAACAGAGCAATATGATTGTGGTGCCCAGGATTCCAAGAAGAAACCTTCAGTGGTTTTGTTCCAACCAGCATCCCTCCCAAGAGTTGCTCCTGAATAAGTCGGGTCCACCTGGTCTGTGCCAGCCACCGGCAAACACCTGAGGCTGCAGGACACAGACAGAACTGACCTTGACTGTGCTCCCATTACCTAACATCCTCAGGTGAGGGGGAGACAGATAGGTTAGACAGCCACAGGTCATCCTCTGGCTGTATCCTCTGGCCTGTGGAACCACAGGGAAACTCCACTTCCCTCCTTTGAATTTGTGGGTGAGGGGGAGGATGGGCAGAAATTTGCAAAAGTAAAGTCCCTTTGAGGGTCTTGTCCAGAGACTTCCATGCAAAATCTAGTTGTCTGTCTCCAGGTGAGACTTTTCTTTTTATTTTTTATAAAATTTAATTTTATTTTATTTTACTTCTCAAAATACATTGTACTTGATTTTCATGACCCTTTACCCGTTCTGCTCCCCCCTTGCCGCCCCAACATTGCATCTGTGCACTCGACTTAAATAGTTCAAGGAATTTTTGTGGTTATTCTGTCTTCATCCCCCCACCCTTTATTTGTTTGTGTGTTTATTTATTTATTAATTTTTAGCTCCCACAAATAAGTGAGAACATGTGGTATTTCTCTTTCTGTACCTGACTTGTTTCACTTAATATAATTTTCTCTAAGTCCATCCATGTTGTTGCAAATGGTAGTATTTCATTCTTTTTTATAGCAGAGTAGTATTCCATTGTGTAGATATACCACAGTTTCCTTATCCACTCACCAGATGATGGACATTTGGGCTGGTTCCAGCTCTTGGCTATTGTATATAGAGCTGCAATAAAAATTGGAGTACAGGTATCCCTTTGGCATGATGATTTCCATTCCTCTGGGTATATTTCCAGCAGCGGAATCACTGGATCATATGGTAGATCTATCTGTAACTGTTTGAGGAACCTCCATATCACTTTCCATAAAGGCTGCACCATTTTGCAGCCCCACCAACAGTGGATGAGAGCGCCTTTCTCTCTGCAACCTCTCCAGCACTTTTCGTTCTCAATCTTTTGGATGTTAGCCATCCTAACTGGAGTGAGATAGTATCTTAGTGTGGTTTTGATTTGCATTTCCCAGATGTTGAGTGATATTGAGCATTTTTTCATGTGTCGGTTGGCCATTCATATATCTTCCTTTGAGAAATGCCTATTCAGCTCCTTTGCCCATTTTTTAATTGGGTTATTTGGGCACACAACAATGCCATTAATCAACTGGATATGATTGCTATCTATAGGCTACTTGATTCAACAACAGCAGAATACACATTCTTCTCCAGCTCACATTAAATATCCACCAAGATAGATTACATTCTGACCATAAAACACATCTTAACAAATTTAAAAGAACAGAAATCATACAATGTGTGCTCTCAGACCACAGTGGAATTAAACTGGAAATAAATAATGGAAAGATAATTGAAAAATCCCCAAATATGTGAAGATTAAACAACACACTTCTGTATAATACAAAAAAGAAATCTCAATAGAAATTGAAAAACATTTTAAACTATAAAGAAATAAAAACACAGCTTATCCACATTTGTGCGATTCAGCAAAAGCCCTGCTTAGAGGGAAATTCTTAGCATTAAATGCATTTTTAGAAAAGAAAACATATCTAAAATCAATAATCTAAGCTTCTATTTTAGGAATCTAGAAGAAAGCAAATTAAATTCTAAGTAAGCAGAAGAAAAGAAATAAGAATTAGAGCAGAAATCAATGAAATTGAAAGCAGGAAATTAATAGAGAACATAAACTAAAACAGAAACTGTTTCTTCGAAAAGATAAATAAAATTGACAGGCCTCTAGCCAGGCTAACTAAGAAAAAAAGAGAGAGGATATAATTTACTATATCAGAAATGGAAGCAGGGACATCAGCACAGATCCCATGGACATTAAAAAATAATTGAGAAACATTATAAACAACCCTCTGCCCACAAATTCGATAACTTAGATAAAATTGACCAATGCCTTGGAAGATACAATCTGTCAAAATGCATACAAGAAGAAACAGATGATCTAAGGAAGCCTGTATCTATAAAAATATTGAATCAATAATACCTTCCAAAACAGAAAGCATCAGGCCCAGATGGTTCACTGATGAATTCTAACAAACATTTAGATATAAATTACGCCAATTCTCTACAATGTCTTTCAGGGGATAGAAGCTGATGGAATTCTTCCTAACTCATTCTATGAGGCCAGCATTACTCTAAACCCAAAACCAGACAAAGACATTATAAGAGAAGAAAACTCAGACCAATATCTCTCATGAACACAGATGCAAAAATCCTCAACTAAATACTAGTAAATTGAATCAAACAATGGACTACGAAGATTATATACCATGTTTTACCCCAGGTTTGCAAGCCAGGTTCAACATTCAAACATCAGCTAATGTAATCTATCACATCAACAGGCTAAAAAAGAAAAATCACATGATTATACTAATAGATGCAGAAACAGTATTAGACAAAACTTAACACCCATTTTTAGTAAAAACTCTCAATAAACTAGAAAAAGACAGAAACTTCCTCCGTTTGATAAAGAATACAAAAAACATACAGCTAACACCATACTTAATGGCGAGGAAGTAGAAGCTTTCCCACTAAGATAAAGAACAAGTCAAGGAGGTCCTTTCTCACCACTCCATTTTCAAAACTGTACAGGAAGTCCTAGATAATGCAACAAGATAAGACAAGAGAAGACAAAGTGTACAATTTAGGAAGAAAGAAATAAGACTATCCTTGTTTGCAGATTTCATGATTGTTTATGTAGAAAATGTGAAAGATTCAACAAAAAACTATTTGAACTAATAAGCAATTATAGTAAGTATCTTGCAGGATACAAGTTAATGTACAGAAGTTAATCACGAAGTCAATCACTTTCCTACATATCAGCAATGGGCAAGTGCACTTTGAAATTAAAATAAAAATGAGATACTTAGATATCAATCAAACAAAATACATACAAAATTTATATTAGGAGAAATACAAAACTCTGATGAAGTAAACCAAAGAAGAACTAAATAAATGAAAAGATATTTCATGTGCATGGATAGGGAGACTCAATATTTTCAAGATGTCAGTTCTTCCCAAGTTGATCTATAGATGCAATGCAATCCCAATAAAAAACTCAGCAAGTTATTTTGTGGATATAGACACACTGATTTTAAAGTTTATACAGACAGGCAAAAGACACAGAATAACCAACACAACATTGAGGGAAAAGAACAAAATCACAGAACTGACATTACCCGACTTCAAGACTTACTGTAAAGCTACTGTTGCTGAGACAGTGTTTTATTGGTGAGAAAAATAGACAAATAGATCAGTGGAACAGAATAGACCCACATAAATACAGTCAACTGATCTTTGACAAAGGAGCAAAGGCAATAAAAGGAAGAAAGGATAGTCTTTTCAACAAATGATGCTGAAACAACTAAGAAAAAAAGAATCTAGATGCAGACTATACATTGCTTCACAAAATATAATTCAAAATGGATTATAGATCTAAATTTAAAATGTGGAACTATAGAACTCCTAGAAAATAACATAGAAGACTTTGGATATGGTGACTTTAGATACAACAAAAAATCATAATCCAAGAAAGAAACAGTTGATAAGCTGAACTTAATTAAAATTGAAATTTTCTGTTTTGTGTAAGACATTGACAAGGGAATGAGAATACAAGTCACAGACTGGGAGGAAATATTTGCAAAAGACTTACCTGATAAAACACTGTTACCCGTAATATACAAAGAACCCTTAAAACTCAACAACAAGAAAACAAACAACCCAATTAAAAATGGGCTGAAGACCTTATCAAAGAGGATGTACAGATGGCAAGTAAGCAGATGAAAAGATGCTGCACATCACGTTATCAGGAAAATGCAAATTAAAGCACTGATGAGATGCCACCACACACATATTAGAATGGCCAAAATCTGAAACATAAACGCCACCAACTGTGAGTGCGAATGTGGAGCAACAGGATCTCTCATTTATCGCTGGCGAAAAGGCAAAACGGTAGAGTGGACTTTAGAAGAGTTTGGTGGTTTCTTACAAAACTAAGCATACTCTTATCATACAATCCATCAACCAAGCTCCTTGGTATTTGCTCGAAGTACGTGAAAACTACGTCCACACAAAGCCTGCACATGAATGTTTATAGCAGCTTTATTCATGATTGTCAAAACTTGGAAGCAGCCAAGATGTCTTTCAGTAGGTGAGTGTATAAATAAACTCTGGTATGTCCAGAAAATATAATGTTATTCAGCATGAAAAGAAACAGCTAACAAGCAATGAAAACAGATAGAGGAAACTTAAATGCATATAATTAAGTGAAAGAAGCCAATGTGAAAAGGCTATGTACTGTATGATTCCAACTGTATGACATTCTGGAACAGGCAAAACTACAGAGACAGTAAAACTTTCAGTGCTTTCCAGGGCTTTTGGGCAGGGCGGATGAATAGGCAAAGCAGAGAGGATTTTTAGGGTCGTGAAAGTGATCTGTTTGTATACTGATGATACATGTCATTACTCATTTGTCAAAATCCACAGAATGTACAACACCCAGAGTGAACCCTAATGTAAACTATGGATTTTGGGTTATTATGATGTGCCAGTGCAGGTTCATCAGTTGTAACTAATGTACCACTGTGGTGGGGGATGTTGATAATGGGGGTGGCTGTGCATGTGTAGGGGCCGGGGGTGTGTGGGAACTCTCTTTACTTTCCTCTCAATTATGCTGTAAACATAAAACTGCTCTAAAAAATAAATTCTTTTTAAAAAACTTCATTATATATTCTGGATAAAATATATTTGTCATATATAAGGGTATTTCACAAAGTTCATGAAAAGATTTATATTACCTGTTTAATTCTATTTTTCCATAAACTTTTGAAATACGCTTGTGTGTGTCAGATATAAATGTTAATATTTTTTCCAGTGTAAAACTTGTATTTCTATTTTCTTGATGGTATCTTCTGAAGCCCATAAGTTTCTCATTTTTATGAAGTATAAACTACAAATTACCATTCTTTTTTTCTTATACTGTTTATGCTTTTTGTGTCCACACAAAAATTTCTTCTTATGGGTTCTTGAAGATTGTTTTAGCTATTCTAGGACCTTTGCATTTTCAACAGATTTTAAAATCATCTTGTCAAGTTTTACTATAAAAGCCCACTGAGATTTAAATTAGGATTGCATTGAATTTGAAGATCAATTCTTGGGCAGCTAAATTTAGACAATACTGAGTCTTCCAATCCATAAAATCAGCAAATATTTCTATATAAGTCTTTAGTTTCTCTCAGAAGTGTTTTGTAGTTTTCAATACACACATTTTGCATATATTTTGTTAAATAAATACTCCTAAATACTCCTTTTTGGGAGTTGCTATTGTAAATTGTTCTTAATCCTCTGTGTTTGATTTGGATAATTTCTACAGCTCTGTCTTTAAGCTCACTAATATTTTCTTCTCCAATGTCCAATGGCCATTAATTCTATCCAGAGTTTTATTCATATCATATATTAGAATTTTCATCTTCAAAGTTCAGTTTTGCACTTTGTATATCTCCCATATCTCTGTTCAACTTTTGAGCATATGGAATCCATTTGTAATGCCTGTTTTAATGTCTTTGCCTGGTACTCCTAATATCTGTGGCAATTCTGAGTTGGTTTTGATTCATTTGTTTTCTTTCAATTATGAGTTGCAATTTCCTGCTTCTTTGCATATCTAGTAATTTTTATTTTGAACTAATTTTAGATTTACAGAAAAGTTTTAGAAACAGCAAAAATATTTTCATCATACTCCTTGCCTATTTTTTCTTTTACATTAACATTTTACATAACCATAACCCAATGATCAATAATACGATAACAATATTGACTAAATTATAGATCTTACTTGAAAATCACCAATTTTTTTGCTTATGTGCTTTTTTCCTTTGTAAGATTCTATCCAGGATCCCACATTGCATTCGGTTATTAATTTTGCTTAGTTTCCTCCAGTTGCTAATAGTTTCTCAGTCTTTCCTCGTCTTTTACAACCTAGACCCTTTTGAAGAGTCCTAATCATTTATTTTGCAGAATGTCCCTCAATTTGGGTTTGTCTGATATTTTCTTACCACAGGAGCGAGGCTATACGTATTCTTGGCAAGAACACCATAAAAATAATGGTGCATCCTCCCTATCTAGGGCATCATGATGTCAAAGTCTTTATTCCATTGACCACTTGGTTAAATTTCTGTCTGCCAGACTTCTCTTCTGCATGTTACTATCTTTCCCTTTGTAATTAGTAAGAATCCTGGTGAAGATACTATAAGACTATATACATCCTGTTTCTCCTCAAATTTTCACTCACTAATTCTAACATCCTTTGATGGATCTGGTTTGCATCATTTATTTCTATAATGTTTCTCTAATGATGATTCTTTATTTCCTTCTGTCCTTCTACCTTTACTAATTTGAAATCTACTGTGGGGAAGAACTATAAGGGTACTTCAAAAAGTTTGTGAACAAATAGAATTAAAAGATAATACAAATGTTTCCATGAGCCTTTTGAAGTACCCTTGTTCTATACAACCCAAGTGCACACGGCTTCCATAATTGCAGCAAGTACTATGGGCAGAGCAGGTCTAAAGAAGCCTTTACTCTGGGGCTAGTTTAGTCTTATTACTACTATACCAGGACCACTCGTGAGTCTCTACTGAATGCCTTGGCATTAACTAAGAACTCTCTTTGCTGGTTCAGCAGAACTGAAGCCTCTCCAAGCTTTGCGAGATCTCTGGAATTGGTCTTTATATATCTTCAGTCTTTTGGCCCAGCCTCATGGATTTTTCACCCTGCACATGTGTGGCTTAGCATTCAGCAACAGACTTAAGACCCTAATGCAGATCTCTGGAGCTACTTGTCTGCATAGCTTCCTCCTTTACAGAATTTTGTTCTACAAATTCTAGCTACCTCAGCTTTCCTGAGCTTTGATCTCTGTTCCCTTAGCTTACTCTACATGTGGTGATTTCCCTCCTTGCACTGTCTTCTGGAATATGAATCTAGGCAAAACACTGGGGTGATTCTAGGGCTTCCTTTACCTGTTTCCTTGTTTCAAGGATCATGTCCTGCTTAGTCATGTTGTCCATTGTTTGAAAGTTTTTTAATGTACTTTTTTCCAATTTTAAAAATTTATCTGTTTTTGAATTCATAATGTATTAACCTGTGTCAAAAACCAATAAATTTAAAAAGGAATTAAGTGAAATCTTCCTCCCTTATCTTTTTTTCATTCACCCAGTTACCAACCCATAAACAGGTGACCACTTTTACTAGTTACTTGTGCAGCTTACTAAAGATACTTCATGTTTATTCAAGGCAATAAAAGTATAGGGTCCTATTTTTACTACCTTTTAAAATAAAATACCTTGGAGGTGTTCTATTGCACAGTAGGCTAAGTGTTGTTTACAGTTAAGTTTTTTATGTTACATAATAGCTACAAGAAAGGCTTTTGAATGTTTTTACCACAAAGAAATGATAAATGCATGAGGTGAAGGATATGCTTACTGCCCTGACACAATCATTATCCAACATATATACATATATATCAAAACATCAGATTGTATCCCATGAATATGTACAATGTGTCAATTAAAATAAATTAATTAATTTTAAAAAGTTGATTTTCAAAAAAAATCTTGAAGATTTTCATGTATTAGAAAATGATATGGAATAACAAGAAGTATTGAAATGTTTCTAGGAAAAGTGCTTTTCAGTGATTTTTCTTCTAAATTATTCAAGTTATTCCTAAAAGAAAAAAAAAATGAACATTTTAAACTCAAAAGACCATGATAAATTTAGCAAATAGGACATGGCTTCTTCATCCTTATGTAGACATCCTGATCAAAATGCTGGTGTTTCTGGATCATAAGAACATTCAAGAACCAAACCAGTAATAAGGGGCAACTCCCCTCTTAGTCTCTTTATACTCTGCCTTATTCCAGACATTATTGCAGGTTCTAATGTCACACAATATTGAGGATTAAAAAATAGGGCAAAAGAAGAGACAGATAACAAGGCTGGGGTTAATGGTAGGCAGGGATGAAATGAAAAATACACCCTTAGAGGTATCTGCATGGGTCATAAGTCTGCCACTGAGCATTTTAAAAACCATGTTTGAACATTTTTTAATCTTCTTAAGATAAAAACAGACAAATTGTACAGGAGAAATACAGCTGATTTTGAAACAAAACTCTGATAGGGATTTCTCCTTAGCGTACTTTATTTTAAAAAAGACGCCATGGGGTAATGACCAACTTCTTTGCTAACAGATATTACAAATCCACTTGTGGTGGCCCTTGGTAAACACAGCTGGTTAATGACCATCCCGTATTTGATCATTAGCTTGCTGAGGTTAACATTGTTTTTCCCCTTCTGTTGAATGCTGACCTGGCAAAAAGCCATGGAACAAAAGCTGATCTGTAGTAGGTAACATTGTGAAAAAACAGCACATATATAAGATTAGTGATCAGCCCCTTAACAAGACCAGGAGGTCTATAAAAGACAAGAATAAATGATATTTGGAAACCACCAATGGGGATCCCTTATAGGTGAAAGCATATTTCAGACGAATTTGGACTATTTACTGTGGCATGGGAAGAGACTTTTGAGAGGCATGGGATGATGTGCTAAAGAGAGCTTACGGCATTTAGACAAAATGATTGGTAAAGTGCCTTACCTAGGGTTGTTAAATACAGGCACGTATGCACCCACACACGCACACACATGCATACACCATTCATTTATATGCACAGAGGCATACAACACATAGCAGAGGCAAGAGGCCCATTTCTTTTATTGAAGTGATCAGAAAACCAGAATGTTAGTAACATAATGAAAACTGGTTATTATGTAGATGTTGAATTTGAAAAAGGAATTTTACATAATCAGCATTAGGGTGAACCAGAAAATTTCATGAATGGTAGAAGAGAAAAATCAATTGTGTTATATTTATACAATGAGATGCTCTACAGCCACACATAACAGTATGGACGAATCTCACAAAGATAATGTTGAGTGGAAGAAAGAGGCCGGACATAAAAAACACAGATTTTTAAATTCCATATATATGAAGCCCCAAACTGAGAAATCTTAACAACTGTGTTAGAAATCAGGCTATCATGGTTCATTGGCAAATGTCCTCTGGGGGGCAAAATTGTCCCCAGTGGAGAATCACTGATACTGACCTTGGTCATAGGAAAGAAATCACTCAGTATCCACCGTATCACTGTACCTAAACAATCCACCCACTAGTGGGTGAGGGGCTAATTCTATGAAATTATATTTGTCTAATATTGTGAGCAGTGTCAACAGCATAAATCATGTCTGTCAAAATAGTTACCAAGTTCATCAAGGAAAAAGTAATTAACTTGCAACATTAACAATTTCATAAAGCTAATAAAGCAAACTAAAATCTCAAAAAAAGTTAGATTATGGTTAACTTGGGTGTGTTTTGACTGATAAGAGATACAAGTAGGACTTCTGGAGGTTTGGGTAATATTATATTCCTAAATCTGAGAAGCAGTAACATGGATGTTTGCTTTGGGGAATTCAATGAATTACATAATTACATTTCATGTAATTTTCTGTATATGTGTTTTATTAAAAAAACAAACAAGAAAAACTTATTTAAAAATTGAATAGTCAAAATATTTTAAAACACAGTCATTTTTTAAAATCAAAACATGTTTTTGAATTAAAAATCATGTAACTAATTATCCTACAGACAATGGGAAGCAATGTTAACTATGAAACTAGAACTTTGTACAATGTTCTACACTCTCTCTCTTAAAAACAATTATGAATGGAAGGGCAGCTACACACAATTTCTGGGTATTAATTGAGTAACTTCAGGTTATTTGTATAATTCTATGTGTTTTTTAATGTTATAATGAGAAAACAGATGCATTTCTTAGAATAAAAGTCAGAGATCTATTTAGGATCCTTTATAAATAAAGGGGTTTTCGTTTTTGTTTATTGCTATGTCTCCTGTGCCTAGCACAGTACCCAGCATATAATAAGTACCACAAAAACATTTATTGATGACTGGCTGAGAGAAATAATAAATGAGTATTTGAATATTGTGCTCTCTGCAAAGAGATGATGATATTACTAGAGTGTGGCCAACGTTCTTACTTCATACGTATTAAATTTAGTGTTGCAGCTGTAAACAAGTCTTAGCCTAGTGGGTGTTTTTGTCACTCCAGTTGCCTTGGGAACTGAGATGAGGCAGTAAATACAACATGGGCAAAGGCATGGGCGTGGGATAGCCTGGGTATGTGTGGGGAAGAATGAGTAAGTTCCTTTTGGCTGAAGGGTTGGGGGAGTAGGAAGTTAAAGATGCACTATAATAGAAATCATATTGGAGTTAGGAGAAGATCAAGTGTTAATGAACATCAAGCTATGACTCTACAACTTTCATTTGGATTCACTCATGCCTGCATTTCATAGATCCACTTCCTGATTCCACAGTAAAGACCAATGAAATGACAGGTCCCGATGGCAGTGTGCACAATTTCCCCCAAACTAGCAAAATTTACTCTAAAATACGTCTGAGTATCTAGAAGACATCAAGATATGGAAAAAAAAAAAAAAAGTATCTGATTGCTATGGCGTAATACTAAATGCTTGAAAATATGATTTAGTGTAACATTCATTCAAAATGGATTTGCTTTTATCTGGATAAATGTCTGAAGGTTGTGGATACCTTGAAGACCCCGCCTCAGCCTGGTCATGAGGCACCTTCCTGAGTATCTTTTTAAATTTCAAGGGTTTGAAGTCAGCCTGGTTATGTTCTGGCTGGGTTGGCAAATCTCCTCTATGAATCTTAACAAATATTAAATATAACATGTATCCATAGAATGCCTTCTGGAATATCTTGATTTTATGCATTGTAATGAAATAAATCATATATACTTAAGCAAAGGATTTTAAAAATGTAAGCAAGCAGTACGAGCCCAAGTGGGCTCTTCCACTGAGCAGTGCTGAATATGCAATTACATTTTGAACAATAGATATTCATAAATCAGGCAGAATACTCATGAGAAAACAGTTCTCTAATTAAATAAAAGGAGAATCAGTGTTTCTTGTTGCAGGATTGTTGGTGGGATTAAAGGATTGTTCTGGAGCCCAGCACACATAATCTGGCTGGTTGCCTTAGCGTCTGCAGCCCCCACCTGCTGAGATGGCCCAAGCTCTGAGACCAATCCAGCTTCACTGAGTGGGAAGATTAAAACAGACCTCACCATCTCTCCCACTTCTGTGCTGATCCCTCATCAGGGCCACTGTGTAGCGCTGTATACAGTTTGAGCATTGTACAAAGGCACTGAGCTGAGGGGGAGAGTGGAGGCAGGAATTCAACCCATGTGCTGGCACCAAGCTGTGCCCCTTGGTGCAGAGCTGTGTCTGCCAGAAGACTGTCTTATTCTAACTCATTTGATGATACTCTGTTAACCCATGGGGGGCTGCCCATTTCTCGTGCCCAGTGTTTTCTAGGGTTAGGGACCCTCCTGCTCAAACCCAGGCCCAGTGTCACAGCTTCAAATACCCAGTGCTGGGACCCTCCGATGTGAAAATCTGTACCCCCTCAAGACATGTGCCGAGGACCCATCACAGATTGTGTCCAGCCTGACCACCCCTCTCTCTCCGGATGTTGGAACCTACCACACTGACGCTTATGTCTAGATGCAGGGGCCAGCAAACTCCACTGGGCACATTCCCTTCCAGTTGACTCCTCGTGCTGACCTGGTTAGGCAGGATGCTGAGTTTACTGTAGATAAGTAGAGTTCTATAATATGACATTTAATACAAAAGTCCAACTATGAGGGATCAGCAAAGAAAAAAAAAATGAGAAAATCAGCTTAATTTTCACTTGTCATACCACTGAATAAGTGTAGGCCCTAGGGTAGACATACTTCCTATAGTGTGAACCTCCTGGTGTACTAATTATGATTCTAATTGTAAAAATAATATACTTATTTATATATATCATGGTCCATAAATGTAAGGCAATTATTTCCTCTGGCATTTGACTAAAGAAAGCATATTTTCTTCTAAAGCTGGGAAAAAAGGGGGCCCGGGAGTGAGCTAAGTTGATCTTATATCATCCTGGGAGCTATGGGAAATATGGGGTGTTTTCTACAGTTATTTTGTCTGCACGATTTTTGTTTTCCAGTATAGAGCCTACCACTTGTGATAAAATATGAATCTGTTTTAAATATTGTTAGGTTTTTACATTTCCATTTCCCCTAAAGTTTCTCATAAAGGCCTTGCCCCTACGTCTACAGGGAGAGAGACACTTCACCATTTTCCTTTCAGGATCGTCCTAGTTGCCTGCAGTTTGTGTGATGAAAGCGCTTCTCAGCTGCATGTGGAATGTATATAGATTTTTTGCAAAACATCAGGGAATGTTTTCCTTCAGACATTTTCTTTGTGCTCAAGATTGTGGCTTTGTCTGAAGATGGGTCAGAGCCTGGTGAGCTGGGACTGCAGTAGACCACAGGGGGGTGATTCAGAGAAGCAGAGAAGAATAGAATTGGGTTCAGCGGACCACGCACAGTGGTCCAGTAAAAGAACAGTCTTGTTTAACCTAAATTATTCAGGACAAAAATAAATGGCCAATCTTAGAACTGCATTAAGTTCAGGTCAAAACAGTAAGTTAAATTTAATAGTTGAGTGCCTGCTGTATACCAGGTACTCTTCCAGCTTTTAGAAATTTATAGGTGGGCAGCCTTGTCCTACCTTGTCATCTTAGAAATACAGTAGTCCCTCTTTATCGGTGGTTTTGCTTTCTGTAGTTTCAGTTACCCGCAGTCAACTGCAGTATGAAAATAGGTGAGTAAAGTATGGTAAGATATTTTGAAAGAGAGAGAGCACATTCACAAAACTTTTATTTTAGTATATTATTATAATTGTTCTATTTTATTATAATTTATTGTTGTTAATCTCTTCCTATGCCTAATTTATAAGTTATACTTTAGCATTGTTATGTATGTATAGGAAAAAAACATAGTATATAAAAATTTCAGGCATCCACTAGGGGTCTTCAAACACAGAGGAAGGACTCCTGCGGGGACACTAAAGCCCAGGATGGCCCAAACTTATCCAATTACACATAAGACACAGTGAAAAACTGAAGGTACAGACTTTGTTTTCTAGAATTTTTATACTTCTGTGTAGAAATATCTTTTGATACTTTTTCAGTTCAGTATCATCAAGTGCTTTTCCTTACCACATATTTTTAAAATTTTTATAATAAGATAAAATGCTTTTAGTGTTTCGAAGGCTACCAAATGACAGACTTCTCACTCCAGTTCACCCAGAAGAACAGCTTTTATGCACCTTTAGAGAAGAGCTGTGTAAATAACTTGAATAATGGCCAAGAATGGTGGGAAGTAATCAAAGAACATTTATAGTGTGTTCTCCTACACTGTGCTGCCTCATGTGTAACTACTTTATAAAACAGTGTTCCTTAGGACTCTCTGCTGAGGACGTTTTATCCTATACACAGAGTATTGTCAAGTGGCTGTTTCAAACAGACATGTCTAGTACAGTGACTGGGAATTCTCTCAGTCCTATCAGGAAGAACCTCATTGTTCATAAAGCACATAAATAAATCAAGCTCCAGCTTCATTTCTCAGAGTCCAAGCAAAATACACTTTTAGAAGTGTCAGCAGAACTCTTGTTCTCAGAAAGCAGGTCTGCTGCTGAGAGGTGGACTACCTACCTCGATAACTGTGTAGAGGAGGCAGTCTGGAGCTCTGGGATCCTGAGCTGAGTCCTCTCCTGAAAACAGCAGCCCCTGCACGTGCTTGGCCTGGGAGCACATGTACTGGGAGGGGCTTGCATGATTCCAGCAGCTCAAGCTCTCCAGCTGCCTTGAAAGGTCAGGCTTGCCTTGGGAAGTGGAGCCAAGAATAGTTAGATGCTGTTCCACAGGGAGTCCTGGTCCCTGGAGAGGGCTATTCTGGGAGAGAATGCATAGTTTATGGCATCCAGGCAATGGGGGCTGGAGTGCTGGTTGATAACATGTGAGTGCCAAGGCAGAGACTCTGTCCTATTTCTGTAAGTGTCCTTAGCATCACACCTAGTGTCTGCTGAATAACAGGATCTCAGCGGGTGCTTTGAGTGAATGAATAAACAGAATGTAGTTAATCCCAAAATAAAAGCTATCTTCTAAATGTTCAATATTTTTCTTTGCACGGAGTTCTTAATATAATCAGTCACAGAGACTGCTTCCTTGTTCTGGCTGTCAGCAAAACTGGGCCTATTATTAGTGTGGCTGTAAATCATTTCATGTGGCATGGAGTTGGCACACTGTGACCCTTAACTTGCCTCAAATGATAACCACAGGAAATGGTGTACCTGCTAGTGCACACATCAGGAGGGGGCTTGGGCTGTGGCTTTCCTGTGTGTACATATTTTTTTCTCAAGTAGATTTTTAAAATTCAAAACATGTGACTTGAATTAGATATTTAATAAACCAATAATATTAACTCTCATTCTTGCCTTGTTATATATAAAGATAATGCCCTGAGATTATTTTTATCTGGGAATAGAGTTCCAATATTGTTACTGGAGTTAAAGCCCTGAAAGTTATTCTGTCTTTTTGTAGGTGACTCCATGCATAAATCATGGAACGTTAAGCATGGAAGGCTCTTTGGAGGGATAAACACATGAGTGCAATCACATTCACAATTATGAGGGCATAATTGGGCATCTGTAAATTGTAGATTTTAACATAATTTGCTGAGAATGTTTCATTCTGCTTCTTGATTCTGATATACTTATTGGGCTTCCTTAGACCAGAGATGGGCAAACTTTCTGTAAAGAGCTTGATAGTAAATATTTTATGCTTTGCAGGCAATGTGGTCTCTGGTCTCTTCTGAAATTACTCAACTGTGTAGCGTGACAGAGCAGCCACAGACGACAAGCAAATGAATGACCATGGTTGTGTTCCAATGAAACTTTATTTATGGACACTGACTTACTGGATTTCATGTAATGTGTATGTGTCATGAAATATTATTTTTCTTTGGATTTTTTGAATCATTTAAAATGTAAAAGCATTCTTAGCTCATGGGCTACACAAAAACAGGTGGCAAGCCAGATTGGACCTGCAGGCTATATTTTGCTGACCCCTGCCTTAGACTTCCTCAGTTACACTACCTAAGACTCACATCCACTTGCTTTACCTCAGTGGCTGACTGATTCCATTCAGACAGATCTGTCCATGGTAAATTCTACCACCCGGGGGCCAAGTACTGACTTGTGCTATGCTTGGCTGCCACTGCACAGCTAGCCCCATCACCCACACACCTGGAATTTCTGTCTTACCCTCCCACTTCTAGAACAGAGTAAACATTACTCTTTAATACATGAAATATGACATTATAGATGCCATCAAAGGGATCCAATTATACTATGCTGAAGCACTTAGAGATTGACTTCCACTAGGGCAAATTTGGAGTAATGGGAAACAGGAGATGGGAGGGAGCCAAACGTGCTCTTCCTTCTTCCCATGGTAACACAGTTTCTTGTACAAACTGTTCTGATTCATCCCACCTGGCTGAGTGTTTGCACCTGCTGAGTGGAACGTTATCCCTAACAATGTTTTGCATCTCCTAGCAACTGCTTCCTGTGATTTCTTGTCTCACTTTCCCCTTTCTCTACTTTTGTTGCCTTATGTTTGCACCTCCCAAAGAAAGCATCAGTGCTTAATCCTTGCCTCAGGCTCCATCATGTAGGGAATCCAGCTAAGACTCTCCTAAGAACATGTACACACATTCTCTAAAAATTTCCCAGTCAAAACAGTCTACCAGTCACCATGCTCAACACACACAGAAGGGATTCCAAACTCAATGAAGGCCAGACAGCCAATGTAAATGCATGTGAGTCTAAGGGGTGGTGACAGACTAGAGACACATGTTTTCAGCCCCTCTGATGATACTGCCATGTGGGAATGTGGGTTCAGGATTCCGAGATCTTTCCATTTTTCAAGAGCAGTTGTCAATCTGGAATTCTGTGTGAATTTACCTTATTTTTAAATGTTAGAAACTAATTTTAAAACTTTAAACTCCATGTAAAGTTAAATAAATATATGTACCTGTGGCCTAGAAGTGGTTCAGACAACCTCTTACTTATGGTCCAGAGAAGGGAAACATACATATGAATGATTATAAAATATAGGAGCAGCAATAAAGGTGAACTAGGGAGGAGGTCACAGAGTAACAGGTGTGTCTCTAGTATGGCTCTTTTTCTCTTGTCACTTCCCTGGGCAAAGGAACATGGCACTCAAAGAATCACTGTATCCAGATTTTAAGGTTCTGTTCTGTTTCTCAAACTGCAAGGACTTGGCCTTTGACTTTTGGAAAAGAATATACTGTAGTCATGGAATGGTGTTTATGATATGGATTAATATAAGAAACAACTGTCGACATCACCTTTTTTCAGTCTCTTACCCACTGTTTGACTCTTCCCTGTAACATCCCTAAAGGGACTTTTATTTGCCTGAAGACCTTGGCTCAAAACAACCCAAAGCACTTTATTTCACATTTACACATGCATAGATATAAATATTATATTTGGCATACATTTATTTAATCTATTTTCAGCTCCTTGAATTTGTATTTATGCACTGATAATACATTTCGAATTTGTGTTATTCTACTTAGGAGTCCTTCAGTATTGAAAACAGTTATCCTGTCTCATAAAATCTTCTTTTTTTAGGATCAACATTCTTGTTCCTTCAACAAGTCTTCACAAGACATGATTTCAAGCCTTTTCACTATTTTGTTAATCTTGACTGAACATGTTCCTGATTGTCTAAATTTGTTTGATCCCAGAGCCATAATTTGAATAAATATTATAGGTAAGACTTGATTAATGCAGAGTAAAATTGAATTATCAGTTTTTACACTCAAAATACTAAATCTTGATTAATTTACTCTAATACTGCATTGGCTTTTCAAATCACCATCGCACAGTGCTGATGCCTATATGTACTCTATGGCACATGAATTAATTGTATATATTTTTTTGAATTTGTACATGTTTTGATTTCACTTCATTCCTGCTCTGTTTTATATTTCTACCCATATTTTCTCCTTGTCCCACTTTTACCATCTAGTCATTTTGTTTTAGTGTACATATTTTTCAAGCTACCTCAAATACTTTTGGAAACGAGATAAAGTAGAAAGGATATCTAAAATACTATACATTTTTATTTCTCAGAGTTACAGAGAGCAATGTTATTTTCTGAAAACCAGTCTGGATTAAAGGTTCATATTTCAGTATTCCTTTGCCAGCCTAACATTCATATTTGTTTATAAAAATGAGTCCCATGGAGATGTCTGCTAGTTGACATGTTGCTTCTTTATATGGGTTTATATACACGTACATGCACATATAAGTATATATAAATATGTATAGGTCTAAGCATGTGCAATGAACATACATCCCTTGAAACATTTAATTCAGAATTCTCAACGTTTCCAACTGTCATTGTCATTGGTTCAGAATGGGTGATTTTGCCATGAACTCCTGTCCCATTCTTCTACTCTACAATTATACTTTCATGACAATTTTATCAGAAATCTCAAGAATCCAATCTTGCCTATTTCAAATTATCTGGTTAATAACCAGGTCAACCCCAGTACCAGGAGCATTGGTGGTTTCTCTTCTACAATTTGGATGGTATCAAACGAGATTTGACCAGAGAAACAGAACCACTAGAAGCAATATAAAATAAAGTATATATTGCAGAGATTTGATCTTTCACAATTACGGGAGCTGATTAAGCAGTTGATGTGTGGCTGTTGTTTCTATGTCTGCCTCTGGAGCCTGAAGTCAAGAAGGAATGACAGAAGTGAAGTATGGGAGAGAAAAGATAAATTGAACTCAGGAGGATGGGCTGGAACCCATAAAGACAAACTGGAACCCCCATCAATCTTTGTCTCGAAGCCTCCAACTTCAATGATGTCAGTGACCTGCAGAAGAAACTGGCCTGCTCAACATGCACATGACCCAGGAGCTGGGGAACCTGAAAGGAGAGATCTGGTGAGAGCTGAAGTTGCTGCTTGCCTGACTTCTGCCCAACGTCTCGAGCCAGACAGCAGCCATCCCTTGTGTGAGCGGCAATGGTGCTGGGTGCCCTGCACCTGTGCATGCGCCGATCTTCAGAGCTTTAAGAGAATATAGTTACTGCTTAACTTCAGCCTTCCAAATCCCACCATATACCCATGTTTCTTGTGGCCCATGCTAACCTGAAATTATGCAGGGATGGGAATCCTGGGAAACATAGTTCCTGCTTAGCTATATTGACACTGCAAATCTACCATCCAAATGCATCTTTCCCTGGAGACAATCTGAATTAATAGTTTTATAGTTTTTCCTCCTGTTCTAAGCCCTTCTCAGGTTCCTTTGGCACCTCTACAGTTCTGTCCTGGGGAGGGAAGGCATGGTGGTTAATTCCCTGACATTGCAGACACAGATTCAGAGACAGGTTATGGAGGATGGGAGAAGAATGCCACAATGGCACTGCAGCCTTTCCCAGATTTGGTTTTTCCCCCCCTTCCCCTGCAGGGCTGCAGCATGGTTCTCATGGTAGTTCCCAAGTAAACAGCCCTTGCTTCCTGGCTTTCTCTAATCAGGGTGGCAGGGGTTGTGTCCACCTCTACAGAAGCCTTCCTGTGTTGACAACGTTGTTTGTTCTTCCCATCTCCCTAGGGAGACGTTGCCTTATCTTTTCTGTGCAACGTTTTTGGGAAAAACTCATTTTTCTCTTTTAAAGGAATTGATTATTGTGCTTCTCAAGACTAAAAAGAAAAGCCTTTCTGGACCCAAACACTGCCTTTAAAAAATAATCTAAATCCCTCTTACATAGCAAGAGAAAGGGCTATTTTGAGGGTGATTGGCGGTGCATTCTGAATCACTCTATGCACCAGAATACGGTGTTTGAGTGTGAGTGTGTGACTAAGAGAGATGCAGAGACAGACAGACAGAGAAGCAGAAAGACAAAGAGAAATAATTCTCCTGCCCTAAATTTCTTGTTTGGACAACTTTCTTGACCCTATAGTACCAGCAATTTGAGGAAGAATGCCTGCCTATATTTATTTTAAAAAGTAGCCTGGGAATTTGTAGGAATTAATTAAGGAGCTTGGGGTTTTGATGATAAACTTTAATAAGCACTTAAATGCAACTAAAACTCGTAATTATCTCTGCATAGGAATTATTTGTGTGAGGAGGTCCTAGACTCAGGTCCATTGGCTTGAGACAATGCCCTTTTGGAGAAAGAAGTTTTTTAAAGCTATCCATTTGCAATTGCAAGGACATTTGTCATTAACTCTGTATTGCAACTACCTTTGCCAGGTATATTTCCATCTTCTCTTTTATTTGTAACAGGGGGCAACAAAGAGCTACCAGAATTTCCTCTCAAAGACACAATTCTATGTGAATGACTATTGTTCTCTTTTTCTTCCGTGATCTTTTTTGTGAGGTTAATTGAGGAGAGGGTGGGACCATCTCTACATCTTTCACCGGTTAAAATAATGTGTTGTTTACCTTTGAAAATTACATTGTAAAGTGAAGCTATATGTACATTTTCACTTTTGAGACAAAGCTGGTAAACCACAATCAGTTGTGTGTTTGTGTGCATCTCTATGTGTGTGCATACATGTGTGTTTGGTGGCTTATTGTCCATGAAAATATTTTCTGGACTTAATTAAATAGGCATTTATAGAATTATTTACTATGTTACAAGCATTAGACTCTATTTGGAATTAGAGATGAGTCCATAAGAATTTCCTAATTAGCTGGTTAGAGAGTCGTGCAGTTAACTAACTGTTACAAGTAGGGGTAAACACAATGCATTTTGGAAACAAAGAAAGAAGGAATTAATTCTCTGATTCATGGAATTGGAAGAAGTTTTATCAAAATCAGGTTGAGTTGAGTTGAGCCTTGAAGGATAAGTAGAAAAGAGATTAAGAGACGAGTAAACTTGTTTAAAGAAACCGTATCTTAGCTCTCTCTTGCTCATGCCATCTCTCGCCATGTGATACACTGGTCACCATGAGACTCTGCAGAGCATTCCTACCAAGAAGAAGACCCTCACCAGGTGTGCCTCCCTGGACTGTGGACTTTCCACTCTCCAAAACTGTAAGAAATATATTATATTTCTTTATAAAAAATAAAAATAAATAAAATAAATAAAGAAACCATATCAGCATTGGCTGGACCAAGAGCACTTGTTTCCTTTTTTCTAGTCATTTTTTCATCATCTTTTTCTTGTTTTAGAACATGTTGGAACACCACTTAGGAATGTTTCTGTCTGCTAAGCTATAGATCAGAGCAAGGATAATAGTTATGTCTAAGATCTAACGCTGAGAGCTGGCAAACATTGATGATTTACTCTCTACCAAACACTTTGCATGCAACCAGCCTGAAAGGGAGAAATGATAATTATGTCCTTTTGAGTCCTCAAGGGATCAGGTAACTTGCTGAAGATACTGTTACAAAGTGATGGAACAAGTGTTTGAATTCAGGCAGCCTAAACCTGTGGACTGAACTCTTAAATATGCTATCTGTGCTGTATAATCAGAGCCCTAGATGGTCTATTATTCTAATGTAGGTAGATTGAAATCTGCTCTGGTTCAAGCTATGACTGCTCACTTGTCATCTAGGATGCACACGTTTCCTAGGTATGGCTGTGTACTACAGTGAGTCACTTGTCCTTGCTCATTCCCTGCATCGCCTTCATTACCAATGGGGCCCCTTTCTCCTAGCTTGCTACTGTGCCATTAAAAACTTAATTCTTGCCCCCAGCTCTTTGCCTTAAAGCTCCTACATTTTTTTTTCTGATCTGTATCAGGAATCACTTGAGATTAATATTCCAGAGATTTTTATTTCAAGTTTTATTTTCCACTAACAGAAACATACAACTTCAATAATCCACAAACCATAATAAACACCCTTTATGTTGTGCCTGAGAGTGATATCTCAGGATAAACCATGATCCCAGACAGATCTTCTAAGATACTATTTCAAAATAACATAACCTGGGCCTTTCTAAAGTTGTGTTTTCTAGAAGGTTAACTAATTCACGTTGAAACTCTCCAAGGCCTTAATTATTAATTTCCTATGACATAACATTTCTTTTATTTTGTGTCCTGGATCCTGCATATATTAAGAAAAAGCATGGAACTAGTGTCCAGCAATTGGTGTTCAAATCCTGACTCCACTATTTATCAGTGGAATAACATCTCCAAGACCTAATCAGAATGTAGGTCAGTCTTATTCCAAAGTCTATGTTCCACTAAGCTGCAAAACTTTAACTTTCTGGAAGGACTAAGCACTGTATTTTTCAAAAGTTCCAAGTAGGAAATGGGTTTTCTCTTTCCGTTGAGAGAAATCCTTGTTAATGAGCCCAGGATGATCCAACTCAATCTAAACATAACGGACTCAGGCTCCAATACTTCTCTCTAATAAATGGCATTGACTACCATGGCCTATGCAGTGGCCTTATATTTCACTTCCTCTGGCTTAAACTGCCCTTTTTCCTTGCAGGTGGAAAATTGTAAGTATTAATACAGTCTTGGAGCAGCTAATTAGGTGCACTTCGGCCTTCCCAATGGGTGCAGAGCCTAATTGCATTTGCAAACAGCCACCTGCAGACATAAATTGTCAGCTTAACACTGCACCTGGAGGGGAACAGTTGAAGCTTCTCAGACTGTCCAGTTGTCCCTATGGATATTAAGTTTTTCAGAACACTGTAGGTATGTGTGCAAACACTTGATTTGTGTGTACAAAATAGGGAGTGTGACAGAGCAGGAAAAAAAAAAGGCAAAGAAAGACAATAATCCTTATTCCAGCCTAACAGTAAAATTCAAACCCTTTAAAAATATGTCTCTAAAACCATTACAAATACATACTCCTGGTGTAGTATCCTAATTATAATCTCTTTCTTAAAGAAGTTGGGAGCCAAGTTATATACCTAAAGATCGTCATCGGCTCACAGGATACTAGACAAGCCAGGACTGGTTTAAGTAATGTGCTTGTTCATTTAGTTTTTTGGTAGGTCATTCAGAGTGAAGCTATTTTAATAAATAAAGTGACACAAAAGAAAGAAAATGGTGAAATATTTCCTTTATTTGGAGTTTTCCTGTGCTTTATTCTTTAGAAAGAAAATTTGACCCATTTAAAGAAAAAAAAGTGAAGCTTTCTTTATTTTATTTTTATGAACTGAGGTGAAATACTAACTAAGAATTTTAAGAATGTTTTTTGTAAAATATCTTGGAACAGAGCAAAACCAGAATTACAACTAAGTGGGGTAAAATAACTGTGATCCAATTAGCTGAATGTGACATAAATGATCTATAACCTTAAGAATGGAAACCCATCTCCTATCAGAATTGACTTCTTTCTAATAATAATAATAATAAAATCTCTAGCAATTCCAAAGTGGCAGAAGTTATTTATTATCAAGCAGGTGGAAGGGGGGAGAGAAGAGAATTTGTTTTATAATTTTAGTTTGAGATGGACAGCAATTATATTATTCTATGTTCCCATGGAATAGAATACATTTTATAAGTTTTGGTTACTGGAAATCAATATCATTTTTTCTATCTTTGCCCTTTACTATATCTCTTGGTTTACTTTTTAATAATCTTTCCCTGCCTAACAGTTTCCTCTTCTTGCTTTCAGCAACTTAGAAGTCGTTCAGAGCTCTGATGATGGTACCAGGAATAGAGCTGGCCTGAGGTTTAAGCAGGAACACGCTGGAGTTCAATGAAGACACCTGAATCAAATGACCAACACGTCATTTACCAGGCTGTGACCCTGGAAAAAAACCCAGCCTCTTTGGCATCAATTTTATCAGTGATAAAACAGATAATGATAATTCCAAGTTCATAAAGTTGTTGAGAGAATTCAATGATTTGAATCACGTAAAGCAATTAGCTAGCATAGGATCTGACACATTGGAACTTCTAATAACAGAAGAGGAATTATTATTATAGTTTTTGAGAGACCAAATGAACACTCTCAGTAATATTGTAGCCTCCAAGCTCTTCTGAGGAGTAGATATGTGTTATGTTGTTTGTTAATTTTTTATCAAGATATAATTACATGCAATAATATATGCTTAAGTGTTCAGTTTGATTAGTACATATACTAATCAGCGATATATGATATATATAATACTATCATATATCTCAAAGTAACTAATACCTCAGTCAAGACATAGAGCATTGCCATCTCTTTAGAAAGTCCCCCTGCATCTCTTTCCAGCCTATGTTGCTCTGCTATTCTGATTTTTATCCCCATAATCTAGTTTGCCTATTCTTGAACTTTCATATAGATATAATCATACAGTAAGTACTCTTTTTTTTACTGTCTGTTGTAGGTTCAATAGAATGTCTTTGAGATCCACTCATGTTGCTGATTTAAACTGGCTGTTTCTTTTCATTTCTGTGGTACTCCATCATGTGAATATAGCACATTTTGCTTCTCTGTCCTCTTGGTGATGAACATTAGGGTTGTTTTCTGTGTTGTTTTTAATTTACTTTAAAGTACTTCAACAGAGATGGTACTATATATATATACATATAGAATCTGGCAGAAGTTGGCTTTATTCTATAGCTTAAATGTGGTACTTTATAGCCATCTCTACTCTTGCATGAGTAGGGTATGAGAACCTAAAAACCTGGATTTAGGCTTTAGAATGGAACCTTGGATTTAGATTCCCAAATGGCCCATATACAGCAGTAGATTCCCGGGATTCTTTGTTGCCTGACTCCTGCTAGAAGGCTGACTGACTCCTGCTAGTAAACATTGTTGCATTTGTCCTGAGTAGACCTTTCCTGCAGTGTGCTGTCAGATCACTTAAAAAACACAGAGCTAGCACTTCTCGGGTTTACTTTCTATATTACCAACTGTATTATACCTGTCTGGTAAACGGTTTATATGCGTAACAGAATTTGGTCTTAGACTCATTTTTATTGCAACCTGGTATGACAGTAGGGAAAGAGGCCAGTAACCCTCATGTATTGCCAACAATTGGAAGTTACTGATAGTTACCAAAAAAGGCATAATGATTATGAATGATACTTGGCTCAATACAGAAACAATACATCTCAGTAAATTTAATTATAAAGAAGAATCATTATAAAGAAAATGCCATTTTCCATTGACCTAACCATCTTCCAATGGCACAAGTTGAGAATTTTTCTCTAGCAAGGACTTATGGTTTATACTAACAAATGCTCATTAAAATTTAACCAACTCAAAGAGATCCAGTTGAGTCACAGTCAACATGTACCCTGAAAGGCTCACGTCTTGCAGATCCTCTGTAAGCGATCTTTATAAGAGATCTGATTTTGTAGGTCCCAGAACTCTGATCTGCTTCCATATACTTGTTTCTTTGTTTCTTACCCAAAGAATGTCTTGAGGGTTACTTTGATCCTATTGTATGTTTAGAACCATGCCCTTGCATTTTGTTTTGTTTTGTTTGCTTGTTGAATATTTTACTTATTTTTATTTTGTTTAGTTTTTTTTTTAATCTTTAAGGACTAGTGGAATTGTAGAGCTGCATTCACCCATCATATCTTTCATTCAGACAAAAGTTCACTGTTTATATTGCCCTTACTTCCTAATGACCTCATTCGTATCAAAATTGAAACCTGGAAGCTGAGGCCCAGATTTTTCTCTGACTCAGTTTCCTGTGTTCTGAAAAAAACTTCTTTCCCTATATTAATTGTTATTCTTCTTTTGTTAAGACTTTAAGTGGTGTTAAGGTGAATTCTCATGTTATCCTCTAATGCCAACTTGAGCCTTTTGAAATATTGGACGCACTCCCACAAATGAATTCAGTTCCCACAACTTCCTAGCATCATTCATTGCTTTCATTTCACAGATGCAAAAACACATCCTTTTGTATATAACAATCGTAAATACTTTCCCAAGGTCAGGAATATTTCTGTCAGGAAAGCCCTAGTTTATGAAAGAACAGGATGTTCTGATAAACTCAGTATTCTGAGAATTATCATAGGTACTTCTCAAGGTTCCCATTGTGAAGATTTCTACTCTCTCTTCACTGGGAAAGAGGTGAGGCCTCAATTTGTCCTTCCCACCCAATAGTTCCAAGTGCTGCTCAATAATTCACAAATTGTGAGAGATGGAAATTTACATTATTAGGGAAAAAAAGACTTTATGATTGAAAAAATTTAAGGTTGCTCCTATAAGTTAATCCTAGGTCTATTTCTGCTTTGACTCTTGTCTTGTTTTGTCTTATTTTTTGCTTTTGACTTTTATCTTGAAGTTTACTTTAATCGACTCTAGAATTTCTGGTTTTCATTACTGGCTAGACTCGGGCTTGACAGTTTTTGTTTGGCCTTATTTATTTATTTTTGTTGAGTAGGGAGCAAGATATAATCTCTTACCCTCAGCCAAAGGCTGATCCGTCCACAAATAATTTATCCCTAGAGTCTAGGACACCTCATTAGCCTGTCTCATGTGTTCAGGTAAGAGTGCTGTCACTTTTTGAGTATTAGGTATTTTGAGTGGTAGATATTCTGTGAATAAAACAATACCAGTTTTTTCTTCTTCTGCACAGGTCTAAATATATATATATATATATATATCAGAAAAATATTAAGCATGTGTATATGCTTCTTATTTTTATACAATAATTTGCCTTCCAAATGATAAGAAAACCAGGAAGTTGCATGCAGTTGGTGCAGTTATGATATTATTGCTCCTTTATGCCCAGGAGAGACTGCCTGACAAAGCGTGGATTTTCCACAACTCAGAATCTGGCTCAGATCTTCTAAGAGTGACTGTGGCTACTCAGACTCAGAAGACTATAGCATTCAAAGTTTAAGCCCCAGAGGCTCTGGAGCCAAACTGATTGGTCCCAGCTTTTTGTCTAGCTGAGTTATGCTGAGCATATTCCTTATATGTTTGAGATTTGGTTATTTTCTTTATAAACAAAGATACCTATTTCATAGCACAGTTATAAAGACCAAATAGTCTAATGCATACGCAAACACATGTAGCAGGTAAAATGGAATAAAAGTGGTAGCTTTGATCATGCTGAGAATGATTATAAAGTGGAATTTGTAGAAAGACATATTGCTAAGAGGCTCATATAACTTACATGAGCCAAATTATGTAAGCCAAATTATATTTAGAAACTCACCCCTCTGGAATTGCTTCTGGTCGTTTAGGGGGAAATATTTCTATTTTTTACGGTCTTTGGCCATAGATCACAAAAGCAGAACTTTTATTTAGGCATATTTACCATCTAGTTATCTCATTTGAGATGAAGGGTAGAACTAGGACAGAATCAACACTTGTATTTATTGAAATATTGGTAAAGATTTTTAGATCAGGAAGGAAAATTATAATAAACTCATCCAACAATCTCATTTTCAGACAAGGAAGCTGAAACCTATAGAAGAAAAAGTGCATGTTCATGTCCACGGCAAGCAGTTTATAAGAAGTGGACCCGGGAGCAGAGCACTGCTTCCCCACTTTCTAGTGCAGTGGGTTTTCTGGTGCACTACTCTATGTGTACTTACATACATAAAAACATACATGCATACATACATACATATGGTGGTAATAATTATTCTAAATGTGGGCAACGCGTTACAGTTGAACAAAGTGCTTTCACAAACATGATCACATTTGGCTCTTTCAAGAACTCTGAGATATTTTTCCCCTTTTGTCAGGTAAGGAAACTGAGATATGGAAACTTAAATTACTCTCAAAAGTTGTCATACACTGTGGCAGAGCTGGGACTTCCAAGGGTTCCCCCTGTGTTAAAGAAATGGAGCTGTGAGCACCCTGCAGCCTGTAACCATGCTTTCTGAAGACATCTCCAATATTTTCAAATGGATTTTTAAATATATAAATGCATTTTCATATTACTTAATTGTCTATCACCGTGATTAAAACAAACAATTACTGAAGCTGCTCTTAGAGATATATGTTGGGGTATGACACAGAAAATGGGATCTGTCGACCTCATAAATTTTTAGGAATATTGGGAGAAGAAGCATATAAATATTTTAGGGACAAACATTTGTATTATAAAATATATATTCAAAACACATGAAAAAATAAGCAATGCTAAAAATGCTTTCATAATATAAAATACAAAATACATAATATAAAATATAAAATATCTTCCTGAATGAGAGTCAGAGAAGACACAATAGTTTTGAAACAAGAACATGGTCCCTTTAGGTCATACCAGAATATTTGAAGTGGGGGGGGGCTGAATTTTTGTAAATTGGAAAACAGGTTATAAAAATATTTATAAAAATTCTTGTGACATCAAAATAGGGAAAAATTTACAATACCCAAGAATAAAAAGCTCATTCTTCTGCCTCAGGAAACACCATATTGATGCTGGCAGTCTAGGAGTGGGGTACAAGCACACGGCTCTACACACCTCCAGGGGGTGCCATGCATATCAGAGTCTCTGTGAGTGGCATCGCCAGGAGTGGTACAGCACACAGCAGACATTGTTTAGGTGTCAGTCCCAGGCTTTTTAGAGAACTCTTTTCAACACAGAGATGGGGAATATAGTAACTGAAAAAAAAAATGGACATTGTAGAGACATGGGTTTTCATATGAATTTTTTATTCTTTCAGCTTTAAAATGAGGATAATAAAACTTATCTCACAAGCTTCTTTCTTCCAGGTTGTCCTATGAGAGCTAAGGTTTTAAAGAACAGCAAAAAGCCCTCAACCTGGAGGTAAACCCATTGATGGAAATGAAGTTTACTCAGTCATTGAAAATGAGAATACAAAACAGGCAGTTGTGGCCACTGAAGGAAGGGCATGTCCCAGGTCGTTGGAGAGCTTCCAGGACACAGAGTTAAGACAGGGAAGTGGTGTGGCCGCTGCAGTAGACGCCTGGTGCTTCACTAGACCCCTCAGGATCCTTTTTTCTCTGAGTCCTTCCTCTAGCTTCTGCTTTTGCTTCCCTTGGATGGCTCCTACAACTTCCTTCAGAGGACTGCCCTCAGGCTACTGCTGCCACTTTTCCACTGTGCATGGAGATCTGAAAGTGCCCCAAAGAGGATGCCTTCCAGGGAAGACCCTCACCCCAGGATGGACAAACACAGGAGTATGAAAGCCAATCTCTCTTCCTGAAGACCAGACAACTCTGAGGAGGAATGCAGACTCCAGAGTTCCTGCAGGATCAGGTGGAAGCTGGGGCTTTGCCCGAAAACACACCCTTCTGTGGATCTTCCCTTTCTTTGTCCTGCTTTCCCCTGCTCTTGCTAGTATCTCCTAGGTGCTCCCCTGATAAATTACTTGCACAAGAGTCCAAGAAGAGTTCATTGCTTGAGTAATCCAGATGTCACCTAGAGCCCCACTGCACTGGGAAATTAGGTTAAACTTGGCTCAAGCCCCAATTCCACATCCTGTGAGAGCAAAGCCCTGCCACTGTCTCTGCATGCATTGAGCTCCACTCTGACATGCTTCTTGACTTTGGCTCCCACCCTATCATTTGCCTCTTCCTGTTGACATTTCTGTATTCTCAGTGATTTTTGAATTATTGGAGAGAATGAAGTAATAAACTTTGTGGAATGATATGGTTTGGATATGTTTGTCCCCCAAAGTTCATGTCAAAATCTGATCCCCAGTGTGGCAGTGTTGGGAGGTATTTGGGTCAGGGGGATGGGTCCCTCATGATTATATCAATGCCCTCCCCGGGGTGGGGAGTGGGTGGTGAATGAGCTCTCTCATGAATGGATTATTTCCTGGGAGAGCTTGTTGCTAAAAGGAGCCTGGCACCTCCTCTCCCTTTCTCTTTTGCCTCCTCTCACCATGTGATCTCCCTGTACCTGCCAGCATCTGCCATGAGTAGAAGCAGCATGAGGCCTATATCATATGCAGCTGTCCCAGATCTGTGAGCCAAGTAAACCTCTTTTTCTTTTTTTTTCCTTTTGCAATTTTTTAAGTGAACTATTATTTGAAGTGTAATATACATATTAGAGCATGGCGAATCTTCACAAAATGAACACTATTGTGTAACCAATACCCAGACCAAAGAACAGAACATTACAAATACCTCAAATACCCATGTGCTCCTTTCTAGTCACTATCCAGAACCCACCCAAGGATAAATATTATCTTAACTATTAACACCGTGGTTTGATTGATTATGTGTGGTAAACCTCTTTTCTTTATAAATTACCTAGTGTCAAGTGTTCTATTATAGCAACACAAAAACAGACTAATATATGAAATTCCTCAAAAATAAGCACAATCATAGCAAAAATTTTTTAGGCTAATTAAAAAAAAGAACAAAAATCTGCAATCTAGAAGAGAATCACCAAGCAAGAGAGCTAACAGCATCTGTTGGTAGAGAGCAGATCTGGCATCATTTCATTCTGCACATAGCTGTGTTTTATCTGAGAATACTTGCAACTTGAAAGTTACTAAGTAGAGAAACATATTTTATGTAAAGATAAAAGAATCCCAAACCAGTTCATGAGTGTATGTTACATATACCCATACATGCACGTATGGTAACATTGTACATGTGTACATATATATGCATAAATATATGAAGGAAATATTCCAAAATGTAAAGGTGGGTGAATTTTGTAGAGATTAGAGATGTTAGTTTTCCTTTGTACTGAAATATATTATGTATACAGTAAAGTGTGTAAAGCGTATCCCTTATTCATTCATTACATATGTGATCCTCATGTCACCATCACCCAGATGGAGATATGAAACATGTTGAGCAATCTAGAAGGTTCCCTTGTGCCACTTCTCAGTCAATACCACCCGTACACCTCTCTACTCCCCTGTGAGATAACTACTCTTCTGACTCATCATATGGGCAATTTTTCACCTCTATTTAGGGTCCATATTTTCAAATTTTCTACAATGAACATGGATTGTTTTCATAATTAGTAAACAAAGCAAAGTTGACAAAAGGGCAGCTTTATCCAATAGCCTAGGTGTCTCATACATGGGGAAAGTGATTTTCAGAAATTCTTATGCAGAGGCCACTAGCAAGGAGGAATGTAGAAAATATTTGCATGTGCAGTAAAGAGAGCAGAAGGGAGTTTATGGGCAGAACTTGTTGAATGGAGGCCTGAGTTTCAGCTCCAGTCCTTTTCATTTTGAGGAGTGGTCTTAGGGTGGAAGCCGATGGTTTCATGGCTCTCATAGTCCTTTTGCTTTCTAAGTGGTAAAATGGGATTACAGGTTTTAAGAATCTCATTCTCGTTGATCTGTTTCAGACCCATATTTTTCAAGCCCGTCATTACTCAATTGAAGAATCTGCTGCTCCCGAGGAGAAGCAAATGATTGCCTCCGAAGAGCTTTGCTAGCAGAAAGGAAAATATCACTGCCACAGCTCTTCACTAATTATTTTCAAGTCTGTGCTAGAGTTTAAAGCAGCGAGACTGAGGGAATCTCCATCCCATCTCCCAAGCCTCTCATTTTAGAAGGGGGCTGAGGAAGGAGAAATGACAGTCCTGCCATGATTAAAAAGAGACTGCTATTCTTCAAAGCACCTTCTCTTAACGGTGTAAATGGTGTGCAGAATTTCTTAGATTCTGAGGTAAGATTTAAAAAGAACTAAATTTTGTTGGCCTGCCACCATTTTCACTCTTCTGACAATTCTTTTTACTTTTTAAAATTTTTATTCGCACGTGCATTGTTTCAATACATGCATGCACTGTGTAATGATCTCCTCTGGGTAGTTAACATATCCATCACCTAAATATTTATTTCTTTGTTTTGATAACATTTAGGATCCTCTTTTCTAGCTATTTTGAAATATACATTGCTATTAGTTATCCTCATCCTAGAACACCAGAACTTATTCTTCCTAACTGTAACTTTGCACCCATTGACCAACCTCTTGCCCTCCCCCTCCTGTTCCTCCTCGTCCCCTCTCAGCCTCTGGTCACCATCCTTCTACTCTCTACTTCTATGAGAACTACGTTTTTAGATTCCACATGTGAGTGAAATCATGTGGTATTTGTCTTTCTGTGCCCAACTTACTTCATTTAAAATAGTGGTCTCCAGTTCCATCCATGTCACTGCAAATGACAGGATTTTATTCTTTTTTTTATAGCTGAATAGTATTCTATGGTGTATATATACCACGGTTTTTAATCCATTCATCTGTTGACGGACACTTAAGTTGATTCGATCTCTTGGTCTATTGTGAATAGTGCTGCAATGAACATGGGAGTGCAGGTGTGTCTTTGATATACATAAACAGAAGTTTCAGTGAGATTCCTGGAGGCACTTAACGTTTAGGTTGTTCATTTGTCCCCCGTTTTAGGGGTAGGAGAGAAAAAGTATGTTTTCTGGTGTAAAAAAAAAAAAAATTTAGTAGCTTCCAAGTTTAGCACTGTGGCCTGTAAACTGTATGTCCTTTCACAGTGAGAATAAATAAGAGATTTGGATTCAAGCAAGATCCAGTTCAAATCATATGGACAATTCTTTTACTTATTTATTGATTTTTTTATTGTAACCAGGTTGATTGTACATACCTGTGGTGTACAGAATTGAGTATCATTACCTGTGTACAACATGTGATGCTCAAGTCAAGATAATTGGTATATTCAACATTATATAACGCAATCATTGTTTGTGGCCCTTTACCAATTCTTTTGGACAAATCACATTTAATAAACACTTAAGCCTTATAGGCTTATTTTGAGAAAAACTTACTTCCTCATAAGATAACAAGGGAAATCTTAGCAAGATAAAATTAAAGCATAATTTTGGAATTAGACATAGTTTCAAATCATAGATCTTCCATCTACTTGTGCAACTTTGATCAGGCTACTTAGCCTCTCTGAACCATGTTTGCCTCATTTTAAAAGTAGGATTAAGAATAATTACCAATTCATAGATTGTTATGAAGGTTAAATCCTATAAACATCTATAAAGTTCTTAGCACAATGCCTCACACATAGAAAAAAATCAATGAAAATAAGTTTTTATTATTTGGATTAGAGTATGTTTAGTTTTGTAAGAAACTGCCAATCTGCCGAATTGGTTATAACATTTTGCATTTTCACCAGCAATTATTGAGAGTTCTAGTGTCTTAACATCTTCCCTAGCAGTTGGTGTTGTCAGTGTTTTGAATTATGGCTGTTCTAATAGGTGTGTAGTGGTATCTTATTATTGTATTAATTTGCAATTCCATAATGACACATGATATTGAACATCTTCTTATATGCTGATTTGGCATCTGTATATCATCTTTGATAATGTGTCCGTTAAGGTCTTGGACCCATTTTTAAAATTTGACTGTTTTCTCATGTGGAGCTTTAAGAGTTTTTTGTATATTTTGGATAACAGTTCTTTATCAGATCTGTCTTTTGCAAATATTTTCTCCTAGTCTGTGGCTATATTCTCATTCTCTTGCTGTTATCTTATACAGAAGTTTTAAATTTTAATAACATCCAGTTTAGAAGTTGTTTTTTTCATGGATTGCAACTTTGTGTTCTATCTAAAAAGTCATCATCATACCCAGGGTCTTCTGTTATCTTCTAGGAGTTTTATAGTTTTGCATTTTAAATTTAAGTCAATGACACATTTTGAATTATTTTTTGGGAATGGTGTAAAGTCTGTGACTAGATTCTTTTTCTTTTTTTGCATGTGTATGTCCAGTTGTTCCAGAATTACTTGTTAAAAAGATTATCTTTTCTCCATTGTGTTGCCTTTGTTCCTTTGACAAAGATTAGTTGACTATTACTTATTGATCTATTTGTTTATTTACTTATTTTTTTTACCAATTCCACACTGTCTCGATTACTGTAACTTTATAGTAAGTCTTGAAGTAGGGTAGTGTCAGTCCTCTGACTCTGTTCTTTTCCTTCAATGTTGAGGTGGCTTTTCTATGTCTATTGTCTTCCCATATAAACTTTAGAATCAGTTTTCTATATTCCCCAAATAATTTTCTGGGATGTTGATTTGGATTGTGTTGAATCTATATAGTTCAAGTTAGGTAGAACTGACATCTTCATAATATTGTGTCTTCTTATTCATGAGCATAAAATGTATTTCCATTTACTTAGTTCTTTTTTTTTTATTTTATCAGAATTTTGTAGTTCTTATGTAGATTTTATACATATTTTGTGGGATTTATACCTAAGTCTTTCATTTTTTAGGGTGTGAATGTAAATGGTAATGAGTTTTTAATTTCAAATTCCACTTACTCTTTGCTTGCATATAGGAAATTAATTTTCTTAGGTTTTTCATCTTCCTTTGCTTTTTATTTTCAAATTATTGTTTGCTATCACTGCATTGTTAATATTTATAATGTTACCTCTTCGTCACTGTATTTCCCCCAATTATACATTCTGTGTTCACTCATGATCTCTTTTCCACTGTGTCATTACCTAGTTGTCTGGATTTCCTTGTTAATCTGTTTGTTTGTTAAAAAAAAAAACAGGCTACTTGATATTATACTACCAGATTCATTCATCTTTGAAAACCTCTACATGTTGGCTATTCCATGAAAAACAACTCGAGTAGACATCATACTTCTGGTTCATACTTATCTTTACCCCAAAACAATTTTTGTTGTTCATTTGAACATTGCTTTGGAGAAGTCTGGATCCAGAAGAATTCTAGCAAATTCCTAGCATTGGCAGTTAATGTCAATGCTTGCCTAAATGGTATCTCTATGTCAGTCGTTATATCAATTTTCATTTTGATTTGTTTATTTAGGAACATCTTCTATTATGACACTGATGATATTTTCCCTTCTATTTGTTAGGTTTTCTTCTTCAAGGACACCAGTTATCATTTTTTGTAGACCACCTTTGTCTACTGTAATATCTAGTTTCATCTCTTGAATTATATTAGTATATTAGTCTTATCTGCCCTACATTGCACATGGTTATTTTTAGCTTTTCCTCCTTGTCAGCAGTTTGGTTGTCACCATACTCACTTATTTTTGTTTGTTTTATAATGTATTTTTAATTTATTTGCAATTTTGCATTATTGTCCTCAATTTATTCTCTTAGCCCTGGAATCTCCATTTTCACCTCCTTTTGTTCATTCGTCTCGCTTGGTATTTTTATCTTATCTTTGAACCTTTGTATCTTAAATTCATGGTCTTATTTAGTTCATCCACATCTTGAAAAACTTCTAAAAACTTTTTTCTTTTCTGAAGGCTTATATTTTCTTTCAGAACAGATATTTTTGGCATACTATCTTATTTTTTTCTCCACTATTTTACTGAGTGTGCTAGGAGAGATGCATCCCACCTCTCCCTCTCTTTTTCTCTTTTTGTGCTGGATACTCTTAGCTGGGCAGTGGTGTTCAAGTCCAAAACAGTCTGGGTCGATCCTCATTGATTCCCTTTCCGATCCAGTTGTGAACTTTTTTCTTCTTTCGTAATTTACAACTTGAAGGTAGTGTTAATATAGCCCGAGGAATGGAATATAGTGGGAAGCAGTAATATTCTGGAACCTGCTCATGAGAACAGGTTATTAAATTTTTGTGAGTCACTTGTGGAAAATATGTAGACATTATTAAAAATTAAATTATATTACTTAAAAAATAAATACGTTTTATTAAAAACAAAGCTAACATATCTTCATAACTCACCCATCCTGATTACTACATTTTACTATTTTCCATGTTATGGAGGTTATTTGGGCCATTTTCTGTGCATTCAGTGACATCACATTCATTGCTTCAAATCAGCCAGGATGGGAGTTTTTACATCATGGACATGGGCAAATACTACAGATCAAGGCTTGACTTGTTCTGTTGATGATCTAGACTTAAAACAGTGATGGAGAGAATGTCAATAATGTAGGTGTGTTGTGTATATGGCCATTGCATTGTGAATTTAACAGAAAAATTGAGAAAACCTTTTTCAGTATTTGGAAACTACTACCTAATTCAGAAAGAAGTTGTTCAATTTATTGATAAATGACAAACATCTTTCTGTTTTCACTTTATTCTTACTTGATAAAGTAATGAAAAACATCAATGAACATTCATGTTGGAACTACACGTGTTAATTTGATGGCAACCATAATTTGGCCATGAATGGATTTTCAGTAACCTCTTTTATTTCCTTGCCCTGTAGCTCTTTCAAAATTCATACCTAAGTCATGAATACTATCATGCCAAGAAAAGAGGGGAGGGTAAACTCTAGAATGAAGAATTCCAAAGAGGGTATGATATTGGGAAACTTCCCACCCAAGAGAAAAGGCAGGTAGAAGCTTTTCTTATGGGAAAAGAAAAGAGATTCAAAAGGATCAATATTGAAGTAAAGATAAAGCCTGAGACCCTCAGTAACCCAGTGCACCCTCCTGTGGGCTCCAGATACATTTGGGAAAAAGCCAAGAACAAGGTCAGCAGTGACCGAGAGGGTGTGGGTGGTGAGGGGTGAGGTGACTACTGAGTTCCTGCCAGTCTGCCATACAAGAAAGATCTGAATTGGTGGTAAAGCCGCAATGTGGGAAAATGAAGCCTTTGCCATAAAAGGGGCCAGCCCACGAGTTGCAGCATCTGTGAACACTTCAGAAGTAGATACAATGAGGACAGAGCCTAATGCCTAGGGGACAGGCAAAATGAGTCACTGTCACCTGTGGGTCAGCGAAGCCTTGAAGAAAGAGAGGACGGAGGCAGGATCTTCCCCAGGTTGTGGGTGCTTCCCGTGTCCAGATGCCACCTTGGCAAGAAGGTGGGGGAGGGAAAGTCCTTTCAGAAAGAATGAGACTGTCTACAATAGGAGAGACTTTATGACTTGTAATTGGAAGTTGCTTCTGCATCAGTGGAAATAGGAACAGAAAAAAAGTTTTGCATTTTTTAAAATAGCAATAGAGAAGCTAAATTTCATATGTATACTTCAGATTGTGGTGTACTAAATTTTGTTCCTACTTTTCATGTATTATCTCATTTAATCATTCCTTAATCCCTACTATTACTCTCATTTTAGGGCAGACAGTTTTGAGAGTCCAGGAATGTAGATAATGTGGACACCATCACAAAGCTAGAAAGTTGCAGCTGCCTATTTTGATCATCTAGCTTAAGAATGTAGACTATATACTTAAATTATTTCAGTGACAATTTAAATGACACCAACATGGTCTTCAATTGGCATCAGTATATGAATTTGTCATTGAGACTCAGATATTCAGAAAGCATGTTAATTTCTAAAGTTTAAAGTAGAATATTGACCGACAATGTGGTTTTCTTTTTATCTATGTCCGCATCAGGATTTAGTCATTGGTCCTGCATACACACAGTAAAATCAGGCTACAATACTTTCTTCAGAATCCTTCTGACTCCTCAGAATAGTATTACATGCTCCCTTTTTTGTATTTGTATACTGATTGCAAATAGTACCCTTTCTCCAGATCTACCACTGTGCAAGAACCCAGGTCCAATGAGGCAGAATTGGGGATTAAATCCAATATACCTCCATTTGCAAGGCTTTGTCATAGATGGACATCCACCTTAAGAGCCAGTGGTGGCCCTGACAGTATCTCTGTATGATAGATGTCTATTTACCCAAACTCCTGTAGACTCTAGATCCTTAAGGACCGGCACTCTTTTGGTCTCTACTTAACCACTCCATCCTATCCTTGATTACCTCTTTTTTATGTTATTTGTTTTGTTCTTCTTCTGAGTGTCAATTATTTTACCCATAGGGAAAAGTGCTCGATTCATGAGGCTGAACCATGGGGGGCATATGCTAACTACTGCTGTTTTAATTTGGAAGGAGTGAGTAGGAAAAGATCCTGATGCTTTTAATTAAACTACATCCAAATACAAAATGAAAATCCAAAAGTTCTTGGAGAATTATCTTTTCATCTCCTAAAATTAATCTTCTAACAGAATCTATTCAGGGATGCATCAGTATTTAGCTCTGGCCTAGGTATTTTGCCAAAATGTGCTCTTTAGCTTCATCCTCAGCATTGGCCTTTGAAAGATTCAGGCTGAAGAGTCATGTGCAATTTCATACCATTTCTAGTATCTTTAAAGGTATGTGGGCACAGTCATGTGATCACATAGGTTATCATTGTTACCGACAGACCAGGCTCGGCTTGCCCTCTCGCACTGAACAAATGACTTGAAAGTCCAAAAGTTGGCACAAGGATTGGAAGGCTTATTCAGATTACTGTTATTCAACTAAATATGTAACCAAGCAAACAAGCAAAGAGAAAAGGGGAGCAGTAGGGTCCAGTTTATCCTAGTCCCATTTGACTGGGCCAGCCTCTTCCACTGGTACAGTAATTGATAAAAGCAGTTTTCCCCACTGTTGTTGGCATGAAGAAGAAAGGTACAGCTTAGATTTAAATCAGAGAAACGAAGCATAGCCAGGAGCACTCCAGGGTGCACCTATACAGAACAGCAGGAGAGGGCTCAGAAAATCAGAAACAAAGCATAGCTGGGAGCCCTCCAGTGTGCACCTACATAGTAGTGGATACAATCCAACCAAACCACAGAAGGGGGCTCAGAAGATCAGAGAAAGGCAAAGAGAATTTTAGTGGCTCCCAGACTTCCAGTCACTGCTCGGTGTGGGAATGAATCCCCACCACTCTCATGAATCCGTCAGGGGGAACCTGCTCAAGCAAGATCTTCATGGTATAGGACTGGCCTTCCCACCTCTGCTAGTTACCCATCAGGCAAACTGCTGCCGGCCGGCCGGAGGAAGCACGCTTCTCACAGGTTGAGAGGAATTTAAGCTGTAGTTGTCTGGCAATCATTTTAAAGAGGAAGAAAAGGGGGGTGGTGGGGAGGAAGGAGAATAAAAGAGCATTGCCTTGTCAGAATTTAGGCCAAGGACTCCAGGAGAGACTTACCAGCAGCAGAGACAAAGGAGCAAAATAGTCCCAGTGGCCACTTGCCTCTTCCAGCTAGGGTCTTCTCTGGTGCCCAAAGCTTTCCAATTTTTGCTGGTGATTGAATTAGGCTCTTGGGTCCCAAAGTCATAGAAATGAACAATATACCCAGTTGTAAAGCAAGCAACACTTTATTAAAAGAAGAGAAAGACTTATGCGTAAGGGTGTTAGCTACAGGAAAGGTAGCCTCTCAAAGGTTGTTCAGGAATCTTTTATTAGGGAAATGAGTTAAGGAACAGGCCAGTGTCACTGGAGGTGGTCCATTCTGCTCTTCCTGGTTGCATTATGGGTGCATGCTTGTTTAGGGCTTTGGTCCTTGAGCCTACTCAGTAGGTCCAAGATGGTGGTGGTGTTCATCATTGTCCCCCCAGGAGGGTCATTGTAGGGGTCACCCTGAAGCTTTGTGCACATGCAGGAATTCCTAAAGGCATCTTAAGGTTAATCTGTAACTTAATAACTTAATTTTTACAGTTACAGTAAACAAGCCTTGAGGAGGGGTTTTGCAACTCAGTGAATATCTGTTCCTTTCTCATCTCAGTCTATTTTATTAAGGTAGACATGGGGTAATCATGTACCCTGGCGGGGGGGGAGGGTCGGGAGGGTCTCATACTGAGGAGTGGAAAAGTAACGAGTGTCCTCTGCAGGGAAAATGGAGTCAGTTTGGTTCCCAGGCCTAGCCTTACTCTGTTTCATCATCATGCCAAAACAACATAACCAGGTCAATAAGATAAGCAGGGTATTTCATTCCAATTCATTGTTCATATATGAGTATTCACTTTTAAATGTAAGAACGCATTCTACATGTACTGTGAAGTGAAAAATCTTACATGCTTTTACATATGATAAAACTCTAGTGCCATTTGCATATAAATGCACATTTATTATTCTGAGCATAAAATGATATAATAACCAATAATAATTTTGAAAATTGTTAATGTTGTATACTAATTGTAAAAAACTTTAAAATAATTAAATGAGTGAGGAAATTATTGACAGAAAATGTTAATACTATGAGAGAGTGTGTTAGCTAGAAATCATAAGAACAATCTTATAACCTTCCTGGATCAAAATACATTCATAAAAGTTAAATAATACAGGCAGAAAACCCAAGTTTAATTTATATCATATTTTTTATCTTTATAGTATTATTTGTTGTATTAACTTTCACAACATTAATTTTTACTTATTTAATTATATGTGCACCATGAACTTGTCAAGAAAAAGTCCCATTGAAGAATTGCTCCCATTTTGTGAGAATGAGTCAACAGAAGACTGTCAACTTTCCCAACTTTTTATAGAATGGAAAATGAGAAAAATGTCATGCAATCGTCATTAACAACGGAACAAACACAAAGGCTCTGAATGACTCAGGCATCACAAGAATTCAATTTTTCACTGCCTCAGCTGTGTGTTTGGAAAGTCATTATAGCAATGCCTAATAGTACGTATTCTCTGGCTGTGAGCAGAAAGAGAGTAGCGACTTTCCTCATTCCCCTAAAGCCATACACAAGCTCTATGGCGTACTAGAAATGTTGAAACTTCTCGTCTGCACTTTTACAAAATGCTCATGCAAATGTACTGAATGTGGGAAAGCCACAGATTTCTCAGCTTGTTGACCATGAGCGAATTCATACTGGAGAAAAACCGTTTAAATGTAGTGAGTGTGGTAAGGCATTCAGTCTGAGTAAATGTCTTATTCGGCATCAGAGACTTCACACAGGTGAAAAGCCCTATAAATGCAATGAGTGTGGAAAATCCTTCAAACAAAACTCCTACCTCATGATACATCAGAGCGTTCACACTGGTGAGAAACCCTATGAATGTAATGAATGTGGGAAGGTCTTATCCTTCAAATAAGATGAGATAAGAACTCTTGCATGTTTAAAATAAAAACTTCTTATAATAAAGAAAGTGTTAATACTGAATTTTGCAAATAAGAAAACCAAATTAACAACAGATGGCTGATTGAAGAGAAGATATTTATTTATTGCTAAGAAATAAAAAACTGATGTTTCTTGAGAGTGAAAGTATTTCTTATGTGTATCCTATAAGAGTAAAGAATAATCATGTCATTATTCTATTCCAAGAAAGATGCATGAATTGAGGGTAATTGCATGGAGAACCAGTCTAGTTAGTCCCAAGCAATATGCCAAACTTGAGGCCGTCATCTCCTGATGACAGCAGCTTCGCAGCTAGGCTTCATTCCTACATTCTCTTAAAGACATCTCTGATGATCATGCATGTATTGACCTGTCCAATTAGTTATCTGGCATAGGAACAAACTTATTTCTGGCTGAGCGACAGCATCCATTAATTATGTTCACTTATTAGGAAGGGACACTGGGCAATTTTAGAGGAGGCAACAGTGTTATTTACATAAACAAGTTATTACCACAAAAATGTTTTTGTAAATGTTCAGAAATGCCCTGTCCCTATTTCTTCACTGATGATTGCTTCTGACAAGCTTCACAAGACAACAAAGACCCCAACGAAAGTCAGAGTGAAATGAAGTTCTCATTTTGAGTCCAATGAAAAGGAAGTCTTCATCTAGAAAACCTGAGTTTTAGAAAATTTCAGTTGGTTGCCATTAAACTTTTCCCTTTCAAGATGAGCAAGAACAGAAAAGCAAGGTGTGGGGGGTCCACAGTAATATGTAGTGAAACATGGGTCAGATTTTGCATTATTAAACGTCTGGGTTTGGAATCTTAGTTCTGTTACATCATGGCTGTGTGATCTTTAAACTTCCTAACCTTAGTTTTCTTTTCTATATAATGGAAATAATAATGGGATCTACTGTGTAAGATTATGATAAGGATTAAATAAACTAATGTTTATAAAATATTTATCAATTAGCTATTATTGCATGAAAAACCTCCCAATACTTGTGGCCTATGTAAAAACTGCTTATTATTTCCCCCGAGTCTGTGCATTAGTTCGACATTGCTGCTAATGTAGGCCAGGCTTGGTTAATGTTACCTGGGCTCACTCCTATCTGCTATCAGGTGGCTGGCCTCCTGGGAAATGGTTGGTCAAGGATGGCCTCACTCACATGTCTGGAGGTTTGACCAGATGTTGGCTGGCTATTAAGGTGATTCAGGTAACTGGGACACATATCCTCCAGGTGCCTAGCTCAGGCTTGTTCTCATAGTGGAGGCAGAAGTCCGAGAGAATGAGCAAACACATTCAAGGCTTTGTGAGGTCAGGGCTTGGAAGTGGCACATCACTACTTATTCTGTATTCTACTTGCCAAAGCAAATCACATGACCAAGCCCAACATCAATGGAGAGGGAAGTACATCCACGTCTATGAGAGAAACTGCAAAGTCACATAGCAGAGGTTATGGAAACCTGGAGGTCTGAACAACTATGGCTGTGTATGCAACAACACCAATGCATAGCACCATGGTTGGCATCCGGTGAGCACTCAGTAAGACGTCACTCTTATATTCTTACTGTGGAGTAGGTTGGAGAAGGTAGGGGAGAGGGAGGTAGTCCAGGAAGGTGGGATGCTGGTTTAGGAATGAGGGCGCAATTAAAAACCATATTTGTGCTCTAGTCTTGCAGGGGAAGCCTGAGCTCTGAAGGTATGCTGGACACCACCTTCCTCTGTATCTCTAACTGATCAGGGTCATGCAATTGAATTGTCTGTATCATTCTATTTTACTACAGGATACTGTTCAAATGTTAAGAAATCCTCAAATTTTTACTCTGTAGCTGAGCAGAAAATGAATAATCCTACATTCCCAAAGGAGCCTTTGTCACAATAACAGAGTGATTCATCACCCAAGGTCACTGTGAAATTAAAATTTGAGCCAGGATTTTGAGGGAGTTACTATCTCATGGCTAAGTGTTTTGACAGGTTAATAGAAAAAGCCCCTTTTAAAGAGGATTTTTTTTTATCCACATACCTTGCTGGAAACATTAACATGAAGATTGATAGCAAGTTAGAAAAACTGCAGGGGAAAAGAGAAAGGCATTACTGAATGTAAGGAATATAATTTGGCTTTAAAATACCCCATGAGCTATCAACGGGAACTACTAAAATGGCCAGAGGGCTTTGGAGTACAAGAACTCAAATGGAAGTGAGTTATTTTACAAAGACAGAAACAAGGACCAAAATTTGGGCTAGGAAAATTCATTACAAACATGTCACTTGTTATAAATGAAGAGAGACATTGCAATCCTCTACCAGCCAAGCCCAAACAGGCTTATCTCTAACGTCTGTTCACACACACATAAGGTACATACCCAGAATCTTTCTTGATGCCAAACAGACTCCTTCTCCTCTCCTCATCATATTCCTTTAAGAATTATGGACCTTTATTTTCTTTCCCACAATTACATTATATTTAAGGAGGCATAGAAGAGTCCTCACACTCCATCTGGAAGGGGCCTCAGAAAACTGGATGACCCCAATAAGACATTTACCCCTCCCAATTCTACCCTAATCACAACCTTGGCACCTTTATTGGATTTGAGATCACCAGAAATAATATAAATCTGCCCTTTATGACAGCTTCTGTCAGGCAGCATGAGTTATTCAGGACTCCCAGGCTGTCTGTCACACCCAGGCCCAGCTGCTAACAGGCTCTATGGGCAGAGAGACATCTCAGCAATCAACCCCCAGAATTCTCTACCACCCTCCATGTGTTATTTTTTCCAAGCACTTATCACCAACTGTTATACACATTTTTCCAAGTTTTATTTACTAAGTTATGTGTTTAATGTGTTTATTTTCTCTCCCAGTTAGAAGAAAAATAATGAAGATGGGTACTTCAATTTTGCTTTTTGCTATATTCCTAATGTCTAGGACAGTGTATGGCTGGTAGAGGCACTGGATAGATATGTCTTGAACTGGTAAATGTCAGCCACCCTTGTGTATATTTAGAGTTTGGGTGAAAAACACCTAGGAGGCACACTACTGTATTAATATGAATGTATTTCATAGCTATGGAAACTGGTGGAAAGAATTAGACAAAAGTGGGTTTCAATCCTGATAATGAAATGTGAGTGAAAATGATTTGTGTCACTTTTGGGTGGAGCATGCTATAGGCAGTAGGACATGCTGCAACTCTTTTCTCAATGCATGGTGGTCAAAAGCATGGGTCAAGATGTACCTCCTGCCAACTTGGTTCCTGGAGAGACTACAAAAGGCAGAGGCCTCTGCTGAATAACAGTGAACATGGAACATGAACAAGAGATAAATTTATAGTGTGTTAGCCATTGAGATGTAGGTCTTTGTTACTGAAGTATAACCTAACCTACCCCAACTGACTCATACACTGTGTGGCTTAGGAAGTTACTGTGAAGATAATGATACTATACTGTAAAGGTAACGCCAGGCTTACTGCACAAAACTATAATCAAATTAAATAATATATATCAAGCACCTACTATGACATTATGATTCATAGCTTTTCTTCAATAAAATATATTTTAAAAAAAAAACTTTAAACAGCTGATATCAAATATCTGTAACCAGTCACCAAGATTTTCAGCTTTCTGAGGTCACCCCTTCATTCAATATCCATGTCCAATAGCTCCAGTCTTTATACTACAGTGAATGCAAAATGCAATGCCTTCCCCAGTGTTCTTTCAGGAAAAGAGGAATGGGGTAGATTGGAGGATAACCTCCTCCTGGTTGATATTTGTCATTGTTCCCTTTAAAATCCGCTTTTGCACTTCCCTTGGTCCCCTTTGCTTACGTCTTATTTGATTCTACTAGCTGCTCCACCTCAATGAGGTCCCTTTCACTCCAACACATGGATGATGCCTTCTTTCCCTCCCTGAAACAATTGCTAAAGTTAATTCTCTCAAGTGGTTAAAGGACCTATTAGAGAGGCAAGATGCATTTTGTTACATCTCCTGAAAATCCTGCAACAGTATTAATCACATAGCAAACATTCAGAATTACTTGTTGCTTACTTATGTGTTATATTTCTTTTAAATCAAGGGTCAGCATTTTTTTTTTAATTCCTGTAAAGGGCCAGGTAATATTTTGGTTTTGTGACCCATGCAGTCTCTGTCACAACCATTTAACGGCTGTTGTAGTATGAAAACAGTCATAAACATTTGAAAACAAATGAACATGGCTGTGTTTCAATAAAACTATTTAAAATATAGGTAGCCATTGGATTTGATCCTCAGACTACAGTGTGCTGACCCCTGACTTTAATTATTCCAACTGTCTTCATCTTACCAGCGAATATGTAAATTTAAAATATCTCCAGAGATTTTTTCTTCAACTTTCCTTCATTTTTATTTGCTCAACAACTTTACTGGCCATCTGCTCTGTCTTAAGTTCTGTGTAACATTCTGCCCTTACTAAAACAAGTAACCAATAGCTCTGCCCTCTGGGCTCTCTTAGTTCAGGAGGGAAAATAGAGATGGAAACACAGATACAATAAAACTTGCTGTGAGAAGCTGCATAATAAAATATTTCTCAAAATGTGGGAACATGGGTATTGTCCTGGACAGTTTATTCCACCCTTCTAACCTCCTGGAAAAACTGACACTCACCAGGCTGCTTTTCTCACAAGTATATTCTCTTTGGCAGGAATTTGAGGAAGCCATCATTTCCATTTTAGGTTGACCCTGAAAAGTTAATTTTCTTTTTCTTAGCTTCTAGTTGTTTTTTTATCTTAGGAAAACAGGAAGTAGAAGGAATCAAGAAATATTTCCAAGCAGGATTCCTTCCAATATTTAAAGCCTGTGTTTAAATGACAAAACCTAGGGATGGAAGTATCTATCAGAAATTGTGACTGTGCCTTATGAGATTTAAGTGGGCCAATGTCAGCCCCAAGCTATCCACAGAGCTATCACGATATGACCTTATTTGAAATTTTAACCTAAGCAATTTATACGCAGAAAATGCTTTTTAAAGTACTACCTTCTTTTTTTCCCATTTATAAAGACAGTAGCAAGCACTTCACAAAGGCAAAGACACTGCGTGCCATTTTTCATTCATAGGGATGCTCTAACAAGCCTTAGGAAAGTGTGGAGAAAGCTGCAAAGGGAGCAAGAGCTGGCACCCAGCCAGGCACTGGCACTCCTTCCTGATGGCCGCACCAGATGTCTGAATCAACTCAGCAGACGGGCCAGGCATTCTTCTTTTAAATTTGAAATAAAAAGCAGAGACATAAGATGGTTCTTTGTCTTCTTTAAAGGGAAGGGAATTAAGAAGGAAGACATTTAGAGGATAAAGAAGTAGAGGCCATTGACCTGACTTGTATTGAAGCTTCTCAGCCAAATCCCCATTAGGACGCCTTTTTCTACTCAGAGAAGATAGTGACAGCCCCACAGTATCAGCCCTATGCCCTCTTTGCAGAAAAGTCAGCGGATCAAAATGGAGATGTGCTCCAGAGAGGCAGCCTCACCTCTCTGGGTGAAGGACACCCAAACCTCCCTGGGTGACTGTTTCCTCTGGGCTTCCTACAGCAGCCATAGCAGCATTTTAAAAAATGTTGGGGCTTAAAAAGGCGGGAAGTCAACCTTCAGGCTTGTGTTAAGGAAGGAAAAAGACAGGTTAGTAAAAATTATACCTTGTAGACATGTAGTCAGGGGGCTGGCGTGTTTTTTAAGCCAACACACATAAAAAGCAAGACATGATGGCATTCGCCGGCTGGATTAGTAACGAGGGCACTGAAAAAGGATTTTCCAAAGATGCCTTTGAATGGGTCCACTGTCCTTCCAATAGTCTGCTCTGTCTGTAAACTATATCCTTTAAAGAATCAGGTGTATGAAATTCTTCATCATTTTAGTAAACCTTAGGAAGACAAAATCTTTTGGCTCCAGTGAAGGCTCTGCAGTTGAAATACCACATGAGTTGGAGAAAAGCCTGCAGTAGACACCTCCTGGAAGTGATATCTCATTATACACTTGGCTATAGCAGTGATTCTGCTTGCAAGTTAAGAATTTCTGTGACCTTATTGCATTCACCTCTGAGAGGAGATGAGCAGCAAGGAAGGGTGAATAAAGGCTACTTGATGATTCAGACCACAGACCTCAGGACGAAGCCACCAAAGAAGACTGGATTACTCTTGGGCTTAGATTTCTCTTTGTCCAAATCAGCACAGTGACCTTGACTATTCTCACCTTGCCCACAGGTTTGTCCTCAAAAACCACATAAAGAGCTTTCTTGCTGTGTGTCCCATGTGCTGCTCCAGACTCCGCTTGCTATTTTTTGCTTGAGCCTGGTTTGTGGAATAATTCTTGCTCTTTGTCCCTATGTTTAGACTTGACCTTTTGGAATCGCTCTTGCTTTCACTGTACATCAGCACAGTTGTGGAATTTCATTTCCTTTTTCTCCATACCCTACAGCTGAAAGTTGGTGCTTTCTACTTGCTTGGCCAGACCATAATCCTGGGGGAAAAACAGTACAGCTAAGCACAGAGATTTCCACCTGCTCCAGAAAAGAGGTTGAGGTCTGTTTTTGACCCTCACAGTTCTGGATAGTCTTTCCTCCCTGACAGAGGACTGAGTGTGCAGGTTTTGGGTGATTATAATAGGATAGAGCTGAGGGTTGGTTCCTGAGCCCAGAAGAAGAGGGCAGACTCCTATCGGGGGTTCAGTACTCGCCTGGCTAGAAAGCCATTTCAAGTCAGACACTTGAGAAATGAGACAGAGCTAAACCACTGGGAGATCAAACGGTAACATTCAGAGCAGAGAATACATCATAGGAGTCTCTGTACCTTTGCTGGCAGAAGAAACATGGGGCATTGGTACACAGGATTCCTTTGGGTTAAGAGTTGAAAAGTACAGTTTGCATTCATGGAGACACAGAGCCAGGCCAAACCCAGGCTGCTCAGATATAGAGCCTGTTTTTATTCTCAGACAAAATTAGCTGATTTGTTATTCATTTGCTTTTCTCACAACCATGTGATGGCCAATTATCAGCCATTTGCATGACTGGATAGTAGCTGGAATGCAAATTTATGGAGGACCAAGGGAAAAAGGTAATCATATTCTAATGGTCTTAGCCAACTGGCTACCCCTTAATATCTCTATGCTTCTCCATTCATAGGTCGGTCTCGGCCCAAAATAATTTTGGAAAGTTTTTCACTATACCTCTGTAAGTCTCAGTTTTAGCATCTGTAATATAGATATCATAATGTCTATCTCACAAGGTCATTTAAGGTTGAATGACATAATGTGTATAAAACACAAAGTAACAGTGATAGACACAAAGTAAACTGTGCTCAGAAATGCCAGCTTCAAGGAATCTCCCCAGACTCTGTCTCTTACCTTCATGGACTGATCTGACAGCTCTCTCTTAGTGTCTCAGGTTCTGATGCTTTGTTCCTCTCAGCTTTGGCCCCATAGTCTGCCTGCTCGTCTGTCCGGTCTGTCTGGCTTATCCTCAGCTCCCTGGCACCTCACCAGTTTTGCTTATTTAACTCTGTATTTGGAATCCTTCAGACACGGTCCCACCTATTTACGGCTTCATCTCCCAGATTCTAGACAGCTATAGCATCTCGTAGATATACAATGCTCAGGTGTTTTATGGTCTGCTATGCCAGCATGGCACTTTGGCTATGGATGGATAACTGAACAAAACAGAAAGTAGTCATTGCACAGAGTCATGAGTTAAAAGATGGTCCCAAAGCTGGATGGTAAATTCTGAAATGACAGGGCTCCTAGCAGAATCTCTTAGGGGAACCATGGGGTATGTGTCCTTGTCAATTTCTCTAACCCTATTTGGTATTTCTTTATTTTTTAATATACTAGAAGATTCAGAAAGGGAAGAGCTGGGGCTTCTCTTTGATTTTGGCCATAGCCTAGATTTGCAAGTTGTGTAACAGATCCATCCTACTGCATCGAACCTTTAGTCTATCTCACAAGCCATGTGGCATATCAACATGGTGATGGCATCTCATTTTGGAGGAGAAGGGGTCATATATGAGTAAGTGCCCAGAGAACTAGACTTCTGGCTTCCTCTGGTTGCTAAAACTGGGAAAACCAAAGTACAGCCAAATCAGAGCCAATGGAAATCATGGTATCGATTTACAAGGGGATGAATAGTTTCATCCAAAAATTCATGTTCACCTTGAACCTCAAAACATGACTTTTATTTAAAGATAGGGTCTCTGCAGATGTAATTAGTTAAGATGAGGTCATGCTGGATTAGGGTAGGCCCTATTTCAATGATTGGTGTCCTCATAAAATGACAAAACGGAGACACAGAAACACACATAGAGAAAGAACTTCACATAACAACAGAAACAGAGATTGGGGTGATGAATCTACAAGCCAAGGAACACCAAGGATCACCGGCAACTGCCAGAAGCTAGGAAGAGGAGGAAGGATTCTTCTCTAGAGCCTTCAGGAGGAACATGTCCCTGTCAACACAGGAAATCTAGCCTCGAGAACAGTGACAGAATATATTTCTACTATTTTGAGACACCCAGATTGTGGTAATTTGTTACAGAAACCTTAGGAAACTAGTACACCATCTTTAGGGGCAGGCCAAAGAGTTGAGATCTAGAAATCCAAAGCATAGATAATAAAAATGTCAAAGAAATCTCAGTGGCTACTTATGATCCAAGAAGTTAAGTTAAAAAAAAATGTTAGCAACACCTGGAAACAGAATGCTGGGTTGAGTCTGATTCTGGGTGGAAGTTAATGGCCAGAGAAGAGGACATCTTCTAGGTCCTGACTATGCAGAGGTGAATGAATCTGAACCTTTCACCATGTGAGAGATGAAAAAGGGAGCTAGCTGTGCACAGGGTCAAGTCCTCAGTAGCTTATAGGTGGATCCCAATACCTTGAGACCCTTCGAAGAAGGGCTGTTACAATCAAGGATTTATTACCCTACAGATGACTAAAAAATTCCACCTGCAATGGGAAAAGCTGATTATGCAGAAATAGCAATGATGACTGTATAAGTCTAATTATTAGGAAACAAATTGATTCACTGTTCTCATAAATGTTTCTTGTTATCACTTTTCTGGATGAGAAACAACCCTTTGAAATAAAAACAGATCTCTCTAAGATAATGAGGGACATCCCATGACTGGATTAGTAAAAGGTGAGAGTCACCAAAGTGAGCACGGGACCAGGAGCAGTCACATTGCATTAATACAGCTGGTGCACTAGCTCCGATTCTAATGATGTATTCAGCGTTCCAAACATTCAACTATCTGTTCAAATATTTATAACACTTCCTGGTTGCTTTGAGGCTTTTAGTAGCTCTGAATAAATCTGTAAGTATTGAAAATTTGTCAGCAAATGGACTATAGTGTGGATAACAAAAACTCAAGTTGTGTAGCTATTACCATTTACTTTATTTTGGCTAAAGAAAAACATTGCAATAATCTCTTCCTAGCATCACCAGTTTAAATGAGCTTTTCTTTCCATTTAATTAATCAGGGGATCCCTCTTTAATTATGTGATAAAATCCATTGCTAAGATGGTTCTTCTGTCCACTCAGCAAAATGCTGAGGAGAGTTGTCGTTTCATCCCTTCTTCTCAATTCTTCAGGTACATTTTGTGTGTTTAACTGCTTAAAATGGTAGTTCAAGGTTAAGATTAAAGACAGGACGTAGACCTTCTTACACCAATGAATACAAAATTAACCCTGCAAATAGCCAACAGATATAACACAGTGTGTCTCAAATGTCATTCACTATGTGCTACCTTCACAATTTCACAATTGTCATATCTGTGTAGTACCTGCATAACTTTTTTCCTTTTTTCCCCCTCTAAAACAAATTTTCTTGCTTGAAAGCATTTATCTAAGAAAGAAACTGTATATTACCACCAGAAATGGAACGCCAATATTCTGGGCCACTAATATTTGGCAACTGTAAAAAGTAAAAAAAAAAAAAAAAAAGTAAAAAGTGCATAATTATTGAAATAAAAGTGTTAATCTGTGAAAAATCTAAAATCCTTTGACATACCACCAGTGGTGCAAGTGACATAATTTTGGAAATAGTGACCAATTTTAAGGATCTGTAGACTAAAAGTAAAAAGGCTTCTTACTAGTTACCTGAATGACAAGCAATTGACTTCCCACCTCTGGGCCACAATTTCATCTGTACAATGAAGAGATGGGATTAGAATCAGTTATGTATATTCATCCCTCTTTGTTCCACCTCCTGTCCATGACAGTCATGGTTAATTCATCAAAGTAATCTTTCCTAGAGGAGAACCAAGGACACATTTCCATGCTTCTCTCACTGCCCCTCTAACCTTTGTCCTTTCATTAATACTCTCACCTGGTTAGGTTTTGCTCAACTTGGCGGAAAATAAAAATAATGCTTTTCTTCAACCATCTTGTCTTCCTGCATTGCTATATTTCTCTTTCCCCATCGCAAGCAAATTTGATGAAAGACTTTTCTTATCTGTATTTGCTGTTTCCAAACAACATACTGAACCTCAGCTCCATTAAGAATACTCAGCCCTCTTTTATATTTCATCACCTGGATAAAAAAAGGCATCTCAAATTTTGCTGGCCCCTTCCCCCACCAAAAGCATCCTTCTGAATCAGTGGATACCAGTGCCATCTACAGGGTAAAGTAAGCCCACGATTTGACCCTTTCCTCACTGACTCATCCCATCAGTCTCTAAGTTCTACTGAACAGTAATAGTTAACACATTCATAGTATTTACCATATGCTGGCTACTGTTCTATGCTTGTTGTAAATGAATTTATTTCTCACCACATCCATGGGAAGTACTATTATTGTCTCCATTTTTCAGGTAATAGAACTGAGGCACAGACAGTTTACTCAGCATCCCCAGTCACAACACTAGTAAGTGGTGGAGCTGGGATGGATGCAACCCGGGGCAGTCTAGCTCTAGAACCCATGCTGTTAACTATTAGAGTGCATGTCCTAAATATTTATCTAATCTCTCCTATTTTCTCCATTCTTCCTTGTTTTAGTACTTATCAAATCTCACTTGGGCTGTATCTTTATTGTGATGGCCAGTACATAAATCTGTACATGGGATAAAATTTCATAAACCTATAGCTATGCAAAGCTGATAAAAATCTGCATAAGGTCTGAAGTTTAGTTAATAGCATTGTGCCAGTGTCACTTTCCTGGTTTTGATAATGTATTATAGTTATGTAAAATGTTACCATTGAAGAAAACTGAGTTAAGGGTATATGGCATCTCTTTGTACTATTTTTGCCACTTCTTGTGAATCTATAAAGTTATTTCAAAATAAAAATTTTAAAAGAGATTAACTTAGGTTATTCCAACAGTCGCCATGGAGTCTTCCTGGTTTTTTGTCCCCATATCCTGCCCTCCAACTCTGTTCCTTGTTGTAGCAAGAGGGATCTTCTTGATATCTTACTGTCATCTACCTGCGGTTCTTGCACATCCCCCACTGCCCTGAAGAATGAAGTCCATATTCCTTGACCTATTCAAAGATCCGGCCACAAGCAAGATCTCCAATTCCACCCTTGGCTACTACCTGCCTTTCTCACTGCATTCCCATAAGGCACTTCCAGCAAAAATACTTGTTCTTCCCAGAATGCAACATGGATCCGCTGCTTTGGGACTTGGCTCCTGCTTTTCCTCATGCTGAAGACCCTTCCCAGCACCCTCCATCTGCCAACACCAATTCAACCTCCAGATGAGAAGGATCTCAGCATTGCCTTCTCTGGGACTTTTCCTGCCTACCTCTCTTCCCCATCTAAGTTGCGTTAGAACCCTCTAAATTCCCCAAAGCACCTGATCCATGCATCTATCTTGGCATTTTCTAAGCTGCCTCATATTCATCTATTTAGTCATCTATTTCCTGGCACACTCCCAGAGGACTAAAATAAATCCATTGTGTGTATAAAACCCCTGCAACACAGTAGGCCCTGAATAGGAGAGTGAAAAAATAATAAATGGACACTTGGAATGACCTCATCCTATCCTGTCAAAGGTCTTTATTTGTATAACACTCAAACTTCCTTTTCTTTATTACAAAACAATCAATGTATTCTATATTGTCCTCCTCGAAAGCCACATTTTAATATTCTTTTAAAGCATTTTTAGGCGGTGTTTGAGAGAATTCCTAAATGTTCGGAAATAATTTCAAACACTATGTTTATAAAAAAAGAAAAAGCATATGGCGTTGCTTGGATTTTAAACATTTCTACAAGAAAATAATTTTCATCCACATTCATTCTATTATCCCACGCCTGGTCACCTTGTTCCATCCCCTCTTATCAAGGCTGCCTTTTTTGCTGAATACACCAGAGAGTTCTGAGTTCTTTCAATTCCAATGTCAACTTAAGGTTTAACAATTTGGAATTTCAGTTTACTTTTTCATGTTTACAATTCACAGAAATAAAAGGTAACTTAGAATGTTACTACATTCACGTTTTAATCTTTCAGGTATCAAACAGCAAAAAATCTGTCTGGGAAAAGAAAACTCACCAATTTGAGGTTTGCTTCCTTTTTGATACATAGGGAAGAATTTTTATTGGTTGGATGTGACTAGAAATCACTTACAGTAATTCACTGATGGTCTGAAATCCTTGAGTATACACAGAAAGTAATGATTAATAGTGAATAAATCCAGCCAGATACATTTCACTCTCAGATAGTGTCTCAAACTAGTTTGAGAGTGGGGCCTGTTCTGGAATGACCCGAGCACAGTTAGATCACTACCCTCCATCATTTTGAAGCCCAGGTGCAGTCCGAGGAAATTCAGGACAGATGTTCTGGATGCTTTTACTCTGAAATAATTGACATGTTCGTTAAGAATACTTCCTTCAAAACTAGGACCATTCATGTGGAAATTCTGAGATGATTTCATGGCATTTGTTTAAAACAGGAAGTAACGGTTTCTTTAAAGTGGAAGGAGAAAAACTTGAAGCCAAGAGTATTTATTGGGTTGAAACTCAGATCTTGAGCAGTTGTTATGAGTTGATAACTTGAAAGCTGGAAATGTTTTCTGTTCCCAAGATGTTTGAGAGAGATGTCTCTCACTAGTGTGCCCCTAAAAATGCAATTCCAATGCCAGGTCTTCTGAAACGTCTCCAGAAGCAGGTACTCTTCTAAGTACTTTACATGTATTTTCTCATTTAATCATGAAAGCAACCTATGAGATAGGTACAGTTTATCATCATCCCCATTATTTAGATGAGGAAGCTGAGGTCCTGAGAGGGTAATTTGCCTGAAGTCACATAGCTAGTGACAGAACAGCACTAAACTCAGGCAGTGTGGCTCCAGAATGCCTCTGCCAGAGCAAGGAACCTACTGGAATATAACTCATGTCTGTGGATGCCTCATTTGCTGATCACAAAGCCTTCATCTTGTCCATTCCTATATCTCCAATGCCATAAAATATCTGCCCATTGTTGGCTGCATAAATAATTGTATTAATAAATGCAACTTATGTTGATGCAGTCTTTTGAATTATTGGTCAGACTTCAGTACAGATAAAGAAAAGAAATAAGGAAAAGATAAGCTCCAATAAAGCATTATTGTGTGCAAATGAGAATACACAGAATATCCAAAGACCCAGTGGTAAGAGGAAGAAGGGTAAGTGAAAACAGGGAAATAAAAAGAAGTTTCAGATTATCTTGGAATTTCACCATCTCTGCTCTTTCTGTTCCTAGGTTTCACAGGTAATTTAGACTTGACTGCAATTGACAGATTTTCAGGTGAACTTATTCTTTGGAATAAATTATATTACATTCTTTTCATGACACTCAAATTGTGTTTCAAACTATTCCATTTCCCTCCATACATGGAGAGCATTCCATTTATTATTTGCCTGATTTGATTCCAATTATTTGCCTGATTTGAAAGGTCAAATTCTGCCTTTTTTATTTGCAAACATTTCTGAATTGAAAAGTTTCTTAAGATTGAGGAAACTTGGAAATTATAGTGACCTTGCCAATAGTACTCAAGTCCAAGCAATGCCAGATTCTGTCATTACTGAGCTACCAAAAGAAGAGATTATTCTATAATTAAAGAACAATTGCAGTCATTTCTTTTGCAAAGTCAAAAGCTGAAATTCCTTCCCAGGAATAAAGACAGCTAATTCATATTCTATATTACCACTGTACTGAGAAAATTCCCATAGAATTACTTAGGAAGAGAAAGAGAACTTGTTCCTTACCTTAGCTTTTAAAAATAGGTCAAGACATCAGAATCAAAGCACATGATTATCTCGGTGTTCCAATTTATCTCATTCTACTTTATAGTTTCCCAGTTTATATCTCTCTCTTAGAAAACCATGGGGAAAACAAGTGTCTAGTGAGCAGTTTTTCCTCAGAAACAAAAGTGTAAAGGTAAAATGTATTCCTCAATAAACTTATTGCCAGGGGAAATGGGATAGAAAGACAACATTCCAACAGATTTTTCCAGAAACCTAGATAAGCTGCGAGAACAATTGGAGTTGTCTCATGAGAGAAGCCCTACAATGCCACAATAGTGAAATGAATAAAGGACTAAGAAACATTGCAGAAGGCATACACATTCCCCCTTCATATTACTGCATGATTCCGTGTTCACAGTTTTGGATGACTTCTGTTCCCAAGGTAGAGTTGTGAGTTCTAATGGCAAGCCTGTGGGTTGTGGATGCCTGATGGGTTTCCTAGTGAAACAGAGATGATTAAAATGCCCAGTAACTACCAAAACAAACAAACAAAACAAAACCAACAGCTATGACACACGGTTGAGATTGCTAGTGTGTGGCTTGCAAATTAGGTTGCTTTCCTTTAATATATGTTTTTGGTAATGGTAAGCCAGGATACTTGACACTGGCTGGAGTTATGTTCAAAGTAAAATTGACTTGAAATCCTTTTTATTTCAAATTATTTTGTATCTTATTTTATTTTATTTTGCTGGTGGTGACTCAGAAGACTAGTAGATTTAGAAATTATTTAGATCTTAACCAGGATTTACTGAGCAGAGATGAATATGTTTTAAAGATGATTGAACTTTGGTGTGGGGTATTATCTAACTGGTTCATATTGAGTTCTTTACCTGTAAATCTCACTAATCTCCCCATATTCCTCAAAATCACAACACATCGTCACCATCTTAAATGGGCATCAGACATCATCATATAAAATTTTATCTAGCAATTTTTAAACTTTTTTTATTTCAAAATAATTTTAGATTCACAACAAAATTGCAATAATAGTACAAAGAATTACTGATTACTCTATACCCAGATTCCCCCAAATGTCAACCTTTACCACATTTATTTCTCTCTCTCTCTCATTGATGGACAGGCATTCCCATTGATATTTCATAGTACTTTTATGTCAGTGTCATAAACTGCTTTTTAAAATCTTAGTTATTATCTAGTTTTTATGATTTAAAATGCCATGCCATTCATCCCAGGGATGCACGGTTGGTTCAACATATGCAAATCAATAAATGTGATACACCACATCAATGAAAGCAAGGACAAAAACCATATGATCATCTCTATAGATGCTGAAAAAGCATTTGACAAAATTCAACATTCGTTCATGATAAAGACTCACTACAAGTTAGGTATAGATGGAAAGTATCTCAACATAATTAAAGCCATATATGACAAACCCCCTGCCAATATCATCCTGAATGGGGAAAAACTGAAAGCTTTTACTTTAAGAACAGAAACTAGACAAGGATGCCCACTCTCACCACTCCTATTCAATATAGTGTTGGAAGTACTAGCCAGAGCAATCAGAGAAGAGAAGGAAATAAAGGGCATCCAGATTGGAAAAGATAAAGTCAAACTGTCCCTGTTTGCAAATGATATGATTCTATATATTGAACAGCCTAAAGCCTCCACAAAAAAACTCTTGGAGTTGATAAATGATTTCAGCAAAGTTGCGAGATACAAAATTAACACACAAAAATCAGTAGCATTTCTATTCTCCAACATGCAGAAAAAGAAATCAAGAAAGCAAGCCCATTTACAATAGCCACCAAAAAAATAAAATACCTAGGAATAAAGTTAGCCAAGGATGTGAAAAGTCTCTATGAATAGAACTACAAACCACTGTTGAGAAAAATTAAAGAGGACAGAAGAAGGTAGAAAGATATCCCATGCTCTTGGATCAGAAAAAGTAACATTGTGAAAATGTCCATATTACCCAAAGTGATCTACAGATTCAATGCAATCAACATCAAAATTCCAATGATGTTTTTCTCAGAAATGGAAAAAACTATCCTGACATTTATATGGAATAACAAAAGACCACACATAGCCAAAGCAATCCTGAGCAAAAAAAAAAATAATAATAAAGCTGGAGGCATAACACTACCTGACTTTAAATTATACTACAAACCTGTAATAACCAACATAGCACGGTACTGGCATAAATCCAGACACATGGATCAATGGAATAGAATAGAGAACCCAGAAATCAACCCATACACCTACAGGCATCTGATCTTTGACAAAGGCACCAACTCTACACACTGGCAAAGAGACTATCTCTTCAGCAAATGGTGGTGGGAAAACTGGATTTTCATATGTAGGAGAGTGAAACTAGACCTGTACCTCTCACCATACACCAAAATCAACTCAAAATGGATTAAAGAATTAAACATACATCCTAAAACAATAAAACTCCTTAAAAAAAACATAGGAGAAACACTCCAGAAAGTTAGGAGTGAGTACAGACTTCATGAATATGACCCCAAAAGCACAGGCAACTAAAGGAAAAATAGCCAAATGGGATTATATCAAACTAAAAAGCTTCTGTACAGCAAAAGAAACAATCAACAGAGTGAAAAGACAACCAACAGAGTGGGAGAAAATATTTGCAAAATATACATCTGACAAAGGATTAATATCCAGAATATACAAGCAACTCAAACAACTTTACAGCAAAATAAATAAATAACCCAATTAAAAAATGGCCAAAGTAGTTGAATAGGCATTTCTGAAAGGAAGCTATATGAATGGCCAACAGACACATGAAAAAATGCTCAACATCACTCAGCATTCGGGAAATGCAAATCAAAACCACACTGAGATACCATCTCACTCCAGTTAGGATGGCTAATATACAAAAGACTGAGAATGATAAATGCTGGCGAGGTTGTGGAGAAAAAGGAACTCTCATACATTGTTGGTGGGACTGCAAAATGGTGCAGACTTTATGGAAAATGGTATGGAGGTTCTTCAAAGAATTACAGATAGATACCCTATGATCCAGTTATTGTACTGCTGGGAATATACCCATTGGAATGGAAATCATCATGCCAAAGGGATACCTGCACTCCCATGTTTATTGCAGCACTATTTGCAATAGCCAAGAGTTGGAACCAGCCCAAATGTCCATTATCAGATGAGTGGATAGGGAAACTGTGGCGTATCTACACAATGGAATACTAGTCTGCTATAAAAAAGAATGAAATACTACCATTCACAACAACATGGATGGACTTAGAGAAAATTATATTAAGTGAAACAAGTCAGGTACAGAAAGAGAAATACCACATGTTCTCACTTATTTGTGGGAGTTAAAAATAAACAAGTAAATAAATATACAAACAAATAAAGGGTTGGGGGGAAGAAGACACAACAGTCACAACAATTCCTTAAACTTGTTAAGACAAGTGAACGGACATGATGTATTGGGGTGGGGAGGGGTGTGGGGGAGGGGAGAAAGAGGAATGGGTAAAAGGACACGAAAATCAACTACAATGTATATTGGGAATTTTTTAAAAAGAATAAAAAGAAAAGAAAATCAAAGAAAAATTTTTGCAACAACAAAAAAATAAATAGAAAATATAAACAAAATGCCACTCCAAGAGTAGGTAATTAATCAGCTTCAAGAGAACTAAATATAGTGCAATCAACATTTGCTTATACAGCAAATGCAGATTTAACTTAAAAACAAACAAACAGAATACCTAGGGTGAACCAAAGAATTTCAGGAGCAGGTCTATTAAGAAACAGAGGGAGGGGAAAGTGAACTTAATTTTAGCTTCTTTGTATTTGGTTTCAGAAACATCTTATTTCAAAGGACGACCCTGAGCATATTTGTGGTATGCAGGAGTGTGAGTATATATACTCTAAGTCCAGGAAAGTGAGAGACAGTAGGAAGTGGGCAATTAGAGGGGCAGAATATAAATTTGATAAGTGCAGGTGAAATCAATACTGATATTGAAAGCTAAGTAGAGTTTTGATCAATGTCATTATTTTTTGAAATCCATTTGCAAAATAACTGCCTGTGAAACTAGGACTGAAACATCAAGTACCAGCTTCACATCCTACCACCTCTGTATTTTGTGTGTTCTGATGGTTTCACACAGTGGTGTGTGTGTGTTGTATCCATGAAATAAACTTCATTTCATAGAAAAATTAGGATGTGTTGAAATATATTTTTAAGTAAGAGCAGTTGTAATATTTGCTGAAATGGGAAAAATTAGATGGACGTATCCATGTGTACAGTCTATAACCTTTCCTAGGTGTAGTATATTTTGTATTTTTTTGTGACCAGTTGATGTGCAGGTCGCTTCATGAATTTGGACAACTAGTTAACTCTTGTGTTGTCAAAGACAGTAAAGGGCTCCCATTCATACAATCATCATTATTATTTGTTCATGGATTTAAGTATTCAAGAAAATGTTTTAATTAAGTTAATTTGATTTGATATAGTGTTACCAATTGTTAAAGTTGTGTGGGGCATGGGTTGACCTGTATGGTTTTAACCATATCAAGATAAGCATACTTCCTTTTACAAAGCCTCCTTATTAAACCTACCATAAAAAAATAAGTAAATAAACAATATAGCCCCAATTACCATTCACTGAGCACAAACCGTGTAACAAAGAATGTGCTAGGCATGATACATACCTAATTTTATTTAATCCCCACAACAAATTACTAATGATAACACTATTAATATTGTAGTTAAAGTAACCAAGGTTCAGAGAGGGCTCAGAGAGATCGCTGAACTTGTCCTACCACAGGGGTGCTTTTTTCTTATACCAGGCAGTCATCTAGACTGAACATTAGCTCTTACACAGCTTACCCAATTTTTCTCTCATTTTTAGACTTTGTTAGAGTATCTCTTGTAACTCAATTTGGTATTTTAAATCAACAGACTATCTTTTCTAGGTTTCAGACTAGCTTCTCAGAAACTCTTAAAAATGAGGTCCAGTGAGAATATTATTCTGTCTTCTCATGACAGCTAATCAGGAGTACTGCTGTAATTTACTGTTTGCTCTATTCATACTTTTATTTTCCATTCAAAACTCAAAGGGAAGCCCAAACACATAGTCTGTAATTCTATGGGTAAATCTCACGGTCATATGTACTGTTACAACTAACTTTTTCTAGCCCAAAGATAATATATTTTTTTACTCTGCATTTCAAGTAAGCATCTAGAATCTATCTGCTGTGTTAGTTGTAATGCATATTCAATGATTCTTTCAGTATCTGCAAATCATGACTCCTTACAACCAACTTTTTTGGCCTTGAATTTTAAAAAGCCAAAAATACAAAACAAATATCTTAGAACTTATTCTAAAAGTTCCTGTATCCCTGTAAGTTTAAATAAGATTTAACAAAATTTGAAACCCAGTATTTAAATGTTTCCTCTGCAGTCACAAAAATGAGGAATATATTTCCTTTAGTTGCAGAGCCCTTAAACAAGTCCATGATAGAAAAATTAAAATTCCTACTTGGGGAAAAGAAGCAAGAGAAGTTAGGGGAAGAATTTCATGAGCTCATAATGTTGAGGCCCAGAGCCAGTACAGAAATATAAAATTAGAATTTTCTTTGTTTTTCCCTCCATTCCCTTTCCTTTATCCCCATTTTATTCTGTCATTCATTCATTTGGTACATGCTCATTGAGAGCATCTTTTATGTTTTAATACGTGGGGATAAAGCAATGAATAAGAAAGACAGTATCGAACCTCATGATATACATAGACTACTGGGGAGGAAACAAACACTGAACAAATAATTCAAAAAATAAATTATTATTGGGATCAATGCAAATAAGAAAAGTATGGGATGTGTGATAGGTTGGAAATTGTAGATTGAGATAAGTTCTCAACTTAGCAGAGACCTCCTCCCCTCTTATGTATTCATAAGACTTTGAAATATCACCAGTTTAGTTTCAAAAACGGTGTGAAAATATTGTTTGTGAGTATAGAAAATTGCACATGAAAATTATAGAGTTGAAATGTGTCTGTAGTCCTCTGAACACACACACACACACACACACACACACACACACACACACACACACACACACACACACACTCTTCACCTATATAAACTGTTTAAAATAAAGACAGAAAAGGGTATTGGCTAAAAATGCTGAGTATGAGTTGGGACCAAGCCTATGCCCCAAGCATCAGCACTGAAGGCAAGAAGCCCTGGGCCCGGAACTTGTGGAGAGACCCTGAAGACTGCAGGAACTGAAAACTTCTGGATGGAATTGTTTCATGGATGGTTCCTCGCTGTGGTTTCATGAAGAGCGCCTTACTCATCTCATCCAGACTGGCCTAGGAAGGAGGTCTTGCATTTGTTGGCTCATCTGTGGCGACTCCATCCTTTTTCAGTTCCTGTTTCCTTGACTTTGTTCTCTGGGACACTAGAGTTGAGAAGAGGAAACAAAAAGCATTTTAAAAATCCAAGTGTTCCTGCTCTTTATTCTCAGTTCCTATAAGCTTGGGACAAAACTATTCATTAATAAGGGACCGATTATAAATTTTAATCAGACTTTTAGAAATTCAAACCTAAAACACATAGCCCTATGAAAATATGCATATAGGGTCTGGGAGATCAGGATGAAATTCTATTTAAGCAGAAACTTTAGAGCTAGTGAGAATTAGCCTGGAGAAGGAGAAGTGGGGTAGCATCGCAGGCAGAGGCAATGGATATATGAACAGATTGTTTCAAGCATTGGGAAGGCTGGTGTGTTCATTGGTGGAACTTCAGGGGAGTCTGAAGTCAGTGAAGAGGATAATGGGGGTGGGGGGACAGAGACACAAGATGAGGCCCTTGGAGTTAAGCAGGGGCCAGATCTGCAGGTCCTTGAAGGCAGAAGGTCCTTAAGCGGTTTGGACTACATTCTACAGAAATGGAAAGCTCTTTTTTTTTTTTTTTTTTTTTTTTTTTAATTTTATTTTGTCGATATACATTGTAGCTGATTAATGCTCCCCATCACCAAAACCTCCCTCCCTTCTCCCTCCCCCCCTCCCCCCCAACCATGTCCTTTCTGTTTGTTTGTTGTATCAACTTCAAATAATTGTGGTTGTTATATCTTCTTCCCCCCCCCCCTGGTTTGTGTGTGTATGTGTGTATGTGTGTGTGTGAATTTATATATTAATGTTTAGCTCTCTCCAATAAGTGAGAACATGTGGTATTTCTCTTTCTGTGCCTGACTTGTTTCACTTAATATAATTCTCTCGAGGTCCATCCATGTTGTTGCAAATGGCAGTATTTCATTCGTTTTTATAGCTGAGTAGTATTCCATTGTGTAGATGTACCACATTTTCCGTATCCACTCATCTGATGATGGGCATTTGGGCTGGTTCCAACTCTTGGCTATTGTAAAGAGTGCTGCGATGAACATTGGGGAACAGGTATACCTTCGACTTGATGATTTCCATTCCTCTGGGTATATTCCCAACAGTGGGATGGCTGGGTCGTATGGTAGATCTATTTGCAATTGTTTAAGGAACCTCCATACCATTTTCCATAGAGGCTGCACCATTTTGCAGTCCCAGCAACAATGTATGAGAGTTCCTTTTTCTCCGCAGCCTCGCCAGCATTTATCGTTCATAGTCTTTTGGATTTTAGCCATCCTAACTGGGGTTAGATGGTATCTCAATGTGGTTTTGATTTGCATTTCCCGGATGCTGAGTGATGTTGAGCATTTTTTCATATGTCTGTTGGCCATTTGGATATCTTCCTTAGAGAAATGCCTGCTTAGCTCTTTTGCCCATTTTTTAATTGGGTTGCTTGTTTTCTTCTTGTAAAGTTGTTTGAGTTCCTTATATATTCTGGATATTAATCCTTTGTCAGATGTATATTTTGCAAATATTTTCTCCCACTCTGTTGGTTGTCTTTTAACTCTTTTAATTGTTTCTTTTGCTGTGCAGAAGCTTTTTAGTTTGATATAATCCCATTTGTTTATTTTTCCTTTGGTTGCCCGTGCTTTTGGGGTCGTATTCATGAAGTCTGTGCCCAGTCCTATTTCCTGAAGTGTTTCCCCTATGTTTTCTTTAAGAAGTTTTATTGTCTCAGGGTGTATATTTAAATCCTTAATCCATTTTGAGTTGATTTTAGTATATGGTGAGAGGTATGGATCTAGTTTCATTCTCCTGCATAACGATATCCAGTTATCCCAGCACCACTTGCTGAAGAGGCAGTCCCTTTCCCAGTGAATAGGCTTGGTGCCTTTGTCAAAGATCAGATGGCAGTAAGTGTGAGGGTTGATTTCTGGATTCTCTATTCTATTCCATTGGTCAGTGTGTCTGTTTTTATGCCAGTACCATACTGTTTTGGTTATTATAGCTTTGTAGTATAGCTTAAAGTCAGGTAGTGTTATGCCTCCAGCTTTATTTTTTTTGCTGAGCATTGCTTTGGCTATTCGTGGTCTTTTATTGTTCCATATAAATGTCTGAATAGTTTTTTCCATTTCTGAGAAAAATGTCTTTGGAATTTTGATGGGGATTGCATTGAATTTGTATATCACTTTGGGTAGTATGGACATTTTCACTATGTTGATTCTTCCAATCCAAGAGCATGGGATATCTTTCCATCTTCTTGTATCCTCTCTAATTTCTCTCAGCAGTGGTTTGTAGTTCTCATTATAGAGATTTTTCACCTCCTTGGTTAACTCAATTCCTAAGTATTTTATTTTTTTGGTGGCTATTGTAAATGGGCAGGCTTTCTTGATTTCTCCTTCTGCATGTTCACTATTGGAGAAAAGAAATGCTACTGATTTTTGTGTGTTGATTTTGTATCCTGCTACTGTGCTGAAATCATTTATCAATTCCAACAGTTTTTTTGTAGAGGTTTTAGGCTGTTCTATATATAGGATCATGTCATCTGCAAACAGGGACAGTTTGACTTCATCTTTTCCAATCTGGATGCCCTTTATTTCCTTCTCTTCTCTGATTGCTCTGGCTAGTACTTCCAACACTATGTTGAATAGGAGTGGTGAGAGTGGGCATCCTTGTCTAGTGCCTGTTCTTAAAGGAAAAGCTTTCAGCTTTTCCCCATTCTGGATGATATTGGCAGTGGGTTTGGCATATATGGCTTTAATTATGTTGAGATACTTTCCCTCTATACCTAACTTATAGAGGGTCTTTGTCATGAATGAGTGCTGAACTTTATCAAATGCTTTTTCAGCATCTATAGAGATGATCATATGGTCCTTGTGTTTGAGTTTATTAATATGGTGTATCACATTTATTGATTTGCGTATGTTGAACCAACCTTGCATCCCTGGGATGAATCCCACTTGATCGTGATGAATAATTTTTCGTATGTGTTGCTGTATTCTGTTTGCTAGTATTTTAGTGAGGATTTTTGCATCTATATTCATCAAGGATATCGGCCTGTAGTTTTCTTTTTTGGTTATATCTTTACCTGGTTTTGGTATCAGGATGATGTTTGCTTCATAGAATGAGTTTGGGAGATTTGCGTCCGTTTCAATCTTTTGGAATAGTTTGTAAAGAATCGGTGTCAATTCCTCTTTGAATGTTTGGTAAAATTCTGCTGTGAATCCATCTGGTCCTGGGCTTTTCTTTGTTGGGAGCCTTCTGATAACAGCTTCAATCTCCTTTATTGTTATTGGTCTGTTCAAATTTTCTACGTCTTCACGGTTCAGTTTTGGGAGCTTGTGTGTGTCCAGAAATTTATCCATTTCCTCCAGATTTTCAAATTTGTTGGCGTATAGTTGTTTATAGTAGTCTCGAATGATTCCTTGTATTTCAGATGAATCAGTTGTAATATCGCCTTTTTCATTTCTAATTTTTGTTATTTGAGTCTTCTCTCTTCTTTTTTTTGTTAGCCATGCTAATGGTTTGTCAATTTTATTTATCTTTTCAAAAAACCAACTTTTTGATTCGTTGATCTTTTGAATTGTTTTTTGGTTTTCAATTTCATTCAGTTCTGCTCTGATCTTAATGATTTCTTTCCGTCTGCTAACTTTAGGATTGGATTGTTCTTGTTTTTCTAGTTCTTTAAGGTGAAGTGTTAGGTTGTTCACTTGCCATCTTTCCATTCTTCTGAAGTGAGCATTTAATGCAATAAATTTTCCCCTCAATACTGCTTTTGCAGTATCCCACAGGTTTTGGTATGATGTATCATTGTTTTCATTAGTTTCAATAAACTTTTTGATTTCCTGCTTGATTTCTTCTTGGACCCATATGTCATTAAGTAGAATGCTGTTTAATTTCCATGTGTTTGTATAGTTTCCAGAGTTTTGTTTGTTATTAATTTCTAGTTTTAATCCATTGTGGTCTGAGAAGATACATGGGATAATTGCAATTTTTTTGAATTTATTGAGACTTGATTTGTGACCTAATATGTGATCTATCTTGGAGAATGATCCATGTGCTGATGAGAAGAATGAATATTCTGAGGTTGTTGGGTGGAATGTTCTGTAGATATCTGCCAATTCCAATTGGTCTAGAGTCTTGTTTAGATCTTGTGTTTCTCTACTGATTCTTTGCCTAGATGATCTGTCTAATATTGACAGTGGAGTGTTCAGGTCCCCTGCTATTATGGTATTAGTGTCTATTTCCTTCTTTAGGTCTAATAGAGTTTGTTTTATAAATCTGGCTGCTCCAACATTGGGTGCGTACATATTTATGATTGTTATGTCTTCTTGGTGGATCAGTCCTTTTATCATTAAGTAGTGTCCCTCATTGTCTCTTTTTATGGTTTTTAGTTTAAAGTCTATTTTGTCAGATATAAGAATAGCCACTCCAGCTCGTTTTTCTTTTCTGTTTGCATGGTAAATCTTTTTCCATCCTTTTACTCTTAGTCTGTGTGAATCTTTATGGGTGAGGTGGGTCTCTTGTAGGCAGCATATAGTGGGGTCCTGCTTTTTGATCCAATCAGCCAGTCTGTGTCTTTTAATTGGGGAATTTAAGCCTTTAACATTAAGAGTTGTTATTGAAAGGTGTTGATTTATTCTTAGCATTTTATTGGTTGTTTGGTTGTCTTAGGTGTCTTTTGTTCCTTGCTTTCTGATTTACTGTTTGGTTTCTGTGTTTGTTGGTTCCTTAGGTTGTAGATAGTGTTTTTGTTAGCTTGTTTTCTCTTCATGAATGCCATTTTTATTGTACTAGCGGGTTTAGATTTTTCTTAGGTTTTTATGGCAGTGGTAGTTATTTTTCAGGAACCAAACCCAGTACTCCCTTGAGGATTTCTTGTAAGGGTGGTCTTGTGGTAGTGAACTCCCGCAGTTTTTGTTTGTCTGAGAAATATACTATTTGCCCCTCATTTCGGAAGGATAGCCTTGCAGGGTAGAGTATTCTTGGCTGGCAATCTTTGTCTTTTAGTATTTTGAAAATATCATCCCATTCCTTTCTAGCTTTTAGGGTTTGTGATGAAAAGTCTGATGTTAACCTGATTGGGGCTCCCTTATAGGTGATTTGACGCTTCTCTCTTGCAGCTTTTAAGATTCTCTCTTTGTCTCTGAGTTTTGCCAATTTGACTATGACATGTCTTGGAGAAGGCCTTTTTGGGTTGAATACGTTTGGAGATCGTTGAGCTTCCTGGATCTGAAGATCTATGATTTTTCCTATACCTGGGAAGTTTTCTGCCACTATTTTGTTGAATATGTTTTCAATGGAATCTCCATTTTCCTCCCCTTCTGGAATACCCATGACTCGGATATTTGAGCGCTTGAGGTTGTCTGATATCTCTCTCAGATTTTCTTCCATGTCCTTGATTCTTTTTTCTTTCTTTTTGTCTGCTTGTGTTATTTCAAACAGCCCATCTTCAAGTTCAGAGGTTCTCTCTTCAACTTCGACAAGCCTGCTGGTTAAACTCTCCGTTGTGTTTTTTATTTCGCTGAATAACTTCTTCAGTTCAGCAAGTTCTGCTACATTTTTTTTCAGGACATTGATTTCCTTGTATATTTCCTCTTTCAGATCCTGTATACTTTTCCTCATTTCATCATGATGTCTAGCTGAGTTTTCTTGTATCTCATTCAGTTTCCTTAGAATTATCACTCGAAATTCCTTATCAGTTATTTCAAGGGCTTCTTGTTCTATAGGATCTAGAGTATGAGATTTATTAACTTTTGGTGGTGTACTTTCTTGATTTTTTGTATTTCTGGTGTCTTTTTTTTGGTGTTTATTCATTGTGGCAGGGGGTTTCACAGTCCACCGGTTTGAGACTAATGACTAACTAGGATGTTGCTGTGGTTGCCAATTTCGTATGGCTCCCTCCGTGACTGGTCAGTTGGCCTGTAGTGCCTTGTGTGTGTGGTTGCCTCGGGTCTTGGGCTTCTCCGGGGAGCCACCTTTCTGGTCAGCTTGTACTCTGCTGGGCTGGTGGATCACGTACCACAGGGTGTGTGATCTCTGTTGAGCTTTCACTTTCTGTACAGGACTTCTCCCCGTTCAGTGTGCTCTGGCCCAGGCTGTTAGATCGTGCAGTGGCGACCCCACCGGGTGTGTGGTTTCTGTTGAGTCTCCGCCTCCCTGGCCGCACGTCTCCCCCCTCTGTGCACACTGTGCTGGGTTGGGGCGTGTCTTCTGCACCCCTCGTCTATCAGCTGGGCCTTCAAGACCCTGCTCAGCACCGCCTCGCCCAGGAAGTCTACCAGGTTTCTGCTAGGCACAGACGACCAGTCTCTCTGGTTGCCTTTGTAGCACTGTGTAGATCTTTCTCGGGTCTTGTTCACCTTTGTATCCCCCCGGTATAAACCGAGTCTAGTGCCCGCCTGCAGCCTGCTCTCCGGCAGGTTCAAGCAGACCTGGGAACTCTCCTACCACACTATTCCCAACCAGAAATTCGTTAGGCTTTTTTCCAAACTGGTGGTCGCAGAGATGGTATCTGCCTCCCAGTAACAGGAAGTTTACCGGGCCGGAGTCCAGGGTGTGGTGGAGTGACAGTCGGCCCGCCCGTACTTCCTAGCCCTCCCAAAACTGGTCGGGACGCCCCACACCCCCAGCCCTGCCAGAGAACCGTGGAGGGAGTGGGAGAGGAGGTCGGCCCGCAGGGTCCGGAAAGCCCCGCGCCAGGCCAAGCAAATGGGCTCAGTGATGGCCGAGCAGGGCGGAGCTGCCCGCACCTGGGAAAATGGAGGCAGCACCGGGGCAGTGAGTGGCCTGGTGGTGCAGGCGGGGAGCCTCGTGGGCATCCACCCCCCGAACAGAGCTTTGCCAGGGATCACTCACAGTGCTGTGCCAGGTCGGGCGCTCGCTCTGTCTCTGGTTTGTTGCCTTCCGTGTTCTCGGTGCTGCCGCCTCGGGCTGTTCAGTCGCGGCGCCGCTCGGGCGCTCCCAGGAGTCTTCTTTAATGCCGGCCTGAAACCTCGAATCCTGGATAGGGCAGCTGGCCGCCTTCAGTGCGGCCCCAGCCTCCGGGATCCTGGCTGCATCCACAGCAGCCCTGGCGCCGTGTTCCCTGTTTCAAGACTCACTTTTGCAGCTAAGAATCAGTTCTTTTCCTGCTCCACACTTCAAAGCTGTTGCCTGTAAATGAGGCAGCCTCTCCTGCCGGGGGCAAAGTGGCGTTGAGCCCCCACGACCGGCCAGCAGCAGCAGTCCTCCCTTAAGAGATGGCCAGAGAAAGGTCCACAAGTTTCCCGGCTGCCTGAGGCCCAGTGGCCACCTTTTCCACCTCAGCTACTCCGCGCCAGCCGCCGCAGCCGCCGCCATCTTGAAACTCCCTTAGAAATGGAAAGCTCTTCAAGGTTTTTATCAAAAAGTAGTCAGAAGAAAAAGGACTCAAGCCAAATGGAGCATGACTAGAAATGCAATGTAGGGGATTCACATTGTCCATTTTCATACAAAAGAAATGTTGGCATCCAAATTAATGTTCTACCACCTTTAGCAATTGAACTCCCTCCACAGACAATAAAGTTGAACCCTAGAGATCCTCAAATCACCTATGTCTCCTCAGTACTCACCCAAAACTCATGGCATTCGTGCAAGAAGGTTTTCAATCCATTGAGAAAAGGGCAGAAAACAGAAGTCATGTTTCAAATCCATGAATAATTGAGTGAGATACCCGGTAATTTCAGCCAAAATAAAGATGTGTTTATTTTTTTGTACGTGGGACAAAATATAAAATTCAGTTAGAATTTCAAAATCAGGGTCTATTTAGGGAAAGCTCTTTAACAGTTATTCCAAATCTATTTTTAAAAAGGTGAGTATAAATTGTCATTCAGATTTAAGTGCTTTTTCATCAAAATATATGATGAACTTGGCTGAGATTATTTCAGAACATCAGATGTAATTAATATATGGAAATGTATTGAAAATAATCATAAGAAGAATAAAATTAAATAATGGGAGCTTATAATGCAAGGTGGATTCCAAGGGCTTAGCATTCATAGTATCCCTTATTTTCAAGGAAACAATATTATTGAAAATGAAAACTAACACAATCCTCCAAGATTAGGTCAAAAAATTGATAAAGGTTATCTATTTTTGCATTTTCAATAAAAATGAGTATCAACACCGAACACTTATTCTCAGAAATACTTATTAGTTTAGGACCTGGAACACTGGCACTGGAAGTGCTAAATGTGGGTATGGTTCCCAATGTGACTAGTCTGTAAATCTTTTCAATGGTTCAAGTTAACAAGTGCTTTTTCAATAAATGTTGTTAACACAAGGCAATGCCCAGCCCTTTGCTAGATGCTCTGAGAGCACAAAATATGCAGAAAATATTGTCCCTGTTTTTCAATACATTGATTGGAAAAGTGGCACAGTGTGGGGAGTGGAGGGTGGGGTGGGGAGGGGGATCTGAAATTTTATCCCATCAAAGCTCTGAGAAGGAAAAATTAAAAACCAAAGCTATATTAAGAATATTAGAAACTTGCATATACCTAGCACTTTATCATTCTTTCATTTAGCAATTAGTTACTGAGCATTGACAGCTCTCTGATTTATTACTTCATATCTCACTTACTGCATTGGCTAAAGTTCAATGTCATACACCCAGGAAGCAGCAGAATGAGAATAAAACTTATTACAATCCACCTCCAAAGTCCATGTTCTTTCCCTACCTGGAGAATGGTCATTTGTTGTACTGTCTGGCACTAAACAACAACCCTCTTCTTTTTGGGTAGCTGCTTCTCCCTCCTATGTTGTGATTCTGAAGTGGGTTTCCAGTTCCAGTGCTACCGACCCCTGGTCACAAGTGTAGGCACCTGACCTAGCCTGAACCAGTCATTATAACCATCCCCATGCACACTCCGACTGGTTCAAAAATGGTTGCACAACTAAGCCAGAACAATAACAGCCCTTTCTAAGTAGTTTCTTTTAAGAGAAGGCAGGGAAAAGTTTATTTCCCTGGTCATGTAGTTGCAAGATGTGACACCAAAGCTGCCGATGTCAATGGGCTCAGACTAATGGGAAAAGATGTGGCAAGAATGAAGCTGACATGCAGTGAGACGCAAAGAGATCTGGAGATGAGAGGGAAGGTGGGAGGGAGCGGTGTTAGAATGGAGGAGAGAGTATTAGTAAGCCAATAGTGTATACAGCCACTGGAACTAGTTGTTTCTGGAACTAGTTCTATCTAGTCTATCTCATGATTTGCTTATGGGAATAAATACATTCACTACTTTTGCTTAAAATAATTTGAATTGTACATCCTGATTCATATACCATTGGGAATCAACATGTAAAATGGATGGCTTTGGAGCCCCCACTCTGGGTTTGAATCCTGACCTAGATGCTTACCAGTTGATTAAGCTTGGGGAAGTTACTTGACTTCTTGAAACCTCAGTTTTCACATCTATAAACTGGGGTTAAGGGATTTCTGTCCTGTATTATTGAAAGAATTATACAATGTAATGCATATGATTTTTTTTTAATGGCTAGCCAGTACAGTGGTCAAATCCTGGCCCTTGGTGTTATCAGCACCATGCTCTAACCAACTGGGCTAACCAGCCAGCCATCACATGAAGTGATAAAGTGCCTAGCAATAAAAAAAAATTTTTAAAAAGATCTGTTTCTTTCTTTACAACCCTTGGTGTCTCTTTTCTGTGTCCCTCAAAGCTTTCCATTATTCTTTCCAGCTGGCATTCTTGAGAAACTTCTGTTCAGCTGCAGCTTACAGAACGACTTTAGGAATTTCTCTTCTAGTGGTGACCATTCAGCTTTGCTTAATTTAAACCACAAGCAGCAGTGGTCAGCTGTACACACAAAACCACGCCACGATATTTCCTCCAATCCAGCTTTCCTGTTTGCCTCTATTCTCTGATGACCAGTGAAAATTTTACAGGAAACTCAACCAGAAAAGCAAACTGAGTATAAAAACTATTTCTGACAGTAGGAATCCACTACCACAGAGCATAAAGTTAGAAGAAGCCTTAGAGAAAATATTGGCAAATTATTTTACAACTGAGGAAGGAAGGACAAGAAAAAAAGATACAAATATATTAAGCTGAAACTTTGTATATGCTTCCTCATTCAACTCATAATTACCTTTGGAAATAAATATTATTGCCAAATTTGGAAGGTGTGGAAACTGTGGGTCAGAGAAGTTGAGTCATTTGCCCAAGGACACTAGACGGAAGCAGTGGCAGTGGGTCTTATTCATGGTACTATACTCTTCCACTAGTCTGTATTTTTCCCTAAAAACAAAACAGCTGACAAGTAGTAATAAACCAGCATTAGTGAGAGACATAGGAAAAGAGGTTTTGCTAACAAAAGGGCTTCCTGGGAGGAAAAGAGTTCAGCATAAGAGTGAAATCTGAAATGGCATTCGGGATAAATTTCTTAGCTAAAGAGTTGAATTCTACTTTTGTCACACTTCCCCTCTGCTTTAATGCTAAGATTTTATAAAATAAATTCCATTTAGGTTTAACGAACACTATTCCCTCCATCTTGCTCTTTAAGCCTACAAAATGGTGGCTGAATCAGTCAAACAGGCCAAGTAAAATGTTGCTGAAACTGGACAGACCCTGACATCCCCCATAGCTGTCCCTATAACCCCCTCTTGCCAGAGCAGGCCTCCACTGGAGGACAGGGAACAACTAAAGAAAAATCTGCTTGACCAGAGAGGTATGAGATTTCATCCCAGTAAAGGCTGCTTAACCATGAGGTATGAATAGAGTAAGTTAAACATATACTTCCTTAGGCTACAATGTTTGTTCCTTGACAGGATGGCTTAAGACAATATTGGTGACTCTAATCTCAAGTTGTCTTGCAGTGCACCATTTACCATAAACCTGCTTGGAAGCTCATGCACCTTTAGACTTGAAGGAGCCAAGGAAGACCTTCGTCAGTATGCCAGAAATAGTTGTGCTGTCTTCACCGTGATTCTTACACAACTCCCGGGACCACCACTAATGATCTTGCTGTATAAATGCATGTGATTTTAAGCTATCTAGGAGTTCAAGGTCTTCAAGTTCCTTTAGCTGCCTCAGTGTCCTTGATTGGCCACTCAAATATAAACACTGTTCTTTATCACTGTAAACTTCAGTGTGAGAGACATTTCAGTCATTTGGCATGGCAGATGACGAACCCTCTCCTGGTTGGGCAGCATTGCCACATGGAAAATGTAATATCTCCTAGAAATGGGAAAAAATCTGTTCTAATTTCACTCTTTTTGAGGCATGCAGTCACTTTCCATATTTAGCTTTTTGGTTTTTTAATCACTGATGCCCTATTGTAACACCTGTGAAAAGAATATTTATTCACGCTAGCAATTGGAGTGGGAGTGGGAGCTAGAGGAGATTCTTAAAAGCAAAGAACTATAATTTTGTCTTTCAGTTTTCCTTTTTCTCCCTTCTCTCTCTCTCTCTCCATTTTCTAAGTCCTCCCCCCCCATACCCTCCACGCATACCCTGCCACATACCCTCTCACACTTTTCTATAAACAACTTCTAAAAACAAGTTTGGCTATGCACATTCTCCAATAATTCTGCATATTTTCCTTGGAATCTACTTTTCAACTTCTTACTGTTCAGGGATAGTTAATTTTTCTGTAAGAGACCTGTACCTAGAATGTTATGCAGTTATCTCAAGCCAAAATTTCTTCTTGCTTTGCAAATTAAAACCCTGTCCATTTATTTAATGTTGTTAACAGCAATCATAATCATCGTTATTTAGATGTTTTTAGAATGTAGAATTTTATTTATGTATTTTTGAAATTGATTTTTTAAAATTGGCATAGAGCTTTAAAAAGTTAGGCTCTGGAGTCAGATTTTCCTGGGCTTGAATTCTAGCTTTCTCACTTCCAGCCATGAGTCCTTGAGCCAATTGTCTAATGCCTTGATTTTAAGTTTCTTCATGTGTACATCAGGAAAATAATAACACCTATGCCATAGGACTATTGGGAGAGTAAAATAGGGCTGTGGAAAGAAAATACTTACCAAAATGCCTGGAACGTAGTATGTGCTCAATAAGAGATAGCAATCCTTCATCATTATCTTCATTATCATTATAATGTGGGATGTTGATGAAGGATTATATAGAATAAAAGAATTATATGTACTGTCTTAATCCGTTTGTGCTGCTATAACAAAATATCTGAAGCTGGGTAATTTGTAAACAACAGAAACTTATTTCTCATGATTCTGGAGGCTGGGAAGTCCAAGATCAAGACACCAGCAGGTTTGGTGTCTGGAGAGGGGTGCTTTCTGCTTCAAGATGGTGCCCTGTTGCTGCACCCTTTGGAAAGGAGCATTAGCTATGTCTTCACATGATGGAAGGTGGAAGGGCAAAAAAGAGGTGAATGCTGTGTGAAGCCTCTTTTACAAGGCATTAATACTATTCAGGATGGTAGAGCTCTCATAATAATCACCTTCTGAAGGTCTCACCTTTTGCTACTGTCATGTTGGTGATTAAGTGTCAGCATGAATTTTAGAGAGGATATACACATTCAGACCAAAGCATGTACAAATCATTTTAAGAAGAGTTTTCCAATATTTAAATTACTTTCCAAATGTAAAGCAGTCACAGGAATCTGTGCCACTATAGAAAGCTGCAAATGTGGCTGTAAATTGGCACCCAGAACTTCTGATTCAACTGATGTTACAGTGAAAATGCTGTCCTTGACAGAGACATGGTTATCCTGTGGTCCAACCACACCTTTTAGAAACAGAGCGTGTCAAACATCCTCACAATGGCTCACAGAGCACCCACTGGGTATTCAAAAAGGACACATCTACATTGTAAGTACAACTCTGAGTCACCATTTGTCTAGTTGTTCAGATGGAGTAAAAATTCATGAGACACCATCAAATTAAATCACAGGATGCTGAAAGAGTTGGAAGGGAGGGAGGCCTCTTTTGTAGAGCACAAGGTGTATAAAAATCTTGAGTGGGAATGAGAAATCATGATCTCGTCAAAGCCATTGAACAAACATTTCCTGAGCTCAGCACTGTGCCTCGTCCAGTTTCCCATCCATCAAGCAGCTTACAATCACACTTGAGGTGGGAGGAGGCAGGCCTTATAGAAGGGCTATCAGTCAGCTTTTGCTGGAATAATGCCGAGCAGCAAAACATCCAAAATCTCTGACTTAAAACAGTGAAATGGTATGCACAGGACGACAAAGGAGCTGTAACACTGCGTTTCCCAAACTTTTGTTCATTTGTGCCCCCCTTACGGAGACTTTTTAGACATTTTTTTCTAATTGCTCCCCCCAAAATAAAATTTTAATACTGCAAATAAATTGTATATCTATTTATGTACTATATGTATGTCTGCGCTTTATACATAAAAAAAGTGAGAATTTTTTGCCTCTGAAGAGCCAGTGTTTACCCCACTGTGGGCAATACTTGTCCATTAATATGCGTGATCTAAGCTCCATTGGAGGGTTCAGGAGAAGCTTTGAGACTATAATACTTGGACTGCAACTCGATGGTAGCCAGAATTTCTGAGGGAAATGCATTGCAATGAGTGGGAAAAGCAGAAGTATCAATGGGTGAAAGAACAGTCTATACTTCAGAAAACACCAGAGCAGTTGGAAAGTCAAGTTAAAGTCAGGGCGTGGCAGGAGAGAAAGCTGGAAAGGTAGGCATGTTATGAGTCAGAGCCATGGTGAGCACCTCAGCATAAAATCAACATTTCATGGTTTCTTCTCAACCGTTCTTGCTTGCTTACACTCTAGTCATGGAAAAAACTTTGCTTCTGAGGATAACCGTCTCTCGCTTTAGCCTTTAAAATGCTCCCACAATTGAAGGGGAGGGCTCCTTGCAGCAACTGGGGTTTGAAAACTGCTATTCTTTTTCTGAATGGGTCAGCTGGGAAATCAGGGGAAATGAATCATTGAAAACAGCTGTGTGGGTTGAACATGCTTTGGCAGCTGGCCATTGTTTGCCAGTAAAAGTAGCAGCAGAAATCAACCTGTACTGAATGTTATTCACACATTTGGTTCAACCGGTGGTGAATTTCGTAGGAGCTGATTTAAAGATTCTTAAGAAAATACTCCTATACCATAGAGAGAGATGTTTAGATTGCTTGTCAGTTTGTAGTATTTATGTCAACTCTTCTCTCTTCCACCTTTGAAGCTTTAGCAAGTAAGAAAATGATGCCATGAAATAAAGCACACATTCTCTTTGGAATGTTTCTATTCTCTAAGCCAAAGAATTTGGTCATTATGATGTGGACAACATGAACTTCCCTGGGGAATCGGGGTGTCATGGGGGATAAGACAGTAAATTTGAAACCAGAACTGTTCCAAAAATTCTGAACATAAAGTTGCCAGATTTTAGGCTAACCTGGGACTTAGTAAAAACAATCACGTTACAAGATATTGAATAATTACCTGACTGCAGGGAAAATATAGGAAAATGGTCAGGACCCCTCAGATGTTCAGAATCTTGCCGAGCATTTGCTGTAAAAATCCACACGTGCTGAGGTGTTCCTTGGTTACTATCTACTGTAATCGCATATGGGCACCCAGGTGTCCTGGGTTATGGACCTAAGTATAAAGGACTAACAGCGCGGACAATGGCGCTTCTTGGGATACTCTGGGCGGCCACTAGGGTGGCTGCTCCTAGCTCTGAATAAATCCTAATAATTTTTTACCCACGGCTCCCAGGATCTTTTCCTATTACCTAGCTCGTGGACTTGCATGTGAAGGGTTTGTGACCCAGTCCGTACAATGGGCTTGAGGGGTCTGTAAACCCCTAGCCCTAGCAATACACTGACCTATACCTAATTACTTCAATTTCCACCAAGACATTTTAAACTCAGCAAACAGCAAATATCCCTACACTGAATATTTGCAAAATTAAATTCCAAAGCCTGTTTTTAGGTTTGGTTTCTATAACTTAGCATGGATTAGATATGGAACATGCTCAAATTGTCTATATTTTTGTAATATAGGGAGAAACAGGAAGCCCAGAACTGCTAAATGCAGGCCATCATGCAGAAGACATAATGTAATTGCGCTCAGATGGGATATCCATTCTTCTGGGTCTTATTAAGGGTACTCCAATTAATTAAAGAATAGCAGATGTCATAGCTGAATTATTTGTCCCTTGCAGTTCAGGCTTCGTTTTAAGGGCATGATACCATCGTAGCAAAAATGATCCATTAGAACCATGTTAAAAGCAGAGAAAGATAAAATTAAAGAGGAAAACCTGAACCTACCTATGAATCCCAGGTGAAACTAAGCCCAATCTCATCTTTAATGCAGAAATTTCTCTGTGTCAGAGGCCCCATTCAGGGTGGCTCTGGCTTTCCCATCATAGGCACCTTCTCCTGCAGCCACCACTACCAGCATTGCTTAGATATCAGCACTGAAACCTCACTTCCTCTTCACTAGCAATTTTGACAGTGGGAAAATTCCCTTCAGTTCTGGTTTAAGTAGATAACTTGGAGTATTCATCAGCCTGCCTGAAATATTGAATGAACTAAAGATATTTTGAAAAGGGAATCACAGAATTGTGGGGACTAGAAAAGACTGGAGGGATAGGCTGATCCATATTTCTGGTTTTTTCCTTTAAGGATGATGAAGTCACACAGTGACTACATAATTTTTAATCAATATTAACTTCAATATCTACTGAATTCTGAACACTGAGAGATCTGCTCTGTATTGTACCATATAGTTCATGTGGGATTTTTTTTTCTCTTGGCTTGTTTTTATCAAGAACAGAGGTGATTTATGAAGAAACGAATGAAGCTTAAACTTTAAGACTTTTCCAAAACCATGGGAGAAGCTCTAGCTATGTCTTCATAATCATGATTGATTTTTATAAAATCTCAAACGTACTATATTTTAACTGTCCATGGACCACTGTTTCTTTCCACTCTGAAATCCCTTTTGTTATACCATCCCTCATATCAAGTGTCACCAGGGTAGCCACAAATGTTTTTAGGTTCCAGCCAAAAGGAAGTTTAGTAAAACATTATACAGCTGCTGACACAATTATGTATATTTATGGATAGTTGTCCCATTGTAAGTATGGCTTCTAGAAATCTTTCCCCCATTTGAGCCTTAAGGTATGGCCCAACTAACATATCATGGAAGACTTATTTAAAGACTTTGAGCCACAGGCACCAGCTAAGAGACACTCAGATCTGTGCCCCACAGAAACTGAAATAATAAAAGTCTGTTGTCTTACAGAGCAATTTTTTAATATATTGGAGAAGAGAAAAAGATAATTTAATCAACTTGGTAAATCCTTCTGATTCCGGAGGAAAAGGTCTGGGGAGGCCTCACGGCCAGCCTCAATCTACCATGTTCTCTTATGAGGTTCTTGACTCTGCCACAAGAAAGAATTCAAGAGCAAAGTCACAGCAAAAAGTGAGAACAGTTTTAACCTAACGAATAAGAGACACAGATTTCACAGAAAAATGTGGACTAGCTCCAGAAGCTGAGCAGGGCCCACACCAGGTTTAACACAAAAGTAAGAAATACACTTTCGCTGACCAAGTGCATGCTGGCTCTAGAGTGAACAGCAGCCTTCTAAAGGCAAGTTTGTTGCAAAGAGAAAGAAACACAGACCTCAGGTAAAAGGACAGCTGGCTCTAGGAGAGTGAGCAACAGCACTGCCTTCTGTCAGGGATTCAACTTTTATAGTTTCACTATCTAATACGAATTCATGTGGTCTAATGACTATTCAAATAAGGAAGTGGTTCCTAGTTATGTAACCTCGTCTTGAATATGCTCAATTGGTCTCTTTTTAGGGCATGTTCATTGGTCAAATTCTCTTACATGTACTGAAAATGTTCAAGAATATTCTGTGCTCTTTAGTGCCCCAGTGGAAGGTCATTCAGAGGATAAACTCCCTTCCACTGAGCATGCTCAGTCACTGGGGTTGCATAGCCTGTATCAATTCCCTTTAGTGAACATGCTCAGCTATTAGAGTTATAGAACTCCTTTCTACTGAGCATGCTCAGCCACTGGATTTGCATAAGTCTGCCCCTTATGGACTCAATTTCCCTGTTGTTGGTACCAGAAATAGGTCCAACAAGCAACAGTAACTCTTCTCTAGAGGAGGGCAAGAGGAGGAGCCTGAGACCTTGGGGAGTAGCTTGAAACCCAGAAGTGTGTCTTGAAACCTGAACCCATGGAAACTGAGCACCTCCTATGTCACTTCCTCTCAGATAGCATAAAAACAATAGTGTCTTGCTTAGCAAAATATCATTTCCTAATAATGCTGAAAATCCATTTCCTTGTTTATTTTTATGTTCCAATATGTGGTTCTGGGGATTCTCATGAATTAGCACAATATTCATGATAGTTGCCCTTAGTGATTAATAAAGGGTTTATAATAGTAAAGAATTTGTATTATTCTAAAATCTTTGTGTATGAATGAAATATGTAAGCTTTGTTTCATTGAAAACTAGACAGATATTGAATGCTAGAGTTATAGTTTTATTTTTAAAAACTATTTTAAAAGATTTAGTTATTTTTAATACAATTTTTTAAAGTAAGCTTGAAATACATTTCTGTGTAAGTATATTCATGAATTATAATTGTATTTTACCTTTTAACTTACTATAAAATTTTAAATATTTTAAACTGAAATACCTTTTAAAGCATATGTAAAATAATTTTTAAAAAATTTTATATTTACTTTACTTTTTGATGAAAATATTAAATTTGTTTACTGGAAATACAAGTAGATTTTATTTTTGATCCTTTACATGATTAGAACAAAATTATATCAAAAATTTGATTATTTTCTTAGAGATTTTTCTGAAATAAAAAATAGAATAAATTTTATGAAATAAACATATAAAATATTATTCATTATATATGTCTCTATTTGATTATTCATTTAAACATGGCTGGTCCATAAACACAATACTCAGAAATACACATTGATAGTTAAATTCAGTAATGTTTGCTATTTTCTGTCATATAAAAGCCATCACTTTTTACAAAATTTTCAAGTTTATCATTATAGAGATATATTTCAAGGTAAGAGGATAAAATAGATTTTAATTAATAATTTGTTATTTTGATCTATAATTTTAGAGTATCTAGATATATGGTATATGGGCCCTGTTGGTAAGTCGCTCCAAGTTTTACAAATATTGGGGGCAAGTGTGCTTTTCCTAACAACCCCATTTTAAAATTTCAACATCACTCACATCCCCCCTACACACATCTTCCTCTTCCCTCATTACTTTTCTTTAAAGCCCTTATCAGTATTTTACATGCTATACATTATTTTGTTCCCTGCTATTTTTTTTTTTTAATTAGAATGTAAGCTTAATAAAAGCAAGGATTTTTGTCTGTTTTGTTCACTGCTGTATCTTCAGTGCCTCCAACAGAATATGGCACATACTTGGTGCTTAATAAATTTATATATTCATTCATCCTTCAATCAAAAAAAATGTTTTTGAACACCTTTTATATTTCAAAATTGTTGAAATCTATTAATTGGTACTTGAAAAGTAAAGATAGAAAAAGCCATGAGGTCTAGTATATTTTTAATTAGAGAAAGGAATTAATGGGGTGCTCTCATGACAGATCTATGCAGTTATTTTAAAGGGGAGTGGAAGAGCACAAGCCACCAGCCGCTCCCACCAGCGGATTCCATTCAACCACTGCTGTCAATCCCAGAATCATAGCATTATTTCTTTGTTACTCATTCTAGAATACAAGAAGTGACTCACAAATTCTTTAAGCCTTCCTGGCAGTAAGGTTGTCTCCAGGTTCTCATACTTAACTGTTTGCCTCAGATGGATGTGAACCAGTGTTAAATGGTTAAGTCTTACTGTGTCAGATCACAAGGCTTTTATGTTTTTAAATTCTTTTTCCCCTACAAAGCAAATTCACACACGTACTGCATACATCAAAGGCTATTTGCAATTAAGCAAGCTCTTGTAAGTCTACTCTTGTATTTTTGTCTAATGGAATTAAAACTAAGCTTGGTTCTGAAGTTAAGCAAAGTATTATCATCACCTCTTTTTATACCAATACAAAGTGTTACTCTGAAAACAGGAAATGTAAACTAGAAATATGAATTTTATTTTCTGCTCTGTCACTATAAACCATGTGAACTTGGGAAAGTTACCAGAGATTATATATGAAAAATGCCTGGCTCTACACATGGCAGAGAATGTTCATGAGTTTTCAAAATGGAAATAATGTATTTCTAATTTAATCTATTTATAATTTATATTGAATGTATTATATATTCAATATATTTATAATGTGTATTCAATATATTTATTACGTATTTTATTTTGTAGTATTTTTATGAATAGAAAGGAAAGAACGGAGATGAAGTAAGGTCTGCTTAAAAATGATAATTTTTTAATTCATATCAACTTATAGTTAATAAAATATATGAGAGGCAAAAGCCAATCTAATTACGGATTTAATTGGCCATTTAGTCAAATATCAGTTGACCCCATGTGTGGAAACATAGAAGACCACCTGCCGGGAGGTCTGCTGGATCCCCTCCTTGCCAGTAGAACTGAGCAACAGCTTTTGCCTAAGGACAGAAATATGTACAAGGAAGGGATCTGAGAGTCTCATAGTAAAGCCAAGGCCCAGATGGCTATTCAAGGGTTTCCAACTCAGATTTCCTCTAATAACAAGAAATAAGAAATAAACGAAATACCTATTTAAAATATTTGGTTAAATAAATTGTGATAATGTGATATATCTATGCAGGGTGGCCATTGAGAATGATGTGGTAGAAATAAATGTGTTGGCGGAGTAGCTGAGGTGGAAAAGGTGGCCACTGGGCCTCAGGCAGCCGGGAAACTTGTGGACCTTTCTCTGGCCATCTCTTAAGGGAGGACTGCTGCTGCTGGCCGGTCGTGGGGGCTCAACGCCACTTTGCCCCCGGCAGGAGAGGCTGCCTCATTTACAGGCAACAGCTTTGAAGTGTGGAGCAGGAAAAGAACTGATTCTTAGCTGCAAAAGCGAGTCTTGAAACAGGGAACACAGCGCCAGGGCTGCTGTGGATGCAGCCAGGATCCCGGAGGCTGGGGCCGCACTGAAGGCGGCCAGCTGCCCTATCCAGGATTCGAGGTTTCAGGCCGGCATTAAAGAAGACTCCTGGGAGCGCCCGAGCGGCGCCGCGACTGAACAGCCCGAGGCGGCAGCGCCGAGAACACGGAAGGCAACAAACCAGAGACAGAGCGAGCGCCCGACCTGGCACAGCACTGTGAGTGATCCCTGGCAAAGCTCTGTTCGGGGGGTGGATGCCCACGCGGCTCCCCACCTGCACCACCAGGCCACTCATTGCCCCGGTGCTGCCTCCATTTTCCCAGGTGCGGGCAGCTCCGCCCTGCTCGGCCATCACTGAGCCCTCCCACTTGCTTGGCCTGGCGCGGGGCTTTCCGGACCCTGCGGGCCGACCTCCTCTCCCACTCCCTCCACGGTTCTCTGGCAGGGCTGGGGGTGTGGGGCGTCCCGACCAGTTTTGGGAGGGCTAGGAAGTACGGGCGGGCCGACTGTCACTCCACCACACCCTGGACTCCGGCCCCGGTAAACTTCCTGTTACTGGGAGGCAGATACCATCTCTGCGACCACCAGTTTGGAAAAAAGCCTAACGAATTTCTGGTTGGGAATAGTGTGGTAGGAGAGTTCCCAGGTCTGCTTGAACCTGCCGGAGAGCAGGCTGCAGGCGGGCACTAGATTCGGTTTATACCGGGGGGATACAAAGGTGAACAAGACCCGAGAAAGATCTACACAGTGCTACAAAGGCACCCAGAGAGACCGGTCGTCTGTGCCTAGCAGAAACCTGGTAGACTTCCTGGGCGAGGCGGTGCTGAGCAGGGTCTTGAAGGCCCAGCTGATAGACGAGGGGTGCAGAAGACACGCCCCAACCCAGCACAGTGTGCACAGAGGGGGGAGACGTGCGGCCAGGGAGGCGGAGACTCGACAGAAACCACACACCCGGTGGGGTCGCCACTGCACGATCTAACAGCCTGGGCCAGAGCACACTGAACGGGGAGAAGTCCTGTACAGAAAGTGAAAGCTCAACAGAGATCACACACCCTGTGGTACGTGATCCACCAGCCCAGCAGAGTACAAGCTGACCAGAAAGGTGGATCCCCGGAGAAGCCCAAGACCCGAGGCAACCACACACACAAGACACTAGAGGCCAACTGAGCAGTCACGGCGGGAGCCATACCAAATTGGCAACCACAGCAACATCCTAGTTAGTCATTAGTCTTAAACCGGTGGACTGTGAAACCCCCTGCCACAATGAATAAACACCAAAAAAAAGACACCAGAAATACAAAAAATCAAGAAAGTACACCACCAAAAGTTAATAAATCTCATACTCTAGATCCTATAGAACAAGAAGCCCTTGAAATAACTGATAAGGAATTTCGAGTGATAATTCTAAGGAAACTGAATGAGATACAAGAAAACTCAGCTAGACATCATGATGAAATGAGGAAAAGTATACAGGACCTGAAAGAGGAAATATACAAGGAAATCAATGTCCTGAAAAAAAATGTAGCAGAACTTGCTGAACTGAAGAAGTTATTCAGCGAAATAAAAAACACAACGGAGAGTTTAACCAGCAGGCTTGTCGAAGTTGAAGAGAGAACCTCTGAACTTGAAGATGGGCTGTTTGAAATAACACAAGCAGACAAAAAGAAAGAAAAAAGAATCAAGGACATGGAAGAAAATCTGAGAGAGATATCAGACAACCTCAAGCGCTCAAATATCCGAGTCATGGGTATTCCAGAAGGGGAGGAAAATGGAGATTCCATTGAAAACATATTCAACAAAATAGTGGCAGAAAACTTCCCAGGTATAGGAAAAATCACAGATCTTCAGATCCAGGAAGCTCAACGATCTCCAAACGTATTCAACCCAAAAAGGCCTTCTCCAAGACATGTCATAGTCAAATTGGCAAAACTCAGAGACAAAGAGAGAATCTTAAAAGCTGCAAGAGAGAAGCGTCAAATCACCTATAAGGGAGCCCCAATCAGGTTAACATCAGACTTCTCATCACAAACCCTAAAAGCTAGAAAGGAATGGGATGATATTTTCAAAATACTAAAAGACAAAGATTGCCAGCCAAGAATACTCTACCCTGCAAGGCTATCCTTCCGAAATGAGGGGCAAATAGTATATTTCTCAGACAAACAAAAACTGCGGGAGTTCACTACCACAAGACCACCCTTACAAGAAATCCTCAAGGGAGTACTGGGTTTGGTTCCCGAAAAATAACTACCACTGCCATAAAAACCTAAGAAAAATCTAAACCCGCTAGTACAATAAAAATGGCATTCATGAAGAGAAAACAAGCTAACAAAAACACTATCTACAACCTAAGGAACCAACAAACAAAGAAACCAAACAGTAAATCAGAAAGCAAGGAACAAAAGACACCTAAGACAACCAAACAACCAATAAAATGCTAAGAATAAATCAACACCTTTCAATAACAACTCTTAATGTTAAAGGCTTAAATTCCCCAATTAAAAGACACAGACTGGCTGACTGGATCAAAAAGCAGGACCCAACTATATGCTGCCTACAAGAGACCCACCTCACCCATAAAGATTCACACAGACTAAGAGTAAAAGGATGGAAAAAGATTTACCATGCAAACAGAAAAGAAAAACGAGCTGGAGTGGCTATTCTTATATCTGACAAAATAGACTTTAAACTAAAAACCATAAAAAGAGACAATGAGGGACACTACTTAATGATAAAAGGACTGATCCATCAAGAAGACATAACAATCATAAATATGTACGCACCCAATGTTGGAGCAGCCAGATTTATAAAACAAACTCTATTAGACCTAAAGAAGGAAATAGACACTAATACCATAATAGCAGGGGACCTGAACACTCCACTGTCAATATTAGACAGATCATCTAGGCAAAGAATCAGTAGAGAAACACAAGATCTAAACAAGACTCTAGACCAATTGGAATTGGCAGATATCTACAGAACATTCCACCCAACAACCTCAGAATATTCATTCTTCTCATCAGCACATGGATCATTCTCCAAGATAGATCACATATTAGGTCACAAATCAAGTCTCAATAAATTCAAAAAAATTGGAATTATCCCATGTATCTTCTCAGACCACAATGGATTAAAACTAGAAATTAATAACAAACAAAACTCTGGAAACTATACAAACACATGGAAATTAAACAGCATTCTACTTAATGACATATGGGTCCAAGAAGAAATCAAGCAGGAAATCAAAAAGTTTATTGAAACTAATGAAAACAATGATACATCATACCAAAACCTGTGGGATACTGCAAAAGCAGTATTGAGGGGAAAATTTATTGCATTAAATGCTCACTTCAGAAGAATGGAAAGATGGCAAGTGAACAACCTAACACTTCACCTTAAAGAACTAGAAAAACAAGAACAATCCAATCCTAAAGTTAGCAGACGGAAAGAAATCATTAAGATCAGAGCAGAACTGAATGAAATTGAAAACCAAAAAACAATTCAAAAGATCAACGAATCAAAAAGTTGGTTTTTTGAAAAGATAAATAAAATTGACAAACCATTAGCATGGCTAACAAAAAAAAGAAGAGAGAAGACTCAAATAACAAAAATTAGAAATGAAAAAGGCGATATTACAACTGATTCATCTGAAATACAAGGAATCATTCGAGACTACTATAAACAACTATACGCCAACAAATTTGAAAATCTGGAGGAAATGGATAAATTTCTGGACACACACAAGCTCCCAAAACTGAACCGTGAAGACGTAGAAAATTTGAACAGACCAATAACAATAAAGGAGATTGAAGCTGTTATCAGAAGGCTCCCAACAAAGAAAAGCCCAGGACCAGATGGATTCACAGCAGAATTTTACCAAACATTCAAAGAGGAATTGACACCGATTCTTTACAAACTATTCCAAAAGATTGAAACGGACGCAAATCTCCCAAACTCATTCTATGAAGCAAATATCATCCTGATACCAAAACCAGGTAAAGATATAACCAAAAAAGAAAACTACAGGCCGATATCCTTGATGAATATAGATGCAAAAATCCTCACTAAAATACTAGCAAACAGAATACAGCAACACATACAAAAAATTATTCATCACGATCAAGTGGGATTCATCCCAGGGATGCAAGGTTGGTTCAACATACGCAAATCAATAAATGTGATACACCATATTAATAAACTCAAACACAAGGACCATATGATCATCTCTATAGATGCTGAAAAAGCATTTGATAAAGTTCAGCACTCATTCATGACAAAGACCCTCTATAAGTTAGGTATAGAGGGAAAGTATCTCAACATAATTAAAGCCATATATGCCAAACCCACTGCCAATATCATCCTGAATGGGGAAAAGCTGAAAGCTTTTCCTTTAAGAACAGGCACTAGACAAGGATGCCCACTCTCACCACTCCTATTCAACATAGTGTTGGAAGTACTAGCCAGAGCAATCAGAGAAGAGAAGGAAATAAAGGGCATCCAGATTGGAAAAGTTGAAGTCAAACTGTCCCTGTTTGCAGATGACATGATCCTATATATCGAACAGCCTAAAACCTCTACAAAAAAACTGTTGGAATTGATAAATGATTTCAGCACAGTAGCAGGATACAAAATCAACACACAAAAATCAGTAGCATTTCTTTTCTCCAATAGTGAACATGCAGAAGGAGAAATCAAGAAAGCCTGCCCATTTACAATAGCCACCAAAAAAATAAAATACTTAGGAATTGAGTTAACCAAGGAGGTGAAAAATCTCTATAATGAGAACTACAAACCACTGCTGAGAGAAATTAGAGAGGATACAAGAAGATGGAAAGATATCCCATGCTCTTGGATTGGAAGAATCAACATAGTGAAAATGTCCATACTACCCAAAGTGATATACAAATTCAATGCAATCCCCATCAAAATTCCAAAGACATTTTTCTCAGAAATGGAAAAAACTATTCAGACATTTATATGGAACAATAAAAGACCACGAATAGCCAAAGCAATGCTCAGCAAAAAAAATAAAGCTGGAGGCATAACACTACCTGACTTTAAGCTATACTACAAAGCTATAATAACCAAAACAGTATGGTACTGGCATAAAAACAGACACACTGACCAATGGAATAGAATAGAGAATCCAGAAATCAACCCTCACACTTACTGCCATCTGATCTTTGACAAAGGCACCAAGCCTATTCACTGGGGAAGGGACTGCCTCTTCAGCAAGTGGTGCTGGGATAACTGGATATCGTTATGCAGGAGAATGAAACTAGATCCATACCTCTCACCATATACTAAAATCAACTCAAAATGGATTAAGGATTTAAATATACACCCTGAGACAATAAAACTTCTTAAAGAAAACATAGGGGAAACACTTCAGGAAATAGGACTGGGCACAGACTTCATGAATACGACCCCAAAAGCACGGGCAACCAAAGGAAAAATAAACAAATGGGATTATATCAAACTAAAAAGCTTCTGCACAGCAAAAGAAACAATTAAAAGAGTTAAAAGACAACCAACAGAGTGGGAGAAAATATTTGCAAAATATACATCTGACAAAGGATTAATATCCAGAATATATAAGGAACTCAAACAACTTTACAAGAAGAAAACAAGCAACCCAATTAAAAAATGGGCAAAAGAGCTAAGTAGGCATTTCTCTAAGGAAGATATCCAAATGGCCAACAGACATATGAAAAAATGCTCAACATCACTCAGCATCCGGGAAATGCAAATCAAAACCACATTGAGATACCATCTAACCCCAGTTAGGATGGCTAAAATCCAAAAGACTATGAACGATAAATGCTGGCGAGGCTGCGGAGAAAAAGGAACTCTCATACATTGTTGGTGGGACTGCAAAATGGTGCAGCCTCTATGGAAAATGGTATGGAGGTTCCTTAAACAATTGCAAATAGATCTACCATACGACCCAGCCATCCCATTGTTGGGAATATACCCAGAGGAATGGAAATCATCAAGTCGAAGGTATACCTGTTCCCCAATGTTCATCGCAGCACTCTTTACAATAGCCAAGAGTTGGAACCAGCCCAAATGCCCATCATCAGATGAGTGGATACGGAAAATGTGGTACATCTACACAATGGAATACTACTCAGCTATAAAAACGAATGAAATACTGCCATTTGCAACAACATGGATGGACCTCGAGAGAATTATATTAAGTGAAACAAGTCAGGCACAGAAAGAGAAATACCACATGTTCTCACTTATTGGTGGGAGCTAAAAATTAATATATAAATTCACACACACACATACACACATACACACACAAACGGGGGGGGGGTAAGAAGATATAACAACCACAATTATTTGAAGTTGATACAACAAACAAACAGAAAGGACATGGTTGGGGGGGAGGGGGGGAGGGAGAAGGGAGGGAGGTTTTGGTGATGGGGAGCATTAATCAGCTACAATGTATATCGACAAAATAAAATTTAAAAAAATAAAAAAAAAAAAAAAAAAAAAAAAAAAAAAAAAAGAAATAAATGTGTTGACACGAAAAGAAGCACGTGACGTATTAGATGAAAAATTAAAGTTAACCTGGGGTATAGCTGACATGATCCCATTTGCACGGGGAAAAGCATGATATATTAACACACACAAACATATTTCCTTCTTCTCTCTCTCTGTCTTGCTCTCTCTCTTTCTCTCATATCACACAAACACACACATCCCTCTAGAGATACCCCAAAATCTTTACAGCAGTTACCTTTGGGGGGTGTGATTATGGGTGATTTTTATTTTATTTCTTATCCTATGCTCAGAGTCTCCTATTTGACTCAGGCTTATCCAAGCACTTTCTCAGATGAACATAGTGCTCTCCCAAGAAACTTCTGTTTTATGTTGTTGAAAAAATCTTTTACCTCTTCTGCATAGGTTTGTTTTCCTCTTTTTATTCTAAGATGCACAACTCTTCCTCAAATTTTAGCATTTCTGGAATCCGGATGAGTGTGTATGTATAGTAATAGCATGCTATTTTGATGGTCAAAGGGATCTGGGTCTGGAGGAACTGAAAGATGGGGATGATGACTCAAATAACACTTTTCAAAAGCAAAAATAAGGTTGCTTTTGTCCTCTCTGCCTAAAGTGATTAATGTGTCAGGTTGGTTTCCTCTGTCCCAGGAGGGTAGTTATTTCTTATTCTAGAGGGTTGTTAATCCCAGGCTTGTCAACGGCTGAGTCTTCAGTCCTGATGACTCTTATATGGCTATTGCCTGTGGACATACATGCTCAAACACTGTGGCCTGATAAAAATATGGGACCGCTTAGACTACAGGTTCAGAATTCCAGCTGTCTAATAACGTAGGTTTTGACACTCACCTCAATGTGGCAGTTTCGGAGAAGAAAAGTCATTCTGTGAATGAACTTCCGGGCAGTGAAGCTTCTGTAGAACAACCAGAAATTAATGGGACAGAAACTCATTTTGAAAATGCCAAAGTAGAATGTGTAATCCAAACACATCCAGAGTTGCTGGGAAGAGATTTTGAATCATTATTGCTAGAAGTGGCTACCAAATAACTAATGACACTCTCCATCAAAAACTAGTGATGTTGTAATTATTCTGAGCAAGGAGTTGGACAGAAGAGATGAATGCTGTAAGAAAGGTTTATAACTGGTGAGAAGGGCATTTTCTATATTCTATAAGCTGAAGATGAATGGTGACTTCGTGAACCCATTGTGGCAGGCACTGTCAGTGCTCCCTACGTATCCCTTGGATCTGATAGAGTGTTTATGCTGACAACGTCTATCAGTCAGAATCTTCATCTTTGGGCATGAAGGCTTACCTTCTCTGAATCACTGATATCTCTGTCTGGAAGCATGAGTAGCAGGCCAGAAATGCCAGGTAATCAACAATCCCCAGGTTGGCAGAGCTCAACCAATGACTGTCTGGTGTAGATGTACAAATATCTCAGCTTCCTGACCCCTCGGATGGGATAATGTCAAGGTATGTGTTTTTCTCCTCTCCCCAAAAGTTTCCCCATGGAATTAATTTCTAGTTGCCCACATAGTAGGTGGCTCAATAACCACCCTCTACTTACAATTTTCCCTTCCTTCTCTCACTTTTTCATTCACCTGCTAGTAACTCCCAGATGACTTATGTCTGAAGTCTGCTTCTAGGGAATCAAGCTATGGCACTCACTATCAGATTTGGAAAGTTTTGGTCTCTGTACATACAATACATTTTTTTAAACAGATGAATATTGTCATTATGATTTTTTGTTGATGAATCTTGGCTGCTAAAAGTGATTTGTCATTATTCTTTATAGTAACCATGTGCAACACCAGACATCCAGGAAGAAGTGAAGTGGAAATTAGCTGATGATGTCAATTTTTTTCCCACATTATTTGTACTTGGCATTTGAGTTGGTCTATGAACATTATCGAGAGACTCCAGTGTTTAAAACATACTCATTTTTAGTTATTTATTTCAGTGTCTGTGAATTTATGACTTTGGCTAGTGATTTGTGTTTATTTTTAATGGCAGATATTAATCTTAATGTTGAAATTTTAAAATGTTGACATATCCACATTGTGTAGAATATGATCATTAACTTGTAACCAAGGTATGATCTCATATTATTACTTCTCCCTTTGATTGAAAAAAAAAAATACCTGAGTTTTTATTATTTCCCTCCAGGGATAAGTCAGACATTCAGTTGATATTTTAAAAAATAGTAATAAAGTAATACTGAATTTATTCAACTGAAAAACTGTTAAGTCTATGGTGCTTTTATAATCAATGGTGTCTTGAAATTGAGGAAATGCATGCACACATTATACTAGTAATATGTGCTCATTATAAGGTTTCCTAAAAAGAAAATATAAAGAAAAAAAATCAACCATAATCCCAACACTCAAATATAAATATTATTAACACTTTTGAAATTCAAGGGTACTTCAAAAGTTCATGGAAAGATTAGTATTATCTCTTTTTTATTGAAACACAATCAATTATACATATTTGTGGGGTATAGAGTTGTCTATCAGTATTTGTGTATAATATGTGATGAACAAATCAGGATACTGTCATATTCGTCATTACAAAACATTCGTTCTTTGTGTCCATTAACCAATTTATCCCTAACCCCCCTCCTATTCCCCCTTTCCCCCCTCTAAAAACCACAGTCTGTTCTCTCCTTCTGAAAGTTCAATGTGTTATTGCTATCATAACCAAAACAGCATGGTACTCACATAAAAACAGACACATGGAACAATGGAACAGAACAGAGAACCCAGAAATCAATCCACATACTTACAGCCAACTGATCTTTGACAAAGGCACGAAGAACATACATTGGGAAAAGGGCAGCCTCTTCAATTAATGGTGCTAGGAAAACTGGATATCCATACATAGAAGAATAAAGTTAGATCCGTACCTTGTCACATACCAAAATCAACTCAAAATGGATTAAAGACTTAGATATAAGGCCTGAAACTGTAAAACTCATCGAAGGAAACATAGGGGAAACAATTCAGGATGCAGGACTGGGCAAAGACTTCATGAATAAGACTCCAAAATCACAGGCAACAAAAGAAAAAAATAAACATGTGGGATTATATCCAACTAAAAAGCTCCTGCACAGCAGAGGAAACAATCAACGTAGTAAAAAGACAACTTACAGAATGGGAGAAAATATTTGCAAGCTATTCATCTGACAAGGGATTAATATCCAGAATATACAAGGAACTCAAATAACTTAACTGTAAAAAAAAAAAAAGAAAAGATAAAAAAAACTGATAAAAAAAGGGCAAAGGAGCTGAATAGACATTTCTCAAAGGAAGACATACAAATGGCCAACAGGTACATGAAAAAATGCTCAACATCACTGCAAATTAAAACCACATTGAGATATCACCTTACTCCAGTTAGACTGGCTATTATCAAAAAGAAGAGAATGACAAATGCTGGTTATGATGCAGAGAAAGGGGGGACCCTTCTTCACTGTTTATGTGACAGTAAATTAGTACAGCCTTTATGGAAAACAGTGTGGAGGTTTCTCAAACAACTGTGGATAGAACTACCATATGATCCAGCAGTCCCACTTCCAGGTATACACCCAAAGGAATGGAAATCATCATGTCAAAGGGATACCTGCACTCCCATGTTCATCACAGCTCTATTTACAGTAGCCAAGATATGGAACCAACCTAAATGTCCATGGACAGATGACTGGATAAGGAAAATATGGTACATACATACATACAATGGAATACTATTCAGCCATAAAAAAAGATGAAATTCTGCCATTTACAACAACACAGATGAACTTGGAGAAAATTATATCAAGTGAAATAAGTGAGACACAGAAAGAGAAATACAGCATGTCCTTGCTCATAAGTGGGAGCTAAAAAAGAAACAAACAAACAAAAAAAACAAAGAAGGAAAAAAAAAAGAAGGAAAGAAAGAAAAGAAGAAATAGTATTACCTTTCAATCCTATTGTCCCATAAACTTTGAAGTACCCTTGTATTTCTAACCATCGCTTTTTATACAGATGTTTACAATGACATAGATAAGGTCATATAACACATAGTTTTATAAAATACTATATTTACATAATAGTGCTTCATGAGTATTTTCTACGTTACCTCCTCTTATTCAAAATGCAAACATCTTTCTTGACTAGAGTAGATACTATGCAGAGAATGAATAGATGATCACTGTATACATAGTTCCTATTCAAAATACATTCTGCTTTGAAGTAGCATCTTTTGCCAACAGCATATGAAATACCCATGATTATATTTATTACTTTTAGTTGCTACCTTTTAGGAGAATATCCAAGGATGTATATGCAACTATTACCCATAAAGGTGTATCACATTAACTCTCTAATGTACCTATTCTGATGAGCAGAGCCCGATTGCAGAGAGATAAAACAAGCTTGTTCTGAACAAGTCTTGTCTCAGCAAGACAGACTCAGGCAGGTCCCTAACACTGAAAGACCAAAACAGTTAGGGAACATGAAAATAAAAGAAATGTGGCACTATTCTTCCCCTAACTTACTGGGCAAATCTGGCAAGTTTCTTAAGCTCTCTGAGCATTAGTTTCATCCTCTACACCAAGAGGAGGCTGGGTTTTTTCTATGATCATTTTGCTTGCCAAGACTTTGTAAATTGGCCAGTCTTTGAGTTCCTGCACACTGAGTGGACACATGGTTTTTCTGTGCCCAGCTCTCTCTCTCTTAATAACACAACCTATCTCTTCCTTTTGGAGAACTATGTCTTCCCCTTTGCCCACCATGCATCTTGTGTGATGCTGAGGCCACCTGGGCATGTCAACCAGGCCCAGACAATCAGAATACCAAATCCTTTTGATCAAAACAATTGGTTCAGGGTTGACATGTGACCTGAGTCAGCCAATGACAACTCTGCTTGGGAAAAAGTCTTCCCTCGCGTTGCAAATTTAGTAGAAGGTATCTGGAGTTGCTGAGGGTTATTTTTGGCATTGCTTGGAGAGGGTTTATAGAGAATAAAGTACACAGGAAAGCAGAGCCTGGAGATCGAGCACCTCTCTGTCTGTACGCATTTCTGAAAGTTTTTCAAGAGAAAGAGGTCTGGGGGCTGAAAGAGTGACCCAGGAGCCACACTGGCAGTGGCACAAGGAGGTAACTGATCTCAGGGAGGCAGGATCCTGGCCATGAAGTTTCCTGCTTCAGCAGTGATCCCTACACTTCATGCCTGTCAGGAATGCAGAGATCACCACTGTGGGCTTGTGTAATGAGGATATCAGTACATTTGAGAACTGACTATTAGAAGCCCTTCTCCTGTTTTCAAGTCATCACATATACCTCTGGATTCTGATGTTTACCTGAGAGGAGGAAAGAAGTCTAAAATGACAGCACTCACCTTTCCTACCAAGCCAGTTCTGTAAAGCCTTGATGTCAGAATTAAATTAATTTTACAAAACCATAAAAATACAGAAATGTGATATTTCTTGCGTACCTGAATTAGTTAACTAAGAACCATGCCAATTGTGGAGCATGTTTCTTTCTCCTTTCTCTACACTTCTTTGTAGACTCCATATTGCCTGACAAGTTGTCCTTTAAAAAGGAGATGTCATTGCAAGTTGTGGATTTTTTTTCTTAGAAGCAAATGAGAAGAGCTTTCTATTAGTATGAGCAAATTTCTCAGAAGATGGAGTGAGGGGTGTGAGAAAACCAGGGCTCCTGCTTGGTGGGGAAAGAGAGGGGAGGCATGATTTGTAGGACTTGGCTTAGGCAAGGATGGTGGAAAAAGACACTGCATGAGAAGGGTCACACTGCAAGGTCACAACATTCATGGGGATGGAGAGTGGTCTTGCTAAGCAAGTGTGAATAGAGCTTAGGAGGAGTGGTGGGAAATGGGTTGGATTTTGAAAGGTCTTGACAGTTGGGCTAAGATTATAAACCTTATCTAGTAGGTAACTGGGATCCATGACAAGTTCCTAAGGAGAGAGTCACATAAACAGTCTTTGGTTTAAAATAAGTCTGATCATACTGTTTAGGATAATAGTTCTTAAAGAGTGATCCCAGACCAGCGGCATCAGCTTCCCCTGGAAATGTGTCTGAAATGCAGATTCCCAGGCCACACCCCAGACCTACTAAATCAGAAACAGCAATCTGTGCTTTTAATAAGCCCTCCAGGTGATTATGAAGCTCACTCAAAAATCAGGGGGAGTGAAGAGAAGGTGCCTTTCTTATGAGTCACCTGATGAAACTTGAATTTATTGCCTTCAGATGTTTTAAGTCAAAGGTAATTCAGCCAGCAGCATGTTAACAGGTTGCCCACCCTATAAACAGAGAAAGTAGAATTTATTTCTTCATGTAAGGAACATATTAAAGTGCTGATTTTTTCCCCCTTCTTTGCTGAATTCCACATGAACTATGCAAAACATATCCCAACCTCAACTATTTTCCAGAGGAATAAAGGAGAGGAAAGCAGCACAGGGTTAGCCACAGGCTCCTGCCCTCCCCTAGCCTCTGGTTTCAGCAGAGAGCTCGCTTGCTATTAGCCCCTTCTCCGCAGGCATGTGGACACCCTTGGGACGGTGTTTCTTCATGTCAATGCGACACTCATAGACACAACACTTTACTTTGGATTTCTGTGGGGCTGGTTTCAAAGCTATTTTTCAAAGTGTTCTTGATTTAACACCATGATATGTTGGCAGGGAGTAGCACTTACGGGAATGTCAGAGCCTCAGTCAGGCAGGCACGGTTAGCAGAAAACCCTTCTCTGAGTCCTGCCAAGTCTTGAACATGCTCATTGATGTACAGTGTTGCTGCATTAGACACAGGAGTTAGAAGTCTTCAGGAGCAGGGCTGTGGAAGAGAGAGCCTCTATTTCCCCAGTAAGAGTCAACCAACATTACGGTCTCAGTAAAAACACAATGCCTATAACCACTGGTTTTCCAACACATTGGCTCTTGCTTGTTCTGTTTCATAGACTTCTTGTGAATGCAGTCAGATACTCCTGGTGTTTGGAGGGAATTTGATAGGCCATGCAGAACTCTCCTCACTTTCTTCCTTGACAGATGCTTCTGTGGTCTCTTGAACACTTCCAGAGATGGGCCACACATTGTTTTGTGGTCACCTGGAAAAGTGAAAAGCATGAGTGTGAACACGTCAGATATATCCACATTTCTAAGCGTGGTGTTAGACCACCAGAGCAGGACTGCAAACAAGTTACTTGAGAACCAGCTTTGGAACTCAGCAGACCACCCATCTCTCCCTACAGATGGAGTCAGAGGGTGCCAAAAATGAGGCTGGAATGCTGGAATGCACACTTCTTTGGAGAGGATTGCTGTGGATATGCTGTGAGTCCCACCTCCCTCTGTAAAACAGTATAAAATATTAGTGTCATTGTGAGTAGGAATTTGTTGCAGAGTAAATTATATTATGTATCTAGACCAGGGTTTCTGAACTTTAGCACTAATGACATTTGGGGCTGGGTAATTCTTTGTCGTGGGGGCCTACGTGTGCACTGAAGGCTGATTAGCAGTTTCCCTGGCCTCTACTCTCTAGATGCCAACAGGAATCTCTGTCTTCAGTGGTAACAACCAAAAATGTCTCTGAACATTGCCAATGTCCCCTGGTGGACAAAATCACTCCTGTTTGAGAATCATTGATCTCAACTCTATTGTCTCTGAAAATTATTTTGTGCATGTAGGGGCGTGTGCGCGCGCGCGCGCGTGCGTGCGTGTGCGTGTGTGTGTGTGTGTGTGTGTGTGTGTGTGCTGCTTGCTGACCAGGGATATGAGGAAATGTACCTGACGTCACACGGTCGAGAGGCTTCCAAGGAAATGAGCTGTTGGGATGAATTGTGAAAGGTCACTTTGCTTTGTCTTCTCCAGTGTCCCCTTTCCTTCAAGCTCCCCTCCCCCATGTCCTATTCTGCACTTAGCTCAGACAGTCAGAATCACACTGCTGTAGGGGAATTTCGTGATCTATAGATCACACTGATGGGAGTAGGGGAGGGAAAAAGACAGATCTTGGGGCCAGACCATTTCTGGCAGCAGGGAATGATTTTCTGTAAATGAGAACTAAGATTTGCATTATAGAAGTTTTTAAAAGGACATTTATAGGCATTGGGAACAAGTACAGGAATTGGGGTGCTGGCGAAGAATTTAACTTTACTTGTTGCTGAATTATTTCTCCATGGATTCTGGGAAGTGTCAAATTCAGTGTAAATAGTAAATTTCTCTGTACTTGAATTCTTGTTGACTACCCTTAGTCTCTAGCCCAACTGCTCTTACACAGCCTGTGTGGTGGTGCTGAAGGGAATTATGGAATGGGTGGTTAATTAAGCCATTGTCTCTTAGGTTCGATGTTCTTCCTCAGTGAGTCCCTTCCTTACTGTTTGTGACGCTGGGGCTGGGACACCACGTTTCTGCTTTGCCCCTGGTTTCTTGTTAGGCTCTGACAACAGGGAGTTCTAGAGGAAGCAGGGAGATTGCAGGGTTGGAGGAAATAAGAAAGGGCTTGCTCCTTCCACCTTGCCTCGTCTCCTCCAGTGTCACCTGGGAGGTGACCCACCCTGTCAGTGACAGTTTATGTAGCAGCATTTGGTTCTGAAAGGAACTTACCTTAAGATGTAACTCTCCCTTCCCTACCAAAGTTATCAGTACCAGTTGGCTGGAGCTGCCACTTTGGAGATCTGTATTTTGACTTTGTAGGGACCTCTTCCAAGCTCTTAAAGGCATTGGTGCCAGCAGCGCCCCCTCTTCAAAGACCTGAGTCCCAGCTCTGCCAGCCCCAACATTCCCATAACCCAACTCGTTTTCTTTCCCCACAGTCTTCAGTTACTTCAGGGTCCTGTTTTGGCTTGCTAGACCTCTAAGACATATTTAACCAATTCCTTACATTAAATTATTCTTGCTAAAATTACTGATAAGGTTTCAGTTTTGCTGGCTGGACCTTGATGGGAGCAAGAGAAATGAGATTTGTCTATCATCATCCTGATGGGGCCAGCAGGATAGCAGAAGTTCTGTCTTGAGGCCTGCAGTGCCCCTGTGTATTTCCAGCACAGCCGACAGCAGAGCCAATGGAGGACTTCCAAGAAGGAGCTTGTGATACTGAGAAACAGCCACCAAGTGACAATCTGGAAGCACCCATGAGAAAAGTCCCCTTCTATCTCCAAGTGTAAGAGTAACTGTGGGTTAGCTTCTGTTTTCTTCCTAACAAAAATGGAATCTAATCAGGTAAAGAAGAAAATATCAGAGTATATCACATAAAATAAGGAATGATATTGTCTTATGGACTTTTTGTTGCAGTTTTATGTAAATGCATGTGTATGCTGGTATGTAACATCAAAAAGCCTTTTTTATTGTAAGTCTGGAAAAAAAGAAAAGAGAGCAAGAATAAGTGGCTGCCTCTTAGAATTCATGTGAAATCATGAGATTTCTATGCCTTTAATTCCAAGAAAACTGACCTGGAAAATGGCTACACAGTCATTCAGTCTTAAGGGCTCTTCATTCACTGAAAAGAGGGCTTTCAGTATGAAATCTCTGGGATCCCCCAAACCTGAGAATTGGAGGTCCCAGGAAGGCCCAAGAACCCATGGAGAGGCCTCGTGCCCCTGGACCCTGCCTTCCATTTCTTGCAGGATCTGCTATGGTGGCCCTGGGTTCACCACTCTCTTCTCTTTCTTGCTCTGTGTTCAGACCATCATGTGCTCATTCCTGTCCCCCTCACTAAAATGTGAGGAGGGTCAGAATCTTCATCTTATTAGAAGTGAAATTATATCAACTTTTCAACGTAGAAACAGGTCATTTGAAATGTTTTAGGCCCTGTGATAAGTGTTTTTGGGCTTTATCCAATCCAACATTGCCTGGATTTCTAGGATTAGGTTTCTTTTTCTTTCTCAAACTTTTCTATGCCTTCTAAACACACACACACACACACACACACACACACACACAAGAATGCACACACACATATGCACACACACACATCCTACTTCCCTTTTATTACAATCCCAGGTGACAGATATCAAGGTTAGAATGCTGGTGTCCCCTCAAAGATACCAGCACCAGCCAGGTAGCGCCCCCTCAACTCACAAGTCTGGGTCTTGTCTAAAATGTCTGCTCATAGACTGGCCATGTTTGTGCAGGAAACTGAGATGGAAGTCTCAGACCTGACTAAGAATAAAAAGTCCTAGACCTCCCTAAAAATTGAAAGTGAGCCATTCTTCCAAAACTTAATTTAGAAGAATAGTCCTAGTACAAAAAGACAAGCGACAAATTTGTCTACTTCTCAGGAACCAGGTTTCTGCTACTGTGTAATATTTCACCAACAAGTTCCTCCCCAAGGCCACCTACCCTAACTTGCCAGCATCTCCTGTGATTTACATGGTAAATTCCTTGGAGTGCTTCAGCAATTCCTTGACATTCAATCATGTGTACTTTATTTGGGGGCTGAGCTCGACTATGTTGCTGAGATTTTAGAAGCTTTTTCACGCTAGGGATAATAAAGGAAAGTGCAGTTAATGAAGGATCCAGAGGATTCCATTCACAAAAGGATGCACAGGGAAAGACATTATTTGGCTGTGAATTCACTTTGCCCTTCCAGACTCTACAAATCTTCAGTAACTTAAAAAATTCCAGTTCTGTGCTGAGACTTGGTAGAGATGCATAGAGATTACCTGATCTAATGTTGCAGGCAAGAAAAATAAGAATCAAGACGTTTAAATGACTTATCAGAGCTCATTTAACTGGTTATCAGCAAAGTTATTGGAGATAGCATTGATTTCCAATAGATAATTTATCTTAGGAACAGCAAATATAATCCATTGTTAAGTAGCACACCATATGGCAGGAGGGCTGCAATTTCACAACCATTTACTTGACATCGAACGTTTAATTTAAAAGTTTGCACCAACTAGAAAGCCCCGAATAGAATATATGGCTCAAGCTCCAGATGGTTTACCACCAACCCACCCCCGCCACAATCCACCATGCTAAACAGAAGGGACATTATTACCAAAAGGTAGCAACAGCATCATTTGCTCGCTCAGGTGATTCTATATACAATTGTGAATACAACTGTATTTGTACCAACAATGTGATTTTCAAGAAATAAGGATGAAATAATATTAATATCTTCAAGCCCATCTAATGTCTTAAGAAATGGCATGATCTAATCTTCCCTGATGGTATTTAACACTTAAGATTTCAAATGCCATCACAGTTGATATATTATATGGTTGGAGAAAGGAGATACTATACTTGTGAGTCTCTAGTAGAGTAATTCTCAAACATTGATGTCAACTGGGGATCTTGTTAAAAATCTGACCTTCAGATTCGGTAGGTCAGGGCTGGGATCTAAGATGCTGACTTTGTAACAAGCATCCAAGTGCTGCTACTGCTGCTGCATGGACCACACTTTAGGGAGCAGGGATCTAGTAGATTTGTATATGAACAGGAGTAGTGGAAAGATTATAGATCCTGGAGGCAGAACTACAGGCCCCTGAGCATTACTTCTACCACTCACTAGATGAATAATCTTAGAAAAATCCTCAAACTACTTTGAGTAACAGTTTTCTCAGGAGTAAAATGAAATAATAATAATGATGCTTGTTCCAAGCAAATGAGATAATACATAGGCAAGTGGTTTTGAAAAGCCAGACAATATAAATAATTGCTAGCCATGGGCATGGTCCAACTATCTACTCAGTCTGAACTTTTAAAGGAAAATGATTTCTAGTTACTAGTTGGGGGAAAGTTTTTCAATAAAACTCAGAGAATGAATTTCTCTCTATCTGTGCTTTATAATCAAATTTCCAAAAAATTGATGGAAAGTGTCTTGAAGAAAGTAGCTAATGTGCCAACAAACACAAGAGCACATTTAACCATTGTGCATTGCTTTTGGTCTTGTTGAGATTTAATTCAATCGATGACATTCATAGGCTGCACTGTAAAAACTGAGCCTGACAGTAATGACTGTGCAAACTATTTGCTTTTTTATAGACGTAGGACTTTGGAGGGATTTCCAGGCAATAGTGGGTCTTGAAAAGATGCCGCTGTGAGCTGTGCAAACACACAGTGTGTGCAGACGAGCTTCTATTTGTTTAATGGAAATCTCACAGCTGAGCAAACTGAAGGGCTGTTTGCTAGGCCTTCTTTCTCTTCCATGGTAAACCAAGCAGGAAAGTGAATTCCTTTGGGATAACCCACAGGATACCTCTGTTAGGTAAATAGCAGATTTGTAAAAAGCTCTCTGTCCATACCTTCCCTATTTACATCACAGATGGCTTTCTTGGAGCATTTTTAGCTTCCAGTGAATGCTAATGTAAGGGATAGATTTATCTATTAGACTATGGCCCCTCTTCTTTGCCGCCCTTCCGACTAAACAGAGGCAATTCGATCACTCCAAGTTACAGTTGATCCTATTTTAGTGGAGTGGGAATGATTTCATAATAACAGCTTTCAACAATTCATGTAACTAACGGAAATGGAGCCATACTTTGAGTGCCCAGATAATAATTTTTTACTCACAAGATAATATCTCAGCAATGCAAGCTAATACTCAGTGTTTATTTTATAAAATTACCTTAAGACAAAAAGCAAAAATAATAATCTCTCTTGAATTAATAAAGAAGAGATTATTCCTAGCAAGCACTTTACAAATATTTGTTTTTATAACTCATTGGTAAAGAGAGCAGCCATGGACTTAGACCTGTGTTCAAATCCCAATTTCCTCTCTTTCTAGTTGTGCGATCTTGGATTATTTACTTAACTTCTTACACTTCAGTCTCTTCATTTGTAAAATGGGGTTACAATAGCACTTATGGAGTACTGTGAGGCTTAAGTAATATATTGCATGTCTAATGTGTAGCACAGGACTTGGTACATAGTAAATGCTCAAAAAATACTAATTATTTGTACTAGTATTATCTCCATGCTAACCTACTGACATCACAGTATTACCTACAGACTAGTGGCACACATTTCCTGGGGCCAGGAGTTTATAGAAGCAATTTCTATGGCCTTGTAGATGTCTGGTTTCAGTTGATTTTGATGTTCATAATGGTAGCAGCTACCATTAACTGGGGAAGGCAGAGCTAAGCATTTTGCATATGTCAATTCTCAGGGCAATTCTCAGATATTTTATCTTCATATACAAGTGAGGAAAAACAGGCTTAGACACATAGCTGGCAAAATTGACATTTGAAGTCCTGGGTGTCTAACCTTCGTGTCCCACCATCTGACACGCTAATTAGCACACATGCTGAAGCCTGGGGGCTCACACCTGCTTGGGCTTACTCATACCCAACAGCTGGACACCACTGGAATACTTGGGGACTTTCTGTAATTATAGAATTATAGAATTTGGGGAGGTTATAATACTTGCATTTATGCAAATAATTTCTTCTTTTTAAAAAGGAGGTTTCTGATTGTCTCTTAGACATACTTTGACTTGTAAGGAGAAAGATCCATAGGGAAGTTTCACTCTGAAAAGGAAGACATGTCTGTCATCCTCAAACATTTATAGCAAGTGCCCAGAGTGTGACCTTGGAAGGCTCCCATGGCCACCCAGATCAGATCATCTCTACCTGCTCATCAATGCCCAAGTCCCTTCAAGAAAGTGTAAACACACTCTGTTGTCATAGATTATGTTAAATACCCCTGAGAAAAGCAGCTAAATAACAAGTCATAAAGACAGCATATGTGAGATGAAAAGAATTATGGTTTTTGAGTTCAATAGACCTGAATTTCCAGTTTGAGGAAGCATGCACACTTTCCTTTCAAATTCTCTAAGCCTCTTTAAAATATTAGACCATTGCAAAGATTAAATGAGATAGCATTTCTAAAGCACTTAACTCAGCAGTTAGAATAGAGCAAATGCAGTAAGAGTAGCTAGTGTTACTCTAGTTGCTTTCCAGAGAGTAAGTGGGAGTGAAGCATAAAGCCTCTGGATATCTGTGAGATGTATGGGATGCCCTGAGGTTGGGGAAGATAGCAAGCAGAGAAAAGGATAACAATAGCAAGTCAGGCTTCTGAAAATAGCTCACCTTCCTCCCAGGGCCACTCACGGTGAGCCCTACTGTGTATGACCCTCAACTTTGGTTGGGGGCATTCTCTAAGTATATAGACAAGATCCCCCTTAACAAGATCTACTAAATGACTGGGAATATCCACCTGTTTAAAGAATGGAAAGTCTATCTCATTCAGTTTCTGATTGACATTTTTCAAAAATTGAAGAAATAAAAAAACTTTATTTAAACCTAGATAATTTTAAAGGAAAATAGAATGAGTAGGCCTTAAGTAGGATGGTTGGAATAACCAAGAATTTCTTATAACTTGAAAGAGTGACTGTGCTATTCTTTGCTGCAGCCCATGGCACCCAGGATGTGCTTGAAATGTTTGTTAAGTGAAGAACTTAATAAGAGTTCATCAGTGGGATGCTTGGTGAGTGCCTCCAGGTTCTATTCAATGATCAGTGATGTGGGATGCTAAATTTTGGTGTGTCAGAGGCTTATCATAGAGTTCCTTTACCAGATGTATAAACAGGCAATTACCTCTCATCTCAGCTTTCTTCAGTAGAAATGTCTTTTCATAACTTGGTTAAAATGCAAGTATTCCCTGAAGAACAACACTTGAGGTCATTCTTGGTTATTAACTTGATTATTTTCTTGGAAGTGTCTGATAATGGCATGTTGGGACTCAGAACAAAATAACTTCTTATTAATAGATAGGTGAGACTAAGAGAACACATGACCTTAATCTCAAGTGTTTGCAGCAGTGGCTGCTAAAAGGGATGAGAAAAAAGAATATGCAGTCATTATGTTAAGAAAGACTCTTAGAAAAGTTGCTTCTGTGTAAGAATCACCTGAAGTGCTTGTTAAAATACATGTTCCTAGGCACTTATCCTCTGAGATTCTGATTCAGTAGGTCTGGGATGCAGGCCAAGAATTTGTATTTCTAAAATGCTCCCAGATGGTGCAGATGCTGTTTGAGGACCGCACTTTGAATGGCAGTGACAAAAGATGTTGTGGGTATGTGCATGTGTGTAGGGAGGAGAGGGGTTATGTGGGAAGAAGAGGGGATTCCAAACACTATGCAATGTATTTAGAGCTAGCCTTTAGTACATTTCGGGGATAGATTTATAATCCTACAGAATTAAAGGTGGGAGTCATGCTATTCAGATTTTGTGATGCCATATCCTTCCCAGGAATGTCTCTAGGCCCTTAATCACCTGATGAAGCCCAGTTATCTTTTAAAGGTTTATGCTACCATCACCTCTGTAAATTGTTTTCTAATGAGCCAAGGTCCAGTCACCACCACTTTCAACATGCTCCCATAGCACCCTAATTGGACCTTCATTCACACTTTTTGCACCTACTTGTAACCTCTTGTTTGCATCTATCTTGCTCCCAAACCATGACTGCAGCAAACTCAGAGCGTATGATAGTTATCTTTGTATCCACAGCACCTAGTGTTATGCCTTCTGCGTAAATGACATGCAGTAAATGTTTGTGAAATTAGTGGAAGCAAATTAGTGACTAACTCAGAGGTACTTTAAAGAACTAGTTATTTATCTGCTTTACTGCAAAACTCTTCAATGAAGAGTCACCTGTACTTGTGCCTCTGCTTTCCTCCTGTTCTGTATTAAACTGGCTTCAGTTTGTTCAAGCGATGGGAATAGGCTTGACTTCAGTTGGGCTTTCATCCCATCTCTCCATCACGAAGGTCACTGAAGATGTCCACGTTGTTTAATCCAATGGCCTTTAATGAATTCTAAACTTAATCAACCAGCAATATTTGAAATATTGATATCATTAGCTTTTAATTGAATCTTTATATTCAAATCACTTCTCAGGCTACACATTGTCAATATTTTTTGTTAATTCTTCATCATCTCTTTAACCCCTTAATATTGGGCTGTTCCAGTGTTCAGTTCTTAGACCTTTTTTTTTTTACTGTCTCTATTCATTCTCTTGGTGACTGCATGCAGTCCCATGCCTTGAATGTCATCTCTATGAGGATAACCCCATTGCACCTTCAGCCTCAAGCTCTCTGCTGAATCTTTGGGTATATTTCTCCACTTGGGTGACTAATTTAACTTATGAAATGACTGATTTAACTAATTTGAGGCATCTCAAATTTAACTTATTCCAAATTGAATCCTCCTGATCTCCGACACCCCTATACTTGTTCCTCCCACAGATTTCTTATATCAGTAAATGTCAGTCTAGTCTACCAGCTGATCATGCCTGAAACTTCAGAGTAATCGTTGCTTCTTCATTTTCTATTAAATGACATCTTCAGAAAATCCCTTCTCTACCTTTAAAATATATTGAAAATGCTTCTCATCTTGGAGTAAAACCCACAGTCATCACAGTGGCCTGCATCTCTGACTTATTCTTCTACCACTACCAGCCTCATTCATCCTACTCTGGCCACCCCAACCTTCCTGCTGTTCTTCACACCAAGTGCATTCTTGCCTTAGGGATTGTACCTGCTGCCTTTTCTGGCTGAAATGCTTTATCCCTTGGACATCATCGCTTGTTTTAGGTTTCTGCTCCAATATGACCTTATCAGAGAAGCCCTGAGTACTTTATCTAATATACCCCCTGCCAGAAACTCTTTATCCTCATAGACTGTTTTATTCTTTTTCACAATACCTCATGTATATTCATTTTTTAGTTTTTTTTTTCCCATTACTCCCCACTAGGAACAAAAGTTTCTGAGGGAAGGAAGGAAATTTGCAGAATTTTTTCACCACTCTATCTCCAGTGCCTAAAATAGTGCCAGGCATACGAATGAGTGAACAGGTGAACGAAATGAAGACAAGTGGCAGAAACTGGCTGGAGACCTATGGAACCCATTTATTCTTTCTGGGACTGTGGTTAGTTTAACATTCACTAGCACCTAGAGTCTAGGTGGAAACCATAACTAATTTTCACTAACGGGAGGGGTGTATTTTTACTGTTTAATATTATCGAGACCACATTTTGAAAATGACAAAGCCATAAAACAAAAGAGCCTATGTCCTTGAGCCACCATATGGAAGACAGCCTATTGAACACCACTAGATGTGATAAAAGCAAGAAAAATACCTCATGTTGTATTAAGCCACTAAGAATTGGGGACAACTTGTTATAGTAAGCCTTTCCTAACCTTGAAAACATCTATTAAGCTAAAAGGTATTTAGATTAATATAAAAATACTGAGCCTCAGAAAGATTATTTATGTAATTTCTCTAAGGAAGAGTTGCGAGATAAAATACAGGATACTTAGTTAAATTTTAATTTCCAATAAACAATAAATTTTTTTGTTTAATACTGTATGTGACATACATACCCTAGAAAAGTATTAATTATTTATCTGAAATTAAAATTTAGCTGTGCATCCTGTATTTTCATTTGCTAAATCTGTCAACCTTAGATTAAGGAGACTTTGTAACAAAGCCAGGGCTTGAACCTAATTTTAATTACCAATTCAACTTCCTTTCCATCAGTCTACCCAGAAACTCACTAGTGCAGACATATCAGGAGGCAAAAAGCTCTTAAATTTACATGTTCTATCTTGCATTTACAAAGATACCAACCAACATGCAGAAACTTTGAGAAGCCATTCTTCTAGCACTTTCTCCCTGGAGAGAACTATGGTTTGAATATAGGATATAGCCTATGGCTATGTCTAATTCTGTGTTTTATATAGCTCAGCTTTAGTATTAATATCCAACAACTTTTCATTACCAGCAGAAGTAATTATAACTAGATAATCCCACTGATAATATAATAGGGTCAGTTTAAAGGTTAGCTTTGAAATTTAAAAGGGCTATAAAAAATTTATTTGTTCTTGATGCTCATTTTCTGCCAGAAAAAACAAACCTCAGTGGAGCTTTGGTAATCATCTCCATGGCAACCAGTTACCACCTTCATCATGGAATGAGGACTGTGAAATTTCCGAGAAAAGATTCAGTATTTAAATTGGCCTTGCCTGCAAACCAATAAAAAAAAATCTGAACACATATTCACAAAATGAGGTAAAATATATAAATATAAACCTGAAACTGAATGGCTTTCAAAATATTTGCTACTTTCATGAGGCCATCATGACAAGAACTAATGGATTTTTTTATGAAACTCAAGGATTCTAAGTTTTCTTTTACAGTAAGCTGCACTCAACAATGACAATTTTCATTCATTAAAAGTAAAACTGTGTGAAAATATGAGGCATAAATTAACTGACTGATGACTAGAAGTTTAAAGTGGCCAAATAGCTGCAAGAAAATGCATTATCTGTTTATGGAAGAACTTTTCATATGTATATTTACAATACAAATATCTTACTTTAGATTTTAAATAAAGGTTCTAAGAAGTACTGGGTTGTGCATTAGACCAGGAGTTGCCAAACTACAGTCCATGAGCTAAATCTTGTCTATCACCTGTTTTTAAAAATAAATTTTTGGAACACACCACTCTCATTCATTTATATATATTCCCTATGGCTGCTTTTGCTCTACAATGGCGGAGCTGGTAGTTGCAACAGGGAGCACAGGGACTGCAAAACCTAGAATATCTTCTTTTTGGCCCTTTACAGAAAAGGTTTGCTAAACCCTGCTTTAGATCTTGCAAATCTGTTCTAGGACACCCTCTTAACAGCAATTTCATTTCAACCTTAAGGCCTATATTTTTAAGTATATGTTAAAAGATGTTACAAAATGCTCAAAAAAGTTTCTCTGAACCTACTAAAGTTCCAGAAGCTGGATGATATCATCAAGTCCTGTAATGAACTTCTGAGCTAAAATGGGGAAGGGACTTTTCTCACTAGGATTCTGGAAATGGACATAAAATTACAGATGTGGGACTCACCAAGGGAGACTAGAAAAAGACAAGAGTGATGAATGAGGGGGCAGAACACAGAGGGCTGTCAAGCTAGGGCTGGGTCTGGTGCTCACAGACCCCTCAAGCCTGTTCACAGACTGGGTCACAAACCCTTCACATGCAGGCCTATGAGCTAGGTAACTGGCAAAAAGGTCCTTGGAGCCATAGGTTCGAGAGCATGGCTGCGCAGGGCAGACGCCCGAGGCAGTCAATGCCAGCCAGGTCGAGGCGCCAAGCAGGCACACTAACTCCACCCACACACAACTTATTTACAAAGAATGCACCTCACCACCCCCAACTGGACCTAAGGTGATGGGGCCTGATTAAATTATTCTATTTTCCCAACAATCCACCCCTTCAGGGTCCCTCCCCATACAATCTACACGTTCAGAATCTTCTGCGATGTTCCCTTAGCAAGGGTAAGTGACCCTTACATTAACATAACCTATCGTCTGTTCAATGTGTCTTAAGGCTTGTAGTTCTGTCCTTTTTAACTGTTATCCACATATGTCTGATTAGTAGTCACTATTGGTGTAATCCTCCATGGGAATCCTGCAGTCATACTTGTGGGAAGTTCAACACACATTCAGTAGGCCAACACACCAATCACGTGACTCTGGTGCAGCAGTGCCTGCAGCCAGAACACTGGTCTGGGGCCTTACAAGGCCATAAAAACAGAAGACCAGTAGATGTATCAACAGCTGTGAAGATGTATCTGAAATTCTCTGACCTTGGCAGTGGTCCAACAAAGTCCATTTGCCATTGAGTCAGGGGTACCCTTCCTTGAGTTATTTGCCCATCTGTATGGGGCACCCAATTGGGGTGTGGACTCTCTCGAGCACACACTGGACAAGCATAACAGGCATTCACTACATCTTCCCATTTTATAGGCAGGGCACATCTTTGAGCTGCCATCCACATGGTTTCACTGCCAGCATGCTGCATTCGTCCATGTAATCACTGGGCTACATCAGAAGCTGGGGCTCTTTCCCGCCATCTTACCTTAGCCAAGGCTTCATCATTTCCTGGACTGGCTAGGGGGAAATATCCTGTGACATGGAAAAGAGTTACTTCTTTCTCATGTCCCAATTTCCATAACTACTGCCACATGGCTTGTCCCTATAGGGGTTGGTGGCCTACCATCCACCGTTGATAACTCCAAGTAGAAATCCAAAGGATTAAACCTTTGTACACAGCCCAGCTGTCAGTACAGATGGTTAATGGTCCAGGCTCATTTTTTATCACCATCCATACTGCTCTCAATTCAGCCATTGACTGCTTTGCCCTGTGCCATTTTCATACCACATGGTATCTGTTAAGGGCTGGACAGCAGCAGCTTTCCATGATGCTAGAGCCATCTGTATACTAAGCTCACTCTGTGACAGGTCCCTGTCCCTCACAGAAAGGTGTAGCCTCTACCTCCATGGGTAAGGGTTGTGTCAAATTTTCTTCCACAACCTCTAATGGGCCTTTCACAGTTTTCAACTCTTTGGACAGAGGACTCATTGATATAGTGCTCCTTGTTCTATACATGCTCCCCATTTAGACAGAGTGGGCGTCTGAGCTACACCCATGTTAGGGTTGGTTCTCCATATTTGCAGTCAGCCTGTTATCAGGGGTATGTCATCCTTACCAGGACTTTGGCAGTTCCTGTGATAGATTCAGTGGCTATCAAGGAAGAATACACAGCTGCTATTAGGGCATAACGCATTTCACCACACTTCCAGAGCTGAGACCAGAATCCTACAGGTGTGCAGAATCGGTCCTTTCTCTGCCACAAACACCGTCCTAACCCATCCTGGGTTATATGCATGTCTAATTCAAAAGGCTTAGTGGGGTCTGCCACTTGTAATGCCTGTACTTGCTGTATTGCCCTTTTTGTAGCCCAATAAGCTTGTTCTACTTCCTCAGTCCAATCCCAGAGGGCTCCTTTCTTTTTTAATGCATACAGTGGGTGTGCCATTTGGGCCATATGTGGTACAAAAGCCCTCCAATACCACAAAAGTCCCAAATATGTCCATAGCTGAGCTACCGTTGTGGGTCAAGGGTATGCCTGTATCTTATCTATAATAGCTTCTGGGATGACCTTTGTCTTACCCGACCAGACCACTCCTAGGAATTTGACTGACAGCCCAGGTCCTCGCACTTCGGCTGTGTTCATTGACCACCCACATTGTTCCAAATGACTTAACAGTGTTGGAGCTGCCTGGGTTAAACCTGCAAGAGAATCAGAGGTTAGTAACACATCATCAATGTAGTGAAGCATTGTAACTGTGCTGTGCCTAGCCCAGTTGGCTAGGTCTCCAGCCACCAAACCATGACAGATGATTGGGCTATGCAGATAACCTTGGGGTAATACCTGAAAGGTCCACTGTCTTCCTTCCCACATGAAGGCAAACTGATCTTGGCTATCAGCTGAGATTGGAATGGAGAAAAAAGCATTTGCAAGGCCCAATACATAATAATAAGTTCCCAGATGAGTCGTCAGCTGATCCATCAAGTCATGAACTGAAGGCACAGCTGCATGCAAAGGAGGCACTACTTTGTTTAGTTCTCGATAATCTACAGTCATTCTCCAGGTACCATCAGGTTTTTTTCACTGGCCATACCAGAGCATTAAATGGGCTATGAACTGGATGAATAATGCCAACTTTTTCTAACTCCTATATAGTGGCACCTATCTCTGCATGTCCTCCCGGTAGGCAATACTGCTTTACATTAACTGCACATCTTGGCCTGGGTAACACCTGTGGGTTATGTTTAACATATCCTCATAACACAGGCTTTACTGTCCGTATTCACAGCCAAAACTCTCCAACTGTTGTTTACAGGTGCAAACCATAAGATACATCCATACCCAAGATGTATTCAGCTACTGGGATATATATACAGTATATACATGAGGAGGTAATCTTCCTATGCTCAATGGCAATGACACAGCTTTGACCTCAGCTGTATTTCCTCCATAGCCATCTATGCGAACTATGGCCCCTGGAAACTTGTCTGGGTTGCCATATATCAGGCTACATTCTGCACCTATATCCACAAATGCCAAAACATGCTGAACATTTGTCCTTGACCAATATATTGCCAATTCAATGTGAGGCCTCCAGTTGTCGCCTGTCCCCAAAAGATGAGTACCTTGGCCTGCTCCCTAGTCAAAATGGAATAGTTCATCTGCCTCCTCGGGAGCAACCAAAAAGTCCTTTAAATTCGCTGAGCATATCTTGCTACCTATTTCCAGACGTTTGGTGAAACACTGCTCAGGGCATAATTGCTGCCACAAGGCAAACAGGATTGCATTTGGCTGCTGGCCAATTTTCTTTTTATCAACCCCTGCTGCAAGCAAGTCAAGCCACATCTGCTTATGGCTCGTCTTGCTTGGTCCCATCAGGATAAAGTCCCAGGCATTTCTTGGGGGTTTGGTCTCAGCCACCTTTTGGACCTACTTTGTTTGTCTTTTCTCCTCTACTTCACCCAGGCTGGCTATCATGGTCATTACCTCATGTTTAGGATGACCAATGTATGGGGCCAGTATGGCCATCAGTGACCCAAAGGACATTGATGGGGCATTTTGCAGCACTATGCCTCTCATGCTGCCTGTAAAATTTTCACTGTCCAGGCCGTAAGTGTTCACATGAAACATGGACTACCGGCTCCCCAGCTCCCAAATGATTTGGACCAGCTCAGCATAGGTTTGCCATCTACTAACAATCTTGGGCAGTTCTCCATCACTTGCCCACATGGTTTGGTCCATCAAGGAGTGACTAGGTCCATTCACCTAGTCCATCAAGGAGTGATTACCTCGCCCTTGTGCATATCTGTGGCTATTCTGCAGCTGCTGTCTCAGAGATGGGTGTATGGTAATGGAGGCCAATTTCTCCATCTCCTCACCAGAGTATACCACACTATCCACCCCTAGGTTCCATAGCTGCAACAGCCAAGTAACCAGTGTCTCCCCATGTTTCTGTGTGAACTGTCTCCCCAAGTCAACCAGTTCAGCCTGGATATATGGGACATAGGTGGTGAACTGTGTCACCTGTGGATCACCCACCGGTTGTCTGTCTGGTCCCATAGGCTGCTTGTGTTTCAATTTCTCATGCACAACAGGTCATGCCTAGAGATGCATGGTCTACCCCAACTCACCACTGGATTCGTCATCTTCCTTGGTGTGAGAGGTAGGTGGGCCAGTTGCTGCACGTTATCCTCCAGGATAATCATCCATGCTTCCAACAACACTGCTTTCTTCTGCAAATCTTGATCAGTTTGCAGCATAGTGAGCAGCAGCCAGGCTCCAGTGAGCAGAAAAGTGGCCACTGGGCACCACATGCTCAAGGATAGCCACATTTCGTCCCCCTCCTAAGAGGTTTTCCATTGTACTGCCTGGTCTATGCTGCCTTGCAATACAGTGAGCAGCAACCAGATGCCAGTCAACAGGAAAGTGACCATAGGGCAGAACATGTTCAAAAGTAGCCACATTTCCTCCTTCTTCCAAGGGCTTTCAGCTCCTGTACTTGCTCATAATCCTGTCACAGACTACACCAATTGTCAAGCTAGGGCTGGGTCTGGTGCTCACATACCCCTCAAACCTATTCACAGACTGGATCACAACCCCATCACATACAGGTCTATGAGCTAGGTAACTGGCAAAAAGGTCCTTGGAGCCATAGGTTAAAGAGCATGGCTGTGCGGGCGGACTCCCAAGGCAGTCAGCGAGAGCCAGGTTGTGGCGCTGTGCAGGCACACTAACTCCACCCATGCACAACTTATTTACAAAGAATGTACTGCACCACCCCCAACTGGACCTAATGTGAGGGGGCCTGATTAAATTATTCTATGTCCCCAACAAGGGCTGTAGTAAACGTGGCTTATCTCGTGATGTTTCATACAGTGAAAGGTCTTAATGAGAGAGACTCTGAGCCCTCTAATTGGGGGAAGTTTCCACCCAGCCAATTCCGTGGAGAGTTGGATGAATAACTGATAAATTCTCTTGGTCCCCCAATTAGCTGGTGGCAAGACCACCTCCTCAATTGGCACATTTTCTCTGCACACTCATATATGGGTGACGTGCTGCATCAACATCCAAGAAACAACATTAATCAGATGCCATTCTCTAAGGAGTAGATGCCTATTTAGCTTTCTTATATCGGGTATGGGTTTATTGACTCAAACTCTACTGGGATCAACTTGCTTACAAAATCTAAAGCAAGATTTACTGAAGGATTAAAAGTAATGATAGTAAAGGTGAATTGAAACTGGCTGGATTTATCTGTATATAGTATGAATTTGTGAAATAGGCACTATATGAAAGAATGACCTTATATGTAACCCATAAATCTCACTCATGGTCATGACTATAGCCCCCTACTGAGGGCTGATGAATGTCAAACCTAGATCTCCAGCCTAGATCTCTCTCCTCAGTTCAAGATTCATAGATCTTCATTGTGTTAATGAAGACTTCTGGGAAGCAAACACCAAGATGAATTTAAAAGTTCAAGAGATTTACTAGGAGAAATGCTATGAAATGTAAAGGGGAAAAGAAACAGGATTAGGTAGAGAGTACCTTCAGTCTGTAGGTCTGAGACTTGTGAAAGGAGAAGGGGAAGGAAGAAGGATTGGTTAGGAAGAGTCTCGGATTGCAGTGAAGCTCTGAGATCAATGGGAAGCCAGTGCAAAGACTGCCTAGAGAAGATCCCCACTTTGGGCAGAAATGACCAGCACCTAGTACTTCTGCAGCCATTGGCTGGAGTTTCCCAGGCAATAGCTTAGTCTTGGCTCAAAAGCTGCGGTGGATCCGGAATACACTGTATCTGGAGACTGTCAGCTAACAGCTCTTTTGCCTGGTTCTTTATGATAATGACAATTAACATGTTAGTGTCACTAATATGAAATTGTTTTCTTCTTTACCAGAAGTACCAAAAGCCCCATTATGTACTGGTCTGTGACTTCAGTAGCATTCACAGCTAGGGAATGGTACCTTTCAGGATGACACATTCCCTTCCTTCCTCCTCTCTGCACAGTTGCTGGGGGAAGAAGGAGGAGACAGGACACTGGACCTCTTGAGTAAACAGCATAGATAGCCCACCACGGAGGATTTGTCTAATGTCCTATTTGAAACAGACCCTCTGTATTTGAGTTAGAGGGGGAAAGAAAATCAAAACAAGAGTTTGAACAACAGAGAGACTGCCCTGAAAGATCAATTCTTTCTCCTTAGACCTCAACTGTATTTTTAAGCATGGTCTCATAGTAGGCTTTGTAACTTTAAACACCTATTTTAATTAAATGAATCTACCTGAACTTCAGTGATTTTTAGATAAATCACTCTATTTATCATTGTAGTGAATAGAACAATATCCATACGTGATTTTTAACTAAAATATGGCTAGAGTTCATAATTAGGAGACTAACAGAGGTGTTCCATACTGTGTCTGCACAGAACCCACTCATCTAGCTAAATATCCATAAAACATATATATATATTATGGCCAAATTCCAAAAGTTTTGAGATACACTGAAAAAATAAATTTTAAGTTTAAAGTTAAAACATTTAAACTATCCATGGGATAAGGATATATATCAGTGTGAGATGACATGAATGGATACATAAGAACACAGAACGGCAGGACAGATACAAAAGCAAGGAAGACCAGTATAGGAAAAAACAAAACAAAAACAATAATTATAGTCTCTAACATCTTCTATTTACATGTCTTTTCAGGTCTCCAGTTTTTTCATCTGTAAAGTAGTGATAATAACAGCAGATTATGGTAAGGATTAAATGAAATAATATATGTAAAGCACCTAATTAAGTCTTTGGCAAATACATAGTACACTATACAGCAACTGCACAGTGAATGGTAGTTATTATTACTACTGATTAATGTTCAGAAAGAATGCTGTTCTTTATGGTAGCAACAAAAGAGAAAGAGGCTGATGAATAAGAATTTACATTCCTCTGACCTTCTCAACAGACACCCTCGACTATGATCTTTCTATTCTTTAATTTAGCCATTTTTAACACATAGAATGAGGTAAGAAAAGCTATCAACCAGATGTACTATAACTTACTGAGGTTGACTTTATCATGTACTTTTCTTGATTCTTATAAGGCTTTTCATAGCTCTACCCTGGCTGAACTAGTTTTCTTTAAATTTTCTAATATTGCCTTTGTATCAGTCAGCTATTGCTACATAACAAATCATTCCAAAAGTTTCTGGATACAATGCAAAATAAATAAGTAAATAAGTTTTAAGTTAAAAAACTTTAAAACAGTGTCAGTGGGAATTAGGATGAATATCAGTGTGAGATGACATGGATGGGTGCAGAATACAGAAGAGCAGGACAGAATAATGATATGATAATTGTCATTATCAAAGATAATCATTCCAAAGCTCAGTGGTTTATAACATCAGTCATTTATTATCACTGACATATTTGAGGGTCAGCTGTTGGCTGGTTAATCCTGTCTGAGCTCAGGTCAAAGTTGCAGGTTAAGTGAAGGTTCTCAGACTAGTCAACAACCAGGGGCTGACTGTTTTCATGATGATGACAAAAGCAGAAAAGAGCAAGCCCAAACACATCAGCATATAATAAGCTTTTGCTTGCATGGAATCTGCTAACATCTTATTAGCCAAAACGAGTTTTATGGTTGAGCCTCAAACAGTAGGGAAGTAAAATGAGGAACTGCAAAATCACTTTGCAAAGGGCATGTATACTTGGAGGGAAGAAGAAATAAAACCATTAATTCATTCTATCAATCTACCACACCTGTGTGCTGATGGGTTCTATAGATATATTTCTCATCCAGCTCTCTCTTCCAAAACTTCTTACAGATGGATATGTCCACTCTTTCCCACTTACCACTCCCTCTCTCCAATTCAGGGAATAGTTTGTGAGTAATACTCTACCTGTTCATTGGAAGATAACATTTCCACTTAACTCTCTTAACTGGATGGAGGAAGCAACTCTGATTCTAAAGTAAGAATTTATCAGCTCAGAAGCAACAAACGTGCACAAGGAAAGTGGTAAATTAAAATTTTTCTTCACTTGGTCTTTCAAGTCAGAACCTAAAAACTTTACAGCTTTGTTTCATTTATTCCCCTTTGCCAAAGCTTTGGGAATTCAAGGGTATATCACATGCCTCTCTCTCATACATCCATTCCTTCAACATTAAGTTTTTAGGACTGATGTACTAGTGAAGGTTACTGTGGAAAACAGTGCAAATTTTAAAATGGAGTGTATCACACAGGCTGCTCAAGGTATTTGTGAAAATGTCACGCTGTATGTGGAGGGAGAGGAGGAGCAAGAGGAAAAGAAAGGTAAGTGAAGGGAAAGACAGGGAAAGGAGTGGAAATAAATAGAAGGGAAGGGAAGGGACCTTCATTTGGCTCGGGTGAAAATGCTAATTTTTATGTGTTCCCGGCAGTTGCAGTCTTACAATCGTGATTTATTGTGGGGCTCCTACTGGCCTGGGTAAGTGCCAAATGACTGCAAAATTATGTGGTTATCTTATCAATTTATCTCTACCTTGTGCAGTCCCTTTCCACCAGGGGCCATGCTGCACTGATTCTCGTTTGGAATTAAACCAAAGGCAATCATCAGTCTGGTGGGTTTGTCCAAGTTTTTGCCCTTTCTTGAACTGAGAGCTCCATGGTCTAAATTGAAAGCATTCTATCTGCCCAGCCAGGAGGCATGATGCAGCCCACCAGCCTCCACGCAGAACAAAGGGCAGTAAGCCACATTAGGGACCTGGGCAAAAGTGAACCTGAACATTAAGGCAAATGAGCTTTTTGTTGTTGTTTTTAATTATCTATGCCTTTCACTGTCTCTATATAACCATGATATTCCAAGTCCATGATTTTATTGGCTCTGTATCTAGAATTTAATCATTTTGACTCTCTCTGTTTTTAAATGGCCGTTTGGCAAAAATACTGCTATTCAAGTGAGCATCAGGTAAGGGCATTGTTGGATGCAAACAAAAGATTTCTTTGAGGTTAAAACAGAATTAACCGTTGTTTTTTTGTTTTGTTTCATTTTGTTTTTTATCAAGCCTATTCTAAGAATTTTTGCACCACTAAAGCTGACTGGGTACATATAGGTGCCAATCAGGCAATTTATTCCTAGGTGTGGTGGGGTTTTGAAATGAAGCAGATGCTCTGACCCTGTCTCTGGGGAGTTCATATTCTCCTAAGGGATGTTGAATGCACATATATAGAAAGAGAACCAATGTTACAGAGTCTCTCCATGGTGAGAATAAATGAATACTCTGGGAAATAAGCTGCAGAAAAGTTGGATGATAATGTTTTTTACATACTTTTAATTCTGCAGCAATGTTCTTTGAATGTAATTATGCAGGAAATCTCTAAATATAAAATAGATTAAAGTGGCTTTCTTTGAAATATCTTCAGCCTTGTCCCTCAAACTTCGAATTATGCCCCCTTCTAGTCTCCAGTACAAGTTTCTTAAGCTATTTTCAGTAGTCACCTGCAAGTATCATCTCTAATTTATGAGCTCTGAAAAGGCAAGTGTCTTTTCAGACACTTTGCTCTGTGGTCCTGAGACGGATAGAGCAACACGAGGCAAATGCCCTCCAACACCTCTCTCGCTTATCAGGGACAGGCAATGCTTATTGATCACAGAACTCTTTTAGCCTGAGCCTAGACTTGGCTTAAAAACTCCCAACCCTCTGCTCAAGGTGGCCCTCACCATTCTATTGTGTTGGCAAAGGAGAATAAATTGGTATTTTCTGTCTTATTGTTTAACACAGTGCTGGCAAATAGTTGGTGCCTGGTAAATGTTAAAAGAATTTATTTTTAACAAATAAGTCTTATTATTGTAGAATTGTAAGCAAAATATAGCCACAAATTTATAAGAGATCCAATGTGGTGAGAAGCGAGCACAAAACATTTCTGTGTCTTGACCCTTTCCTCTGCCCTTGAAATCTTCCATATCCTTCCAGTCATTTCACCTAATCCTGGGAATTGGCACAAGAGGATTGTACAGGAATGCTTGATCACGTAAATGCTTCCAGTAGCCATTGTGAGGCTGGCTTGCACAGACACAATCTGTATACAAAATTTGTTTTTCACTAAGTCCAAAGCTCTGTCGAAATAACAAAGCAATGGAGTTTTATCTGCTCTTGGAGAGCAAATAATACTTGAACAATGACATTGGTCTTTAGTTTGTAAAAGCTAGCTAAGAACTCAGACCTAAGCAAGACTTACTTATTGAGCAATTATTAAGTTCCAGGCACCTTACAATTTTTTACCAGATTAATGGAAGAAAGAATAAATTCTACCAAGTTGCATAATATTTATTCTTTCTCTTTGAAGAACTTACAATAAAATAAAGAATACAAATGATTAGATAATGTCTATCATGCAATTTCCCATCTCTTTGTCCATCATTCATGTTACTCTCTTGGTCTCAATTGCCCTTTCTCACCTCCTTACCAACTGGAATAATTTTTCCCTTTTTTTTTGAAGCCTAATCGAATGTTATCTTCTGCGTTGAATCTTTCCAACCTATATACACTAGCAGAATTTAATGTCATATCATCTCTCTTCCTTTAGTACTTTGTGCATTGTTTAATTATTACAGATGATATCTTTAATGACAGTTAATAGTTTATATTTCTTTTTCCCAATCAGGTCCTTCTGGATATGAATTATATTTTCTTCATTGTTTTCCTAGTGTTAAAAGTAGGTAAATATTGTGTCATAGTGTGAGTTTCCCAGAAAGTAAACCCTATGGCAAATTTGTTCATTTTTATTAGGGAGAAGAATTTCTGAGAGTAGGAAGAAAAGGGATAGTGGGACTTACAAGGGAAAAAGAGAATTTTTTTTTTTTTTTTTTTGCTATGGAGCTAACTACTGCCAACTGTTAAATGTGAATGATTGCTTGATCTTACAATACAGGCTTTTTTGAGGTCATCTGAACAAGGCTTTTTTTATCTTTGAGGAAAGGGATGACAGAATTTATTAATGAGTTTCTGTCTTCTATTGGTAAGTTTTGCCCCATATGGCCTGAAGTGGCTCATACTTCTCGGTTGTGCCTTTGTGAAAGCCAAATGGATTCCTGCAGTATTTAATGGCTCAGCATCCATAGGGAAGAACTGTGCAGGAGGATAAAGGTACTAAACACGGGCATCAGGTGGAGCACCAGTAGGTTGCTTTTGCTGGAGTGCATCTGAGCCCACACAGAGCTGGTCTACACAGTAGTGACTGGACCAAAGGACAGGTGAGGCTGAGAGAATCTAAAATGCCTCATAAAAGATACCTGATTTACAGCATGTATGTAATAATATTTACAATTGACTTAAATATAAGATAGCCTACAGCAATAGGCAAAATAGAGGTATACATGTGTTGTGGGAGTAATTAGTACTGTCAAGGAACAAAGGAAGAGTCTCAAAGGGGGTATATAGTTTCTATAGGTAGAAGGGGCCCATGGGCAGGGCATTTCAGGCAGAAGAAATTTCATAAGAAAAGGAATATGAAAAGCACATGGAGAGTTCAAGAAATGGAGAAAAATCCCATTGAACTCAGAGCATGGCCCAATTATTAAAGAGGTAATGAGGTTAGAAAGTTTAAAAAGGTCCTTGAATTAATTCACTCTGCAAATATTTACTGAACACCTACTATGTTCAGGCACTTTTCTATTCACTGGAAAACAGAAATGGACAAATCCCAAACTAATAGGTTTAGGAGTAAATTCAGGATATAGTAGAGAACCAGAGCAGGATTTTCTCTTAAGCTAGGTAATTAAAACCTGCCCACTCTAGGGCACAAAGCAAAGAAATGGCAAAGCTCCTTCCTATGTTTCAGCTGGCTGAAGAAGGAATAATTAATCATGTTTCACAGGAAATGCTATGCAGGAAAAATTTTATTTTCAGGTCAGGAGGTGACTTTTCCTGCTGGGTAGCAAATATAACCCTTCTAACCTGTACTGCTTGACAGAAAGTGCTCTTTATTGCAGATAACGGAGACACAGGTACATAACACAAGGCAGATAACTCAACATAGCAAATGAGTTGCACAAACACTAAGCAGACAGCAATTGGAAAAAAGGAAAACACTTAAACAGCATCACCTGGCCTTTGCCAAGGGAGTTGGAAAGTCAACTTTCAATATAAGACCATTGATAGATAAAAGTATGTATTTAAAATAACATTTGAGCAGGTACAAAAGCAAGCATTAAGGTTGCTTCATACATTCAGTAATGATCCATAAACCAATTTCTGATGAATTCTAGACCACGTAGAATAGATTAAAAACAATCGAAAATGCATTAAAAACAAACAAACAGCACTTAAAGAAGAAAGAAGCTGCACTGAACTAGAACAGAGACTCACAGCACTTACCACTCGACACTACAGAACTCCCACATTGTTGTCAACAGTTAGGCTCAGGTTAACGCATAATAGAATATACTACTTCGAACCATATGAAATTGCCTTTTTATAAGTCAAAAATGGTTAAACATTAGAAACTGCCTGATTCAAAAGTATGTATATAGTTCTCAGTTTCAAATTCCAGAATGGTGGACTAAGGACTTCTGAAAATCAGCTTCTTCTTAAGAGAACTTTTCCTTAAGAGAACATTGGCAAGATTGCTAAAATCAACTTTTTTAGAACTCTGGAAATTAACTGAAGACTTGCAATATTCCAAGGGGTGTTTATTCAAGAAAATGACTGAATCTCGCCAAGAACCATGAGCTTTGTGCTATTTTAACTTGCCTGAATCCCATCACTCTCCCCAGCTCCATGATAGCCATGAAAACAATCAAAACTCCAGTAGCTGTAAAAACCAGCCAAGCATCTGCCACTGGAAAGGGGAAGAACAAATTTGGTATGTTCTCGAAAGTGCCGTTGCCAAAAAATTGTCACCATTTTACCTGTCTAGCAACTCACCGAAAATCTCAGTTCTTAGTACTGTCTTTATTTGACGTAACTCAGATATTGCTCTATGCAAACAGCACTAGCCACAGAGCATTTGTCAAAAATAATCAGCAATTATTTTATATCAACACTGCCTGAGGAGACATAACCAGTTAGGGCTAACAAGTGGCTGAGCAAAAAAATTAAAAAGAAAAACTGGGAATGAGCCATCTACAATGGGCTTTGAAAAGCTCTGACATATTCCTGGGAATACAGAAGGCCATGTCCATGAGCAGGGCTGTACAAATGAAAGAAAGACATGAGAAGGCTTAAATCTCTCACACTGGCTGACCTTTAGGGTCTGCTCAAGCAGAAAGTAAATGCCACAGCAAAGTAATAAAGTGCTTACCAGAGCATTGAAACGTGCCCCAATACACACGCTCAGACCTCTTGACAAAGGTTGGAAAACATATTAATTCAAAGCCCTTAAGTTTATGACTTAAAATAACCAGTTTTCAACAACAAAAAAAATCATAAGAAATGCAAAGGGATAGGAAAACATGGCCCATACACAGGGGAAAAAACTGGTAATAGAAACCATCCTCAAGAAAAGCCAGATATTGTATGTAATAGGGAAAGACTCTAAATACATTTAAAAATATGTTTAAATAACTTAAGAAAATTATGTCTAAAGAACTAAGGGATGTATGAAAACAACCTCTCACCAAATAGAAAGTATTAATCTAGAGACATAAGAATTATAAAACAAAACAAAACAAAACAGAAAAATTTTAGAACTGAAGAGTAGAATGTTGAAATAAAAAATTTACTAGATGGGATTAATAGCAGATTTAAATTGGCAGAAGAAAGAATTAGTCTAGGGAACAGAAAGAAAAAAAGTCATAAACATAAACAGAGCCTCAGAGGCTCTGAGACACCATTAAACAGCATATACATGATTGGAGTCCCACAAGGAAAGGAGAAATAGAAAGTGCTAAAGAGAATATCGGAGGAAATTATGGCTGAAAACTTCCCAAATTTGATGAAAAACATTAATCTTTATATTTAAAAAGCTCAATGAATACCAAGTAGGATAAACTCAAAAAGATCCACATCTATGCACATCATACTCAGAGACAGAGATAATCCTGAAAGTAGTAAGAGAAAAGCAGCTCACCACGTACAAGGGATTCTTGACTAACTTCTCAGAAACCATGGAGGAAAGAAACAGTGGAATGGCATAGAGTGCTGAAAGAAAAGACTGATAACCAAAATTCTATATTTAGAATTTTTCTTCAAAAATAAAGGAAAAAATAAAGATATTTCTAGATAAACAAAAGAAGAATTTATCACTAGTAAACTGCCCTACAAGAAATAGTAACAGGAATCCCTCAAGCATTTTTTAAAAAGGCAATAGACAATAAATCTAATTTACGTGGTGAAATTAAGAGCACTACAAAAGTTAATGCATAAGTAAATATAAAAGACCATATAAATGTATTTTTGTTGGTAAAGTATTTCTTCTATCAACATCGTACTGGAAATTTCAGGGCAATTAGGCAGGAAAAAGAAATAAAAATTATCCAGATTGGAAAGCAAGAAGTAAAATTCTCTCTATTTGCAGATCACATGATCTTTTATATATATCATGTGATCTTTTATATATAGCCTGAAGAATCCATTGTTAAAAATACATCTGAATAGACATTTCTTCAAAGAAGGTATACAAATGGCAAATAAGCTCATGAAAAGATGCTCAATGCTCAACATCACTAATCATTAGGAAAATGCAAATCCAAACCATAGTGAGATACCACTTCACACCCATTAGAATGATAATTATAAAACAAAAAAGCAAGCAAACAAAAAAAACCAGAAAAGAACAAGTTCTGGTGAGGATGTAAAAAAATTACAGCCATTGTTCATTGCTGATGGGAATGTACAATGGTGAATCTGTTGTTTAAAACAGTATGGAAGTTTCTAAAAAATTTAAGGATAGGATTACCACATGATCCAGAAATTTCACTTCTAGGTATACACCCAATAAAACTGAAAGCAGGGGCTCAAAAGATATTTGTACACCAATGTTTATCACAGCATTACTTACAATAGTTAAAGGTGGAAAAAACCCAAATGCCCATCAACAAATAAATGTATATACAAAACATGGAACATACATACAGTGTGATATTATTCAGCTTTAAGCAAAATGAAGAACTGATACATACTACGATATGTATAAACCTTGAAAATATTATGCTAAGTGAATGAAGCCAGGGGAAAAAGACCACATATTGTATGATTTAATGTGTATGAAATGTCCAGAACGGGGGAACCAGTAAAGAGAGGAAGTAGATTGGTGGTTGACAAGGGCCAGAGCCAGGGAGGGGAGGAAAGGACGGGGTATGACTCCTAATGAGTATGTGGTTATTTTGGAGGATGATAAAAATGTTCTGGAGCTTGATAGTGGTGATAGATGTACAACTCTATGAATCCACTAAAATCTACTGAACTCTACACTTTAAAAGGATGAATTTGATGGTATGTGACTTATGTCTCAATAAAATTGTTATTAACAAAATATGTAATTCTTATTGCAGAGTGTAAGTTCATTCATCATGAATACTTTCATTATATTCATGAAAATTTGAGTTAAAAAATGCTTCAAAGTACTTGTCCTAAACCATCTTTTACAGTCTTCTTTTTTTTTTTTTACAGGGCTATGGGCACCAGGCAGGTAATATAAATCAATGATGTCGGCTGAGTGTAAGAAAACAATCTTAGATTCTAAGGGACAGAGGAGCAGTGAAGTCTGTGGTCCACGTGATGGGGCATCTGGTCTGTAAAGGAAAGATACTACTTAGCTCCACTTCTTATTGTTATGGTGAACTGCAGGCCCTATATTGCCATATTTTTTGAAGTCTAAAATTCAGACTTTTTAATAAAGTCCCCTGAGTTTTGACCTTCGATCAATCTTTAAAATGTTGTGTAACTCAAACAAAACATATCCAAATTTTGGATTCAGTAAGTAGACCAAAAGTTTGTGTGTATTTACAAAGTTGGACTTCTACTTTTGTTAATAATAAGAGCTGGACTAAATATAATTTTATGTTCTCACTGCTTTGGTCTCCCATATGAAAGCATAAGAAAGAAGTACTTGGAATTATAGGTTTATGTTCCTGTACCTTCTGATGATTTTCTTTTTCTAGAAAGACCTTTCATTAGAGTTCTGTATAAAATCTAGAATATTTGAAAAAGAGTAGCAAAAGAGAGTAACTGAGAAAGCCAGAGATCATTTACTTTTTCATTATTTTTTTCCCCGTAGATTTTCTTATTCAGAACCACATACCAATTTATTTTTTTCAGAATCCAAGGACCCTACCATTTTCAAAATCAACAATAGTTATATGTATTCAAGATGACTCTTGGAGAAATTCTTAATTGTGGCCTAGTTTATTTCCCATATCCTCTTATGAGTCCATAATTGAAGATTTTCCCCTCCATGGTCCCCAGGACACCCCATTATAACACACATCCAGGCTATATTTAGCTTTCATTAACATACCAGCATATGCTATTACCCAGTAACTTTCTCAAGTTGCAGACTCGATGAGCCAGATCAAAATCCATTATCAGTGTTTCTCAAACTGGATTCAAATGTGGATCAATTTTAAAGAGAAAAGGTCTCCCGGTGATATGGATAAATTCCCTTCTTTATTCCTCTTAAATAAAAACAACTTTATAAATGAAAATCAAACTCAAATACATAAGTAATATAAAGTAGTATTAGCATCATTCATGTAATGGGTGATGCTGTGTTTTTGAAACTAAGTTGCTCCCCTTGCTGTATGGACATGATACTATCTTCTAAAGTACAGTTTTTCCAGTCACCCTGCCCATATTAATGTGTACCTTGTACCTTGGATAGTCCAATGCTACCATCCAATTCTCTATTTTAATTACTCTAAAACAATGGCTCTCAGCACTGACTATACATTAGAATCACTTAGGGAGTTTTAAAATACATTTATGCTTGGGCATTAATCCAGGAATTCTGATTCAATTGACTTTGGGTGGCACTGTGACACTGGTATGTTTTAAAAGCTTCCTAGTGACTCTAATGTCTAATCAGGGTAGAGATACTGTTCTCTGAAGCCTTTGTTTCTGAGGCCTGTGAAGTTTTTTTCTTCATTAAGCCTTTATTTGGCCTAAACTTATCATTGCCTTTGTTCTTTAGTTCTTAGATAAGGAGAATTAAGGTGTTATGTTTTGGTTCCTATGCCCTTATGAGCATAAAATCAAATGTAGGCATTAAAATCAAGTAACTATATTTGTTATGAGGAGGTCATTTAGAGGATCCAAATTATGGTTTTGTTATTATAATTTTTTTGACAATTATCAAAATAAAAACACAATATTAAATTAAAAATCCAGTGGAAATTTCAGGAATCCCAAGGAGACAGAGTACCCCAGTTTGAGAAACACTGTTATATATCTAATTCAATTACAGTTATGCAATTACTATTGCCTTTGAAATATGAATGTGTATTGTTTTATCTTGCAACAACAGACTTTGGAAGCAGAATATTAATTCAGTAATTTTTTTTTTTAAAGGTGTGCAAGAAAATGTTAGTTAAAATGACTTTATAAGTGGCATTGACTTGAGGAAAGGTAACTGTTTAGTGTGATGTGCTAAACTTAAACTTTGGTTTGGTGTGTTACAGGGAATGATGTTCTATCTCAATCCATCTATTCACCCATGGGAAACTGGGGCTGAAACAAATAAGCACTAAAGCGTGTTGTTTCATGGCATATCTCTAGAGACAATGAACGATGCTGAGGTGAAGAGGGTGCGTTGAGCCAAAAGCTGTAAAGAAAAACCAAGCACCCAAGTCTAAGGAGAGAATCCAAAAAGCACTAACTGCAGCAATGACCAAAAGGAAGAGATTTAACTAGAGGAATAAACTAAAGAAAATTTGGAAACACAAATCTCAGGCTAAGCAAAAACAGGGGATGGAGACAAGATACTCTATCTTTTTAAAACCAAGTTGAGCAGTCTGTCTCTCAACTGTTTTCTTCCTCTCTGAAGAAAGGAGTGTGTGCAAGTGTGTGTATTACACACAGCAGCAATGGTAATGACAGACAATGATCATTTAGTGCCAGACACTATACTAGAAGGGTTAGAACACCATCTCATTTTGCCTCCTTGTGGAGCTAGCTAATATTTTTCCAGTGGTATGGACTGGTGTATTTTTTGGTGATTAAACTGAGACAGAGACAGTATACGCTCTTCACCCAAGGTTACTCAGATAAAAATGATGGAGCCAGGAGCTAAATTGGATCTATTGAAACCAAAGCCCGTAGACATAAAGAATGATATCTTCATAACATTATGGAATTTATCACTTTCGTGACAACCTTGAGATTATTGGAGTATGTTGCAAATCCATATAATAATTTTTATTAGTTTTCCCAAATGTGTTTTCCCGAATCCTACTTTACTTAGGTATTTCAAGATAGTGACTAGTGGGTTTCTTTATTGCAAGATTTTTTAAAAATAAATATTTTTATTAATGTAAAACTATAAAGATTAATACTTACTTGCCCAGATTCAATATCTTTATTGTTTTAGATTTGCCATATTTATTTATTTGCTTGTTTACTTGTTTATAGTTAAGAAACCTAGTTAGTAGAGTTCAATTCTTTTTGTACCATTTCTGGTTTGATTCCCCTTCCTTCTTACCCAGAACTAATAACTATCCATCTCTTGGTGTACATCTTTCTTGTCCAGTTGTTGATACTTTTATTGCATTTGTGTGCACATATGTGTGTGTATTATGTAAAATACATACAGTACGGTTTTATATGTAAATACTTACAGAAATGGAATTACACTATATTTATCTTATTATGGTTTTTTTCTATCAATAATACTTTTTTAAAGATTCATTAACATTTATATGTAAATATTTAGATTGGAGAGTCAGCACACTTTTTCTGTAAAAGGCCAATAATAGTAAGTATTTAAATATTTTGTGCTATATTATCTATATATCTATCTATTCAACCCTACCCTTGTGGTATGAAATCAGCAATAGACAATATGTTGAACAAATGGGCATAGCTGTATTTCAATTTAATTTTATTACAAGCACAGATGGGCCGTGTTTGGCCTAACCCTGATCTAGGTCATTCACTTAACTGCTGTATGGTAGTCCATTTTATAAATATACCACAGTTTACATATTAATTTTCACACTAGAGAAAATTTAGGTTAGTTTCAGCTTAATATTAGTAGCAACAATGCTGCAGTGATCCTCCTTTTATATACCTTTTATGTGCATTTGCAAGACTTTCTAGGATGTGTACACAACACTTATAGCTAAATTGTATTAGTTATTATTAAACTGTTTAGCTATTATTAACATTTACACCAAGCTTATTTCATCCCAAGCATTTTACTAAGTACTCCATTGCTCTTTTAATATTCACCACAGCTCCAAGAGGTAGATACCATTTCTATCCCATTTTACAATAGAAAGACTAAGACTAAGTCTCAGTGAGGCTAAATAATTTGCCTAGGAACACAGATCTTGTAGGCAACAGACAAGATTGAAATACAGCATCGTGTCTTCTCAGTTTATGTTCTTAGTTCCTACACTCCACACCTTGGAACAGAAGAATTTCTGGTACAATATTTAGATGTATCTTTAAAATTATTAAATAGCATTACACTTTTCTTCCAAGGTAGTTTTTATATTTTACACTTCCACTAGAGGTGTTTGAAAGTTCTCATTTCTCCAGATCCTTGCCAATACTTGCTATTGTCAGATTTTTTTTTTTGCTAGTTTAATGAGTTAAATGTATCATACTAAAAAAAAATTGTATAGTCCTAATTTCTAATAAGTTGGAGCATTTTTCTTATGTTTAGTAGCAAATAACTGTGATTTCCTATTCATATCTTTTGCCTGTTTTTTCTAGTACTCCTTTTTATTGATTTGTAGGGGTTCTTTGTATATTGCAGATACCAACATTTGTATTATATGTTGCAAATATCTTAACCAAATTATTGTTTGTCATTAATTTTTTATGATATAATTCAGCTGGGTCTAATATCCTATTGAACACACCTATTGGTTTTCTTAAAATTTTTAATGACTTTATTATTAATTTCTAAGACTTCTATTTGGTTCTTTATTTTTCAAATAACCTGTTTACTTTTCTTATTCAATCATTGCCTTATGTTTTACATGTCGAGAGCCATCCTGCTATAGGGAATGGTGTGGGAGCCTGAAGAGTGACACCCCTTGTTCAGTAGGCTGCAAGGTGTCCCATGTGTGTGGCAAGGCTCCATGGAATTTCCTGTTTGTTCACCTTTGGTTACTTGACAAGGCTTCCCAGAATTAGAAGGCCTAAACTTTTGGCTTAGTATGGCTTTGGTAGATTCTGAGGGCCCTAGAGTTTCTCAAAGAACATGTTAATAATATATCAAAATTAATTGTTTTATTTAAAAGGCATTGTCAGTACTAGAAGTGTTTTTGATGTATGTTCCCAGTATGGGTTGGTTTGATTTAATCTTGTTGTTAATCTTTCCTGTTAGTGGTGTGCGCATTGACCCATAATTTTAGAATAACTAGCTCTATAGTTGTGATCATGCTCTTGTGCGTGTGGAATGAAGTTACTGTGTTAAAAATTCTATCCATGTCTCCTAGGGAGACGGTGGGTCCGAGTGCAGTGTTGTTTACAACTAATTGATCACAACCAGTTACTGATTTCTTTGTTCCCACTGCTTCACTTGACTCACCAAGAACATATCATTCCGGGATTGGAATGACGCAGTGTATTTTAACAAACTTAAGAAGGGTCATTTAACTTCTCACTTTGTCACCTGTTCTGTTCCCAGAGTTTATTGGCAGGGAAATAAAAGGTTTCATTATAAGATAAACAAGTTAGATAGTAGAGAAATGCAAACAAATTTTGATATTAATAGGTTTTGTTTTAATCAGTTTGTAACACAAAATTTGTAACAATAACATAGAAATTTAATAAGATTTATAGTTAAAGTTTATTACAATATTCATGTTATAAACATTGTAATTTTGATTTTAAATTAAAATGATCAATATAGAGTATAAGCAATATTAAATTGTTAACCATAACTAATCAATGTTATTAAAATTAAGTGTAGTAAGTATAAGTAAGATTAAAAAAGGGTTAAATTGTAAGCTAAGAAGGTAAAGGTTTATGATTCAGACCAAAAGTCAGATGTTTTAAAGCCAAGCATGTTGCTATTGTATAGTTTCCTGGCCACGAGCCACAGGCTTTGGGGTGAACTATTGATGCATGAGTGGGTGTTTTTGTCACAGCATGAGTGCTTTGGAACATTTTGATTTTTCTTTTTCTATAGAGATGAAATAAGAAATGTTTTGATTAAAAGATAAATCATCATGTAAAAGATTAAGTAAAACATATAAATAAAGCAAGATTCATGTGATCGTTGTCCACCCTTGCACTTGACATTTGTGGTCTGCCTTTCTCTTTTTTCCTTGCCGACGCCACACCACCTATTCAGGTCCAACGAATCCTGTGGAGCTGGTCTCCGGCATTTACATACCTTCTTTTCTTTCTTTTTACATTTTTGACATTTACTTTATATTTCTTCCTTATAGTTTAAATATTTTCATTATATATAGTTTATTTATATAATTTAAATTCATATACAATAAGTATACAAGGGGTCTTCAAAAATTTCATGACAAATGCATTTTATGAAAAAACTATGCATGGATTGCAAAAATTTTTTGCACCAAAATATACTCATACTAATTTGGCATAACATGTCTGAACCGGATCCAGTCTGAGGCACTAAGATGGATATCAGTTCAAAAAGAGCTCTGATAGGATACTGCTAAAATTGAAACAAGAACAAACATCAAATTGATGGTGAAGCTTGAGTGGAAGATGGTGAAATCATTGATGCTTCATGAAAAGTGTATGGGGAAAAAGCAGCAAAGAAATCAGCAGTTTACAAATGGATAATTTGACTTAAGAAGGAGCAAGATAATGTTGAAGATGAAGCCCGTAGCAGCAGACATCCACATCAATTTTCGAGGAAAAAATTAATCTTGTTCATGCCCTAAATGAAGAGTACTGATAATTAACAGCAGAAACAATAGCCAACACCATGGACATCTCAACTGGTTCAACTTACACAATTCTGAATGAAAAATTACAGTTGAGAGAACTTTCTGCTCAATGGATACCTAGATTAGCTGCAGACAAGAGAAGCTTTCAATGGAACTTTTAGACAAGTGGGATCAAGATCCTGAAGCATTTCTTCAAAGAATTGTAACAGGAGGTGAAACATGGCTTTACCAGTATGATCCTGAAGACAAAGTACAACCAAGGCCATGGCTACCCAGAGCTGGAAGTGGTCCAGTCAAAGCTAAAGCAGACCAGTCAAGAGCAAAGGTCATGGCAACAGTTTTTTTTTTTTTTTTTTTTTTGGATTCTCAAGGCATTTTGTTTGTTGACTTTCTGGAGGGCCAAAGAACTATATTATCTGCTTATTATGAGAGTGTTTGGAGAAAGTTAGCCAAAGCTTTAGCAGAAAAACACCCAGGGAAAGCTTCACCAGAGAGTCCTCCACCATGACAATGCTCCTGCTCGTTCCTCTCATCAAATGAGGGCAATTTTGTGAGAGTTTTGATGGAAAATCATGAGGCATCCACTGTACAGTCCTTATATGGCTCCTTCTGACTTCTTTTTGTTCTGTACTCTTAAAAAATCTTTAAAGGACATCCATTTTTCTTCAGTTAATAATATAAAAAAGACTGCACCAACATGGTTAAATTTCCAGGACCCTCAGTTCTTTACAGATGGACTAAATGGGTTGGTATCACTGCTTGCAAAAGTGTTTTGAACTTGAAAAAAGCTTATGTAGAGAAATAAAGTTTATGTTTTTTATTTTCATCTGTTAGTTCCATTTTCCCACAAACATGTTGAAGTCCTCTTTTAAATACGTAGTATTACATGCTATGTAAATATATAGTTTAATATATAAATATTTTATAAAATCTATAAATATATAGTTTAAATAAACTAAATATGATTTAATAGTTTGAATTTGTGATTTGTGGCTTTTGCCAGTTCTGTCACATGGTGGTTCATATTCATGTATAGTTTGTAAATATGTATCTTAGCTAATTTTCAGGAGGGTGTTTTTCTTTTGGTGTTCTATCTCCCTTGATTGTAGAAATATTCGTATAGAATAGTTTTAGCTTTGCATTTGTTGCAGGTTCACAGCCTTTACAAATTATACATTTATTGTTGGTTAGTAGCATAATTTGGAGTTTCTTTATCATGCTACTATATAAATTTAGACCTCAAACTTGTGCATGGCACAGTCTTGGGTTTCTAATTTCTTGTAACTCACTATTCAGGATCTGGGTGGATGGCAAGCTTTCTAGCTCCTCCCCATGGTGAGCAGATGACATTTTCTATTTTATTTTGATGGAGTGGGAATCCTAGTGGGAAGGTAAACTATTTATTTATTGACACATATTAATTGTACATAGTTATGGTTTACCGAGTTATATTTTGATACATGAATACAATGTATGATGATCAAATCAGGGCAGTTAGCATATTTGTAATGGCAAAAATTTATCATTTCTTTGTGATGAGAGCATTTGAGCTCCTCTCTTCTAGCCAATTGAGAACATATGATAAATTATTGTTAATTATAAAGCCCAGCCCTACTGTAGACCATTGAATGAAATTCTGTCATTTGGGGCAACATGGATGAGCCTGAAATATATTATGTTAAGTGAAATAAGTCAGGCACAGAAAGATAAATACCACATGTTCTCACTCATATGTGGGAGCTAAAAAGAAAATGTTTGAGCTTATAGAAATAGAGAGTAGAACTGTGGTTACTAGAAGCCAGGAAGAGGGGGAGAGAAGGCAGATAGGGAGAGGTTGGTTCATGGATATAAAATCATAGCTAGAAAGGTACCCGAATTTTAAAAAGGAGCTTGGTTGAGTCTTCTGCTTCATGGGAATGTCTTAGTTTGGGTATCTTCAGAAGTCCACCCTAAGTCAAGGAATCTGAGTAGTTTATTTGGAAGGAGATCACAGGAAACTCAAGAATGGGAGTAGGAAAGTGAGACAGGGAAGCGAAAGCAGCCAGTGAAAGGTTTTTATCAAGCAAGTTACCATGGTGGGCAACTAGACTTTAATCTCACTGGGTTCTCTGGGAGCCAGTAGCGAGCAGATGCTTCAGAGTTACCTCACCCGAGGGGCAAGGGAACTGAGTACTTATAGACTAAATTAAAGCAGTCACAGATTGAGGCATGCTGACAAGGGGCATCAGGCCCAGCATTTTTGGCCTTCTATGTACCTGGATAGAGTGGGTTCCAGAAGCCAGAGAAATCCCTCAGCTAAAGAGACATGCCAGCAGTTGAAAGTAAAGTGTGCATGTACTGAAATCGCTGGCCAGAGGGGAGATGAGCAGGGCAACTGCATGAATAAAGTGGGTCTTCTGTTCTTCTGTGAGTTTGAAAACCCCTGCCTCCATGCTTATACTTCCTAAGTAGGTTATCCTTAGAATTTATTTTTCCACAGAAGTAAACTATTCAGAGTGGGATGTGGTATTATCAATAATTATACCTGGAAAACAACCTAGGGCTATATTCAGCAATGGCCATCAGTCTCCAGCTTTTTCTTACCTCTCTGACTTAAAATTCTGCAGGCTCCCACATACAGTTGGTCAGACGGTGCACTGCACAAACCCATTGGGTGCCAGCCACACTTAAGACATCATATATTCATACACTTATTATTGAAATTTCCTCATAGATGCAGTAAAATGCTTTTAAAAATAAAATCAGTATGTTTTGACAATATTTTCAACAAGCAAAATAAAGTATCTGGAGAAAGAAACATTTATTTTTAATTTCTACAAAGTGGTTTATGAGTCAATAGAGGTTCTATCAGTCCCCTTATCTGTTTTTGCCACTTGGAAAAATTCTCTTTTTTCATTTGGATCTGGTTAGGTACTTAATTCAGTCTTTCTGGGTTAAGGGTGGGTTTCAAGTCCTCCTGTGCCATCACAGTGTGGTCTTTATCAAGAATCTCTGGTAATATTTTCTAAGTCTTTAATATCATAATGATACTATGAATTTGTAAGAGAAAACCTTACTCCTTTGAGTTTCTTAAATGTAATTAACTGCAGAGCTCATACTTTTCAAGGGACATATTGACAGAGTAGCACCTGGAAACATATGATTTGAGAAATACTGTTTTGGATAAGAAAAATCTCTTCTAAAGTTTACAAATGACAAATAATGCCACAAACTCAAGCAAGGTACATCTTCTCTGCCCCTACCAAGATATAGTTTTAGAAAGTGTTTATAGTGGGTCATATTGGACATTTAAACAGATGGACATAGGAAAGAACCTTTTAGAATGAACTCCTGAGCAAATACAGAACCTCATTCACTTTACAAAAGAATTCCCTGATCTCTGGTTTTATGCTCCAGGCTAACCAAGATGAGAATAATAAAAATTACTCCAGAGCAACCTACTTTTGTAATATCTACAATGAAATGCAAATAACATAGCCTTGAACTTCTTAAATTTCATCTGAAGACATATTATGAGGACAAGGTAGCAGCAGTTTGCATCCTGTATCTGCTTTTGGTCCATTTCCAACATCATCATGAATATAATTAACTCTCAGTTACAAGTGATTGAAAGACTGATATTGTGGAGAGAGTTCACAGATTCACAATTTAAAGCTGTTTCTAATGGTGCTTGGTGATAACTTTGTTTAGAGCTATTCAAAAGTTGTTATTAAGACTTGTTTATTTTAAATTGTGAAATAAATGAACACATTTCCCAGAACTCCTTAAATATTAACAATGAGAATGCTTTGGTGGTTTTAAATTATCTTATACTTGACAGTGCCAAAGCCACTTCCTGAACATAACATCAGATCATTACTAAAGGTCCATCCGTTTATACTAAAATTATTGAACCTTACAACTTCAAAAGACTTGAAGAAGTGTTAAATTCAATTCAATTATGCTAATGAATTTCTTCCTATAACATGAATATTGTAAGTCCATTAGGTGTGGCTATCACTAAAATGAGTAGTGGCTATTAGAGAAAGTCCTTTTGAATATTTTTCTTTCTGGTACCTGATTAATTCACCAAATATATGTTGTGTGCTTATTACAAGTCAGACTCAGTTTTTGTTTGTTTATTTTGCCTTTTTTAAAATTTAAAATTAATTAACTGAGAAGGTGAAATATTTGCCCCACCATCAAGTTGCTTTATCTTTTTCATAGGGCCATGATTGTGCTGTTTTTTCGTGATGATTTTAATATACAAACATTCTATTTTGGCTTTTTTTTTTTTTTTGCTCAAGGAACAGCATTAATTAAATTAAAATACGAAATCAAAACCAAATGAGATTTTAAAAAATTCTAAGTAAATACGCAAAACATAGATAACTACAAACACAACTCTTTTTGTAAATATTCCTATGACATAATGCAATGTTTGCACAAATGGATCTGATGTAGAAAACTAAAGATTTGCAAATTCTCTGTCTGATTCAGCCCTACCATTTTAAACGTTCAGAACACTGAACCCCAAGAAAGGAGGGCAGGGCTTGAACACTTAAAGGCTAGCTAGTTGTTGTGGAAGGAAACCAGCCCTTTCACACCTCCCTTCACCGTGTACTTAAGGAGGGACTGGATGGAGATAGTTCAAGGTGCCCTCAGCCACCTCTGAACAAAACCAAGTGAAAACACGTCTCATAATGTACTGCATTAACCACTTAGAATAGACGTTCTCAACCTGGAGCCCTTGGATAGGATTTGGCGGTGTTTAAATTGGTTGGGAAGAAAATTACATCCAATTTTTACTAACTAAGTGATATTTAGTGCTTCCTTTAATTATGAATATAGGTAATAACCCACAGTTTAGCAGCATCGATGACTTTGTCACAGTTATTTTTATATCACATTGTAGTTGTTGCAAGTATTTCTAAATACAGGTGACACTTATCACTACTTCAGAATTATAGGAGTGTTAGCCCTGCCTCTCGATCTTGTCATTCAGTGACTGAATATAAAAACACATATACAACTGTACTTCACCTTTCCTTTTGTGACCATTTTGATAACTGTATATCAGTATAATTGGTTTCCTTTATCATATTTACTTTCTTTTATACTTAGAAACTATTCCGTAGAAGGATTCGTAGGCTTTCCCAGACTACTAAAGAGGTCTGTGCGCACAAAGAAAAAGAAAAAGACGAGGAGGAGGAGGAGCTGGATCTTCTAGCTTAGAGTGGGACAAAACCCCAAAACATGATAAAAGGCATGTATGTCTAAGAGGAATAGACCATTTGGCTCTTTGCCCCAAAGGCCTGCCATATGAAGCTCTCCATGTGGCTCTCAAATGGACTGCACAGGAGTCACCTGGGGAATCTCATTAAAATGCTGATTTTTAGTCAGCAGGTCTGGGGTGGTACCCATGAATTTGCATTTCTGTGCTCTCACGTGAAACCTGTCTGCTGGTCCATGGATCATACTGAGTAGTAAGGTTGTTAGTCTTACCAATATATGACCTCTTATCGTTTAGAATGTTTATCTTTTTTTTTTTTTTTCTTTCACCCACCTGGCACTAAGCCACAGATGGTTTTTGTAAGAGCCGATACAAGTTTATGTCACAAATTTCAGAGACGGTGTTTTCTGGCTGGCTGGCCACATTACACGCATCGTGTCATCATCAGAAGAGCAAATATCTACAAGAAGCTTGAAAGCAAAAAGCTGTGCCACTAGCCCAAATAATTAGCACAAAGATTGTTAGCACCCTCTTCCGGGTAGTCTGATGGGTTTTCCTGGTACGGGATTTCAACAAGAATATACAGCTGGTGTTATTAAACAAAGAGATTTTAAAATCAAACTGAATAACCATATTTCCTGCCCTCTTGGGAAGGCCAAAGATTCACAATAGAGGATTTAAAACTAGGCTCTGTGCATTGTTCCCAGCTTAGCTAAGTGTGGGCTTGATTAGGCAAATGGCCTTTATATTTTCACATTTCCTATCATTGGAAACATCTGTGCAGAGGAAAGATGGTTATCACAGCATTCGACCATTGTCGCAGGTTAGTGCTCCCTAGTGGCCTATTCTAAACCCTTTCTTAGGGCTTTTGTTTCCCAAAACAAATTGGCAAACATCTGGTCTACCAACCCAACATTTCATACTGTATCCACAGCCACACTTCACTTTTGGTCTCGGCTAATCACTAATTCATGCCCTAGTTCTTTAAAGAAGGGGACCCAAGGCTCCTCTTTTGGCCAGTCTCTGGACAGCTCATTTCTCTGGTTATTCATATAATTCTTTCTGAACTCACTCAATGGCCCAATCTCATAAGTGAAAGCAACTTGTCTCAACCACAAAATATGAGACAGTTTCAGAATTGAAAATGAGGGAATTAAAGCAGACATTGTAGGATGGCCTGGGCAAGGGTGACTATTTTCAAGAAATAAAATGGGTCATCCATAATACTCCTCCTCTGATCCAGCTGCCAGGTCCTTAGTAACTCAAATCTCTGTTACCACAGCCTCAGCCCAAGCATCATCTCTTGCCACCCTCCACGTGGACCCAGGGTCCTCTATGTTATGTTCTCTGATTCTGCCAGTACCCTGCTAAAATTTTTCATGGTCCTTCAGGGCCTGCAGTTAAGGGTTGTCCCTTAATGAAGCATCTCCTTCCCTTCATTTCTTCCACTCTTCATGTCTAGTCATCCCAAACTTCTGACAGTTCCCCAAAGGCCCCACATTCCTATAATCATTTACTCATGTGACAAACTGTTCTCTTTGCCTGAAATGTTCCCTGCGCCCATCTGTCTAAAAAAAAAAAAAAGAATCCCTGAGTTAAGGTGTTTTTGGTGAAAAGCCTTTGTTCACTAAGGAAAATTGTTTTTCCCTTGTGCCTGTCTTGTTCACAATGTCACTGTGACGCTCATTGCAGTGCTGCATGGTTCATTCCCTGTCTATAGGACACTTTGCTAAATGTTTAGCCAGTGGAGCACTGGGTTTGGTTTGATTCCTCTTATTCTCAGATGCTAGCACAGTGCCTGGCACACAGGAGGCACTTTACCAATGCCAGTTAAATGGTTGATTGATTATTTAGCTGATTTATTTTCTTTCTCTTTTTTTTTAACTGAAAAAAGATAGCACATAGAACAGAATACAACAATGTTGGCATGTCCACAGATATATAAAATAAGGATCTGGGTCATTGTTAGCATTATGAAAAGATGTAGGAATGTTTGTAAAAGAACATCTGAGCAGTGATATTCCATTTTCTGCCTGACATTACTAAACAGAAAAATTTCAGTTGACCTTCAAGCATTATTTATTCTCTCCAAAGATGTCTAGGCTTCATGTGTACATAGGCATGTAGAATTTTGGAGAGGGCAATATGATCATATTATTATTACTCAGATGGTTTTGATTATTATCTTTCTCTATAGTCACAGATGAAAGTCCTATAGATGAGATACTTGCCTGAGACAAAAAAATCCTTTTACTTTGTGTTTGCTTTATACAAGAAAGAAATTATCCATTCTTGTTTAGTCTCTGTGATCAGTTATTATTCCCCATGATTTCAGTGTACTAGTCTGTTTTGTGTTGCTACAACATAATACCCGACACTGGGTAATTTGTAAAGAACAGAGGTTTATTTGGCTTCTGATGCTGAGATGGCTGCATCTGGTGCAGGCCTCAGGCTGCTTCTACTAATGGTGGGAATTGGCAGGCAGCCAGTGGGTACAAGCAGATCACATGGCAAGAAGAAGCAAGAGAGACAGAGGGGAGGTGCCAGGGTCTTTTAAACAACCAGCTCTCATGAGAACTAATAGAGCGAGAACTCACTCACTACCCCCACTATGCATTAATCCGTGCATGAGAGATCCGCCCCCATGACTCAAACAGCTTCCAACACTGCCACATTGGGGATCAGATTTCCACATGAGTTCTGGGAGGACAACACATCAAAACTCCATCATTCAGCAACTAAAGGTTTTTCTTAGTGGTTAAAAAATATTTCCAAATTATAAATTTTTCCCTTGATTATGCCCTTTTTTCCTGTCTTTTTAAATTTGATTGGTTTGTGGGATTAGGTATTCTCACCGGATGAGTCAGTTAAGAGGGAAGACATTTGAATGGGTGCAGCATTCTTGGCCTGAACAAAATGAAATATCAGAAGAAAAGCTCTACAGTAGTAAGCTTTTTATGAAAAAGGAAACTTTTATGAAATGGTAAAACTTAGACTTTAATGGGGCTAAGTTTATGTTCTGTTTTCAACTGAGTCACTGGTACATCTGGAATTAGCTTCAATTCCCTTAGTTGACTTAAAATATAGTCACACTGGCCAACTACATAGTCTCTCAGCACTTTGGTGTTCCCAGTTTTAAACATGGTTGACAATACCAGTCCTTTCTCTTGTTGATAGAAATCAGCTAGCTCCAAGGAATGAAATAAGTTGACTTAAAACATTTCATCAGATTCATGGATAGTTTAAAATATAGATACAAAAATATGTGAGCTGGTTGACCTGTGTTCCAAGGATATGACAGTGGGATACCATTTGGTGATGGCTGATAGGTTTTTTTTTTTTTCCCCTAGGTTACATAGAAAATATATAATATCACACTTCATTATTTATCCCCATAAATAGACTTGGATGGATATGATTTCATAATCCGAATGGTTGATCATGTTAATAATAGCAATTCTACCATTAAAGTCAGAGTTACACATTCTAGATTTACGGTATTCTGTATTTGTCAAAATTTGCCCTGTATCTTTATATAAAGTAGCTTTCCTTTGGAGACAGCTCATGGAATTTCCATATTTGAGGCCCATCGTTATTCCTAAGAATTAGGTCATTGCTTGTTTTGTTTTTAGTTTCTTCTTTCTTAATGTCTTCACTCTTGTTAACCAAGAGTTCATAGAAAGAAGAAAAGAAAATTGAGTAGGGGATGTCTTTTCCTATTGCATCTTCAGCTCAGCAGGAAAGCTCAAACTTTGTAAGAAGGTGTTTGATATAAAAAAAAAAAGTTCATCCTATTGACACGTCTTCAGGCATCTGGTCTTCACATGGTTGCTTGACCCACGCCCAACCCATCTCTCTCTATGTATGACCTTCTTGTTTCTTTTATTGTTGCTATTTCTTTTCTTCTCTGCTCCTATTCATTTATTTCTGCAAAGCAGTTCTGTAGAGCATGTCACTTAACTGTCACAGTCAAATTTCTCTGTGGTAATAATAAAAAAGCCACCTATATAGCAAGAGAAATATTTTATAAGTATGTTATAAGTCAACTATTCTAAAAAGAGTTTCCTCTGGGGGTATTTTTGCAAATGTCTTACAGTTTTTTGGTTTTTTGCTTGTTTTTTGTTTGCTCATTTATTTGGGGGCTTATATATGAACTCAGTGCTAGTTTTGTTACTCCACTCATTTTTAAAGAGTGATACCTTCATGCATATCCCCACCATGTTTTTTTTCTCTTGAGGGTTGTAATCTTTTCTGGTTCGAAGATAGGGATAGCAATTAAGTTGTCGCTTCATTGTCTCCTCATGAAGGTAACATTTGCTTTATTGGTGTTGATTGACCATCCATGAGAAAGACCAACACCAAATTTTAGCTATCAGTTATATTCAGAACAGAAATACTAGAGAAGATTCAGAAGGGGGCAATGCTGACTATGAAAGCACAAGAAAGTAGGACTTATAACGGAAGATCAGAGCAATTGGAGTCCCTTTATCTGATCAGGAGGTGTGGTAGAGCATGAAGACCTTTCAAAGATGTAGCTAAACAGAGTTCTTGGGAAGTTAGAACAATGAAAGGAGAAACAGTTAAGATCTCTAGAATTTTTGACTCAAAAGAAAAACAGAGATCTGATAGATAATTTTTTATGTGATTTAGGAGTGACACTAAGTTAGAGAGGAATGGTAGATTAGCCAGTCTGTTTTCATGAAGATCAAATGAGAAGAATTTTATTTTGTGCTGCAGTGTGAGAGATTTAGGCCAACTCTTGGAATCATTTCAGGACACTGAGGTTTTTAAGCATTGGATTAAGCATAAGTTTATTATCATTTGCAAAGACCTAGATAGGAAAAAAATGAAAACACTCTCTGAAGTTTGGGGGAAAAGTAATGTCTTTAATCTGATTGATAAAATATGCCCTATTCAATGGCAAGAGGTGGGAAGAAAAGATACGACAGGTGTTCTTACTGTTTGACAATTCTAGATAGTTGATGAAAGCAGGTAGTGGGAAAGGAGGGCCCCAAATTAAACCCACGCCTGGTACATGGTTGGGTTTCACATGACTCTGAAAATATCTAGAAGCTTGGTTGAAAGGGCTGTCCAAATTATATTTGCATCTCAGAAATTAGGGGAGAGAAAGAGAGAAAAAAAGGAGACAAATTTAGCCCACTAGCCAAACCTCAATCAATAGACATGAACAGAAGACTCCATAGAAGTTATACAATTGTCTCTCCTAACTGTTCCTAGACACAGACCCCAAAAGTCTTAAATCTAGAAAAGTGAGATAATATGTATGGAGTTAGCAGGCAGAATGAGGCCAAAAATAAAGGCCTAAACAGTTATTGTCATTAAAATTTCTTTGGGATGTTGAGCCCTCAATAAAACTACCATGAGATCGCATGTCTAAATGTGATACAAAACAGGGATGAACACGAGGTTCCCATTTCTGCACAAAATAGTCATGGCAATAGCATCCTGAGTAATCCAGCATATACCACTTTGGCATGTTGAGGGTTCCAGAATCTTCAAGACACCAAGGGTGTCTGATAGAGTCAGGGCTACCAGCAAAGGTGGAAGTGCTGAGAGGGAGGTGACCACAATGAGTAGCAGTGGCAGTCATTTCTTGGCTGCTCATCAGGCAGCTGAGTTCTTAGGCATCCGATGTCAAGGAAAGTTGAGACTTCTGAGGAAGCACATGTGAGACACTCTGGAAGATGTCTTAAAATCACTGCAAAATTGTTGTCAATTTTATCTGTAGGTGGGATGGGAGTGAAACATAGTGTTTATGTTACTCCAGTTGTGCACCGGGCTATTCTGGATGAAGAAACATTGGTTCATATAAAAAAAAATTCGAGTCATGACAATCCCATGAAATTTTAAGGTAAGAGTTGATCCTGACCAGTTGCAATAGAGTCAGAAACAAAACAGAGAAAATATTCATGTATTCATGGGGGAGGGCAATGGTCAGACTTGAGAAATAGCCTTTTTAATTATGATTATCATCTGCTATTTACCTATAGCTATATACATATATGCCAAGCATTGTATTTGAATGCTTTGTATTTTAGATGCATTCTCTCCTTTAACCCTCACAATAACCCTATAACTATTATTGTATCTGTTATGATCCTTTGGGAGGTAATTACAGAAGGCCTAGCTAAAATTGGTGTAACATTAAGGACCATTATTGTCTCTTATAATAATAAGATGACTGAAGGCAGGGAGTGTTCAAAGCTGGTGCATTAATTCATAAATGACTTTAAGGACCCAGGGTCTGTGCAGGTCTCTACTATGTCATCCTTATTATATTCGCTTCTTTCTCAGCCTTATCTATAATAGTTGCAAGGTGGCTGTGGTCCTTATAGGTACAATTACTGGCAAAGAAAAGAAGAGTTTTCTCCCTTGCTTCTCAGAGGTTTCTAAACAGGCTTTTCCTGTGATCTCCTTGGATTTCATTGGGTTGAATCACATGCTCAGATGATAGGCACGAAGGAAACAGGGAAAGGTGAATAATAGCACTTTTAATCTGCAGTGTGGAAGCCAGGCTCTGCCAACTAAGATGAGAAATAGGAATAGCAACTAAGTAGGTGACAATTATTTTATATGTGGGAGGAGCAGAGAGGATAAAATAAATTGCCCCAGGTCACAGAAGAATGGCTGAGCTGGGTCTAAAGTCCATGCTGTTCATGATCATGCTGTAATGTACTCACTACAGAGTCAGCCTGGGGTCTAATCATTTCTTAGGGTAATCTTGTGAATACAAGATGTAAGTATGGCCTGGGGCCCAGATATGCTCTACTGGTGTTTCTACCATCACTTCTGCTCCTCTAGTTTTGCACCAGGCAGGCTTCTGGAGAAGGCAGAGTGAAGTTTGCTGCCTGCCCTAGTTTCTCTTCCCAGCCTTCCATTTGACATCGGAATATCTCATTTCCTCTGAGTAACTGGAAAAATCCATCATTGCCATACTAAAACACATTCCATAAGTCCCTATTAAACATCAAGGAAGCCTCTTTGATTTTAAATCTTCTTTAAGTCTTCTGAAGGCTACAAGAAGGACATTTTATTAAAGAAATGAGCTTCAAAACTGTCAGAAGAATTTTCTTTGTGGTTGCCATTTCAGATTCCTTAAATCCTCATTGTTGCACTTGAAGCTTCCCTTCAGTTTTCAAATGCTCCTTTTGAGCACTGATAATTTGCCAAGACGTATCTAAGAGCTGAAAGAAAGGGAGACGGATAGTATGGTATCAGTGGTACGGTGTGTATCACAGAGTCCTGGAGGACACTCCAATGCTCAGCCTGCATCTAATGAGCAGTATTGTGCTCACACCTCAGCGATAATGTCCCAGCATTATCATCATCATAGGTCTGAGCATACCGAACACAGCCAAATAACCAGAGGAGCAGAGTTTCCAGTACAGTCTGCAGTGCCATTAACACTTTGGCTATGAAATAAAATACTGATGATCAAAGAATCAAAGTTTTCTATTTAACTGTTAGGCTATATTTGGCATTTTAGCTTAATCCAGAAAAGGTCCTCTGATGTAGTAAAGTAAGCATGGTAAAATCAGTTTCATTCACTGATAACTGTGCGACCTTGGACCTGCCACTTGTCATCTCTGAGGACCAGTTTCCTCAGTTGGTAAAAACATATGTACACCCAATAATTACGATAGGCTGGAATGAAACTTAAGAGAATATCAAGATAGTTGCTAACTATAGTGTAAATAAAATAGTAGAAATGGTCCCAAACGTATCTTATTTATGAGATCTACTTTTGCTTCCTGACATCTATATATACAAATCCTACTAATAATCATATTCCATCATTTCTGTGAGAAACATCTGCCTCTAGGATGTGATGCAAGAAAATCTGGCTCAAAATCAAATTTCGAGATAAATAATTCAGGTGAAATATATTTTAAATAATTTAAACTTTAACTAGAAAATTAACTGGAAAACAATTTTAAAACTGTTTTAATAAAGAGTTTTATCAATTTTAAAACTGTTTCAACCATCCAACAGCTATTGTTTGCATTTTAACTCCATTTTCTTTTATCTGTCAAATATCTTATTTAGACTACTTTACTAATTTTTTTTTTAATTGTAAAAAGGACAAATTTTGCCTCAGTTTGAGCAGAGGTGGAATAGGAGTCTGAATGCAAGACAGAAATCCACCCTGATCCTGGGTGTCACTGAGACGTGCTCTGGCTTAAATATTGGGGACAATTTAGGGTCTTGCAGCTGGGTGGCACATTCAGGACAGTGACAGAGAAAACACAAACTCCCCATTTAGTGGTTCCTGTTGCCCAGCTGGGAGGGTACTTGTGATGCAGAGGTCCCCTGCATTTCCATACTTGCCAAGCCCATATTTTTCCCTGGCTTTCCTGCCTCCTATGTCCACTTTTGCCCACCTGCATGTTTGAGAATAGATGCTAACTGCAGAAAAGAGGCCAAGCATTGGTCTTCAACATTGTATCAAAATTCTTTTTATTATGGAATATTATATCAAAGGGTTTTGCTACATATATTTCATTTTGCTTTAAATGTTAGGTAGGCCTTTGTATGCTTGTCTTTCTGAGAAGGCTATGACGTTTCTGAAGTCAGAAACTCTACTTTGCATTTTTATGGCCCACCTTCTCCAATGCCTAACATTAAATATAGTAGATGCGCAGGAATTGTTGGTTGAATATGGTTGATAAGTGAGCAACATAGAATTAACATTGGAAAAGGAATCGGTAATCCTGCAGTTTAATTCCAGCTCCACCCGTGATTTTCTTTATGACCTGGAAGAAGTCAATAAATGCCCATTTGATAAACAGGGATAAAAAAAGGATTATAATGCCCACTCTGGTCCACCACATGGGGATATTGCAAAGATCAAATGAGACAGTTTGTGTAAAAGCATAATTATACCAACAACATACTATAGAAATGCCACGTGGGCTAAAACTTAATAATTTTTACAAAAATGGATTCTTATCAGACTTGAGTCAGAAATCAAGCAAAGAATATCCCCTTTCACTGGGGCCATCCTGTAGCCATGACATTCCTGCCATGACTTCCCCAGCGATACCCTCTAGGGATAACTCATACAGATGATCCTCAGGGTGGTGTTAGCACTTCAATACATGTTCCATTCTATTTTCAAAGTTGAAAGCTAAAAATATTCTTGAAGAAATTATCCATAATATAACACACAGGTACCATATGTGGTTTAGAGTGTAGATAGGTCATGGAGGGAAAGAAGCCTCACAAGCCAGATAGAGTGTGTCTGAAAATGGACCCTGAAGCTTCCTGGTGCACCTCCTGCAGCTGTCTGCTCACCTGCCGAGCCTTGGTTCTCCTGCGGTCTCTGGGGACCCCTCACCCTCCACCCCACCCCAGCAGCTCAAGAGGCTCTCGCTCTCTGGCTCTCATATTCTGCACTCTCTTTCTCTTTTTCTCATTTTTTTCTCACAGGCTTTCACTGTTTTCCATTCTGTGAGATCTAGGGATACAGAAAGTGTTGTTAGAGTCAGCGCCTTGCTTCTTGCTCCTTACTTTTGGGTCATTATTAAAAAGCTACCAGCTAAAATTTCTGTATCAGGTGTATCATAGGGCTGTCATAACAAATTACCACACACTGGATAACTAAAAACAACAGAAATGTATTCTCTGCCAGTTCTGGAGGCATGAGGTACAAATTCAAGGTGTTGACGGGGATGTGCTCCTTCTGGAGGTTCCAGGGGAGAGTTCCTCATTGTTTCTTCCTGCTTCTGGTGGCTCCAGGTGTTCCTTGGCTTGTGGCTGCAGAACCCCAGACTCTGCCTCTGAGTTCGCATGCCTTTTCCTGCTCTGTTTTTTTCTTCACTTCTGGCTTGTGTTAGGACACTTATCATTGGATTTAGGACCCACCCAGTAATCCACGATGATCTCATCTCAAAATTTCTAATTACGTCTTCAAAGACTTTTTTCCAAATATGATCACATTCATAGGTTAAGGGAAGTTAGAACATGGACAAATCTTTTAGAGCCACTCAACCTACTACACTAGGCAGAGAACTTAAAAGTGAATTGGAATTTCTTAAAACTGATAGAAGCCTGCTAACTCTTCTATTGTGTATAAGTAAAATGCTCGGAACATAAATCTGAGGCAGAAAACTTCTAACTTTTTCTTAATGAATGTAAATACCCCTTTATCTAAACCCTTTGATGATGTTTTCTAGAGGATGTTATCAAAATCCAGACTACAAATGCTTTCTGTGACAATCAGAAGTGTAGAAACCTTCATTAAAAAGCTGTTTAAAGAACACAGAGGGTTTATTCACTAAAATGAATGCCGTTGCAGTGTAAGAAACAGGACTGGTTTTCTATTTTCCAGATTCCATTCAGTGTGCAGCATATTTTAGGCAGTGGAAAGGCTAGAAATCTTCATACTCAGGCTGACCAGAGTTCAGATTCTTATTCTTCTGCTTACTCAGTGTGAGACTCTAAGGCAAGTTATTTAACCTCCTTGAATCTCAGTTTCCTTAACTGTAAAAATAATCATCACAATAGATAATATTTATAGAGTGCTTACTATGTGCCAGACTCTGTTTTAAATGGTTTCACACACATTCACACTTTCCTTCTAAATTCTCATAACAGCATGATGAAAAAGTGGGGCAGATGTCTACCTGCCCATCCAATAACTCTCCTCCCTTCTCAAGTAATAAAATTCTAAATGGTCCCAGGGTCACCCAGACAGGGGCTACATTTCCTAGATTTTGCAGAAATAGCTGACTCTGAAGGAATGAGAGCTGAAGTGATATGTGTGAACTTGGCATCACTTCCCTCAAAGATAATTACTAGTTTTGCATTTTCACCAACATAACAGTGACCCAGCATCTACCATGTGGAAGGGGCGATACTCAATGGGAAGGCAGAATAACGGGTGGAAGAAATTTGTGTCTGTAGATAAATACAAGGAGAAAGATTAGCCAGGACTGCCCACTTCAAGCATATACGGGTAGTACACGATGTACATCTTCCTAAAGTCATAATTTAAAATATCTTTTTATAGGAATTTAGACTATATCCTAATTAATACAGTTGGGTATTTTATTCCCATTATACAGATGAGGAATCTGGGGTACAAAGTAGTTCGGTGACTTGCCCAATGTTACACAGCTGACAAGTGGATTCCAACCTAGCTCTACATGGTTAGTCTGACTCTTACCATATGCTCCTAACATTTGCAGTACTACTCTAACAATATCTTGAATGTTAGTTATAAGAATTAAACAAAATAATATAAATAAACCACCTAGCTTACTGTCTTCCTTACCCATACTTTATAAATGTATTTATTTATCCATTCATTCATCCATTTGTTAAAGATATTTAAGCAGATCCCATGAGCTGAGCATGAGGAATGACGAAGAAATAGTTTCTATCCTCAAAGAAGTTTATTTTATAGATATTAGATATGTAAAAATAAATCGCAATATAAAATGTTCTATGCAACATATATCAGGTACTGTTTTAGCATGGAGCAAATGATTAATTATCTAATGGCTGGAGAGAGGTCCTGAAAGGAAGTTTTTCAGATACATATGAGTGAGAAAGAGTCATTTTAAGCAAAAGAATAAAGAATAAGAATGACTCAATGCAAAATCTGCAAATATGAAACAACCCGGGGAGATGCTGAAGATATAAAAATAACTCAATAGAGTGTGATGCACAGGGCGCGCATGTGTGTGCGTGCGTGTGTGTGTGTGTGTGTGTGTGTGTGTGTGTGTGTGTGTATGCGCTCGCATGTGTGTATTTAGTGAGTTAGGAGATGAAGCTGGAGATACAGGGAGGCAAGCTCATGAAGCGCTTTGTATGCCAGACTAAGTGGTTTGGACATTATTGCATAAGCAATACAGACCCGCTAAAGATTTTCATGTAAAGGAGGTATATTATCGGACTTATGCTGCGCAGTACTCTAGTTGCAATTTGGACGATGGTTTAGAGTAGGGTGAGAGTAGAGGCAAAGAACTTGGTAAAAAAAAACCCAAAAAACTCCAAAAGTTTGTTCAAGAATAATGAGAAGCTGCTCAAAAAAAAGGTAGAAAGTAGGAGAAGATTTGAGAAATTACTTGTATATGGAGTTGGAAGAATGATTTAGGGGACGCATTTGAAAATGGAGTATAACTTTCAAAATCCTGACTCAGATGACTGTGTGAATAATGGTGCTGCCAATGAAGATAAGGTAAACAGGAGGAAGAGTGGGTTTTGTAAGAGTGGGATCCCTGGAAGAGTGGGTTCTCTGGAGAGCTCTGGGCTGTAAGAAGAGATTTAAGAGTCAAGAGATTGCATGTAGGTGATAGTTAAAGCCACAGCAGTGAATGGATGAGTGTATCTGGTTGAAAGAGAAAAAAAGACTGAAGAAAAAAAACTGGGAAGATCAATGTTTTAAAAACAAACAAAGGAAGAGACTCATGGAAAAGAGAGAGAATGGTCAGAGCTACTGACAAAAGTCCAGAGAGAATATATGCCATTAAATCAAAGGTCAGAGTCTGAAAGTAGTTCAAGGAAGTTGTCAACAGCATTAAAGGTCACAGAGAGTTCAAATAGGATTTTTTAAATGTGAATCATTTTTTTTAATCAAATATTTATTGATTCAGTACACAGTACAAATCAGATTTGGCAAGTAAGGAAATTTTCCTGAACCTTGTTTAAACGGATGGGAGTGGAGTGGTAAAAGCCAGGTTGCTTTATATCATAACATCCTATTAGTGGAAAACATAAAGTTTGACTTCAGAATTTGGGGTTTTTAGGCATGAAATAGAAAATATATCTTGGCATGTAGCTAAAGCTACAGCAACCCTAAAACTAGATCACATTATCACATTTTTACTTTCCAATTCATCAGATTAGGAGCACTATTTCATCCACTGGGTCATGCTATCTGATCTTTTTTAAAAAAAATCATCCTTGTGACAAACTTAAAGCAATTAGAAACTCCACATTGAAAACAAATGCTAAATTAGCTCAATTTTTTCATCATCCAAACCAGTCAATACAATAGATACTGCCCAAGTACTCATGAGTTAACATCTGTTTGGTAAGAGACAATAGATAACATGAATAGATGATTTTCATTTTATACGTAATATTTATCCTTTTATCTCTTCTCCATTCAAGTAGATGAATACTAATAGTTTTTGCTAAACAAAGGAGCAGAAGGTATATACCGTTGTGTGTAATAGAACTTTATAAATCTTTGCCATAATCATTAGGCTCTGGTGTCCTTATTAAGGGTGCAGGTGTATATGTGGGTGTGCACATACATGCATGCTACAGATATTTATTTGTAGTGTGATCTGATTGTACAGGGGTACCTCATAGTAACTACTGCTGGTGAGAACACAGGAACTTAGTCATCAGCCTAGGATCTAATTTGTAAGTGACTATTCTTATGCTCTTACCTTTCAGTGGGCCGTAGAGAAAAGAGTTGACCCACACAAAATAAATACACAGAGATCAAATTATATGTACAAAATCATTCCCTAAATAATAAGTAACAATGATGGTCATTTGCCAGAATATACAGGGAAGGAAAAAGAATCTGTGAAGATATCAATTTACAGCAATAGTACTGAAATGAACTTTCAGCAATACATGCCAATTAAAATAAGTCAGATATAATTATTTTAGTTAATAAATATTTATGGAGCAGCTAGCATGGGCAAGATGTCATACTGGTAAAAAATATAAAGGTCTCTACTCTCATGAAATTTAAATTAGTTAATTTTCAAATTAGTGAAGACATTTAATAGCCATGCTGGTGAGTGTGAATGAAAATTAGCATTCTCCTAAAAGGCTGGTAGAAGTGTCACTTGATGGAAAATTTCTGGAGAAAAATTTGGCAGGAATATTTCTATTCATAGGTTATAAAATGCATACTATTCAACTTGACTATTAAGCATCTAAATCATCTTAAGGAAATAGAGAAGAAACAGAGATTTACACACATGGTGGTTATTATACCGTATTTTATAAGAGGAACAGAGAGAACAAGGTCAAAATTCCCCAAATTGGGTGATTGGTTAAATACATAATGGCACAATGGACTGAAGAGCATCTTTTGAGGTCCATTTTATTTATTTTTTCCTGTGTACAATATAATGTTTTGATATACACATACACAGTGAAGTGATTACTACAGTCAAGTAAAGTAACATATATCATCTCAAATAGTCACTTTTTGCTTTTATTTTCTTTCCTTAGTTTTTCTTTTTTGTAGTAAGAGTACCTAAAATCTACTCTCTCTGAAAATTTCCAGTATGCAATGTAATATTATTAACTATAGTCCTCATGGTGTACTTTAGATCTCTAGACTTACTCATTCAAAGTGAGTGCATTTTGTATCCTTTAAAATCCATTTTTAGGGCCGAGCCCGTGGCGCACTCGGGAGAGTGCGGCACTGGGAGCGCAGCAACGCTCCCGCCGCGGGTTCGGATCCTATATAAGAATGGCCGGTGCACTCACTGGCTGAGTACCGGTCACGAAAAAAGACAAAAAAAAAAAAAAAAAAAAAAAAAAGCATTCATTAAAAAAAAAAAAAAAAATCCATTTTTAAAAGCCTATTTAATTGCATGAAAAAGTAATCATTATTAATTGCTAAGTTAAAAAAAGCAGGTTATTAGAGTCAGTATGAGCTTTTCTTTTGCAACTTTTTGTGAAATGTAAACCACATACTAAAAAATAAACAAAACAGAAATGAAGAGTTTAACAAGAATTTCTAAAGTGAATGCCCATGTCAACACGCCACAGAAAATTACCTGCATTACACTACCCACAAACGTGACCCCCTCACTCTCTCCTAGAAGTAAATACCATTTTGAATTTCACAGTAATTATTTCCTTACTTTTCATGATAATTTACTACCTAAGATGTATTCCAAAACAATGTAGTTTAATTTTGTCTATTTTTGAACTTTGTATGAATCTAATCATACTCTATTCTTCTGTGCTTTGCTTCTTTTGCTCAACACTATGTTTGTAAGATTTATTCATGCTTGTTCATAGCTGAAGTACAATGCTTTGTGTAGTTCATTGTGTAAATACACCACAATTATCATATTTATTCTGAATTCTGTTGCATATGTGCATAATTCATCAAATGTACTAAAACCTGGAAATCCTGTTTTCAAAGTTGTTTGATCAACTTTCACTCCCACAGGAACTGTATAAAAATAGCTATTATATAATATGTAGTATTACTACACAGACATAAATCACATAGGGATTTTGATTGGGTTGCATCAAATTTATAGACTAATTTGTGGATATTAATTTGTGTGGAACTTTATTTTTGTTTTATATGTACATTGGAGGAAAGCACAAACTATATATATTATATATGTTATATGTGTGTGTGCATATGTATAAAATGAATACTTTTATTTTTGTTGTTGAAGTGAGTTTGAAGGAAAATAAGAAAAAGAACTTGACCATGACAGGAAGAAGGCAGTAATTTTCTCATGAAGGACATGGAGAGGTTGAGACTGATGAGGAATACAATTGCTATTCATGTAGGAGAGAAGAAAGGAAAGAGATAAAAGATCCCACAACAAATCCGAAGATGAAAGTTCAAAGGCAACAAAAGTGAGAAAAGAGAAGGATCCAAAATGCTCTGCAGGCAAAGGGAACGTGATAGAATGAAAATGGAATAAAGTGGATACAGAGGTCATGAGGCACAGGTCTGTAATCTTGAATGAAAGAGACATGAGCATTTCCCAGAAAGGGAACCAAAGACAAGCATACGTAATGCATGTGCAGGGAGCCACAAGCCATGAAAACGTGAAGCAGCATCGGAATGGGAAGTGAATCCTGGCTGTTAATTTCACCACTGAACAGCACAATGGTGAAATGTTCTACCCTACCTGTAGTTATTTATAATCTGAGAAGGTGAGAAATGCAGTATGTGAAATGCAGTTGCTTTGTGTTTACCACTCCAGTAGGAGGAAATCTCTGGGTTGCTCAAAGTAGTTAGTTTTATGTGTTCATACCATAAGTTCCAAATGATAACCAAAGCCTTATTTTTGGCATAAGACAGAAACATTACTTTTATTGTTTCAATGGTCATTTACTTGCTTCATGGTTCCTACAAAGTATTAACATTTTGAACGCCATTGAAAAAATGCTTAACAGCTTTACAGAGATTTACTTGACATTACAAATGCACAATATTTAAAGTGTACAACTTGACACACTTTCACACATAAACACACCAATGAAAACATCAACACAATCAATATAAGGTACAAGTATCCTTATTCCTCCTCGTAATTTGTGCCTTATGGCCCTCTTTGCACTTTTCTCATCTTCAGACAAACACTGGCTTGCTTTCTGTCACTATACATTAATTGACATTTGCTAAAATTTTTATATAAATGAGATACTACAGTATGTACTTTTTGTCTGGCTATTTTCACTCAGTGTAATTAGAGAGTCATCCACATTGTTGAGTATCAATGGCTCATTCCTTTTTCTTGATGAGTTCTATTCTATTGAATAGATATACCACCATTTGTTTATCCATTCACCGGTTGACGGGCATTTGGGGAGTTTACAGTTTAGGCTACTACAAACAAAGCTGCTGTACATTCATGTACATGTGTGGATGCAGGCTTTCATTTCTCACATGTAAATCCCCAGGAGTAAAATGGCCAGGTCATATAGTAGCTGTATGTTTTTAAGAAACTTCCAAACTCTTTTCCAAAATGATTGTACCATTTTACGTTCTTACCAACAGTGTATGAGACTTCTGGTTGCTCTATATCCTACTAACACTTGGTATATTCAGGCTTTTTAATATTAGACATTTTAATAGCTGTTTTGCAGCATCTCATTTTTTTTACATTTCCATAATGACCATAGGTGTCGAGTATATTCTTGTATAGTTATATATGTTTATATGTTGGTGAAGCGTCTGTTCACGTTGTTTATCCATTTTCTATTAGGCTGTCTGTTTTTTCATTGGTAATTTTTGTCAGTGATTTATATATCCTGGTTGCAAGTCTATTATTAGATATGATTTGTGAGTACATTGTCTCAGTGTGCACTTTCTCTTTCATCATTACCATGTTAGTGTCTTTTGAATAAAAGAAATTCTCAATTTTGATGAAGTCCAATTTTTTTGAATAAGTCATAGTTCTGAAGTTATGTCCAAGAAATCTTTGTCTAACCCAAGGTGACACAGTCTTTCTTCTATGTTTTCTTTTGAAAGTTTATAAGTTTTACATCTACGCCTAGAATTCATTTTGAGTTAACTTTTGTATATGGTGCAAGGTATCTATCACAGCCTTCCTGTATTTTTTTTTTTGACATTTGAATATGTAATTGTTCCAGAACCCTTTATTGATAATGCTATTCTTTCTCCACTGAATTGCCTTTGTAACTTAAATGAAAATTAATTGACCATACCTAAGTAATTTTATTTCCGGACTCTATATTCTGTTTCATTCATTTATTTGTCCATGTTGACACCAATACAACACTGTATTGATTATTGTAGCAAAATGCATAATAAGTTTTGGAGCCAGATAGTATAAGTGCTCAAATTTTTATTTTTCAAGGTTACTATTATTTATTATTATTATTACCTTACTCTATATTCTTTACATTTTCATATGAATTTTAGAATTAGCTTGTCAATTTCTATCAAAAGAATGCCTGTTATGATTTTGACTGGGAATTTAGTGGGTTTATAGATCAATTTGGAGGAGAATTAATATTTTAAAGATAAGGAGTTTTCTGATCCATAAACATGGCCTATCTTTCTATTTATTTCAGTCTTCCTTAATTTCTCTCAGGAAGTTTTTACAGTTTTCCATGTACAAATATCATACATGTTTGTCATATTTATTTCCAAGTATTTAATATTTTGATGTATTGTAAATGACATTTTTAATTTCAATATCCAATTGTTTGTTAGTAATGTGTAAAAATGCAATTGATTCTTTATATTGATCTTGTACCCTGCACCCTTGCTGAGCTCATTTACAAGTTCTCACAGTGATTTTGTAGATTCAATTAAATTTTCTACAGAAATTATCATGCTATCTTGCAAAATAAAGACAATTTTACTTCTATTTTTCCAGTCTCGGTGTCTTTTATTTTTTCCTCCTCCTCTTTCTTCTTGTCCTTTTTTCCTTAATCCACTGGCTAGAGCTTCCAGTACAAGACTGAATAGAAGTGGTGAGAGCAGATATTTTTTCCTTTTTCCTGATTTTAGAGGAAAAGCATCCAGTCTTCTACTATTAAGTTTGATGTTACCTAAAAATTTTTTCATAGATTTTTTTTTTTTTTTTTTTTTTGGCCAGATAGAGGAATGTCTCTTTTATTCATAGTTGCTGCGGGTCTTTTTCAATAATAGATTTTGGATTTTGTCAGCTATGTTTTGTGCATCTACTGAGATGATCATACATTTTTCTTTTACAATCTGATAATATGATGAATTACATTTAAGTGTTAAATCAACTTTGCATTCCTTAGCTTAACTACATTTAGTCATTGTAAAGGTAGCCAGTGGTCCACATGACCAGACCACCTTCACTTCTGTCATCAATTGCAAGTTTGGTCCCCTAAGAGTGCACTCCATTTCAATAATTTGCTAGAAGGACTTACAGAACTGACTGAAAACTGTTATACTCATGGTTATGGTTTATTACCAGGAAAAGATGCAGATTAAAATCAGCCAAGGGAAGAGACACATGGAGCAGAATCCAGGAAAGCTGCAAGTTCCCAGTTGTTCTTTCCCAGTGGAGTCATGGAAAGAGCACGGCTCTCCAAGCAGCAATGTGTGTCAGGCAAACACATGGAGTATTGCCAGCCAAGAAAGTTCACCCAGGCCTTGGGGACCAGAGGCTCTATTGGAACTCCATCTCATAGATATGGTCAACTGCGCACATGGCTGACCTTAGCCTGCAGCCTGTCCAGAACAAATATGACATAACCAAAAGCCTTCACCTTAAATCCTATTATCACATTATATAGGTCATGGCCCAAGGCCCCCAGGTTAATAGAGATACTTTCTATCAGACAGGACAATTCACGGGTTAGAGATTACACTTCAGGAGCCAAAGGCAAAGGCCAGACCTCTCTTTGGGCAAGGGCAAATTCTTTTTCACACAGTCATAACATATTATGCTTTTTATATTGTTAAATTTGATTTGCTAAATGGTCGTTAATGATCTTTGTATCTATGATAACGAGGGGAATGAGTCTGTATTTTTCTTTTCTTGTGATATCTTTGCCTTGTTTGGATTACCAGAGTACTATTGCTAGCCCCATAAAATGAGCTAGAAAGAATTCTCATCTCTGATTTTTTGAAGAAATTTGTACACAATTGATACTATTATTATTCTTTTTTCAATTTTTAAATGTTTGGAAGAATTCTCCAGTAAAGCCATCTGGGCCTGGAATTTTTTGTGGGAAAATTTTTAACCACATATTCGGTTCTTTAATGGATATAGAACTATTAACCAAGTTATCTAGTTCTTCTTAGATGAGTTTTGGTAGTTTGTGTCTTTTGAGGAATTTGTCAGCTTCATCTAAGTGTTGAATGGATTGGCATAAAGTTGCTTATAATATTTCCTTGATATCCTTTTTAATATTTCCTGAATCTACATAGTAATTTACCCCTCTCATTCCTGATATTGGTAAAGTTGTGTATCCTGTCATTTTTTTCTAATTAGCCGGCCTAGAATTTTATCAATTTTGTTGATGTTCTCAGAGAAACTGATTTTGGTTTTTTATTAATTTACTCTATTATTTTTTTTCATTTTCTATATCAGTGCTATGATTTTATTATTTCAGTTTTTAAGGTAGAAGATGAGGTCAATGGTTTGAGATTTTCTTCTTTCCAGATGTAGGCAGTTAGTGCAATAAACTTCTTTTTAATACTGGCTTTGCCGCAGCCCACAAATCTTGAAATGCCTTTTCATCTTATTCAGTTCAATTCTTTTTTGATTTCTTATTTGACCTGTGGGTTATTTAGAAATGTTATTTAGTTTCCAAATGTTTGAGGATTTTCCAGAGATCCTTCAATTATTGATTTTATTTAACTATTTTGTAGTGAGAGAACACATTGCATGTAATTGAAATACCTTAAAATTTATTAAGATTTTTTATGGCCCAGAATATGGTCTGTCATGGTAAATATTTGATGTGCACTTGGGAGGAATGAATGTGTATTCTGTGGTTTGAGGGTGGAGAGTTCTGTAAATGTCAAACAGGTCATGAGAACAGCTTTGTTAACATCTATACTCATTGATTTTCTGTTTACTCTTTTACCACTTATTGAGAGACTGCTTTTGAAATATCCAACTACAGTTGTGCTTCTATCTATTTCTCCTTGCAGTTTTATTTGTTTTTGTTTCATATATTTTGAAGCTTTGTTTTTAGTTGCATGAATATCTAAGATTTTTATGTTCTCTTGATGAGTTCACACCCTTATCATTATGGATCGACTCTCTTTATCTCTTGTAATATCCCTTTTTCTGAAGTCTTCTTCGATATTAATATAGCCACTCCTGGTTTCTTTTGATTAGTGTTAGCATTGTCTACCGTTTTTCCATCCTTTTACTTTAAAACTACTGTCTTTTTATTTAAAATGAGGTGTTGTGGCAGCCTATAAAGTCTTGCTATTTTTCTGATCTGATAATCACCACCTTTAATTGAAATGCTTAGGTGATTTATATTTATTGCAATTATTGACAAGTATGTGTTAAAATATATCAACTTGCTATTTGTTTTCTTTTGGTCCCATCTATACTTTAATTTTTTCCCTGTCTTCTTTTGAGTGTTTTTTATGATTCTATTTTATTTGTGTCTTATTATTAGTTTTAGCTTGTGCTATTTTAGTGCTTGCTTTAAGGGTTTATAATATTCATCCTTAATTTATCAGAATCTATCTTTAAGTAAATTACAGCTTCTTCTTTGTATTAGAAACACACAAAAGTATGCACCCAATTCTCCTCTGCTGATTTTTGTACTATTGTTCTCAGACATCCTACTTTTGCAAATATTACAAACAGGCAACATTCCTGGCCCTTTATAAACTCTGGGAATTGAAACAATTCTAATTCTTTTGGGTGATTATATTCCCATCTTTGGTGGATTTCTCACAAAAATGTGCTAATCAATACCCAGCTGAAGATACAAGGGGGACTCCCTGAAGCTCTCTGGAGATTTCTCTCTCTGTGTGTGTGTGTGTGTGTGTGTGTGCAGCTTTCTCCTGTTTCGGTTCTGCCCTGCAAAGTCTACACACCTGGACCTCCCTGTGCTCCCAGCTCCATCCCCTCTACTCACAAGCACTGCTTTGCTCCATTTGGGCTATCCTTCCTTGAATCACATCCTGAACCCTCTTTTCTTTCTTGTTCCTCAGAGGTTGCTGAACATAGCTTGATGTCCAACCTCTTGGGAAACATTTTTGAATATATTTTGTCTATTTTTTTTTTTTGCCATTTTATTTGCAATAAGTCCAATCTCTGTTACCCCATCTTGGCCAGAACTTAAAGTCTCATTCAAATTTTTAATAAGAATAGCAATGCAATATTACTATGACATGTTAATATGCTAGACGCCCTTTAGGAATGATAATATATTAACTTTTTGCTATTTTGTTGACTTTTTAAAAAGTGTATGTGTTATCTCTGAACATTTTAAAGGCAAAAGGTTTTGTCATAAACAGTTGTTAAATTTTAGAAAAATTTATTCAATCAGTTAAGTTTTGGTTCAAAAAAACTGAAGCAATTCTTTGCTATTTATTGGTTTTAAATATTTTTACTTCTCATGTCCTATAGGAATCAATTTTTACTATAACAATATTATATTCTGATCTAGAATCAGTACTGTAAAAGAAGCTGTGCTGCTTCCTGAGAAGTGAACTAATATGAAGTTCAGCTCAGCAACAAAGAAGCACAATGGTAGGTACTGGGATTAAAAGGTAGTGGGGATTTAAATGATTTAAAGATATCGTCACTGACTTTAGTAAGCTTATATTCCAGTGGTCAGATATATTTATATGATCAAACCTGAACTTTGACATTTGTCACCCCAAGAAAAAACACACAATTAAGCTACCACTCCACTTACCTCCTCATCCCTTCCGGAGAATCCAAGGTACTGATCTCTCTACAGACATTGTCAGTACCCAGACTCTGAAATTTTCCTAGAGGTGGAGAGGCTAGAGAATGAATCAATCATAAATAATGAGGACCAATCATTTCAAGGTAAATAAAAGTGGATTTAATTAATTTTTCTAAATAGGAACTCTCACATAGAGGAATTAGCTACTCTGTGAAGTAATGAGCCTTCCATCACTGAAAGTACATATGTATATGTATTTTATCACCGAAACACACACACACACACACACACACACACACACACACACACACACACACACACACACTATAAAGGTACTTGAATTGAATGTTCAGCGGCATAAATAACCATTTTACTTTAGTTTCCCAACCAAGAGTCTACATCATTCAAAATTCATTCTAGGTATTTTGGGTAGAAAGAAATTTACTGCAAGGAGAAACTTACACAATTATTAGAAAGCTGAATGAATGAAGATCAACACAGAAACTTTCTAGACAACCAGAAGCTGAGAAATTTCAGCAAGACCATCATTATCTAAGTTGCCTGTGGCACCAACATGGCTGATTTCTTGTAAGATGTCTGAGAACCACAGGCAAAACCCCATGCTGGCTGTCTGCCAATGCCCACTCCCCTACTTACAACTGCCACCAGAAGATAATGGCTTCTCTTTCTCTTCTGTTTTTGAATCTCACCTAAATGCCTTTCACTGGTGAAATCTTACTAGACTCAGGCTGCAAGGACAACTGAGAAATGTAGCTTTTCATTCTTCATGCCTATACCGAACAGAGGAGAGTTCTGAAAAGCAGTAATGGTTTTAAGTATCAGCAAAGAGTATCCATCTCAAGGTCCACAGCTTTAAACACCAAGTGCAACGGATATTCATGGGAGGAAGATCAAGAACTCAAACGTATCCATTTGTTCATCATTTCAATAGCTCATCTATTAAACCATCCACCCATCCACTCATTCATCCATCCATATATGTATTCATTCCACAAACATTGAATAAAAATTCTGTGCTTGTAAAGTACTGGTGTACAGTACACAGGCAGTCCATAGGACAATGCTTTCAAACTTTTTCAAAAAAAGCTGTACACATGACAATCAAATAATGATGCAGAAGATGTCATCTGTTAGTTCCACAGGTAAGAACTAAAACTGCACATTACATCTAATATGTTTTACCACTCATGTTGGTGAATCACCACAGAGAATAGCCATATTGCAATAGAGCCGAGCCATTGTAGAACACTCAAAATTCCTCTCTATTAATTATTTGCCTACTTAGGATTCAGGAGAGATAACCTTGAGTGAGATTACTGTGGGCATCATTCATGGCTTATATTTGCATCTTTAGTATTTAACACAGTGATAGGTTTATGCTTAATCTTTAGTGAACATTGTGAAGCACTGTGTGATAAGAATTTGAACTGCTGAAAAGATCAGAATCTTTACATTAGGAAACTCATAGTCTATGTAAGGAAGACTAATTTGCTCCTGGAGTTACAACACAGTGAGCTTCATGCTGTAATAAAGGTAAGTAATAGGGAAGCCGAGTGCAGGTGCACACAGCGAAGAAGCCCCTGCCTGAGGACTTTACAGAAGGCTCCTTAGGGGCAGTGGTAATGGAAATGGACCTTGAAGAATGAAGAAGGAATTGCCCAGTGATGAGAGTGAAAGGCACAAAAGGCTGGAGAAACTGACTGTAGATGTAGACAGAGACGCAGAAGTCAGACAAGTGTGTGGCACAGGGAGCCTGAATTGCAGGGGAGCTGGAGTTACTGACCCAGGAAATGAGACTGCACAGGAGATTGGAGCCCAATTGGAAAATCTTATATGTCATGCTAAGGAGCTTGGGTTTTGTTCCCTGCTAAATGGTTTTAAACAGGGAAATGACATTATCCAATTTGCACTTTAAAAAGATAAAGCTGGTGAAAGTATAGAAATATAAATTTCCAGAGAAGGAGATTAGTAAGGAGGCAGTTGTAGTGCGATCTGTCACTTGTGCTAAGGAGCGATAGTGGGAATAGAAATGAAAGGGCAGATTCAGAGATATTTTAGAAGTGGTGCAATTGATGGGGTTAAAGGAGAGGAGGGATTATGGATAACTCTCAGTCTTCCGATGTGGGCAAATGGACTGAATCAGGTTGGGGATCCATATACATTTCCAATATCAGATCTTTAAGACCATTTTGTATGCACGAAGGCAGCATCCAGTTGATCCAATTTGATGCAACCTACTTTCCTTTCCCCTATGAAGCCTCCCCTACTCCTCATCCTCTACTCCTAAAACACACTTGGAAGAAAGACCTGACTCCCATATTCTCATTCTCCGCACGGCTCTTAGGAAGTGAGTGTTAAGTGTTATTTCTCCTTAAAAAAAACAAGCTGCTCATCCTTCACTTAAAAATTAAAAATAGAAGTAAGTGTCTTTAATTTTGAAGATCTTACCAAGTTTTAAATATTGTTACTGGTAGATGTGTTCGGACTCTGTCCACGATGGTGCTTATGAGCCTTGTCAGACTCCTGTGGCCTTTTATCACCGAGGGTGGCATTCACTTTATCTTTTTTTCCTGTGTCAGATCTTATCTATGCTATGATGACCCTTTTCTCAATTAACTTTCCATCGCCTTTGAATAGACCTGAAGATGTGATCAGGAAAAGCGAGTAGGCTGGGAGCTGCTTCATCATTGGCTCAGGTGGGCAATTAGCATTTTCAGGGACCATACCTAGGAGTCCTTGTCTCAATGGAACCACAGGCCTTCAATGGCATTCCTTTACGTTGTATGATAAACCTGGTGGGAGAAAATGAATGAATTGCTGAGAAGGATGAGAAAAGATAAGAAAAGAAGTTGTTCTTTGGCAAATTCAGAATCTGTAAGTATCCTAACAGCTGTTGAAAGTTTTTAACAGGCAGATAGAAATAGGGGTTATTAACTAAATTGCGGCTTCTGGAATGGTGTGAATTTAAACAAGGAATACTGTGAGAACTGCCTCTAATTCTCAACAGCATTCTACTAAAAATAGAGAATATAAAGGTCTTTTAAAATACATCTTCTTAAAGAAAGTTAACCAGAAAGAACTTTGAACTAAACTTTCTGAAGAAGCGAGCTCTAATCTGGACACCCTCACTACTACGAACATAATGTCCTAGCATCTTGGTTTTTCATCCCTACGATGAAGAGGTTATGCTATTAATTAAAAACTTATCTAATTCCGAAATTCTATTTTCTATCTTTCCCTTTTCCACTAGTGTTTCATTAAAAATAAAGTAAATGAAAATCAGCTGCCACCACATGGCCATCTAGAATTAAGTATCCCCACCCATTTTATATGGTCACGTTTTTTTTTTTTTTTATTTTCAAATATAAGTGAGTTTAACTAAATTTAGTGCTCATATGCCCTGCCCTCTTGTTTTTATTTTGGAGGTGAGCTTTTCTGAAAGCTTAGAACTATGTGGTGATTATTAACACCTCAGCCAACAGGTGGCGATGCAGGCCCGTGTCAACTCCACAGTCACTATGATGTCTGCTTTTTACAGTAATAGAATATCCACAACTCTGCATTTCTTCAACCTGAAATAACAGGGTCCAGAGAAATAGACTCCAATGAGTATAAACCCCGAGAATCAATACTATGTGTTAGCTGATTGCAAATGAGTCTAACTGTCGGAGAAAATGTACTGCCAGAAAAGTTTGATGCTTATATTACTTGCGCATTTTGAAAGGGTCAATCTGTATACATTAAAAGGTGATAGTCCAGCCCAGGAATGTATAGCATGATTCTATATGTGTCATAGTGGAGACCAGGAAAGGTGTTACAACTATTTAGGTATTACCCTTCATCAGCCAAATTTGCAATGCTGCCTTTTTAAATCAAAGAATCACAGCATTAGATCTGCTAGTGTCCTTGGTGATAACTGAATATAAGCAAGCTCATGTTACAGAAGGGGTAACAGAGACCCAGAAATGTCGTACGATCTCTAGAAAACCATGACTATTTAATAGCAGATCCTAAATTATAATCGAGATCTGGCCCAAGCCCACATGGTTTCTGGAGAACATTAGCTCACTGAGGGTAAGTTGTGGATTCAGGAAAATCCCTAAGCCTCATTTTCCCCATTCAATTAAATAAATAAGTAAATAAATAAGCAAATATTTGTGATTTACTTGACTTGCCTTTTATATTCCCTAAGATAGGTTACAAGCATTGGAAATTTTACTCTATGGTTGTCAGTATAAGAAATTCAGCTTGGCTAATAATTCAGTGAAACAATCTAGCAGACACCCTTTTTTGACATATTCTATAACTCCTGGACTTGTCTAGAATTCCTTTTTTCAAGATCAATAAACTAACAAAGAGTGAAGCAGTTTCAGCCTTTAATCTACAAGGAGAGAAGAGCCCGCAGTGAGGCAGCAGGGTGTATAATAAACATGTGCTTTTCCTCTCTGATTAAGAACAGCGCCTCCTCAGGGAGCGCCCAGGCTCTTGCTTGCTGCAACCAATCTGTGGCCACGACTTCCAAAAGGGACTGGTTTCGACCTCCCCTTCACCTCTGACTTTCAGCCCTGCCAACCCCTGGGATGCTGGACAGAGGGTAACAAAGACTGTCTTCACTCAGATTAATCTGTCTGTTTTCTAAATTGCTCTTGGTCAAAATGGCTTAAGCAGCTGTCCAGGAATGTTGAGGACAGACTGAAGATCTGGAGGAGTGGTTCCGTATATCATTACCCGTCTCCCTCACCTGAGAAAAAGTGACCTTTTGGGAAGTTCCTGCAAAATGTAATGCAGAAAGAGAAGATATTTGTCTGCCAAGTGCTAATTAGTAATGATAATAGCTAATACTCTATATCAGGTATATTTCTCTGCTTCTTACCACAACCTTGAGGACAGGTTTTAATAATTCCTTTACCAGCTGAGAAAACTCAGATTCAGACTAATCTTTTAAAATACATCTTATAATTTATAAGATTAAATTACTTGTTCAAAATCACAACCTTGGTAGGTAACCAGTATACTAGCTGCAAATGACTCATACTACTCTAAATGGTGAAAACAGAATTCAATTTTAAGTTTGTCTGACTCCACTGCTAGTGTTTTTTCACTAGTGAGCTGACTTAAATATGTAACCATTCCCTGGAAGCATAATAATCTAGAAGAATATGATTTTTTAAATGCTAAGCCCAGCTGTCTTATGCTAAACCATGGCTCTGTAAAATGTATTATCCCACTAATACATTTTTTTTAGTAAATCTATTGTATTCTTAATGAAGAAATATATAACAATCTAAAAACATAAAAGAAATACAGTGCATAGCCCCACTGTTCAATACAGCAGCTTTTCAAAATCAGACATCTGGGTCTGTGAAACCTGAGCGGGGAGTCTAGCTTCAAGGATCTGGGCACTGGGCACAGAGGAAAGTCAGACACTTGAAATTTAAATCCTGGCTTTTTCTTTTCTATGGAGAATCATTTTTCTGTATTTGTTCCTGAACCCACAAGTAAAAAACCAGAGCAGCCTCACTTTCCATCTCCCCTGTCTTGTGCTCCTGGGGGAAGTAGCTCACAGATGCAGGTTGTAAATATTTATATTTAAAAAAAAGTAGTGATTATATTTCAACTCAGATGTGATTCATTTGGGTGAATTAGTTTCATGATATTTTCCCTGTTTTCTTCCCAGATAAGTTCTGTAACTGTCAAGAATTTTAATGACTACATATAATAGGCAAGTTATCAGCTTAATCTAATAGGACTTTATTTTCCTCATGTGGCAACCAGGTTAGATGTAGGCACTTACCGGTATTGGTTTGGAGGCTTGAAGGTGTCACTGCTGACATTTGCAACTCTCTCAGCTTCACCTTCAGATTTGGGCATAGGATAGCTGCCCAAATAGTAGGCAAATGTCTGCATTCGAAACAGGAAGAAGAGAAAGGGTTAATACCACTTATGTCTGTCCTTTTTATTAGCAGAGCAAAAACTTTTCAGAAACATGATAGTCTACTTCTGCTTACCTCTCATGGGCCATAACTGAGCCTCATGGACACCCCTCGGGACAAAGTAGGCTGGGAAGGTGACATTTTAGCTTTCATGGCATCTAAATGAAAGGTGGCCAGGGACAAAGGGCATTGGTAGAAAGTCTGCCACACATTCCACCATGTGAGAGAATGACCCAAGTGGTATGTGGCTAGAAATGAGAGAAGGTACATGTGATCCCCAATTTAGTAGTTCTCAAATAATGGGTAATACATGCAGACTAACAGCCATGCATTTAATTCAGCAAATACTTATTAAGCTCATGTGATACACTGAAAACTACACACAGTCTGCTCATATAGAGGTTAAACTCTGTCACTAGTAATGTGCCTCCACCCAGGGTAGGCCAGCTGGTGTAATGACATCAGTAGCCTAGGGCTGCTCAAGAAAAGACCACAGGGAATGAGGATGTGTGTAGTGATGCCAGCAGCATGCTTCTCAATACCCTTCTCTCTCACAGATCTCCTCTGCTTTTCTAAAGCAAATGCTGAAAAACTGGTAGGGAGAGAAGAAATTTCAGCCTCTTCTTTGGCTTCACAGTTCACTTCTTCCCTACTTCCTTGCAATGGGAGAAGAATCACTAGTATAATTGTTCAGAGGTTAAAATGTTAAAGGGTCATGATTTCTAGTGGGAAAGGAAAATACATCTTAAATAGGTCCTGCAGATCTGTTTAAGAAGTGCAGGTTCCTCTTTTCAGCCCACCTGCTGTTTATGGCTGTATGGGAAATTTTAAGCCAGATATTTAGCATAGACATGGCCATATTGTTCTCCCCGTGTACTTAATTTCCTTCCTGTGTAAGACCATCCCCAATAGTACAGAATCCCAACATCTAGGTTTAGAAAAAGATAGGAGACGGGGAGAATTTCAAGATGGCGGTGGCTGCGGCGGTCGGTGCGGAGTAGCTGAAAAGGCAGCCACTGGGCCTCAGGCAGCCGGGAAACTTGTGGACCTTACTCTTGCCATCTCTTAAGGGAAGAACACTGCTGGTGGCCGGTCGTGGGGGCTGACCGCCACTTTGCCCTCGGAAGGAGAGGCTGCCTCATTTACAGGCAACAGCTTTGAAGTATGGAACAAGAGAAGAACTGTTTTGTAGCTGCAAAAGCGAGTCTCTAAACAGGGAACATGGTGCCAGGGCTGCTGTGGATGCAGCCAGGATCCCAGAGGCCAGGGCTGCGCTGAAGGTGGCCAGCTACCCTATTCATGATTTGGGGTTTCAGGCTGGAATAAAAGAAGATTCCTGGGAGCGCCCGAGCCACGCCACGGGACCGAGCAAGCAGCCCAAGGCGGCGAAAACCGAGAACGGGGAAGGTGACAAACCAGAGGCAGAGAGTGAGTGCCGGACCTGGCACAGCCCTGTGAGTGACCCCTGACCCGGCCCTGCTCGGGGGGCTGACGCCCACCTGGCTTCCGCCTGCATCACCGGGCCACTCACCGCCCCGGGGCTGCCTCCATTTTCTCAGGTGGTGGCAGCTCCGGCTCGCCTCGGCTCCTCACTGAGCCTTCCCACTTGCTTGCCCCGGCACGGGGCTTCGCAGGGCCTGCGGGCTGGCCTCCCCTCCCAAACCCTCCGCAGTTCTCTGGCGGGACTGGTGGCGTGGGGCATCCCCGGCCAGTGTCGGGACGGCAAGGAAGTACAGGCGGGGCGACTGTCACTCCACCACACCCTGGGCTCTAGCCCCTGGTAAACTTCCTGTTACTGGGAGGCAGATAACATCTCTGCAGCCACCAGTTCGGAAGAACGCCTAACCAATTTCTGGTTGGGAATAGTGTGGTAGGAAAGTTCCCAAGTCCACTTAAACCTGCCGGAGAGCTGACTGCAGGTGGGCACTGGACTTGGTTCGTACGGGGGGATACAAAGGTGAACTGTGTGCTGCGGGCTCCTCGCCTGAGGAGCTCATGCTCTGGTGTGGGAGATAAGACAAGTACACAAATAACCATGATACCAGGAGGAAGGTGATAAGTCCCGAGAAAGATCTACACAGTGCTACAAAGGCACCCAGAGAGACAGGTCGTCTGTGCCTAGCAGAAACCTGGTAGACTTCCTGGGCAAGGTGGTGCCGAGCAGGGTCTTGAAGGCCCAGCTGATAGACGAGGGTCGCAGAAGACACATCCCAGCCCAGCCCAGTGCTCAAAGAGCGGGGAGATGTGTGGCCAGGGAGGCGGAGACTTGACAGAAACCACACACACTGTGGGGTCACCACTGCACGATCCAACAGCCCGGGCCAGAGCACACGGAACAGGGAGAAGTCCTGCACAGGAAGTGAAAGTTCAACAGAGATCACACACCCTGAGGTACGTGATCCACCAGCCCAGCAGAGTCCAAGCTGACCAGAAAGGTGGCTCCCCGGAGAGGCCCAAGACCCAAGGCAACCATACACACAAGGCACTAGAAGCCAACTGAGCAGTCACAGAGGTAGCTATACCAAATTGGCAACCACAGCAACATCTTAGTTAGTCAATAGTCTCAAACTGGTGGACTGTGAAACCCCCTGCCACAATGAATAAACATCAAAAAAAAGATACCAGAAATACAAAAAATCAAGAAAGTACACCACCAAAAGTTAATAAATCTCAAACTCTAGATCCTATAAAACAAGAAGCCCTTGATATGACTGACAAGGAATTTCGAGTGATAATTCAAAGGAAACTGAATGAGATACAAGAAAACTCAGCTAGACATCATGATGAAATGAGGAAAAGTATACAGGACCTGAAAGAGGAAATGTACAAAGAAATCAATGTCCTGAAAAAAAATGTAGCAGAACTTGCTGAACTGAAGAAGTTATTCAGCGAAATAAAAAACACAATGGAGAGTTTAACCAGCAGGCTTGTCGAAGTTGAAGAGAGAACCTCTGAACTTGAAGACGGGCTGTTTGAAATAACACAAGCAGACAAAAAGAAAGAGAAAAAAGAATCAAAGATATTGAAGAAAATCTGAGAGAGATATCAGACAACCTTAAGCGCTCAAATATCCGAGTCATGGGTATCCCAGAAGGGGAGGAAAATGGAGATTACATTGAAAACATATACAACAAAATAGTGGCAGAAAACTTCCCAGGTATAGGAAAAATCACAGATCTTCAGGTCCAGGAAGCTCAACGATCTCCAAACGTATTCAACCCAAAAAGGCCTTCTCCAAGACATGTTACAGTCAAATTGGCAAAACTCAGAGACAAAGAGAGAATCTTAAAAGCTGCAAGAGAGAAGCGTCAAATCACCTATAAGGGAGCCCCAATTAGGCTAACATCAGACTTTTCATCACAAACCCTAAAAGCCAGAAAGGAGTGGGATGATATATTCATAATACTAAAAGACAAAGATTGCCAGCCAAGAATACTCTACCCTGCAAGGCTATCCTTCCGAAATGAGGGGCAAATAGTATATTTCTCAGACAAACAAAAACTGTGGGAGTTCACTACCACACGACCACCCTTACAAGAAATCCTCAAGGGAGTACTGGGTTTGGTTCCTGAAAACTAACTACCACTGCCATAAAAACCCAAGAAACATCAAAACCCACTAGTATAATAAAAATGGCATTCGTGAAGAGAAAACAAACAAACTAAAACACTATCTACAACCTAAGGAACCAAGAAACACAGAAACCAAACAGTAAATCAGAAAGCAAGGAACAAAAGACACCTAAGACAACCAAACAACCAATAAAATGCTAGGAATAAATCAACACCTTTCAATAATAACTCTTAATGTAAAAGGCTTAAATTCCCCAATCAAAAGACACAGACTGGCTGACTGGATCAGAAAGGGGGACCCAACTATATGCTGCCTACAAGAGACCCACCTCACCCATCAAGATTCACATAGACTAAGAGTGAAAGGATGGAAAAAGATTTACCATGCAAACAGAAAAGAAAAACGAGCTGGAGTAGCTATTCTTATATCTGACAAAATAGACTTTAAACTAAAAATCATAAAAAGAGACAATGAGGGACACTACTTAATGATAAAAGGACTGATCCATCAAGAAGACATAACAATCATAAATATGTACGCACCCAATGTTGGAGCAGCCAGATTTATAAAACAAACTCTATTAGACCTAAAGAAGGAAATAGACACTAATACCATAATAGCAGGGGACCTGAACACCCCACTGTCAATATTAGACAGATCATCTAGGCAAAGAATCAGTAGAGAAACACAAGATCTAAACAAGACTCTAGACCAATTGGACTTGGCAGATATCTACAGAACATTCCATCCAACAACCTCAGAATATTCATTCTTCCCATTAGCACACGGATCGTTCTCCAGGACAGATCACATATTAGGTCACAAATCAAGTCTCAATAAATTCAAAAAAATTGGAATTATCCCATGTATTTTCTCAGACCACAATGGATTAAAACTAGAAATTAATAACAAATGAAACTCTGGAAACTATACAAACACATGGAAATTAAACAGCATTCTACTGAATGACATATGGGTCCAAGAAGAAATCAAGCAGGAAATCAAAAAATTTATTGAAACTAATGAAAATAATGATACATCATACCAAAACCTGTGGGATACTGCAAAAGCAGTATTAAGGGGGAAATTTATTGCATTAAATGCTCACCTCAGAAGAATGGAAAGATGGCAAGTGAACAGCCTAACACTTCACCTTAAAGAACTAGAAAAACAAGAACAATCCAATCCTAAAGTTAGCAGACAGAAAGAAATCATTAAGATCAGAGCAGAACTGAATGAAATTGAAACCCAAAAAACAATTCAAAAGATCAATGAATCAAAAAGTTGGTTTTTTGAAAAGATAAATAAAATTGACAAACCATTAGCATGGCTAACAAAAAAAAGAAGAGAGAAGACTCAAATAACAAAAATTAGAAATGAAAAAGGTGATATTACAACTGATTCAGCTGAAATACAAGGAATCATTCGAGACTCCTATAAACAAATATACGCCAACAAATTTGAAAATCTGGAGGAAATGGATAAATTTCTGGACACACACAAGTTCCCAAAACTGAACCATGAAGACATAGAAAAGTTGAACAGACCAATAACAATAAAGGAGATTGAAGCTGTTATCAGAAGGCTCCCAACAAAGAAAAGTCCAGGACCAGATGAATTCACAGCAGAATTTTACCAAACATTCAAAGAGGAATTGACACCGATTCTTTACAAACTATTCCAAAATATTGAAACAGACGCAAATCTCCCAAACTCATTCTATGAAGCAAACATCATCCTGATACCAAAACCAGGTAAAGATATAACCAAAAAAGAAAACTACAGGCCAATATCCTTGATGAATATAGATGCAAAAATCCTCACTAATATACTAGCAAACGGAATACAGCAACACATACGTAAAATTATTCACCATGATCAAGTGGGATTCATCCCAGGGATGCAAGGTTGGTTCAACATACGCAAATCAATAAATGTGATACACCATATCAATAAACTCAAACACAAGGACCATATCTTCATCTCTATAGATGCTGAAAAAGCATTCGGTAAATTTCAGCACTCATTCACGACAAGACCCTCTGTAAGTTAGGTATAGAGGGAAAGTTCTCAACATAATTAAAGCCATATATGACATACCCACTGCCAATATCATCCTGAATGGGGAAAAACTGAAAGCTTTTCCTTTAAGAACAGGAACTAGACAAGGAGGCCCACTCTCACCACTCCTTTTCAACAGTCTTGTAATAGTCTTCAACATAGCCAGAGTAATCAGAGAAGAGAAGGAAATGAAGGGCATCCAGATTGGAAAAGATGAAGTCAAACTGTCCCTGTTTGCAGATGACATGATCCTATATATCAAACAGCCTAAAACCTCTACAAAAAAACTCTTGGAACTGATAAATGATTTCAGCACAGTTGCAGGATACAAAATCAACACACAAAAATCAGTAGCATTTCTTTTCTCCAACAGTGAACATGAAGAACGAGAAATCAAGAAAGCCTGCCCATTTACAATAGCCACCCAAAAAATAAAATACTTAGGAATTGAGTTAACCAAGGAGGAGAAAAATCTCTATAATGAGAACTACAAACCACTGCTGAGAGAAATTAGAGAGGATACATGAAGATGAAAGATATCCCATGCTCTTGGATTGGAAGAATCAACATAGTGAAAATGTCCATACTACCCAAAGTGATATACAAATTCAATGCAATTCCCATCAAAATTCCAAAGACATTTTTCTCAGAAATGGAAAAAACTATCCAGACATTTATATGGAACAATAAAAGACCACGCATAGCCAAAGCAATGCTGAGCAAAAAAAATAAAGCTGGAGGCATAACACTACCTGACTTTAAGCTCTACTACAAAGCTATAATAACCAAAACAGTATGGTACTGGCATAAAAACAGACACACTGACCAATGGAATAGAATAGAGAATCCATAAATCAACCCACACACTTACTGCCATCTGATCTTTGACAAAGGCACCAAGCCTATTCACTGGCGAAGGGACTGCCTCTTCAGCAAATGGTGCTGGGATAACTGGATATCCACATGCAGGAGAATGAAACTAGATCCATACCTCTCACCGTATACTAAAATCAACTCAAAATGGATTAAGGATTTAAATATACACCATGAAACAATAAAACTTCTTAAAGAAAACATAGGAGAAACACTTCAGGAAATAGGACTGGGCACAGACTTCATCAATACGACCCCAAAAGCACGGGCAACCAAAGGAAAAAGAAACAAATGGGATTATATCAAACTAAAAAGCTTCTGTACAGCAAAAGAAACAATTAACAGAGTTAAAAGACAACCAACAGAGTGGGAGAAAATATTTGCAAAATATACATCTGACAAAGGATTAATATCCAGAATATATAAGGAACTCAAACAACTGTACAAGAAGAAAACAAGCAACCCAATTAAAAAATGGGCAAAAGAGCTAAATAGGCATTTCTCTAAGGAAGATATACAAATGGCCAACAGACATATGAAAAAATGCTCAACATCACTCAGCATCCGGGAAATGCAAATCAAAACCACATTGAGATACCATCTAACCCCAGTTAGGATGGCTAAAATCCAAAAGACTCTGAACGATAAATGCTGGCGAGGTTGTGGAAAAAAAGGAACTCTCATACATTGTTGGTGGGACTGCAAAATGGTGCAGCCTCTATGGAAAATGGTATGGAGGTTCCTCAAACAATTGCAGATAGATCTACCATACGACCCAGCTATCCCACTGTTGGGAATATACCCAGAGGAATGGAAATCATCAAGTCAAAGGTATACCTGTTCCCCAATGTTCATCGCAGCACTCTTTACAATAGCCAAGAGTTGGAACCAGCCCAAATGCCCATCATCGGATGAGTGGATACGGAAAATGTGGTACATCTACACAATGGAATACTACTCAGCTATAAAAACAAATGAAATACTGCCATTTGCAACAACATAGATGGACCTTGAGAGAATTATATTAAGTGAAACAAGTCAGGCACAGAAAGAGAAATACCACATGTTCTCACTTATTGGAGGGAGCTAAAAATTAATATATAAATTCACACACACACACACACACACACACACACACACACAAACCGGGGGGGGGGGGGAGAAGATATAACAACCACAACTACTTGAAGTTGATATGACAATCAAACAGAAAGGACATTGTTGGGGGGAAGGGGGGGAGGGAGAAGGGAGGGAGGTTTTGGTGAGGGGGAGCAATAATCAGCCACAATGTATATCGACAAAATAAAACTTAAAAAAAAAAAAAAAAGAAAAAGAAATGGTAAAAACTATCCAGACATTTACATGGAATAATAAAAGACCACGCATAGCCAAAGCAATGCTGAGCAAGAAAAATAAAGCTGGAGGCATAACACTACCTGACTTTAAGCTATACTACAAAGCTATAATAACCAAAACAGTATGGTACTGGCATAAAAACAGACACACTGATCCATGGTATAGAATAGAGAATCCAGAAATCAACTCACACACTTACTGCCATCTGATCTTTGACAAAGGCAGCAAGCCTATTCACTGGCGAAGGGACTGCCTCTTCAGCAAATGGTGCTGGGATAACTGGATATCCATATGCAGGAGAATGAAACTAGACCCATACCTCTCACCGTATACTAAAATCAACTCAAAATGGATTAAGGATTTAAATATACACCATGAAACAATAAAACTTCTTAAAGAAAACATAGGAGAAACACTTCAGGAAATAGGACTGGGCACAGACTTCATGATTAAGACCCCAAAAGCATGGGCAACCAAAGAAAAATAAACAAATGGGATTATATCAAACTAAAAAGCTTCTGCACAGCAAAAGAAACAATTAACAGAGTTAAAAGACAACCAACAGAGTGGGAGAAAATATTTGCAAAATATACATCTGACAAAGGATTAATATCCAGAATATATAAGGAACTCAAACAACTGTACAAGAAAAAAACAAGCAACCCAATTAAAAAATGGGCAAAAGAGCTAAGTAGGCATTTCTCTAAGGAAGATATACAAATGGCCAACAGACATATGAAAAAATGCTCAACATCACTCAGCATCCGGGAAATGCAAATCAAACCACACTGAGATTCCATCTAACCCCTATTAGGATGGCTAAAATCCAAAAGACTCTGAACGATAAATGCTGGCGAGGTTGTGGAAAAAAAGGAACTCTCATACATTGTTGGTGGGACTGCAAAATGGTGCAGCCTCTATGGAAAATGGTATGGAGGTTCCTCAAACAATTGCATATAGATCTACCATACGACCCAGCTATCCCACTGTTGGGAATATACCCAGAGGAATGGAAATCATCAAGTCGAAGGTATACCTGTTCCCCAATGTTCATAGCAGCACTCTTTACAATAGCCAAGAGTTGGAATCTGCTCAAATGTCCATCATCATATGAGTGGATACGGAAAATGTGGTACATCTACACAATGGAATACTACTCAGCTATAAAAACGAATGAAATACTGCCATTTGCAACAACATGGATGGACCTTGAGAGAATTATATTAAGTGAAACAAGTCAGGCACAGAAAGAGAAATACCACATGTTCTCACTTATTGGTGGGAGCTAAATGTTAATATATAATTCACACACACAGACACACACACACACACACAAAAAAAAGAAAAATGGGGGGGGAGAAGATATAACAACCACAATTACTTGAAGTTGATACGACAAGCAAACAGAAAGGACATTGTTGGGGGGGAGGAGGGAGGGAGGAGGGAGGGAGGTTTTGGTGATGGGCAACAATAATCAGGCACAATGTATATCGACAAAATAAAATTTAAAAAATAAAATAAAATAAAATAAAATAAATAAAAAATACAAAAAAAAAAGTACTTAACTGGGAAAAAAAAAAAAAAAGAAAGAAAATATAGGATACCTTCATCCTAAGTTGTATGTGCCAGCTCAGCTTTTAATGTAGACTCTTCCACTATGTGTATTAAGATTTTTACATAGTTATTAATAAAGTAAGTCTTCTTCTCTTTCTTGTATTATTTATTCTGTATGTACCTCTTCTAGGAATCCCATGGAGTGGAGATTGATACACAGGGAAGAATTAGGAGTTTGTAGGTTTCATGAACCAGGTAAGTATAGCTCCAAACCCACACCCTCACTCCAGGTAAATTTGCATGCAGGATAGTAATAGGAGAATGTAGGGGTCAGGAGACTAATCAGTATCTTGCCCCCTTTTCATACTTCTGCCTACGACTTTCTTAGATCTACCCCAAAGCATGGGAGTAGTTGATCTGGCTGATGAGAGTTGCAGGACATTGATTAGATCACAATTGCCAGCAGGCAGAGTCACTGTGCTCTCAACACTCACACACAACCCAGGAACTCAAACTCTCTGCTGCTTTTGCCTGATTTTTTCCTCTTCAGAGAGGGAAAGAGAAAAACGTCAGTGAGAATTCCCTTCAGGAATCTCCCAAACTCTAGTTCTCTTTTTTGATACTATGTATGTGTTTTAGTCTGTTTTGTGTTGCTATTACAGAAATACCTGAGACTGGGTAATTTATAAAGGACAGAGGTTTATTTGGCTCACGATTCTGGGACAGCTGCATCTGGCACGGGTCTCAGGCTGCTTCTACTCATGGTGGAAAGCAGCAGGCAGCTTGTGGGTACAAGCAGATCACATGGTGAGAGGAAACAAGAGAGAGAGAGAGGAGGTGCCAGGGTCTTTTAAACAACCAGCTCTCGTGGGAACTAATAGAGTGAGAATTCACTCGTTAATCCCCCCACCCCAGGGAGAGCATTAATCCATTCATGAGGGATCTGCCCCCGTGACTCAATCAGTTTCCAGCACTGCCACGTTGGAGATCAAATTTCCACAGGAGTTTTGGAGGGGACAACACATCCAAACTCCATCAGTATGTAAACAGGAAAATAAACAATCTCACTGCTCACCTGTTTTCCAGTTTTCAGAGAGTAGTCTATAAGCTTCATGCTCCAAATTTACCTTTAAACCTAGAGCCCATATTGATCCATTAAGTGCATGTGCAACTATTCATAAAATTATAATTCTCACTTTTTTTTCATTGCATCCACAGGATTCAACCATTCCTGCATGCCCAATTATAGTGCCACCAAAATCTCTTCTTAAGACTTGAACACAATCTAATAATAACAGTATCAACTGGTAATTATTGAATGCCTGCTATGCGCAAGATACTGTCTTAGGTGCTTTATTTACTGCTTTTCTTAATTGTGCATCTAGAGTCATCCCCATCCACTCCCTCGTATTCCCCAAATACGGCACCTTTTTATTGTGATCTGGGATCTGTTTGAAAGCATACAAGTCATGGGATTCAATAAACTTAAAGATTCCTGGGAAGCCCTAATTTTAAATATGTAAATGGGGATGCAATGACTCCTTAATTATGCATGCAGGGCCCATCACAACCTGGCATTAATGTATTCGCCAAAAATTAAAGAAAAATAAAACACTTATTTTCTCAAAAATGAACCTTTTTCTCCAGTCAAAATTTTCTCATTGTTCTTCCCAAATGCCTCCCTTGTGTACACACTCATACCCTTCTTTCTTCCCAGTTGCTTTCCTGCCCTTTTCTATTTTTCTGTATTCTGCTCATTTTCCAAGACTCACTTTAAGATAGCATCTCTTCTGAAAATCATTATTTGAGGCCCCATTACACAGAGATGTTTTCTGGAATTTCTAAGGTATTTAGGGTGTATAGCTTGCAAAGACTCATTTTTTATTTAGTGTAAACCAAAGTCTGGGTCTAAGCAAGTGAGACTGGAGAACTTCTATGTCAGTAGGACTTACGTAAGACTTTTGATCACTTATGTCAACGTGACTTAGTGGTTTCTTACAGGAAAACTGCCTAGGAAAGATAAGATTGTGAACCAGTAAATAACTTCACTGTTTGCTTCAGGAAATTCCTACAAATCAGTTTATCAGGAACAATGATCTTTTCACCTGGGTAAACAGCTTGTTTTGCAAACAAAAATAAATCAACACATTCTTTGAGACTTGTCTCACTGATGACCAATTCTAACCTATCGTAGTATGAGTTTTCCCCAGTTCTAGTCAGTTACCCACGTTGAAAGACCCACCTTAGACTGCTGAAGCCTAGACCCCAAAGGGCTATAAATACCCCACTTCTGACTTTCCCTTTTGAGTTGCTTTTAAAACCTTGTCAAGGTGATGTCCTTGCCAACTGTAATAAGTACCAAGAAACTTAGTTTCTCTTTCCTAACAGGTTGTCTGGTGTTATTTTGAGGAATTCAGCACTGAACTGGATGCATCTCAGTATATCTGACAAACTGAGAAAGGCTGTATATCAGAGTGCATGAAAACCAAGGAGCTTTTTCTTAGAATTTATAAGGACAGAATGAGCTTGAGATGACAAGTGTAGCAGTAATGAAGCCTTCATCAGCAGAGAGACTAATTCCTAGTTCTTGTGAAGAATCCATGAGCCCCTGACAATTCACTCTTCAGACTTTGTCCCGGAAAAAATAATACTTCTAGATAATAGGGGGATTTGAAAGCAGAGGAGAGACTAGAAAACAGCATTATCCCAGAGATCCGTTCATATCTCCACATAGCAAGGAAATTAGAGATAAGAAATATCTTCTTGAGGCATCTCAGAAAGGCCTAAGATACGGATCTACCAAGACCTACTAGAGACAGCCAACCTAACGAGAGAAAAGAGAGAAAAAGTGTTTTTCCTTGGCACCAGACATGGCACTAATCAGTGGTAGACCAGATGGGGTCTAGTGAATGGTGCAAAAAGGATGTAGTGTGAGCTGCATGGGCTGGCAGCTGGAGACCAAGTCGGAAAACACATATCTCAGTAGGTGACAGCCATGGACCAGATCTGCCTTTCTTACAGCTGCTAATGCTGTGCACACATGTCCCTTATGAAAATTAGAGACCAGCTTATGTCAGAAAGGTGCGGGGTGGGGTAGTGGAACAAAATATTTAACTGTGAATAAAATAAATTGAATAAATTTAAGGTTCTGCCACTAGGTGAAATGTGAGCTCAATTAGAAATTAATTTCAACTGTAAAATATTAAAGCCACAGAAAAATTAATTTCTATTTCTTGTAAACCTAAATTTATGGTTTCAGATTTAATAACTATAATCTAAGAAGGATAGAAAATAACAACTGGAAAAGCTGCTTATTAAAGCTCTATAAGCAATTTAGCTTTAGAATCCCTCAAGCAGAAGATACTACGTTCCCATTTAAAATGCAATTTCATCTGGTGTGGGCATCTGTAGATTTCCAGCTTCAACTATGCTGGGAAGCTGCCCTGTGGGACACTATGAATGTCTGTAGTCATCAAATGGGGTCCCTGAGAACAAAGATGTGGTGTAATATTTGATCCCTGGATGTATTTAAAGTAGGATTATAAATGTTGCTTCAGGAGGTCTTTATCAATTGTAAAAAAAAAAATCCGAAATTGTGTTTTAGTTTTGATTCTGTCTAACAAAGGAAAATAAATTAAAGATAGTAATAATAATAACTAAACAATAAGCTTAAGGCTAGCCATGAGAAACCAGGAGGCTTGTGACAACCACAGCGCATCGGGGTGAGATTGACAAGCAGTAGACCTGTGTGTGAAAGGCTTTGGTGAGGACCTTATCCTCCGGGCATGTTTAGGACAGGGTTGTGCTGAAACCATGAAAGCCAAGAGAACACCTGTTTGAATAAAGATTCCAAATCTTGGGCATTGTTTTCCTCCGGAAATCACCTATGATTATCTATTTATAGCTTCGGTAACAGGAACCAAGCTCCTCTTGTATTAACACAGAGCAGTTAATTATGAATGCCACTCGGAAATGAAATTTAATCTACCTAGTGCAGTTTCCTAGTTTACAAAGATACCAGAAAGTTAGGATGTGAAACCTACCCTCAAATAGCATGATATCTACTTTCTTTGTTTTTGTTTTGTTTTTTTTATTTTGAAATATATCATTTAGATAACAGTACCTCTACCATATTTGTTTGATTTAAAGAATAACAATAAAATAAACACTATGAACCAATTAGCCAGCTTAACAGAACACAGCCTTAAAGCTCCTCGGGTGTCTGTAGCTGATTGTTTCCTCCTATCTCCTTGTAAAGATAATTAATGTCTGGAATGTCATTAATCATTCTCCTGTTTTACTTCATAGTTTTCTATTTGTGTAAGTACCTGTAAACAATATCTCATTTCATACCTGTTTTTATGCTCACATGTTTTATAATATATTTTAACACTTATTAAATCACAGTGACTGTATTCTTCCGTGACTTTTCTTCATGTAGCATTATGTACTGATATGTACTGTATGGCTGGATGTTTGTATTGATATGTAGACCTGCAGAACTTTCATTTCCACTACTCTATAAGATTTTATTATGAAGTAAACTGCAATGTATTTATTAATGCTTTAGTCTACAGAGATTTAGGTTTATTTCATGTTTTGTTATTCAAAACAATGTACTTATGCACACTTGTATGTCTCTTTATGAAATGTGCCAAAGATAATTCGAGAGGAGAGATTTCTGGTATTGTAGAATCTGCATATGTTCGAATTTATAAATTATGCTAAATTGTTTTCCAGAGTGGCTTCTTCATTTACACTCCCATCATTGATGCACAATATTTCCCATTTATTTACTGTCTTGTCATTACTTGTTATAATGAAACTTTACTCTTTGCCAGTATAATGACTTAATATGGAGTATAATTTTCATTTTCATTTTGCATTTTCTGATTACTAGTAGAGTGCCTTATAATTTTTATATTTTTGTACTACCTTTTCTTTGAAATATTTGTTGCTATCTTTTGTTCATTTTACATTGTTTTTCTTTTTCTTATCAGCTTTAGGGGTCCTTTATATATTTTTGATAATATAGCTTCGTCGATTGTATCTGTTACAAATACATTCTCCCATCTTGTGGCTTGTGTTTTTTGTAAGGTGTCTTAATTCTAATGTGGCTGAATTTGTCAAGCTTTTCCCTTAAACTTTGTGCTTTTGGCATGTTTTTAATAAATCCTTCTCTGGTCATAAACTTTTTCACCTATATTTTTTGTCTATAAGTTTAAAGTTTGTCTTTCACTTTTAAGTACTTAACCCATTTGGAATTGACTTTTTCTTATTAATTAATTAATTTTAGTACGTATGAACCCAATTTCTTTCTTTGTTTTACATAGTCTATTGTCTCAACATACTTAGTTAACCTTTTGTTTTCTCCCCAATGATCACAGTGACAGTTCTGTCATATATTAGGTTTACTTAAATGCATTAGTCTGACCCTCTTGTGTCTTTGGTCTGTATTTTTTTCTTTGTACCAATATCAAGCTGTCTTAATTTAGATTAAGTTTTTAGCCCCGGTTGAACTAGTCATCTCACATTTTTTTTCTCCTACCTGTCTATTTTTCAGCCTGCTGTTATGCTTCAAAATAATTCTTTCTTTAAGAAACTTTATTTCCTGAGAAAACTGTCCCCCATTTATATTCCTGGCTCCTAAGAAAAGGGATTTTTTTTCAACTCTGAAAGACCACAGCCTTAGAAAAAATTATCTTACATTATTGTGAGTTATTTAATTGGCACAAATAAATCTTAAATACTGCTTTGATCTCTAAGATAGCATTTTGCTCCCAAGAGTAATTAACTCATTGTAGGCCACATCTAAGACTCCATAAATCGAAAACACTTGGCCTGGAGTCCCTTGGTGAGTTTGTATGACACATATTCTGCTTCGGTGGAGGACAGCCAAGATAAAGAACGGTGTTTCTTCTCACAAAAACACATGCCTGATTAAGATGAGATTTGGCTTATTCACAGACAGAACTAGGATACGGAACAGAGCATTTGTCACTGTACATCCAAGGATGGTCTTTAAGACCATGGCAAAATTACTTAGGTTTTCACCTCTTTATCTATATTTAGTGATTGATCAAATATAAAATCCTCAGATGTGAGCAAAAGGCTGTAGTTGAAGCTGAGATTTAAGTTGTTCCATGAAGTTTATGTATCAGAGGAGAGACTGTTTGATTGTCGACCAAGTTCTGAAAGGTTAGGATCCTTTATAGTGATCAATTTAACACACTTTAGTTTTTGGCCCTTTGGGATTTAGAAATGCGGTGTTTAGCAGCAGACAGATTGATCTTTGAGGAACAGACTCATATTTAACATGCTCACAAAGACCGATCCATGATACAGAATGCCAATTTATTAATTAACAATCATTACAGGGTTTGAAATATTTGCCAAACCAGATCTGGAACTTCTTTGTGAGCATGGAATAGATTCAATTAATTGCTGAATAAAGAATTATGAAAAACTACTGTGAACCAAAGATGATCACAGGAAGTTAGGTTACTTGCATGACTGAAAATCCTAATAATGCCAGGTGTTGCAGTCATCTACTTCTCAGTAATAAAGCACCCCAATCTCAATGGTTTAAAGCATCAGCAATCACTTATTTTGCTCACAAATCCACATTTTTGGAAGGATTCAACAGAGATTGTGCATCTGTGTTCTATGTGGCATTAGCTGGGACAGCCTGAATGCTGGAGGTGACTTGTCGCCTGGGGCTGGAATCATCTGAAGGTTTCCTCATTCACATGTCTGACAGCTGATGCTGGCTGTCTATTGTGACAGCAGCTGGGGCATTTGGCTGGGACGCCTGTCGGTGGTCCTTCTGTGTGGCTGCTTGGCTTTTTCACAGATCGTAGCTGGTTTTTAAGAGTGAATATCCAAGAGTGAAAAGGCAGAAATGCCGGGCAGTTTAGTAACCCTGGAAGTCACACTCATCACTTAAACTGTACTGTATCGGGCGAGGAAGTTGAGAAGGTCTGCCCAGGTTCAAGGGGAGGGCAAAGAGACCTCACCACTCTTTCGGAGTAGGGTCACAGTCACCTTGTGAAAAGAACATATAGGATGAGATATTTGTGGCAGTCATCATTGGAAAATACAACCTGCTATCTCAGGCTGTCAGAATCTAATGTATCCACCTCTCCACAATTAAGATATAACTGCTACTTGAGTAAACAGATGGCATTCTCAGTCTGACTTGGGGAAAAAATCAAAAAGAGCAGTTAATTTTAAATGGCTAAATTTGATACTACGGGATTGGATCTTTAGCCTTAATACTCACATTTGAAAAGTATATGGACTAGTGGGAAAGGCAGTGGATAAAATAATCGAGAGACAGAAGTATCTGTCCATACTCTGCCATTATCTGTAAAACTTTGGACAGTATCAACCTCTCTGAAAAACAGTTTGATAGTGGGTTTTCTTTTACTCTAAAATCATGTGACTTAAATATACATGTTGATTCTATCTTGTTCATTTGGTATATTTCCCTTCCTACTGTCTTTTAAGAAAATATTTATGTGGGAGAAGATTGTCAAGAAGGATGATGTTGAAGCTGCTGTGAGATATAAATTTTTAAATCTGGAATTCACTGCAAGTCTGAAAATCCTCAGGTGTCTTTGGTGTTTGGAAAAGTAACTGATTTCATGACAGCCAACTGAAGGACAGATTCAAAGAAATTTGGTCACCCACACCTTCACTAAGAACATCTTCCGTTAGAGTGACAGATAATATGAAGATGATTTAAAGAAATCAACACCATTTCTTATGAATCATCCTAAAGAAAACTGTACTACGCCTCTTTGACCTTTCAGGAGCTTGGAATTTCAGTTCATTGGTTGTTACAGATAGGGCAGTGGCAAAGGGAGAAAGTCACCTTCCTTTCAGCAGGGTTTCTCAACCTTAGGACTATTGACAATTTGGGCTAAATGATTCTTTGTTGCTGGAGGCTGTCCTGTGCATTGTAGGACATTTAGCATCTTTGGCCACTACCCACAAGATTCCAGTAGGATTCCCTTCTCCTGTTGTGATGACCAAGTCTTCAGACATCACAAATGTCTGTGGCAAAATTGTCCCTGGTGGAAAATCACTGCTTTAGTGTGTCATGCTGGGATTTTTCAGATTTTCTCTACCTATTGGTCCTAATAGATAACACAGCATTTGAAAATGCAGTGAGTGGGCCGAGCCCGTGGCGCACTTGGTAGAGTGCTGCGCTGGGAGCACGGCGACTCTCCCGCCGCGGGTTCGGATCCCATATAGGAATGGCCAGTGCGCTCACTGGCTGAGTGCTGGTCACGAAAAAGACAAAAAAAAAAAAAAAAAAAGAAAAAAAAGAAAATGCAGTGAGTCCTGTGCCATGTAACTGTTTATAACTCTGGAATCATGGATTTCAGTCATGAACTCAGCCTCTGAGATTCTGACTTAATTGATATGAGTGTCACCTAGCCAGGGTTTTGTTGTTTGTACTGTTGTTATTTATTGGTTTGTTTTCAGATTCCATGGTGACTATAATATCCTACTAGGGGTAAGAGACACTGCTTTAGAGAGAAGAGAGCATCTAATTCTGAGTTCACCTAGGTTTGTGAACATGACTGTTACCAAAGTACTAAGCAAGGGCAAACTTTGACAGAGTTCAAAGATTTTCATACAAGCAATAGTCACTCCAGGACAGACCTAGGAGTCATCCGGCTGGATGTCTTCTAAAGAAAAGGGTACAATTAGGAAGACAGACTTATCTGTGGATTCAGAAATCAATCCTAGATCTGAGGCAAAACTGGAAAGAGATCCTTATAATTAATCGGACAGAAAGCACTAATAGAGGAATTGAAATGCATAACAAACAAATGACAGAGATAAATGCTTTTGGTGGTGGTTCTTTGTGTGAGAAGGCACGGTTACTGACAGCAATTTGATGTCTATTACAATATAGATGTTACAGGAAAGGTTGAGAATGCAGATTCGTACTTAGTAACAGGGATTACTTTCAGAGGTGCTATTAATATCATTGTGCATTTGTATGACCATTATAATCAAGTAAGACCAAGATGGATTCGATAAGAGATGGCCTGAGAAAACCTCATAGCTTTTGGTACTGCACTACCAAAGATTTTCCAGTGTTTAAACTTTCAAAACAAACATTTTATTTTTCATAGGTACTAGTAAGAATTTTTTCAAGTTCAAATCAACAGAAAGATACCTTTCTCACCATGGTATTGGTTAACTTTTGCCAGTTCCCCAACCAGGTGGGAATCTCTGAGAACTGGCTGGGTTCTTGCTCCTAGAGGCAACTTAGATGGGAAAATTTTTAACATTTGGAATTTCAAAAATCATCTGGCTGAGGAGTGCAATGTTGCACAAATCTTATGAACGTCAATGGATCATGGTGGCAGGAACAGTGACATTTCAGAGGAAGAAAGGTGTGAGAGCTTTCTGGAGAATAATAAATAAGCTATTTTATATCTGTGCCTACACTGTCTGAAGTTCAATGAAATAAGTCTATCCAAAGTAGGTAATTCCACATTCTCCTTAATACCTACCCCTCTGCAAACTCCTCCCCATTCTCTCTCACTGCATCAGTTAATGCACAAATAGCAACATTAAATACATTTCTTGAGCAATGCCCCAAACTCATAAATTCCTCAAAGAAACAGAAGTCCGTGTGATAATGAAGCGAGCAGAAACACCCTACCTTTTCCCACACTTTTATAAAGGCAAAACGTGACTCACATACCAACTTCATCCTTGACAAAAGCTAATAAGTACCTATATTCCTTCAGTGGGGAAGACCAAGTAAGTCAAAGAGAAGATGGTCCCTGAAGTACAGATTTTAAAAATCACTGCAATTATTTTAAATATTATTACTATAATTATTATTAGTCAGTCATCGAAGACTTAATGGCATGAAAGAATGAAGACAGAAGTTATGTTGAATTCATATTTCCTCTCCAGAAATTTCAGGATCACATTTTTTAAACGTTATTTTTAATTCACAAATAATTATGTATATGTGTGTGTGTGTTTGTGTGTACGTACATATATGGCATACAATGTAATGTTTTGGTATAAGTTTACAATGTGGAATAATTAAATCAGGCTAATTAACAAATTCATCACCTCACATACTTATTTACTTGTGTGAAAACATTTCAAATCTACTCTGTTAGCAATTTTGAAAAATACAATACATTATTATTTATTATAGTTACCACTGTATACAATAGATCATTAAAGCTCATTCCTCCTGGCAAACTGAATTTTTGATCAACCTCTCCCCTTTCCTTATCCACAACCCTCCCCCAGCCTCTGATAACTGTCTCCTTCATTTCTGAAGGACAGCTTTGCAGGGCATAGTATTCTTAGTCAGAATTTTTTTTTTTTTTTAAGCACTTTAAATATGTCATCCCACTCACTCCCTCCTGGCTTGCAAGGATCTGTTGAGAACTCAGCTGATAGCCTTATAAAAGATCCTTTATATGTGATGAGTTTCTTCTCTCTTGCTGCTTTCAAAATTCTCTATATTTATTTGACATTTCACAATTTGATTATAACGAGTCCCAGAGTTATATTGATCTTGCTTGGGTGTCCTTTGAGCTTCCTGAATCTGTATGTCCATATCCCTCCCAAGATTTGAAAAGTTTTCAGAAAGTATTTCTTTAAATAAGCCTTCCACTTCATTGTCTCTCTCTTCTTCTTTGGGTACTCCCATAATTTGTATATTTATATGTTTGATAGTGTCCAATAGATATCTTATACTTTCTTTACTCTTTTTCAATCTTTTTTTCTTTTTGTTGCTCTAATTGGCTAATTTCAAATGACCTATCTTCAAATTTGTTAATTCTTTCTTCTGCGTAATAAAGTTTGCTGTTGAAACTCTCAGTTGAGTTTTTCAGTTCTATCACTGTATTTTTAGTATTAGAATTTGTGTTTTTTTCTATATTAAACCCATTTTATTCAAGCATTGTTTTTCTAATTTTATTTAGTTGTTTATCTTTATTTCTTATATCTCATTGAGCTTCTTTAATAGGATTATTCTGGATTCTTTTTCAACCAATATGTATATCTCCATCTCTTTGGTGTTTGTTTATTGAAGTTTTATGAGTTTATTTTGGTAGTGTCATGTTTGACTAATTCTGTGTTATTCATGGAGCCTTGCATTGGCATCTGTGCATTTAAGGAGCAAACCCCTCTTTCAGTCATGTAGGCTTGCTTCAACAAGGTAAGCCCTTTTCCTGTTAGGTCTCCAGGCTGATGGGATTGCCTCTGGAATTTCTGTTGAATGGGGTTGGATCTGGGTCATGTGGCTGTTGCTGGGTACACAGTTGAGACTACAGTTAGCAGGCCTATTTCCAGAAGTTCTAGTTAGAGTGTGTCCTATCTGGTTTCTGGGCAGACTGGAGTCGGGGGCTGGTGCTAAGATGAGAGTCTGCATTAGAGTTTGCAGACAGCAGTCCTGTTACCAGGTACACTGATGAATGTGTTTTCCTTCAGGTCTCTGGGAGAGCTCCATTGGATGGCTGTACTGCTCTGGTCTGTGAATGAATTAGGCTGGAACAGAAACACAGGATTTTTCAGGTTCACTGCCAAGATGAAGATCTTCAGGCCTGTCTCTGGGATCACAGATAGCCATGTCTCCAGTGGACTCTTGACTGAACAGGCCTCCTCTCCAACAGCAGTTGAGAAAGGGTGAAGCCAACTTATAGGGTCATTTCAAAATTCACAAAGTGACTGAGTTCAGGGCATCAGCCAGCAGGGGCACTACTGGATGTGCCTCCCTCTGGGTCTCCAGATGGGCAGAACTGCTCTCAGTTTACAGATGAGAGGAGCCAGGACCAAGACCTAGAGCCATCTGAGGATCTGCTAAGAAACAGATATTGGCAAGACTGCCACAGGGACTCAGATGAGCAAATCTCCTAGTTGAGTAGAACTGCTTCTAGACCACAGCTGAGAGGGGAGAAACTGAGCTTCAGGGCTAATTCAGAATTTGCTGTGGGACCAATGTTGGCAAGCCTATCTGTGGTACCAAGAGGTGGGGCTTCCAGTGGTTCCTTAGGCAGGCAGGACTGCTTACAGACTGCAACTGGCAGTAGCTGACATTCAAGACTCTTTCTGGAACTTATGTGGGACAGAGGAAATCAAGCTTGCATCTCCCAGGAATTTGTTGCACAAGTCGGGTAACTCTGGGGCTGTGACAGAGAAGGGCTGGAGCTGAGACAAGGCCCCTTCAGGTTCTGCTGTGGGACATAGGCCAATAAGCCTGTCCAGTTGGCACAGACAGGTATATCTCCCAGAGTTCCATGTACCATTGGGATTGCTCTCAGGCTGTACCCTAGAGTGGCTGGAGTAGAGCTTTAGGGCACCTTCAGGATCTGCTGTGGGATAAAGGTTTCAAGCCTGTCCCAGTGGCACAGATATGTGAGTCTCCCTCTGAGTCCTTCTATGAGCAGTACTAAGCTGGATCACAGCTGAGCAGGGGCTGGAGCCAAATTACAGGAGAACTTCCTGGGGCCACTGTTGAGCTTATGTCAGTGGGACAAGTCTGTCTGCCAAAACACTAGTGTGTGTGCATGATTCTTCCTGAACCCCTTGACAGATGGTTTTGGTGGCAGCGTCAGGGCCAAGCAGGGCTGTAGCTAAGCTCTTTGGGGAATTGGGCCATTTCCAAGTTTGAACCCAGGAGTATAATTGGTAGATCTGTCATCTGGATGCAGGTCTGCACTCTCAAAACACCCTCCATGGTCTTGGGCTACACCAGGGTTTTGCAATCTCCTACCTGAATCACAGACTTCCACAAAGACTTTTTCTGTGAATGGGTGCAGAATTGTTGTTGTCAGGAAATACAATTGGGTGACCTCCTTTTCCACCATCTTGCTGCAGGGTCATATTTTTTATATCAGACTCAAGGGATGCTCAATCTATTGGCTGTGGAAAAAACTACAGACCTGATGCTCTTGTCCTTGAGAAAGAGATTTCCTTCTCTGCATCAATGTGATTTTGCTATATTTTCCTTCTCATTGCCCTGAGATGGAGAAAGGTGTGTGATACCTCAACAATGTGGTCTGAAAAGCAAAAAACAAATAATCCTTGTCCTGCTCTAGTTGTCTGTGTGCCATTATTAAATTATCTTCATCTTGCTTTCCTTCATTGACTCACCCAGTAAACTGGGATTAGCAAGATCTAGAAGCCCAAACTGCTTTCCTTTGTCTGGCCACTTATCCATAATTTATCACCCTTTGTTAAAGTAGTATATAAGCCCTGACTCTAATTGCTTCCTTGGGTTTTTCACTTCTTTTCTGTGAAGCTCCTTTGCATATTAAAAGTATTTTTAAAAATTGTATGCCTTTTCGCCCATTAATATGTCTGTTGTCAGTTTAATTTGCAGGCTCCTAAGAACCTAAAAGAGTAGAGGAAAAGTTTTTTCCTTCCCTACAAAGTGCATAACACCAATTTCTATGTCTATTACTATATTTTCTTCTTCTCTCTGCTCTTTTATCTCCCTCATATAAGCACCCTTTGATCCACTCAGATAATACAGTATAATATTCACCTCTCAAGATCCTTAACTTAATCATGTTGTAAAGTTCCTTTTGCCTTTGATAACTACAACAGTAAAAATCTCCTCTGACCAGGTCAGCTAAATTGTGATGCCTTGAGAAATCTGGGATGAGTCAGTAGTTATGTCCTATGTCCTAGAAAACATTACTATAAGACCATTTTTACTTAGAAGCAGATACACTGGCACCAGAAAAGTAATAAAATAACCTAGAATGCTTCTTACAATGCTTATCCTAGATTACTGCATATAGAATGTAAGGTAGTAACAGTCCCAGATCTGTACATCATGTACAACCAGCAGAAAAACTAATGTAATGATAAGGAGGACTGTTCTATTTTTTTTTCTCTCCTTTGATTCTTTCCCGTTCTTGTGGTTATAGGATGCTAAGTAAGCTCTGCTGGTCCTCTTTGGCATCCATTTCTTAGGGAAACTTGACCTATGCATTTCTCTAGCTGCAATCATCATCTTGGCTCAATATCCTATGCATTGTATGCCTCAGTTTCTTTTAGGTCAAAATTTTCTACAATAACATTCATAAGTTCCAGGGATAAGGATATGTGCATTTTGGGGAGCCATTATTCACAACATATATGGTTTCAATGGAGAGTGGCACCATCTATCAGCTCAAGGATGTGCTATGACTCAGGCTTGGCCAGTCAAATCAATTCACTCTCTCTAGCCACATTGTTCACGTAAAGCTGACCTAATGAGACCCACATCAGGACTATTGGAAGAGAGGAAATTTATTTCCTCTTGGGTTGTGCAATGGATTAAAAGGAAGCCTGAAACTTATCATGGCTAGATTTGTTGCCAGTTAGGAAATCCTTACCTGAAAATAAGGAATCACTGAGGAAAAATTAAGGCCACGATATGAAGAAATTGACATTATTTGCTCATGCATACTCAATTATACAAGGGGACTTCAAAAAGCTTGTGGAAAAATGGAATTAAAATATAAACTTTATTTCTCAAAGTAAGTTCCATCCATTTCAACACAATTTTGTAAGTGATGATACCAGCCATTTAATTTATCCCTAAAGAATTGAGGGATCTGGAACTTTAACCATGTCAATGAAGTCTTTTTACATTATTAACTGAATAAAAATGGGTGCCCACTAAAGATATTTTTAAGATTAAGAAACAAAAAGAAACCAGAAGGAGCCAAATCAGGACTGAAAAGTGGATGCCTAGTGATTTTCCGTTGAAACGGTCACAAAATTGCCCTTGTTTGATGAAAGAAACGAGCAGGAACATTGTCGGAGAAAGACTCTCTGGTAAAGTTTTTGCTTTCCCTGAGTGTTTTTGTTTGTTTGTTTTGTTTTGTTTTGTTTTTGGTTTTGGTTTTTTGCTAAACCTTTGGTTAACTTTATCCAAGCACTCTCACAATAAACAGATAATATTGTTCTTTGGCCATCCAGAAAGTCAACAAGCAAAATGCCTTGAGAATCCCAAAAATCAGCTGCCATGATTCTTGCTCTTGACCGGTCTTCTTTTGTTTTGACTGAACAACTGCCACCTCTGGGTAGCCAAGGTTTCCATTGTGCTTTGTCTTCAAGATTGTACTGATAAATCTATATTTCAACTCCTGTTACATTTGTTTGAATAAATTCTTTACAATCTTTTTTTTTTTTTTTTTAATTTTATTTTGTCAATATACATTGTGGCTGATTATTGCTCCCCATCACCAAAACCTCCCTCCCTTCTCCCTCCCCCCTCCCCCCAACAATGTCCTTTCTGTTTGCTTGTTGTATCAACTTCAAATAATTGTGGTTGTTATATCTTCTTCCCCCCCCCCCCGGTTTGTGTGTGTGTGTGTGTGTGTGTGTGTGTGTGTGTGTGTGTGTGAATTTATATATTAATTTTTAGCTCCCACCAATAAGTGAGAACATGTGGTATTTCTCTTTCTGTGCCTGACTTGTTTCACTTAATATAATTCTCTCAAGGTCCATCCATGTTGTTGCAAATGGCAGAATTTCATTCGTTTTTATAGCTGAGTAGTATTCCCTTGTGTAGATGTACCACATTTTCCGTATCCACTCATCTAATGATGGGCATTTGGGCTGGTTCCAACTCTTGGCTATTGTAAAGAGTGCTGCGATAAACATTGGGAAACAGGTATACCTTCGACTTGATGATTTCCATTCCTCTGGGTATATTCCCAACAGTGGGATAGCTGGGTCGTATGGTAGATCTATCTGCAATTGTTTGAGGAACCTCCATACCATTTTCCATAGAGGCTGCACCATTTTGCAGTCCCACCAACAACGTATGAGAGTTTCTTTTTCTCCGCAGCCTCGCCGGCATTTATCGTTCACAGTCTTTTGGATTTTAGCCATCCTAACTGGAGTTAGATGGTATCTCAATGTGGTTTTGATTTGCATTTCCCGGATGCAGAGTGATGTTGAGCATTTTTTCATATGTCTGTTAGCCATTTGGATATCTTCCTTAGAGAAATGCCTATTTAGCTCTTTTGCCCATTTTTTAATTGGGTTGCTTGTTTTCTTCTTGTACAGTTGTTTGAGTTCCTTATATATTCTGGATATTAATCCTTTGTCAGATGTATATTTTGCAAATATTTTCTCCCACTCTGTTGGTTGTCTTTTAACTCTGTTAATTGTTTCTTTTGCTGTGCAGAAGCTTTTTAGTTTGATATAATCCCATTTGTTTATTTTTCCTTTGGTTGCCCAAGCTTTTGGGGTCATATTCATGAAGTCTGTGCCCAGTCCTATTTCCTGAAGTGTTTCTCCTATGTTTTCTTTAAGAAGTTTTATTGTTTCATGGTGTATATTTAAATCCTTAATCCATTTTGAGTTGATTTTAGTATACGGCGAGAGGTATGGATCTAGTTTCATTTTCCTGCATATGGATATCCAGTTATCCCAGCACCATTTGCTGAAGAGGCAGTCCATTCCCCAGTGAATAGGCTTGGTGCCTTTGTCAAAGATCAGCTGACAGTAAGTGTGTGGGTTGATTTCTGGATTCTCTATTCTATTCCATTGGTCAGTGTGTCTGTTTTTATGCCAGTACCATACTGTTTTGGTTATTATAGCTTTGTAGTATAGCTTAAAGTCAGGTAGTGTTATGCCTCCAGCTTTATTTTTTTGCTCAGCATTGCTTTGGCTATGCGTGGTCTTTTATTGTTCCATATAAATGTCTGGATTGTTTTTTCCATTTCTGAGAAAAATGTCTTTGGAATTTTGATGGGGATTGCATTGAATTTGTATATCACTTTGGGTAGTATGGACATTTTCACTATGTTGATTCTTCCAATCCAAGAGCATGGGATATCTTTACATCTTCTTGTATCCTCTCTAATTTCTCTCAGCAGTGGTTTGTAGTTCTCATGATAGAGATTTTTCACCTCCTTGGTTAACTCAATTCCTAAGTATTTTATTTTTTTGGTGGCTATTGTAAATGGGCAGGCTTTCTTGATTTCTCTTTCTGCATGTTCACTATTGGAGAAAAGAAATGCTACTGATTTTTGTGTGTTGATTTTGTATCCTGCTACTGTGCTGAAATCATTTATCAATTCCAACAGTTTTTTTGTAGAGGTTTTAGGCTGTTCGATATATAGGACCATGTCATCTGCAAACAGGGACAGTTTAACTTCATCTTTTCCAATCTGGATGCCCTTTATTTCCTTCTCTTCTCTGATTGCTCTGGCTAATACTTCCAACACTATGTTAAATAGGAGTGGTGAGAGTGGGCATCCTTGTCTAGTTCCTGTTCTTAAAGGAAAAGCTTTCAGCTTTTCCCCATTCAGGATGATATTGGCTGTGGGTTTGGCATATATGGCTTTAATTATGTTGAGATACTTTCCCTCTATACCTAACTTATAGAGGGTCTTTGTCATGAATGAGTGCTGAACTTTATCAAATGCTTTTTCAGCATCTATAGATATGATCATATGGTCCTTGTGTTTGAGTTTATTAATATGGTGTATCACATTTATTGATTTGCGTATGTTGAACCAACCTTGCATCCCTGGGATGAATCCCACTTGATCGTGATGAATAATTTTACGTATGTGTTGCTGTATTCTGTTTGCTAGTATTTTAGTGAGGATTTTTGCATCTATATTCATCAAGGATATTGGCCTGTAGTTTTCTTTTTTGGTTATATCTTTACCTGGTTTTGGTATCAGGATGATGTTTGCTTCATAGAATGAGTTTGGGAGATTTGCGTCCATTTCAATCTTTTGGAATAGTTTGTAAAGAATCAGTGTCAATTCCTGTTTGAATGTTTGGTAAAATCCTGCTGTGAATCCATCTGGTCCTGGGCTTTTCTTTGTTGGGAGCTTTCTGATAACAGCTTCAATCTCCTTTATTGTTATTGGTCTGTTCAAATTTTCTACATCTTCATGGTTCAGTTTTGGGAGCTTGTGCGTGTCCAGAAATTTATCCATTTCCTCCACATTTTCAAATTTGTTGGCGTATAGTTGTTTATAGTAGTCTCGAATGATTCCTTGTATTTCAGATGAATCAGGTGTAATATCGCCTTTTTCATTTCTAATTTTTGTTATTTGAGTCTTCTCTCTTGTTTTTTTTTGTTAGCCATGCTAATGGTTTGTCAATTTTAATTATCTTTTCAAAAAACCAACTTTTTGATTCGTTGATCTTTTGAATAATTTTTTGGTTTTCAATTTCATTCAGTTCTGCTCTGATCTTAATGCTTTCTTTCCCTCTGCTAACTTTAGGTTTGGATTGTTCTTGTTTTTCTAGTTCTTTAAGGTGAAGTGTTAGGTTGTTCACTTGCCATCTTTCTATTCTTCTGAAGTGAGCGTTTAATGCAATAAATCTCCCCCTCAATACTGCTTTTGCAGTATCCCACAAGTTTTGGTATGATGTATCATTGTTTTCATTAGTTTCAAGAAATTTTTTGATTTCCTGCTTGATTTCTTCTTGGACCCATATGTCATTAAGTAGAATGCTGTTTAATTTCCATGTGTTTGTATAGTTTCCAGAGTTTCGTTTGTTATTAATTTCTAGTTTTAATCCATTGTGGTCTGAGAAGATACATGGGATAATTCCAATTTTTTTGAATTTATTGAGACTTGATTTGTGACCTAATATGTGATCTATCCTGGAGAATGATCCATGTGCTGATGAGAAAAATGAATATTCTGAGGTTGTTGGGTGGAATGTTCTGTAGATATCTGCCAAGTCCAATTGGTCTAGAGTCTTGTTTAGATCTTGTGTTTCTCTACTGATTCTTTGCCTAGATGATCTGTCTAATATTGACAGTGGGGTGTTCAGGTCCCCTGCTATTATGGTATTAGTGTCTATTTCCTTCTTTAGGTCTAATAGAGTTTGTTTTATAAATCTGGCTGCTCCAACATTGGGTGCATACATATTTATGATTGTTATGTCTTCTTGATGGATCAGTCCTTTTATCATTAAGTAGTGTCCCTCATTGTCTCTTTTTATGGTTTTTAGTTTAAAGCCTATTTTGTCAGATATAAGAATAGCTACTCCAGCTCATTTTTCTTTTCTGTTTGCATGGTAAATCTTTTTCCATCCTTTCACTCTTAGTCTGTGTGAATCTTTATGGGTGAGGTGGGTCTCTTGTAGGCAGCATATAGTTGGGTCCCCCTTTCTGATCCAGTCAGCCAGTCTGTGTCTTTTGATTGGGTAATTTAAGCCTTTTACATTAAGAGTTGTTATTGAAAGGTGTTGATTTATTCCTAGCATTTTATTGGTTGTTTGGTTGTCTTAGGTGTCTTTTGTTCCTTGCTTTCTGATTTACTGTTTGGTTTCTGTGTTTGTTGGTTCCTTAGGTTGTAGATAGTGCTTTTGTTAGCTTGTTTTCTCTTCATGAATGCCATTTTTATTATACTAGTGGGTTTAGATTTTTCTTGGGTTTTTATGGCAGTTGTAGTTATTTTTTAGGAACCAAACCCAGTACTCCCTTGAGGATTTCTTGTAAGGGTGGTCGTGTGGTAGTGAACTCTCACAGTTTTTGTTTGTCTGAGAAATATACTATTTGCCCCTCATTTCGGAAGGATAGCCTTGCAGGGTAGAGTATTCTTGGATGGCAATCTTTGTCTTTTAGTATTTTGAAAATATCATCCCATTCCTTTCTAGCTTTTAGGGTTTGTGATGAAAAGTCTGATGTTAACCTGATTGGGGCTCACTTATAGGTGATTTGATGCTTCTCTCTTGCAGCTTTTAAGATTCTCTCTTTGTCTCTGAGTTTTGCCAATTTGACTATGACATGTCTTGGAGAAGGTTTTTTTGGGTTGAATACATTTGGAGATTGTTGAGCTTCCTGGATCTGAAGATCTGTGATTTTTCCTATACCTGGGAAGTTTTCTGCCACTATTTTGTTGAATATGTTTTCAATGGAATTTCCATTTTCCTCCCCTTCTGGAATACCCATGACTCGGATATTTGATCGCTTATGGTTGTCTGATATCTCTCTCAGATTTTCTTCAGTGTCCTTGATTCTTTTTTCTTTCTTTTTGTCTGCTTGTGTTATTTCAAACAGCCCGTCTTCAAGTTCAGAGGTTCTCTCTTCAACTTCGACAAGCCTGCTGGTTAAACTCTCCGTTGTGTTTTTTATTTCGTTGAATAACTTCTTCAGTTCAGCAAGTTCTGCTACATTTTTTTTCAGGACATTGATTTCCTTGTACATTTCCTCTTTCAGATCCTGTATACTTTTCCTCATTTCATCATGATGTCTAGCTGAGTTTTCTTGTATCTCATTCAGTTTCCTTAGAATTATCACTCAAAATTCCTTATCAGTTATTTCAAGGGCTTCTTGTTCTATAGGATCTAGAGTTTGAGATTTATTAACCTTTGGTGGTGTACTTTCTTCATTTTTTGTATTTCTGGTATCTTTTTTTTGGTGTTTATTCATTGTGGCAGGGGGTTTCACAGTCCACCGGTTTGAGACTAATGACTAACTAGGATGTTGCTGTGGTTGCCAATTTCGTATGGCTCCCTCCGTGACTGGTCAGTTGGCCTGTAGTGCCTTGTGTGTGTGGTTGCCTCGGGTCTTGGGCTTCTCCGGCGAGCCACCTTTCTGGTCAGCTTGGACTCTGCTGGGCTGGTGGATCACGTACCACAGGGTGTGTGATCTCTGTTGAGCTGTCACTTCCTGTGCAGGACTTCTCCCTGTTCCGTGTGCTCTGGCCCAGGCTGTTAGATCGTGCAGTGGTGACCCCACCGGGTGTGTGGTTTCTGTCGAGTCTCCGCCTCCCTGGCCGCACGTCTCCCCACTCTGTGCACACTGTGCTGGGCTGGGGCGTGTCTTCTGCACCCCTCGTCTATCAGCTGGGCCTTCAAGACCCTGCTCAGCACCGCCTCACCCAGAAAGTCTACCAGGTTTCTGCTAGGCACAGACAACCGGTCTCTCTGGGTGCCTTTGTAGCACTATGTAGATCTTTCTCAGGTCTTGTTCACTTTTGTATCCCCCCAGTATAAACCGAGTCTAGTGCCCACCTGCAGCCAGCTCTCTGGCAGGTTCAAGCGGGCCTGGGAACTCTCCTACCACACTATTCCCAACCAGAATTTCGTTAGGCTTTTTTCCAAACTGGTGGCCGCAGAGATGGTATCTGCCTCCCAGTAACAGGGAGTTTACCTGGGGCCGGAGACCAGGGTGTGGTGGAGTGACAGTCGGCCCGCCCGTACTTCCTTGCCCTCCCGATACTGGCCGGGGACGCCCCACGCCACCAGCCCCGCCAGAGAACCGCGGAGGGAGTGGGAGCGGAGGCCGGTCTGCAGGCTCCGGAAAGCCCCGCGCCCGGTCAAGCAAGTGGGAGGGCTCAGTGATGGAGGAGCAGGGCAGAGCTGCCCGCACCTGGGAAAATGGAGGCAGCACCGGGGCGGTGAGTGGCCTGGTGGTGCAGGCGGGAGCCGCGTGGGCATCCACCCCCCGAACAGAGCTGTGCCAGGGATCACTCACAGTGCTGTGCCAGGTCGGGTGCTCGCTCTGTCTCTGGTTTGCTGCCTTTCCCAGTTCTCGGCCGCTGCCGCCTCGGGCTGTTCAGTCGCGGCGCGGCTCGGGCGCTCCCAGGAATCTTCTTTAATGCCGGCCTGAAACCTCGAATCCTGAATAGGGCCGCTGGCCGCCTTCAGTGCAGCCCCGGCTTCCGGGATCCTGTTTGCATCCACAGCAGCCCTGGCGCCACGTTCCCTGTTTCGAGACTCGCTTTTGCAGCTAAGAAACAGTTCTTTTCCTGCTCCACACTTCAAAGCTGTTGCCTGTAAATGAGGCAGCCTTTCCTGCCGGGGTTAAAGTGGCGGTCACCCCCCACGACCGGCCAGCAGCAGCAGTCCTCCCTTAAGAGATGGCGAGAGGAAGGTCCACAAGTTTCCCGGCTGCCTGAGGCCCAGTGGCTACCTTTTCCACCTCAGCTACTCCGCGCCAGCCGCCGCAGCCGCCGCCATCTTGAAAACCCCTCAATTCTTTACAATCTTGATCCCACTTGTTTAAAATTTCCATCAAACACTCTGTTCTTGTCTGTAGCTGATCTGGGTGCAACAGTTTTGGCTCCCATTGAACAGAAAGTTTGCTCAACTGTAATTTTTCAGTCAGAATTATGTAAACTGAACCAATTGAGATGCCCATAGTGTTTGCTGTTTGATTCTGTTGTTAATATCACATCAGTTCTCTTCAATCAGAGCATGAATGAGATTAATTTTTTTCTTACAAATTGATGTGGATGGTCTACTGCTGTGAGTTTCATCTTCAACATCTTCTTATTTCTTCTTAAAATAAGTTTTCCATTTGTAAACTGATGACTTCTTTGAGGCATTATCCCCATACATTTTCCATAAAGCATCAATGATTTCAATATTCTTCCACCCAGGTTTCATCATTTAATTTGATGTTTGTTTCTTGCTTCAACTCTAGCAAAAAATAGGCTGCTCTGATAAGGTCTCTTCTCAAAGTTATGTTTTATCCTTCTTAGTGCCTCAAACGAGATACTGTTCAGACCTCTTGTAACAAGTTAATACAAGATTATTTTGGTACAAAAAGATTGAAATCCATGCACAGTTTTTTCATAATATGCATTTTCTGTGCATTTTTTGAAGGTACCTCATTTATGAGTCTGTTTTCTGTTGCTTATAACAGAATACTTTAAACTAGGTAATTTATAAAGAAAGACAATTTATTTCTTACAGTTTTAGAGGCTGGGAAATCCAAATTCCAGGGAACACATCTGGTGAGGGCCTTTGTCTTGGTGGTGAGTCTCTTCAGCAACGTAGGTAGGGTATCACGTGGTGAGAGAATGGCCTAAGCAAGAGAGCTGACCTTCTCGCTTGCTCTCCTTACAAAGCCCTCAGGACCACACCCGTGACAATAAACCTGTTGCTCCATAAATGGATCAATCTCTTCATGAGAGTAGTCCTCACTACCTAATCACCTTTTAAAGGCTCCACCTATCGAATACCATAGTTGATCTCTCTCCTTCTTAGCATTCTTACAATGGGGGTCAAGATTCAATGACTTTCGGGGGGAACATTCAATCCATAGCAACTCGTATCTGAAAGTCTACTCTGCTTCTCTTTAAATTAGATAAGACTAAACAGTCCTTTTCTGCTTAAAAAATTAATTTGGATTGCTGTGCCTTGCAACCTAAAGTATTATGACCAACACATTACTATTTCCTATCTAGAATATAAAAAGGAAACTGGAGGTCAGAAAGGTGAAGTAATTTAAACAATGACACAAAGACAAAGAGAAAATGAACTGAATGGACAGGATTCTCATGTACTTTTTATGTGTACCCAACTGAGCTGATAATATCTGAAAATGTATGATAAACATGTAACTCATCTGTTTAGGAAGTTCTTCCATTATCAACCACCAAGTATTTCCTGAGGTTTCTCTTAATATCCCATGATGATATTAAGCATTTTTCTAAATTCAAGTTGGGTTATCTACTCTTAAGTCACATGATCCAATTAGAGAACAAAGACAATGCAAAAGGAGTCATTTGTCTGCAATGGGATAGTGCAGAGATTAGTGAAAACCGATGCAGTAGGTAATATCAAAATCTAGAAAGTCTATGGAAAGGGGCTGGAGGATGCCAGAACTCATGGTGATAAGTGGCAAACACCTGACCTAACTAGCATGAGGAAAAGAGCTTTTAGTTAAACTGCAAAAAGGACAGGAATAAAGTTGGCTTTAGGAATGACTGTATCCTATCTACCTTGTCTCTTCTCTCTGGTTCTCAGTTCTATCCTCTGTTGACTTTTTAGACAAAGCAAATTGACTTTCTCCACCTCGTCTCTGGCTACTTGAAAGAGCTTATTCACACAACTTGTGACCAGGAAGGTAAGGGCTCATCAATAACAGCTCCAGTTCACAATTCTTAGTGAAGAGATTGGCCTGTAGGCTCATCATTGTGATAAGGAGTGTGTGGGAAGACAATAGGTTTCCAGATGAATCAGGTGTCATTTGCTGTGGTTATGGAGATGGAGTCTTACTAGTTCCCACTGCTACCAGAGTGGTAAGAGGCAGAAGGTTGGAAAAAGAGGAGTTACTCAAAAGTAAGAGAGTTCTCTTTCAATAAAAAGAGAAGCACAGTGGGTTTATATTATATACATAATAATAATATATAATAATTATTATATGGAATAATAACTGTCTCTCACAGCTATAGAAGAGACGAATGCTTCAGAGAGAACTGAGACAGGCTTTGAAGGATGCACAGAATTTGTATATATACAGAAAAGGGACCATCTGGCAGCTCATAAATTACATGCTCTGTAACCTAGAAGAATAAAAAATCATAACCAAAAGAAAAAGAAGGATGGAACCTGGGAAGAGAGACTGAGGGGAGCAGAAGATCCCTACAGAGAAGCAGCAGTTGTTTCTAGTTGCTAACTCGTCTGTATAGGGACAACCACACATACTGACAGAGGGTAGAAGGGAATTCAGCCAACTGTTCTTTATTTCTTAAGCACACAATAAATGATTATATTCAAACGACACCTTTTTCTATGCAACTGTAAAGTTATAGAAAAGTGTTTTTATTTGTGTATTTTGGTGTGATAATAAGTTACCCTTTCCTAGGAGAGGCCCTTACCTAACCCCACCTAAGCTCAAGTGGAACTCGGTTTACAGTTTACAGTTACCAGCAGCATTACAGCCACCTAGATAGTGTTGATGAGTCAAGAGGGATGTATTCTTTGCAATTTCCTTTTTAGTTAGAAGATTCTAAATGGGTTCATAACAGTGCTTTTAATCTTATCCTAATCCCCAAGAAGTAATCCTAGTGAGTAAAAAAATCCATTTAGCAACCCAAGTGAGAACTCTTGCTAACATTTACTCACTGAGGGAGCAGAGAAGGAGAGTACATTGTGGAGATAGTATGAATACTTACTATTAGTTGGCTTCTTGCAGGCTAGTCCTGGCATCTCAGAGCCTTGTAAAATATTGTTCCTATGAGAAAATTCAATCTAAGTTGCCTATTGACTGAACAACAATTCTTTAAGTAAGGGACTCTCTGTAGTAAGTGACTATGTTCCAACAAAGAGGCAATTTATGAAGGATACTTTAGGCCAGGCAGAGGAGTGTGATGCAGGGGGCACTAAAGAGCCATTGGCTATGTCCAGTGATGGAAGTGACAGAATGAGAGCTCTGTTGTGGACCAGTTAGGTGGGCAGAGCCATGAGGACTTAACTGGGTGGAGAGGCTGGCGTCTGAATTAGCAGTGCCTAACTGGTGGCTGTTAATCTTGCTGCTTTTTATTAGGAGGAAAGAAGAAAGATGTATGTAAAGAAATTCCCTAGGATTCTTCAAAGGCCATTTGAGGTCTCTTTGAGGAAACAAAGACCCTCCATTTCTCTACGGCATGATAAAATCATGTTCTCTCTACTTATGGATGGAAACCACTTGAAAAGTCTTTCCCATGGAATGGGGAAAAACACAAGCATCAACAGAAACATTCAGTCAAAGGCTTTGAAAACCCAGTGGACACTTGCTCATGCAGAAATGGAAATAGCTGTGGTTTAAGATGAAGCATGTCCGTTCAATATGATACAGGAGGAAATCGTTATTAATAATTCCTGTTTCCCTTAAACTTGTCTTTATCAGCTCCTGAAAAATAATGGAGGTGCTTGAAGAAAAACAGGTCTTTACTTCCTCAGAAATGCTTCTTTCATAATTAATAATAGGTGAGGGTCTCCTTACTGCAACTTCTAAGCAACCCTGGATTTCATTGTATGGTACCAGATCGACTATTTTCTTCAGAGTTCCTATAGTAACCATGTTTGATTACTCTAAAATCTGTATTTCAATGATTTAGTCAGGAATTTTTGCATTTGTATCACCTAACCACTATTTCTATTACTACCTATGACTGTTGTAACAAATTAGTACAATCATAGTGGCGTAAAACAAAACACATGTATTGCCTTCCATTTCAGGAGGTCAGAATTCTAACATGGGTCAGCAGGCTGCATTCCTTCTGGAGTCACAGGGAAGGATCCACTGCCTTACGTTTTTCAGCTTCTCCAGGCTGCCTGCATTGCTTGGCTCATGGTCTCTTCCTCCATTTTCAAAGCCAGCAGTGCAGCATCTTAAAATCTCTCTCTGACCTCTGCTTGTGTCATCACACCCCCTCTCTGACTGACTCTACTGCTTCCTGGCTTATACATTCCCCTGTGATTACCTTGGGTCCACCTGGGTAATCCAGGATAATCTCCCCATCTCAATGTCCTTAACTTAATCACACCTGCAAAGTCCCTTTTGCCATATTAGGTAATATATTCACAGGTTCTGGGAAGTAGGATGTGACTAGCTTTGGGGGGCCATTATCTGTCTACTACAATATTCATTTTCTGAAGTGTCTACTGTACTGTGAAGGGATACTGGTCCAAGATGTTCTAAATCCTCATTAATAAAGTAATCCATGTGATTAAACAAAATGTATTGTGATGCTTGAAACCATAAGCAGGTGATTTGAGGTCATGATTTTGAGAAGATGGTGTAGCAGGAGGGGGTCTAGAGTCATTGATTGTACTGTGGGTTTTCTTAGCTCAGAACAAATAAAGGAAAAGATTTCTCTATCTTCCTCCCTCCTCACAGGTCTCCTGACATACTCCCTTGTCTTTCTTCATCCCGTTCAATAAAGCTGAACATTTACAGCTATTTCTTTGGATGTTTTCAATCAGCTCTTAAAATTCACTAGGGCAGGAATCCATTGGGTTTCTGCTGCTTTATAAATGAAAGTATGTGCTGAATTTTTTAAGAGACATGAATTTGGCAGTTTCTAAGCCAGTATAATTCCACAGTGAAAGAAGGAAATGTATTCACCTATAGAAGTGTGGGGAAGTCTCCACACCTCTGTGTACACCAGTGTTTGACGATCGATGGGAGATGATTACTGGATGTTGGAAATGTGCAGTGTGGGTCATGGGTCAGCGGGGGGCCTCAGCAAAGCCTCCCCACTCAGCTGGTTCCTCGCCTCGGGATCTGCACAGTCAGAAGGCACGTGCAGTGATGATTGTTTAATATTTTTTGCCTGAGAAATATTTATAAGACAGAATCTGGATGCTAACAGGAGTTCAAATGCTGCCTCTATAGCTGTTTGACCTTGAGCATGATATTGCGATTGTGTATCTGCCTCTTATTTGCAAAAAAGGGCAACGCCCGTTGACTGTGCCCCGGAACCCCTCGAGACTCTTAGACTTAAGTTGCTAATATGCTTGTTATTATAACAATAAACATAATCATGTAGGAGTCCCAGAATCTTGTGGTAGGTGTTATAATTTCAAATATCAATGAACGATTGGGTTTTATAGTTAGTTTTCACCCAGTACCTCTGCAAGTATAATGAAAGTGCCAAAGACATATTTCAGCAGCATTGAAGGAATTAAAACCTAATCCATGAGGGTTTATAAGTAATTATGTCACACTGAGGTCAGATCAAAGACTCCCATCCCCCAAAATTTATCAAATGAAATGAATACAAAATAAAAATAACTTGAGAGCAAAAAGAAAAAAGAAAAAATTGAAAAATAAAGAGGCACAGCACAGCATCATAATATGAAAAGGTTTTTGCAAAGCAAAAAAAAAACTTCCTTTAATTACAACATTTTCTCATACCAAATATGTGCGGTTTTTTTCTCAGCACCAATAACCAATTTTCCAACTCTCTGTGGAAGCAACTGGGTCTCTTACATTTAATTCAGTTCTGACACTAACTCCCGGAGTTAACACAGACACTTTAAGGGAAAGGCTCGGTCTCATAAGCCTGACCCCTATTTCAGATACCACTTGCAAGCAGTGGGTTCCCAGATTACCAACACTTCTGTCTGACTTGGCTACAAATCAGGGATTCCCACAATCCCTTCCTCGGTTTTGATAATTTGCTATAACAGCTCAGTCAGGGGAATACTTTACTTATGTTTACTGATTTACCATAAAGGATATTATAAAGGATGCAAATGAACAGCCAACTGCAGAGGTATACAGGGCAAGGTACAGTAGGTCCTGAGTGTGGGAACTTCTGTACAGTGGAGTTAGGGTGCCCTGTCTTGCTGGTATGTGGGTCAGTTCACTGACCTGGGAGGTATAAATGGATGAAAAAAACTATTCTAGAAGGAAAAAAACCTTCCAAAGAAAGAAGTAAATTTCCCATGAATGTTTTATTCTTTAGAATAATAAGAACATGTCAGGATGTCAAAACAATGGAACAAAAATGGAAATTGCAAATCGAGGCAATAAATTGAGAAGAAAAGTGATTCCATTAGAGACATGATAATTGAAAATAACAGGAAACACAATACACATGGCTGTCAATAGAATTACTAACATAAGGAAAGTTGAGATAATCACAGAGGAAAATGGCAGAATGACTAAAACAATCCAGAACAAAAAAAATATTGTGTAAGATGGGGAAACTAATTCAACATAAGGAAATTCTACTCTTGAGTGTTCCTGCTAAAGTAAGTGACATAATAAATGAAACAGGTATTCAAAGAAAGCCTTGAAAAGTGAAGAAAACTTGATCTGCAAGTTGGAAGAAAAACCAGTTTATTTTAGGAGGAAAAAAATAGATCCACAGTGATTGACACTCAGACATATCCTGGCTAAGCTTTAAAATTTTTTAAAGAAGAAATTCTCTGTGCATACAGTCAGCAAAAGGGGGAGATACTAGTCTGGCTTTAAAATTTTCTGCACTGGCATTCAAAGCTAGAACATAAGAGCAAAGTCTACACATTTCAGAGAGAGAAAAAAAAAGTGATCCATGAATACTGTGCCAAGTCAAGTTGTCATTTTACAATAAATGTCACAGATGTTCTTAAACATGCAATCATTATAGCCATACATACTCATGGATTCTTCATGGAATGGAAGTACTTGGTGAATTTCTGATAACTAAGAGATTTTCTCAATGAACTTGGAAATGCAGAAAATGAAATTTAAAAAGTTGGAGAACATTAAATTTATTAAAAAATGGACTAACAGTGGAAATTATGATCACAGAATAGAGTACAAATGTAATTTTTATATACACCACATGCATAACAAAAATTAAGTACCAAGAAGAACAATCAGGAGGAATTGCAAGAGCCTAAATTCATTGTCATCTATAGCAGGTGGTATAAAATAGAAAAAAACACTTTAACAATACAAGAATGACTCTAAAATCTTATTTACTTTTATAATATTTTTATAAAGTTTGAGGAATACTTTATGAAATATTATGTATTGGGGTTAAGAAACATTAATCCTAGGTTTTAAATGTATTTTATTTCATTTAAGTTTTTTTTTTTTTTTCTGCAGCAGGGGTATAATAGAATTACATCATTTAACATATGGATGACTACAGAACCTATTTTTGTAAAATTCCACACTATTAGTTCAATGCCTAGGGGTATAAGAGTGACAGTTATTCAATAGGACTCCAACACGAAATACTAAGTTGGCCATTTTTTTTCGTATAATTTTTCAAGATAGAAGAATATATGTGACTCTGATTAAGCAAGATTTACATTCTGTCGACAAATAGTTATTGAACATTTATTATGAACAGTTGTTATATTTTCATACCAGATGTTTCATATGTATTATTTGGTTTAATTATTAAAACAAATAAGCCAACTTAAAGAGACTATCTTAAAACAGATAGAATAACCATTGTATGCCACTAGGAGCACTTTATAATTTTCTTTTACACTTATTTTACACTTTCTCTTACACTTATTAAATGGTTTAAAAGACTAGACATATGCACACAGGTTATCCTTTTTTCTTTCTTTCTTTTGCTGTAGCTTACAGGGTCTCAAATGTAATGTTTGTAAGGACTAGTGAACAGCATTTATACATGAAAACAAGTGTACTCTACTGTATGGGTAATTATAAAATCCTCAGAAAAAACAGTAATTTTATGCACTGGTTTTAAATCAACTAAACTAAGGTAAAATATCACACTACTAAAAATTCAAATTAATTAAAAAGTAAGTTATGCACTATGATTCTATTTTCTTAGATTAGAATCCATCTATCTCATTCTCTATCAAGCTACTGATTCATCCAAATGGTTGAAGAGACGTAGGTAATGACATTCACCAAGAGGAAAATTTGTTAATTCTGAGTGGTAGAAAGATGATTTTTAAAAAATTTACTCTGTTTTTAATACTTTGGTATTTTGTTAGAGTCAGCAGGAGTGTGCATTCACAGAGAAAAGGCCATGGGAGAACACAGGGAGCAGACAGTCTTCAGCAAGCCAAGGAGAGGGGCCTCAGAAGAAACCAAACCTGTTGACACCTTGACCTTGGACTTCTACCCTCCAGAACCGTGAGGAAATAAATTTCTGTTGTTTAAGCCACCCAGTCTGTGGTAGTTTGTTATGGCAGCTCCAGCAGACTAATACATACATGCATTACTTTTACAAAAGCTCTTTCTAGCTTTCTCTCCCTCTCTCTCCCTCTCTCTCTTTCATAGTTGATAAAAATGCCTGAAGGCTTTTTGAGAAAAGATGCTCTGTAAGTGTAAAGATATAATCATGATAAACTAAAGAGTCTCAAAGGGACTTGACTTTATCCACACTTGCCAAGGCTGCAAAATGGTCTCAAGGTTTCTTAAGAACAGGCTATCTCCTGAGAGCATTCGAACTGACAATTTCAACTGTACACCAAAAGCGCTCCTTTTACAATAGGTTGGCACTTTAGCTTTTGGTCCCCTCAGGAGTCAGACAGTGCAGTGATCTATTTCTTATTTTTTAAGCTTGAAAATGTTTTGGGCTGTGTGAAGGTGATGGTTCAATTTGATATTGAACTGGCTCTTTGCCAGTATCTTGAGAAAACAGACCCTAGGCTAGGCTCTTTCCATGGTTGGCCATTCTACCACAGGGAAGAGACACAATGAACAGAATGTGACTTTTCCATGGAATCCAATATTTTCCAAAGTAGGTTTCCACTGACTGCTCCACAAATACACTTTTTTAAAGTCAAATGCATTTGAAAAAACATTTTCAATCAAATTTTGTCAAATGGATTTCTCAGAATCCTTGGATATAATCTCAGAGCATTTTACCTTTATGTTTTTATTTTAATAATCATCAGAAAATTCACAGAAAGTTTTTGGATTATGTACATGACGTTTGTATAATAAAACTTTTCCAAAAGATTTCAGTGTCAGTGTTTCCATTTGTGTTTATTAATTCAGCTTATGCCAGGATCACATGATACTCTGTCACCAAAACCAACTAAATTTTGGCATCATTCTCAAAGAGAAAAATGACTAGAGAACTGAGACATTATAAGACACATGGTGGTAGATGAGGTTGCCTGTCTCTTACAAAGTGTATAGTGCCCACTCTGAGGAGCACTCACTCTAGGAGTTTCTCACTGTACCGCACTATCTTTGAGCAGTTCACTAGCGGTATAAATACTGCTATGCCAATATTAAATATGCAATGTATTGATAGCATTAAACACACCATGAAGAATTTTCTGTTCCTGATTCTATCAATAATTAGACTGCATCCTCAGAGAAGAAATAAGTAATCGAGGACTTGCATTTTGAGAACTTGTCAATGTTTTTCTATAAAATAATTTATCTTTTCAGGACATCTGTTATTTATACAGCTCATACATGCCCTTATTTATTCTTTCAATCTTCTTTTATTTATTTATTTTTTCTTTTCTGATGTCTATAAACACCTAACAAAGCTGCGGAAATTAAAATAGACCTGCAGCTAGCCTTGAAAGCTAGAGCCTTTGTGCTTCAGAATAAAGTAAATTTTTAGTTGGGATTTTATCTGGCAATTGTTTTATGCTTCTGTTTCTGGCAGTTACTCAGTTCTTTGTATGTTATAAAACTCCAAAAAACTAATATAATGAAATTACAGGCAGAGGGACCAAATGTACCCATCCAGGGTTGGCTTGATTCCTCCTCAATGTCTCTTCATATTCATGATTTTTTAAATCAGCATCTAGGAGAAATATAGTGAACATCTTTCTGCCAGGCTAGATGGCCTTCCACATTCCCTGGAATTCTAGGATCCAATGCATAAACCAACCAATGGTGTTTTACCCACACTGTTATGCTAAGGTGTTCTAAAATCTTCTTTTCCAAAACAGTTACTGGTCTTTGTGAAAGCCCTGTTTTCTGTAACTGAAAATATGGGAACCAGTCTTCCGTTAATCTGTTGCTCTCTGTACTTTTAGGCCAGAGGTTGGTAAGCAGTTTCTGTAAACAGCCAGATAGTAAATATATTCAGCTTTATGGGTCATATGTCCTTAGTCACAACTACTTAACTCTGACATTGCAATGTAAAAGCAGACATAGATAACATGTACATGAATGGACATGACTGTTTTCCAATAAAACTTCATTTACAAAAATGGTGGAAAGGACAGATTTGGCCAAAGAGCCACAGTTTTCAATCCCTGTTTTACACCTAAGAAAGAAATGATGAATATGTTCATAATGCAGACTAACTTAAAAGTAGCTGTTATACTGTCTGTAACACAAAAAAACTGAGTATATGTTCTTCCTATATTTAAAAACTGTTATGCAATTCAGCAAAGAAGTTACTCACATTATTGATGAATAAGTGAAGCTCCCAACATCTTTGCTGCTTCACTCCCATCTCACTGGCTAAAATACATGAAAATATCAACCAGCATTTAGGTCAAAACTCCACTTTGTCAGTTACAATTGTAGGCTGTCTATAAACATAGGAGTTTGGCAAAACTCGAAAAAAGCTTTCTATGGCATCAATTGGCCATGTAGAGTTTATAATAAAGAGTATTGCACATTCATTGTTTGAAAATTGTTTGCTACATTTCCTTTTTATCAGTAAAATTTATAATAAATTTATGTGTGTGTATAGAGATTAGATATAGATATGCATATAGTCACTTTTTTTGAGAAGCCATTATAGTTGCATGAGCTCTAACTCTTCCAGAAATCTATAGCAACCCAATGGTTGACCTCATGTGACTCTGGATTTTGGTCCATGAGATTGGAAAACTTGGTAAAAATCAACCCTTACAAAATGCTCTTGAGGCAGCATGAAGAGGTGATTAAATTCATGGATATAATGAAGACGACAAATAAGAATTCAAATCCCAGATTCACCTCAAAGTTGTGTAATCTAGTATAAGTAATTTTATCCATTTTAGCTTCCATTTTCTCAATTATCAAATACAGAATAATGGTAATATCTAACTCACAGGTTTTTGGAAGGATTAAATGAGAAAATTTACATTAAGGATTTGGTAGAGTACCTGATAATTAAAGGCAGCCCAATAATATTAGCTATAAATTTATAACAAATGTAATTGTCTACATGTGTCAGAGAGTGCTAGTTTTCTCAAAATCCATTCCTTATTACTTCATTAGTAAAAAAGCCCTCTATATTTATCTGGGCTCATGGCTTCTAGGAATAAAGACAGTGTTCCCCAGCCTCTCTTGCAGTTAGGTATGGTCACATGTCAACAAAAGTGATATGTGCAACTCTGAAGAAGAGTCATTAAAGGACAAAGACGTTCCCTTTTTAATCCCTTCTTCTTTCCTGTTGACTGTAATGCAGCTGTGATGACTGGACCTCAAGCATTCATGTTGTTCCAGAAGGTGGAAGTGATGTTTTGAGAACGATAATGCGATGGGGTAGAAGGTGTCTAGATCCCTGATGATTTGTCATGCAAGTCCTGAACTGCTTACCTTCAGGCTTTATTAACGTGAGAGAAATAAGCTTCCGTTTAAGTCACTGTCTTGCTGTTTTCTGTCACTCACAGTTGAATTTAATCTTAGCTGATATAGTGGGTGTGCTGCACATTTCATTAGCCAAACTCACCATGTGAACTTTGACCATGGTGGCTCTTCAGAATGCTCCTACTTGGTCTCCTTTCCAAATTGAGCTTTGTTTCTTTCTTCTCTAGTTTGACTTGTCCTTCTCATGACTTTGCTCTGACCATTATATATATTGGGATGATCAATTGTCCCTGTTTGTAAAAGACTAAAAGTTTTCCTGGAACATGGAATACTTAGTGCTAAAACTGAGAAAATTCTGACCAGGATTAGTTGGTCACTTTAGCTCATTTTGCATATACCAGCAAATTTTCCTTTTTTTCTCTGTAGTTTTACAAGCCTGGGATCTAGATTTTATCTCTAATTGTCCTAGGCCAGCTAAAATAACTAAGAGCATCTTCCTTTAGAACAGGCTGACAAACTTTTTCTGTAAAGAGCCAGATAGTTAACATTCTAGGCTGTGGACACTATAGTCTCTGTAGCAACTACTCAGTTCGACTATTATAGTAAGAAAGCAGTCATAAACGATATGTAAACTAAGGGCATGACTGTGCTCCAATGAAACTTTATTTATAAAAATAGGCAGTGGGCCAGGTTAGACCACAGGCTGTACTTTTCGACCTCTGTTCTAGAAAATTCTATGAAGTTTTAATCACTTTAGTTCTAAAATTAACTCTTCACTTTTTTGGCATGTCTCTTAAACAATTTTAAACTTATTTATCATATTGAACCAGAATTCATCCTTCATCATTTTTACTTATGGAATTTAGTTCTTAGCTTCTGGAACAATATAGACATTTGTAGCCTCTTCACTGTTAAGTCTTTCTTGTAGTTCGATATAGTTACCAGAAAATCTCCAGTTTCTGGGGTCTTCACATGATGTGGTTTCTAGACTTCTTCATTTCTTAGAATTTCTCTTGATGAAGCATTTTTTTTTTAACCAAGTTAAATTCTTGATATTTGACTCTTTTGGAGCTACAAAAACTACCATTTCAAATGGTTCAACTGAATATAAGTGTTCTTAAAAGACACTAACCAGAATTAAATCTAATATTGAAGAAATTGTCTGACCAATCTTACAAATATTTATTTAGAAATATTTATTATTTCACCTTTTAAGGAGCTTAACTTTTTAATTTCTTTTAAAAAATAAAGAGGGAAAGTAAGAGTTATCAGTGGTTTTGTTTTAGTTCTTCTTTAGTTTTTTGGGTATTTTTCCATGGCAGGAAAAAAGAAAAAATTGTGGAAGAAATAAAACCTGAGGATAATGAAACCAAAGCAAGTACGTGCTGGGATGAGAAGCACCAAAAGAGGAATAAACAGGGTCTCTGTGGCTCCCGGGCAGAGGGCAGCACACACACCCCAGAATCCCTGGAGTTTTAAAGACACAAAGCATGGCAGTTGTTCAGAAAGGCCATTTGTAAAAGAGAAGAAGAAACCTACATAATTGTGAGAAAGGAACTTAGAGGAAGATGGGGAGAAGACTTCTTTTTTTAAGTTTATTTATTAATATTACTATATTTATATTTTTTTACATCCTATGATGTTGTTGTGGAGCGGTTGGGGGGAGGAGGAGAGGGGAAAGGGGAAGGAAATAGGGTGGGAAAAGGAGGAAGGAGGAGGTGTGGGGTTGAGGCCTGTGGCACCTGCATAGGAGACTGAGGGCTTCCAACAGTGGCTTGGTCATTGCTGGGCTGGGTACAGATGTCAGAGGGGTGTGGCTGAAGCCCTCACCTCCCCCCCCTCCCACCACCCCAGCTCAGGAGCCTGAGGCATTTCCTGCTGCAGCTTGGTGGTTGTTGCTGGACTGGTTGTGGGTGTTGGGGGGCGTGGCTGAAGCTACCAAGCCAGGGGACTTCCAGTCCTTTTAGGTTTTATAGGTCTTCTTTGGTGATGAGAGACCTTTACTAGTTAATATCAAACTTTGTCTCTGGTCTTTGAGCATTCTGTTTTTTCTTTCAGTTCTCTGTTGGATTATTTGCTGTTCCTACCACTTAAACTCTGCACTGGAACTAATTTGTTGTCCTTTGATTACTTCTACAGTGGGGGAACTTTCTGTGGGGACCAGCGCTTGAGCTCTGTGGTTGAGCTAAATTGCTGCTTTGCTGCTGATTCCCTGGGGAAGACTTTTTGTGCAGCTCAGGTTTTAATGGTTGACTTTATAGGTGCTTCCAGAACTCATGAGATCTGGTACATCTGGGTTGTACAGAAACTCTGGTCTGAATCTGAGTCTTTTCAGCAAAGCTCATCCCCTGCAGTTCCATATTCCTGACCAGTCTCCACTGAGTGGTCCTACGCTGACTGGGGGGCAGATCAGCTGTCCTTTCTGTGCCCCAATTCTCCCCTGGTGGGCCCATCTCTCCTATCTCCCACACTCCAAACATTTCCCATGGGGTGGGCCATGCACCAGTCCCTTGCAGTGATTCACTGGTCCCTGAGTGGCTCCTTTTTTTCAGTTGTTGTGGCTCCCCATTCCTATGTGGGTCCGTGAGATCCCAATTAGTAGTCTTGCTGGTCTGGGGGCCACCAAGGCCCTCTTCTCCCCTGCAGCCTCCAAGCAACTTCATCTGAAGGGCACAGCTGCGGCTTTTGCCAGCTCCTGCTCCGTGTACTCAGCAGCTCCAGCTTGGAAGTGGCCGAGGCTCAAAACAGTCAGAGTGGTTCTTTCTTCCTATCAAAATGGCTTCTCCCACCTTCATGCATTCCATAGGTCTCTCCTCCTTTTCCTCTGAGCTCTAGCGGCCCCAGCTTGGCTGTTGTTGCTTTTTTATCATTGTAAATTGGTTGATTCATGAGAGATAGTGACACTGGGGACCATCTACTCAGCCATCCTGACCGGAAGCTGGGAGAAGACTTTTTAATACCTGTGGAAAACATACACAGTCAGGGCCAGCCCCGTGGCTCACTTGGGAGAGTTTGGGGGTAGCGCCAAGGCTGCGGGTTCGGATCCTACATAGGGATGGCCAGTGCGCTCACTGACTGAACGTGGTGCGGAGGACACCGTGCCAAGGGTTGTGATCTCCTTACCAGTCAAAAAAAAAAAAAAAAAAAAAAAAACATACACAGTCAGACAGGAATCAGAGAATTTGTTTTCTAATAGGCAGATAATTCAAAGGAGAGATATGGGCTTTGATCAAGGAGTTGTTGAGCATGTTAAGACATAGAATTAAACAGCAGTCTGAGACTTCATGGTTTCCTGTCTTTATCCCTATGGTGGAGATGGATTTGGGATTTGGGGTATCGGGACAATCCTCAAATTCAACAGAGACCCCCATCTGCCTTACTTTGCCTTTTCTCCACCACATATCATTTTTATTGGTTTCAAAAATAGTTCAGGAGTTCTGGGGAAGAATGGATTGTTATGTGTGAAGACTATTAGATTGAACCATATAGTATTTCCTTTTTTTATAGGTCAAAACACTTCTAAGTGAAAATTTGGCAATTTCGAGTGGTCCAACTTACTGTAAGTTAGAAAATTATTTTCATTATTCAGAATTTATATAAATTTACAACTTGAATTTTCTAAGATAGTAAGAGACAAGGGTGTTAGTTAATAAATGTTAGCTTTTAATTTGGGAACTGAGCTAATTCCTACAAGCAAAAAATGTAAGTACATACCTGCAATGTTAAGAGCACAGGACTTCTCTTTTTTTTTTTTCTTTTTTTTTTTTTCTTTTTTTTTTTTTCAGGGCAAAAATAACTGTTGGGAAAGAAAAACTTGAGAGAATGGAATAAGACATTTAAAACTCAAATCCAATCCAACAGCAAAGGGCATCTTAGGGAAAAGGCAATTCTCAAAAGTGATATGAGAGATAAACAAACGATTGTAAAATATTATTATAAAAACTGGACACACCACTTCCATTTGAAATTAGAGACAAAAAAAAAGAAAAGGAAAAGGAAAAAATATGACTTCGGGGTGGCAGGGCTCTGAAAAGTATATCAGTATCTTTGGTCTGATACACAGAGAATGAAGGTCTATGATAAAATAATATCTTGTGATGGGGTTCAGAACATACTACCTCAAAATATGGCACCTTGGCATTTGAGAAAACTATGGAAACAGGAAGATCTCTCTGACTTTCTCCTTCTCCTCGCCTCTGAAGGAGTCCATAAAACCTGAAAATAATTTTGTGATCTTTTCCCGAAGTAGGTCATAAGGCTCTCATGGGAGAAGCGGCCATTCCATACTCAGAGAAAACAAATACCCGTATCTCCCAAGACACCAGGACACAGGAGAATCTGAACAATAGGCTTTCCTAAATTCCCTACAGTTTGTTACCATTAGATCATACTTCTTTTGTCCAATCATACTTCTTCACAACTATCCACTTCTTCAACAAACATAGTATCAAAATACACAGGTGTCTTTGTTTCTTTGGGTCTTCCTTTCAAAGGCTCCTGTGTCATGTAGAACTTATATTAAATAAATTTTTCTGATTTTTCTCTTGTTAATCTGTCTTTGAGGGACCTCAGCCATGAACCTAAGATGGAAAGAAATCTTTTCTCCCCTAAACTTGATACACCAGATAAGGCCTCAATCAATCTCTGTAACTTTTAAAGAAAATGTTGACTGTTGTATGCACAGGGGGGTGGGAGGAGTGGTGACACTTCCTGGAAAATCAGAGATGTCAAAGGAAGAAAGAAGGTCATCATTTTAGAATCAAATATTAGCATCAATCCTTATGGGTCAGAATAAAAGTATGCAAAGATTTCTTAAAGAGGTACCGTAGTTTTCAGCCCTGGTGGAAGGTATTACATCCAATAGAAAAGAAAGATATATTGCTAAAAAAAAAAAAAAAAAAGGAGGTTTTCTTAGCCTGGCAACCAATAAAAGATGCATAAATAGTGTTTGCAATGTCCTCCTGAGCTCCTGAGCATTGTCCAAGAGGGGGATTCCCTGAAACAGTACTCTTAGCCCCAGTGGCAAGCCTGAAACTGTTAACCGATGAAGTTCTCGAATCCTCAAACCAGTGTCCCTTGCTCTGTTTGCATGCTAACCAGCCACTGTCTGATCGTGACTTGGCAGTTGGCCAAGGTGGTGTGAGGCCAGAGAGAAGTGTTGAACTTAATTATCCTTGAACTTAATTATCCACTCCCTCTGCGGTTAGAACTCAAATTTTAATTTAGTCAGTTGACATTTTTGTTCTACATCCTAAGTTTGGTTTTATATCTTCATCCTGGTTAATGTGAGTCAACCCCGAATGAACTAACCTATGCTTGATGGACAGAAAAAACAATCCTGGCTTCGAAAATTGCAATGTTTGGAGCTAAACTCTGAACAGTGAGAATGTTAACATGGCTTTGCTTTCTTTCTGAAGTTTTCTACAATGATTTCTAGACTTGGCTTTCTTAAGAAAGTGCTCTCTAAACAAGAAAAGAAAAACACACAAGGAAATAAGAAACAGACATGGGGTTGCCCATTTCTATTTTTATTGGTAAGGACATAAAGAACAAAATAAAACCAACAAAAACATCTACCGTCTTCTATCACCATTCTTGTACACACTTAACAAAGCATTTTAACCTGAAAAAAAGTTGAGTATAATCTTGGAATAAAAGAGATTCTATCTCCAGGAAAAAATATTGATTACCTTATGTTTTTTTATAAAAAAGAGAAACCAAGATATGTTAATAAAAATTAAAGACAAAAGTTTTAGCCTAAAAAATGTATTGCATGACATGGTGTTATATGGAATCCTTTTTTGATAAAAGTTGTCATTTTGTATGTTCATATTGGACCGTGCAAAATAAAGTGGAGTTTGACTACTCAATTTATTCAGGTCATCTATTTTTATTACAATCACTATCAAAAATCCAGTTGCAAAAATTGTAAGTTGACACACCTAGTATGATTTCACTCAATTTGGCAAATTCTGAGTGAAGGGAGAAAAGCTGAGAAAGAGTAACCCCCAAGCCTCCAGCCTTCTCCTGAGCCTTTTCCTCAGTCTTAGAGGAGAACTGCTCTGGGGCTGTGCAGGGCTACATTACACTAGCAAAGTGAACTGCTCAGAAAGCACAGAGGAAAGATGCAATTGCCAGAAAAGTGTGACTGGTAGGCAGGCAAAATGCATGTTCCATGAAGAAAAATTATCTAGTGTTTGGAAATAAAACAAAGAACTTATTGAGATCTTTGATGCGATGCTAGGACATCAAGCTTGCCTGTGTGTCACTTAGTTCCCCAGCGGAATGGAGCTTACTATTGCTATTAATTAAGGCATATATATATGATATTTCAGTAAAGTTACAAATCTGTAAAGATAATAATTGTAGAAAATGGATGCAAATTATTTCTATCTTATGGTTATGCAAAAGAGTTTTTTCCTGATAGCAATGCAAATGATTTTTGCCAATTAGAGAAGATAACCACAGAGGCTATGTTTTATAGTACCACAGGACATTAATTAGTTTTGTCTTTAACTTATACATATTACTCAAGCATTTTGTGATTTTTTTAATTCAATGACTATACATTTATTGTCTCTTCTGAAGTAATATGTGAATGTACATTCATTTCATCTTATCTACCTTTGAACTAGCTTTATCATCTCGCTGATTCCCCCATTAATGAGTTAAGATAAAACTTTGGCACACGCTTATTATCAATTTGTATAATTGTGCTTTTTTTCACATTTTGAAAATTAAGCTTTTGAGAGTCTGTAACAGGCATGCACCCCTCTTGGTGGCTTCTCAACACAGATTTGTGAAATTGGGGCCTTGCTCACTCAACACAGGACACACATGCCTTTGTTTGAGCAGGATGACATAAATGAAAGAAAATGCCTTCTTGGCATGGAATTTGGAAATAATTTTCCTAGGGGATAACTGACAGCCTTTTACCCATGTTAACCACTGTTTATATTTTAAACTTTTTTAGTAACTCAGGCACCCAACTTTGAATTATCTTATTTCCTTCTCCTCCTTATTATCCTACATTCGGCAAGTCACCACACTTTGTCCTTTTAGGTTTAATTATTTTTCTCCTGTCTATTTGTTTTCCATTCTCCTTGCCATATGCTTTCTGCTTAGATTTCCTTACCTCTTTCCAACTTAAAATTATTTCAATATCTACCCCTAGATTCATCTTTCTTTATTATTATTATTGTAACATTGTTGATTGTACATATCTGTGGGGTTCAGATTTGAATATCATTACCTGTGTGCAATATGTGATGCTCAAATCAGGATAATTAGCATATGCAACATTATACAATGCAATCATTTTTCTTGGCCCCTAATTACCCTGATTATCCCTTACCCTCTCTCCCTCCTCTTTTCTCACCTCTGGTAACCTCAAGTTCTGTTCTCACCTTTTGAAAGTTCAACATATTGTTGTGATTATTGTATCTAGCAAAGCTGGAATTAGGTCACTATTCTACTCAAGAAATCTTTGATGTATCACCAGCTACCTGTAAAATAAAGTGTATGGCTCTCAGATAAATCCCATCTATCCAGAAGCACTATTACAAATTGCATCTCTTATCCTTATTCTACCAACACCAAAGGCTTTAAATTAGCATGGCGAGTATCAAAAATTAGTTTTTGTTTGTGCGATTAATATCTTGATGGCATGATGAATGTTAGAAATGGGTTTGCATTGGTGAAATAAAAGGTATTGAGGATCTATGAATGGGCTAAGTGTTTAGAGCTATTCCCCAGTCTTGCTTGAACATAATGCTGGAATACAGTCAGGTGTATAGCCTTTACCCTGAGGGAGGATGCCAAGAAGTAACTGCTAAATGGTTCTGTGAAACTGGAGGATTTAAATTGCCAAATATCTGCTGAAAGCATAACAGCACCCTGTCTTTGCACATTAGCAGAGCTGCCCCAATGGGATCTGCCCCATGCAACGTGATGATTGGAACACCTGAAAGATGGGATTTGATGAAGACTGAAAGATGAGATTTGATTGAGCTTATGGAACAGCTTATGTGGATTGTTTTCTCTGATTGCTTATTTATTAATTAATCTCTAGTTAATAAATATCTGCCCGTGACAATTTTGTGATTAAAGAAGGGGAAAGATGGTGTAGCTAAATCTCACCCATTTCAGAATTTTAGATGTCTACCTTTATTTACCAAAAAGCACCTAAAACATGTGCACCTGTGAAACTGGCCAGATTATTTTGCATTATCAGGAGACTCACAGTCAAGGGGAGGAGACAGATGAATAAACTTAAATGGAGAATTGTAGTGACATTTTAGAGATGCATATTCAGGGAGATATGAGAGTATAAAGAAGGCATATTTGAATCAAAGAAAAAAGGGTCTTGTTATAAACCCACCCAAACTTGTCTGGTCATTCACAATTATTAAGTTCTTTTTGGTAAATATTTGTAGCCTCCAATAGTCCTAGTAGGTGAAGGCTATAGATTTCTTTACCTTCAATCTCATTATCACATGATGTGTTAAAAAGACAACTAGTCTGAGATCATATTCTATGGAACATTTGAGCACTTATTAGAAATCCAGCACAAGAAATAGGTCATACACATATTCCACAAGCTCTAAGAATTCCCAGCTCTCCATCTTTTCAGACCCTCTGACAAGCATCGCTGTATGAAAGAATCAGTCAACATTCTAATACTGAGATGGAGCTAACCTAAGTTTGTTTAGACAGCAAAATTCCTTGAAAATGATGACATATATGACCATGCCTATAGTAGGCCTAGCTGGATATAATTTGCAAGATCAATGTGAGGTCGGAGATGCCTGTATAATTTTTCTAATAAATCCACATATCTAATACACAATTGTTTTCATTGATAAAAAATAATTTCTAATAATCGTTAACAAACCCAACCTTGATATTGACCTGAGATAAATAGTTGGTAACAGCAGTCCTCGAAAAGTGACTTTCTGAACAGAGCATTTAAATGCTAACCACCCACCCCTAGAGTGTGCTTTCCTGATTAGCGTACTTCAAATAATAAATAACTATGCCTAGTTAGATTAAGCTAACTAACAAATAAATATTGCCCCACTTATGATTAAGTATTTAAAATAAAATGCAAATAATGTAACAAAGCTGAAGGATAGAACAGTCAGGGAGGTTCATTTTAAGAGGAGACGTCAGTTTAACTGAATTTTAAATGCCAAAAGATCACTATGAAATAGTTTTTGTGGTGCCTGAAACTTTGGGAGGGAGTGGTGCTTAATAAAATGTCTTTTTTTTTTTTTTTTTGGTGGCTGGCTAGTACAGGGATCTGAACTCTTGACTTGGTGTTGCAAGACTGTGCTCTGGGGGCGTCAGGGGGTAGGGAAAGGAAGCGGGGAGAAGAGTGCTTAATAAATGTTGTTTTCTCCCATTTTATTCTTTGCTTATGTCTGTTCTTTCAGTCCAAGACATTCTTCCGATCTCTACTGCTCCAAATCCTATTCACTTCTGAAAGTTCAGCAGAAATGTCATTTCTTCAGCTGAAACTCCCCTAATCATCAGCTACCCAAATCCCCTACCTTTCTACTTCTCTCCCTGTAGCCAGAATTGATCTTTTGTCTACTGTGGGCTCCCACAGTACACTGTTCACTGCGTATTTTTAGGATTTTTAGGTATTTTTAGGATTCTTTTAGGCAAGAACCTTGTCTTACATTTTCCAGGTGCCTCTCATGTAGTGGAAGATAGCCCAGATGAACAGACTAGAACAAAAGAAACTGGAGAGCATACCTGGAAATACCCTTCCGCAAGAAAAGATGTTTCTTTGTAGGTTCTTGTTTTATTTGAAAAAGTCATGCTACTTTTGCATTCTATCAAATATTTTAAAATAAAAATTCTTAATGGTACCAAGCTAAATTACTTTCAAAAGTGAAGAAGAGTGGGGTAATACTCCACGTTTAGACAGTGTGTAGTTGGGGGCACCTGGGGAAGCAAGAACCTAGGTTTGTGAAGCATGACTTAGGGTAGACTCTGTTTAAATGTCATGGTTCTCATCTTTTAATATCATCTGAGAAACCTGTTTGAAAATAAAATTCCATGTGGGACCCCACCTTTGAAATTCTAATTCAGGGTGTCTAATTCTAATTCAGGATGGAAGGGGGACCCCCATTGGCACTTTAGGTGAATCTGGTTCAAGTTTATGTTTTGACACAGTCTCTGCAAAGGGGGAATTCTAGTTGATTCACATCGAATTACTAGCTCTAGAATGAAATGTCCCTATGTGTCATGCTTTTTGAGGAGCAGAGCTCCAGGGTGTAACTTTGCCCTGAGCTTTAAGTAATTTTAAGTAATAAGGCCAAGGTTTCTTGGAAACATGCAGGTTTTAAAACAATGATAAAATCAAACACATCCTCTGGGCTCATGTAGATTATAATTCCTCTGGTTCAAATGTCTCTACAAATTCTAAATAATTGTCCACTTAAGTCACTATCTTCTCACTTTTTATGATCCATAAATGACTCAGAGAAGTTGTGGCATTTGCCCGGTGTTACACAGTGAGTCAAGGGAAGATAAGGAATAGCTCAGAGTATTAGTTATACCCATCCCAGAGTTCCCTCACTGCCTTCTTACCAAAGGGCTATTATATGCACCATTTCAATGACTCCCTGACTTAGAAGCTGCCCCTCTGTGGCCAGTCAAGCTCCTTTATCCTTGCACTTCATTCAACCTTGGCTTCGACATAGTAAATCCCTCAGGATATTGCTGGGACTGTGGAAAGCTTTCTACTTAAAATCAGCCTGAGACCCCCAGCTCATTTCATAACTGTCAGCAACTGAAGAACTGTCATTCTTCTGCACAGGTTTGAAAGCACAAGTGAGCTGAAACTGAGCCTTCTGCTTATTACAAATTTCCTGCATTATTTGGCAGGCAAACCCATTGTAAGAAATCAAGGGTAGGCTTTTGTTCCATTTATAGAACAATATGGGCTTCCTCTAGGGTCCAAGTCAGATCTGTGTATTCACTTAATGAAAACAGCTTATAACCAATGAGTCCATTGTGCCAAAAAAAAATGCATTGTGATTTCACATGTTTTCTCCATTATGTTGAAAAGTAAGTAGAGAGAGACATAATTACCCTTATAAAATAATTAAGCGATCAAGGCATGGAGAGATCAAGAGATTTGTAAAGTTCACATAGTATATTCCAAAGAAATGACTGGAGTGCAAATATTCTACCCCCATCTACTATTCTTTACATTATTTATGATCCAACTCCTTCTGTATTTCTATTTTGAAAATATATTTGAGAATCCTGAGATAAAAGCACACACAGAATAAGGCAGATACATATAAAATCTAAAAAGAGCCTATAAATCCTGCAGAATGCAGAGAAACATGCAAAGGACATGGAATATCATGAAATTGAGCAAAACGATTGTTTTTGAGCTTCCTGGCTACCAATATGAAAAGGAATCAAAATGAATCCTAGACTTCTAATTGTCTGATAAAAGCAACTCCACTGCTTTTCAGAAAACAAAGTATGAATTTCTGGTCTAAGTTCTCAATAGTGATAATGTAGAAAAAGCAAATATGATCTTTATATCACCATTTTTTCTTGTCATCCTTAAAGAAACATAGGGGCATACTATTCAATTGTGATTCAGTAGAGACTTCTGCAAGACTGAATTATTATTCCAACACTTCATTTCCACATTCAACGTGCTTTTTTTTACCATTAATAAGAACTTCCCTACTTCTTGAATTAGGGCTAAGTCATGTGACTTCCTATTGCCAGAGGGATTTTAGCAGATGGAATGCAAAGAAATATTTGAAATACTCTTCTGTGGTTAGACTTGCTCTGTTGTATCTCTACTATCAGCATGAGAAGAACATGTACCAGGCATCCTGCGGTTCAAAGAGGATGAAACTGGTGTGTGAGACCCAGACCTGCATACTTGCAGCAAGAAGCAGAATGGCCACAACTGTGCCCGGCCAAGTCAACTGTCCACCGTGGCACTGCCAACTCGCAGGTCCTAGACAATAAGAGGTATTTTAAGCCACTGAGTTTTGGAGTGGTTTGTTGTGCAGCATTTTTTAAGTGAGGTTTATTAAGGTATAATTTTCAGGCAAAGCAAATCACTCTTTTCAGGTATACTATATTTTGAATTCTGAAAAACATATACAGTCATGTAACCACTACCACCAATATATAAAACATTTTCATGACCCCAAAGATTTCCTTCATTCTTCTTGGCAGTCATTGCCCTTTATCACTCCCAGCTCCTGCTAATCACTAATCTGTTCTCAGTCTCTATATCTTGCCTTTACTAGATTGTCATATAAATAGAATCACAGAATCATACAGTGCACGGTATTTTCGTGTCTGCTTTTACTTATGATAATACATTTGAGATCAATTCATGTTGTTGCATGCATCAGTAATTTGTCCTCACTATTACTGAACAGTATTCCATTGTGTGGCTGTTTCAGGCCTAGAATTTTTTTTTTTTTTTTTTTTTTTTTTTAGGTGATAGGCTCCCATCAGCCTTGCCACATTTTAATACAGTTTTAAGCAAAACTTTCCACGAGTCCTGCTGTCTCTCAAGTGTCCTAAAGTTTATCTCTTAATATTTAACAAAATGTTCTGGTAGGAATGTTTGTCCCAAAGAAGAAAAGACTTATGAGGCAATAAAAACTATGTTCAAATATTGTAATCCTCTTATATGAATGAGGAAAAAAACTCACTGTTTTCCAAAGGGAAGGATTAGGAATGATGAGGGAACACTATGCAAAGTCAAACTTGCTCCAATATGAGGAATAACTGTCTTCCCTACTAGAGCTATTAACCACCTCAGTAGAAACGGCTTCCCTGGGTCAAGTAATGTCTAGCCAAAGTTTGAAATCATATCACCTGAATGAAATCTCTGCGACTCTGTGATTCTGTGATTCTCATGGCTGGGCTACAGAAGTAATACTGGGATTATATCTCTGCTAGATGTCTTTCTGTAAATGACCTTCCACCCTTCCCATTCCCCATGTTGTCTGTCTCTGTCCCCTGTCTCCGTCTCTCTCTCCCTGCCCCTTCTTTTTCATTATCTCCATCCCTATCTCTCTGACATGTTGGGAGGAAAGGGGAGAAATACAGGGAGCTATTTCCCAGTAAATTTTGGTCTTTTGTTATGAGTGACAGAAACCTTATTTGAACTGATTATGCTTTTCCTCCCATCTCAGAAAAGAGAATGTTTTGATTCATGTAAGCAAACTGCAGGAAGGACGTGGGTATCACTGCCTTAGAAATCAACAGGAATCAGAACACTACTTAGGTCTCTCTTTCAACATCTTTCATCTCTGCTTCCCTCTGTGATGGATTCATCTTTTCTGTTGCTAATCAACTTTTTCCAGGTCATATGGTACAGGGCACATGGTTTTTGGAAGCATCTAGATTTTTAACGCATGATCATCTTTCTTTTGTATCCATTTTAAAAATCCTAAGAAAGAACTTGGATTGAGGGTCAAGGAAGTTCCTGTAGTTGGCATCCCCATTGAACCACAGGAGAAGACAAAACAATTGCTGTCTACAGCTGGCTTGAGTTTCTCTACATAACAAACAGCTATGGCACTTACTACATGGTAGGTACTACTACGGTAAGTGCTTTGCAAATGTTAATTCATTTATTTCTTATACTAATCCTATGTAATGCTCATTATCATTATTATTTTCATTTTAGAGTTGGAGAAACTGAGGCATAGGGTAGAACTAGACTGAACAGGAGTCTATTCATATAGTACAGCCTGTTCAGCATTCATGAAGTCTGAGAACATTACATACAGTATTGTTTTCTAGATCCTTTCCCCGTCTCTCCTCTCTTTTTCTTCATGTATTTTTATCCTTTAGCTGTGTACTTGCTTGTATAAAGTCTAGCATGGCAGTCTTTTTTGGCTGGCTCCCTGTCCTACCCCAATTGACAGAGAAATAATCTCTATCTGGCTGAAATGTCAGGTGCTGAAAAACACTGGCATTGCATAAAGAAGCAATTTGTTCTCTTTTCTCAAATGTGTCATATGCAGTTAAGTGGCACCGACTGGTGCACCCACTGACCAAATCAAGAAATGGCCTGTCAGAGGCTACAATAATTTGTGAGGAATGAGTGTCTTCTCTATGGAAATATCCCACTTACCATTCCTTGCAGGAAACACAGCATCACCCCAGAGATCTGTGGCCATCAGGAAAAGTAACCAAACTGAAGGGATATCCATCTCCATTTCCACCACTATCTTCTCTAACTTGTTCATCTTGAGCGATAGAAAACTCTAACTAAATAAATGAAAAAGGATGACAGGAAATAATCCACAGTGACTTATGCATCTTTCTCCATCCATAAATAACTTTATATTTCAATTCTGGCAGCAGAGCTGAGCCAGAAGGTAATGAGCCATTGTGGAAAATCCATCTGTTGCTCATAAGGGGAAAGGCCAGATTTATTGAGGAAGAATCTGGAGTGTAAGTCTTGTTATTGTTAATGGGAGTTGCACATCTAATTGGTCATGCTGAAAATATGCCCTATTATATTCTTTCTGTGGCCAGATGGATGTGCCGAGCTGCAGTGCCGAGAAGAAAAATGTATCTCAAGAATTCGAGAGTAGGAGTGGCCGTCACAGCCGGTAGGGAACTGGTGGTTCTAACAAGGACAGACAGTACTTGCCCATGGGCCTGATTTAAAGATGTTTTTAAAAGAACCCGAAGGGCCCAATACATGTACTTCTAAATGGAGTCACATAGTCCAGTACCCTGGAGTGGGCAGTGCTGAATCATTTCAAAGAGGCTCTAGCAGCACCATAACTAGAAACGCTCCTGCCTCCCTTTCCTTTGTAACTGGCCCACTGGTACTTAATAATTGCTTTGAGACTCCCCTGTGATGGTGCTGGATAATGGCAATTGAAAGCCATTCCTCCCAGCTTCCTCTTTACCACCATGGGAGGAAGAAAGACTGAGAAATCAAAGACAAACTATAGCTTATACACTACATTTTCCCCAACCATGTCTTCATTAGATTTGGGGTTAGAAGGCCCCTACAGACATGAAGAACTAAGTCTTAACATGATTTCTGGTACACTGTAGGTGCTTAATAAATGTTGAATGTGCACGAATAAGATAAAGTAATAATGGTAAGTAAACTCTTAGGACATTGTAGCTGATAACAATCTCAGCGACTTCATTAGTAAAAGTGTGCTAACTGCTGTAGCAAATGACTGCTCACTCTCAGGAATGTAGCAAAGTTTAGTGCTCTCATCTCAAGGTCCCACGCAGTGAAGAAGGGACATGGGGCGGGGGAGCATGATGCTGCCTGCAGTCATTCTCCATCTTGCCGTACTGCCAACTTCTATCTGCAGTCTCTAAGGTCACCACCAAAAAGAAGAAGAGCAAGGACGACCGGGCAGGGTGTATTGTGATCAAGTCTTGGAATGAGAGCCATCACCTCTACCCATCTCACTGGCCAAAACTCAGTCATTTGGTCCCAAATATTAGAACAGAGGCTCAAAAATGTGGTCTTTCCATATGCCCAGAAGGAAAATGAGCTGGGGTTAGTGAATACATGGAATTGTCGCTGTCACTGAGACCCTTTAATCAGATCTTTCATCTTACAAATGGTCAAACTGAAGCCTCGGGTCTGGGTGATTTTCAGCAAGTCACATGGCTGTTTGGTAACAGACTCAGGACAAGAACTCTGATTTCCTACTTCCTGACATCATTGTGTGTGGAAGAGAGAGAGAGAAAGAGAGGGGGAGATAGAGAAAGAGAGAGAAAATGTGAGGGAGAGAGACAGAGACAGAGAGAAGGGAAGGGAGGGGAGAGAAGAAAAGACGAGGCACTGGGACACCCTATAAAGAGCCCTGGAGAGGAGTCGTTAGTCACTTGCATTCCTCATTTTCTGCTTCCATAAACTCTATAAAGTGAGAAGTTTGGTAGACGGTTTCAAGCTCCAACAATCTCTGTTTCTATTAAGAGACATTAGGAGGGAGAAATCAAAATCATGAGAAAGGCTGTCAAAGGCGAGGCAGCCAGCGTGAGAGGAGGGTGGTGAACCAGCAGAAGAAAGACAGGAGGATGCAGCCCATGGGCATTGCAGCTTGTGAGGACAGCATGCGGGTCCCTCACCCAGCAGTAGCTCAGAGTCAAGGGCATTTTGCCCTCTCTGGCCTCTCCCTAACCCTCCCCACCCAATCCAGGGCACCTGCCTTTTCAACTGAGCACCAAAGCCTGACTCTCTCAAGGCTTGGACACAATTTGACCAAAGACAAGGCTGAGGGCCTGACCATGTGCAGCTGGCAAATGCCCCCTCTCCTCTCTTCTCAGGAGCTCGTCTCTCTCATGCACCTTCAAGTGTGCAAGCTACAGAGGGAAAGGAATTAAAGTGACCCTACAGGAGACTTCATTAACCTCTCCGGGCCAGCTGATCCCGAGAGACCGTCCCCGTGTAGGGGTGATAACAGGCCTCCATAGCAAAGCAGCCGGCAGCAGCCTCAAGCCCCTTTTCAATTCTGTCCATTTTGGCTCGCTCAAAGGGGAAAGGGATCAATTTCTGAAATCAGCCTTTCCCTTAAACATGACCAAGTGGCAGCCAAAGCATAAACAGAGGTAATCCTTCAAGGAGCAGCACTTCAGCCTCACCAAGCACTTTCATCTCAGGATTTGAAAGTCCTTTTCAATCATTAATCGCTTTCTCTAAGCCTCCTGTTCTCAGAACCAGGCAGAAGCAGTGCAGAGGCCGTGCGAGTAAAGGTGGGAAGCAGGGCTCTGAAAGTCACCAGGAGAGCACTGCTGCATTTCTAACTTCCTCCAGGTTTCCGTAAATACCATGAACAGAAATAAAATATTGCTTGAAATAATGGATGTCATATTGAGACAACATTTTGCAAATCTGGAAAGGGAGCAATTACGAGTAGGAAATCTAGAAGTATGGTTTTCACTCACCCAGACTCTGCTGACGGTGGTGTTGTAGCTGGATCAATCACTTAATATCTCTCAGGGTCTCTCTCTTCACCTTTGATTAAGTTAATGTGGAAACAATGTCTAATCATCATGAGAGACCGGGGGTTATGACGTTAGATGGCAAATTCTCAAATGAGTTTGTATTTGCGGAAGGTATGAATTTTCAACTACAGAATCAGGTATAGTAGAAATAATCACAATTTCTTATGTTTTAACCATCAACCTAAATCAGACTCCAGTCTTCAACTCAGCAGGGTAATGGAAATTTCTACCCCAGTCTTATGAATGCTGCCCCTTATCAGAGTTCAGAAATCCTCAGGGACATGCCAGTCACCATCCTGGATCACTAGTTATCACCAGTTCACTTCGAGATGTCCATTGGCAGAGCTTGCTTGGTTCCTCCAGCACTGCTGATTGCTGCTTCTGTTCATGGAAATATTGGCTGATTTCGGAAGCCTCAGTTCCTCAGGTTCTCTACTTTATGTCTACTAGGCAGCCTCCCTCTGTGGTCTCACTGTCTCCCCAGGGCCGTTCTCAGCAGCAGGGATGGTGTGTCCTCCCTGTTCACATGAGGGAGAAATTGTTCTTCTTTCATTTCCTACTGAAAAAGACTCTCTGATCAAATGCTAGTCGAGCTCCTCTGAGCTCTCTTTTTGAGTAAGCCCAAACTTGGGCTCTGTCTTTTGCCTGTTTAGTCCAGTTTTAGCAAGAATCCTGCTGGGTCAGATTAGTGAAAATCCTCCACCCTTGATATCTGATCAAATTCTTTACCCCTCACCCTCAATATCTTATCACCATGGCCTGCCTTCAGCAATAATCCTGTCAAATCTGTCTAGCCAGAATATCCCTATCCATGATGTCTCCTCTTAGGAACTTTTCATCCACTGACCCCCACCCTGCTCCTTGGCCATAAATTTCCACTTGTCCTTGTTGTACTTGAAGTTGAACCTGAATCTCTCTCCCATACTGCAAAACACCATTTTAGTAGACCCTCCTGCCTCCAAATAAAGCCCCCCTTACCATCTTCAACAAGTGTCATGAATAATTTTTTTCTTTAATGCTTCGTTCAAAGTCACTCCACTGTTTCCCTTCCTGCTTTGACATCAGTTTTTGCTCAGCAAAAGTCTAAGGAAAGGAAATGCAAAGTCCCTTTCTTCTGGTTTGAAAAGAAGAAAGAAAAAATTATAAAATGAACTGAATGGCTTAAAAAATATGCTAACTGGGCATCATTCTAGATGCTGTCACTAAGAAACCCAACACAGACCACCACCACCTTAAGGTACAGAGAAAACAAGGCTGAGCCAAAAAGACAGCAGAAGCAGACTAGTCAATAGGATCTACGTGTCCAGGCTTTATCTTCTGGTCACTGTTTGCTGTAGACAAGGTTAAAGAATCCTGGGATTTATTGAAAACTGCTGTGGCTTGAGTGATACTACATGAATTTTCTTTAAGTCTGTATGAATATTTTCTTGGTTTCATGTTAGTTAAAGAAAAAGGGGTCAAGTAGTTTATCCAAGCCCATCCCTTGTCTGAAATAGTTAACTTCCACAATGAGCCAGCACTTTCTCTTGAGGAAGCCCATTCATTACAGATAACAGTTTTTGGACCAAATCTAAACTTCCTCTGGTTAATCACAATTCCATCCTCTGGTCCAGAGTCACACAGGTTGTTGGGAAGGAAATTAACTTCTACAAGGTTTCCATTATGTGCCAGACATTTCTAGAGCACTTTTTACGTTTGCTTCATACGAATTTTGGAAGGTAATGGTTATCTCTACCATGGAGATGCAGAAAGAGATTCAAGGAGGTTAAGTGATTTGTGAAAAGTCAGTTGTAAGAAGAAACAGCAATACCCCAGTTCTAAAGCAATGCCCTTCCCACCACACCATGCTGTGTGCCATCTTAACCATCTACAGGAACATTATTTCTAAGGAAGACCACTGCCACATCTCCACTAACCTTTCCAGACACTTGCTCTGGAGTCAGACCACTTAAGTTTCAAAGCCAGCTGTACCAGCTGTGTGAACTTTAGCAAGTTACTTAGTCTCTCTAAGTCTCAGTTTCTTGTGCATGAAAATATAAGAATAATAATAGTGAGTTAATAATAACCTTGTGAGTTGTTGGGAGGTTTAAATGAGCTCATCCATAAAGAGGATGTGGAATGTTGTATGCACATAATAAATGTCAGTGACCATTATTGGGTATCTCAAGGCTCTCATTGTAATGGTTGCTTACTCACAAAGTTACTCAATTTTGTTACTAACTGCCTTAGAATAGGGCTCCAAATATTAAATACAGTATACCAAAAGCAATTTGACTAGTATAAAAAGGAGCAAATTCAATCCCTTCCTTGCTTTCTAGCTCCCTCTGGTAAACCAGCCCAAGAGCATGCCAGGTTCTTAGAACATCATATCATACTATAGATACATACAGAGGCTGCAGTTAGCTGGGGTTTCCTCGCAAAAATTTTAGGAAAACATTAAGACAATGAAACCTGGGCAGAACTACGAGGCTGTCCTTTTACCCAGTTTGTTAATAAACTAAGGTCTTACTTATACCTTTTTGACAAGTGGTTGCCCACATTCTCCTGAGGCAGGCAACTTGCTGCAGAGATTCAACTGTCTGCATATTTTAAAATAGTTTATTTCTCCTGTTGATGCAGGTTCAACTCAGCATGTCACCACTTTCTGAGCAAAGAAGATGAGGATTTTGTAGTTTTACTACACTGTGGTAGAAACTCACTAATTAAAGTTCTTCCTGCACCATATTTTAAGAGGCACTGACATGTTTTATACTAGGAAGGAGGTTCCCCCTCATCCTTGGCCCCAAATTCAGAGATTATGAACCCAAAATATGATAATGCAAACAAATAAATATCAGTGGTGGTACTCTGAATTTAAATTCTAGCTTTTACATTTCTAGTATAGTGTTATACACAGAACCCACATAACAGAATTAATTCTACCTTACAATGGGAATTGTTTAACTACAAAATTAGGCCATCTGAGGACAAAGTCCTCTGAATGGCTAATACACTCCTCTTCCTATACCTTTGCCAAATTTCCAGACATTAACTATAATGCGGTATGTTTTAGAAAGTTTGTTTTCTGTTTTTTTTTTTTCTATTAAAAGCTTTTCTAAGTTGGAAGCAGAATGCCAGGATGTCAGATGATAACCATGTTCCTCACGATTTTTCCAGCGAAAGAAAAATTTAATACATGGCAATTAAAATCAAGCAATTAAAGTCAAAATAAACAACTCTACACAAGACAGACGACTCTCTCTAAAGAAATATTGAGTGAAAGGAGTGAGACCCAAATGAGAACACACAGTATAATTCCATCTATACAGTCCTCAAAGCAGGCAATGCAGACCTACTGTTTAACATCAGGATAGGAGTTAGCTTTGGGGAGATAGTGCCTGGAAGCGAATGAGAGGCGTTCCTGGGGTGCTGGTCATGCTCTTTTTCTTCATCTGGCTGTTGGCTGTTTGCATGAGTGTGTATAATTTGTGAAAAGTCATTGAGCTGCAATGATATGTGTTCTTCTCTGTATGTTAGACTTTAATAAAAAGTTTACTAAAAGTCAAGGAATCAAAAACACAAGAAAATTTATTCACATATATACCTACACACAGAAATTTTGTTCAGCATTGTAGAAATTGCCAGAAAAATTGGCATATAGGGGTCAGAATATTAGTTAAAGAAAGTCATGTTTAATAAATTCTTTACATTCAGTTGGAGAGCCAGAGGATAATGCCATTTTCTATTTCCCTTTCTCTATCTTCATTTTTTTTTTTTTGGAAAAATGATACCTTTTGAATTAAGTGGGAATTTAAAGAATATCAGTATAGGAGAGCATATTCTCTTCACTTACCAAAAAATCAAAAGTCTCCCTACCCATCTTAAGGACATTCAAGTCATTAATTTTGTGCAGGCTAAGACATTGTTCTCTCAGTAAAGGAAGCCAGTAGTCATCATATGCTCAATTGTGACTTACCAAGGTTTCATTTGTAGGCCAATATAATGCTATCCTGAAAGCAGATGACTTTATAAAATGTTTTTCTCCAAAAGTGTTTAGCATATTGGAGAAGGGAACCAATTTCTCCTCCCCACGTCCTGATGTAGCAGGGGCTAAAGTGCTCACTTAGTTGTTCCTTTGGGAAACCATCCTTGTACCCTAAGGTCTGGGGTAGGAGACTCCTTTGAGCTGCCAGAGCACCCTGTGCTGACGCTATCATTGGATTTAGCACATTCCAGCTTGTCAACTTACATGTTCATCTTCCCCTCCATAATGTATGCAATTTGACTACAGGTGAAATAGATGCTGGGTTGCGCTGCTCCTGTGTTCTCAATCTAACTCAGCAATCACCAGCAGCTGCAGGGGACAGGGACTGTACACTCAGATGGCTTCCCATTTCAAGTACTAAATATCTGTAATTCTCTACCTGTAGGAAATTTCTTGGCCACTCAGGGCAGCCTGAACGTCTTAGGGACTTAATGCTTTACAACCAGTGAAAGACAGATATTGGTCGATAAATGGCCCGGTGTCTGTTTATCTACTTTTGTGTAATGAACCACCCCAAACTCAGGGCCCTTACAGCAACACTGACTTTATCTAGAAACTCATGAATTCTGGGACTCAGGAATTTGAAAGCATATGGCAAGGACAGTTTATCTCTACTCCATGATGCTTGGCTCTCATTTGAGAAGATATTATAAGAGGTAACATTAAGAAAATCTAAGTGAATTCATTCATTGATTCATTCATTCAACAAACATTTATCGAGTGCCTATATTTAGTGCCAACCACAATTGTATTCATTGATAATTGAAAGGTAAGGAAAACTTTCTGAGAGCTTATATTACAGTTGAAATGGGATCTTATTCAACCTTTAATATTACTGTCAGTATGCTTTGCCTCTCAAATATTTGGACTTTGAATAAACACCTGAACACAATAATGTGCACTTGGCTACATAACACAGATGTCTCACACACAGTTTACTGGTGAAATATATCACATAATTTTCAATTTGCAAGTTTGGGAGGCACTTCTGGAGATAGAGAGCCATAAAATAGAGTTATCAGGAAGATAAATACCCTGGGATCTTATTGTCCAACTCAAGGGTGTGAGAGTAACAGGGGGAGCAAAGGCAGGAGGGGAGCACAGAGAGAAACCAAGAAGTTCCAGATAGTAATTTTGTCATTTAAAAGAAAAGTGGCTAAAAGATGAAGATCTTCATCCAGAATCATCTTGCAGAATCAGTTCTCTCCTTTGAAGGATGAGAAATTAGTCTTTTGTTTTGTTTTGTTTTAAAATAATCTCAAACTACAGATAATTTATAGCAACATTACCAAGAATGTTTTGTTCTGAGCTTCCTCAGGTGAGTTGTCAACATGATGCCATATCTCCCCACCCTACCACCAGTAGGTTAGCATGTATTTCTCACAAAAAAGGATATTCTCCTATATAACCACGATGCAACCATCAGAATCAGGACATTATTACTGATACATTACTACCTTCTAATCTGCAGACCCTATTCATGTTTTTGTCACTTGTCCAGATAATGACCTTTATGGCAAAAAGATTCCTTTCAGAACCATGCATTGTATTTAGTCACTATGTCTTTGTATTCTCCTCCATTGAAGAATAGCTCTTCAGTTTTTCATTGATGATTTTGATGATTACAGACCAGTGATTTTATGAATATTCCTCAATATGGTTTTATTGATGTGTAGGCATTTGAGAAGACTGCTATTTGCTGCTGATGCTCTGGGGAGGGCTTTTTGTACAGATCATTAATCACTTCTGGGTCTGGGCTGTGTGGAAATTCCAGCCCAGGATGGAGACTTTCCTGAAGATTGAGCCCCCTGTAGTTCTATTGCCCTGACCAATTTCCACTGAGACCAGCTGCCCACACTGTGCCCAGGGTTCCTCTAGTGGGCTAGCCTTTCTCCCACACTCCAACCACTTCCTGTGGGGCAGACCGTGTAGACGTCCCTAGAGATAACTCATTGGCCTCGGTGCAGCTCTTTTCTCCAGTCGGTTGCAGCCACTTGCTCCTACGTGGGCTTGGGGGAATTCTGCTGGTCGTCATTATGGCCCGTGGGCTGGTATGGTGCAATCCGAGGCCCTCCTCTTCCCTGTGAACTCCAAGCAGGTCTATGCAAAGGTGCTGCTGTGGCTTTTTCCAGCTTTCATCCTTGTGTGACAGTTAGTCCCCACCTCTACCAGGCTGGCTCAGAACATGAGGTGCCGTCCCTCACCCTCTCACCACTGCCTTGTGCCTTCACAAACTCCCTGGGTCTCTCTTCCTCTTCGTCCAGCTCCAGTGATCCCAGGTGGGCAGTCTTTGCTTTCTAATAGTTGTAAATTGGTTACCTGTGGGAGAGTGTGGCCCTGGGAATTGTCTATTCTGCCATCTCAATGATGTCACAATCCTCCTGGATGTGGGTTTATTGGATGTTGCTTCATGATTAGATTCAGGTTATGCCTCTTTGACAGGAATACCCCAGACACGTTTCTGTGTTCTTTCTATTGCATCCTGTCAGCTAGTACACAGTTTTGCTTTGTGCCTTCATTGATGAGGTTAGCAGTGATCATTCGATTAAGGTGGTTATCTGCTAGGTTCCCCATTATAAAGTCACTCATTTTCTTTTTGAAATCAATTAGGATTTTGTGGGGAAATATATTGAGACTATGCATATATTCTGTTCCTCATCAAACTTTTAGTTTGTTTATTTACATCCTTATGAACTCATGGATTCCTTTTATTCAGAGGAAAACAGTTTTCTTAGATTTGGCCAGGGGAACCCTTATAATCTGGTTTCTGTGTCCTGTTGACATATCCTATCATTCTTTGGACACTTTCCTACTTCCTGGCACAAGGTGTTCTAGGTTCTCCTATTTTCCATGTCTTGTTTCTGGAATCAGTCATTTATCCAATGAGCTCTGTTTCCTTTTAATGGAAAATGATATTAAAAACCAAGATCTGGGTGCTAAGCATCCTCATTACTGTTGGGGTGCTGCAGCTCTCAATGGACAGAGCTAGAGAATGTGTGTTTGTGCACACGTGCACGTGTGTGGTCTATACATGGGTGTTTGTGAGCATAGTCTTAGTTCACTTTATGCTGCTATAACACAATATTGGGTAATTTATAAAGATCAGAATTTCTCACAGTTCTGGAGGCATCAGCAGGCACTGGCATCTGGTTTGGCAAGAACCTTCTTGCTGCATCCTTACATGGCAGAAAACAGAAGGGCAAGCTAGCTGAATGCTGTGTGAAGCCTCTTTTCTAAGGGCTTTATCCAATTCAAAAGTGAGGAGCCCTCATTGTCTAATGACCTTTTAAAGGCCACACTTCTTAATATTATCACATTGACAACACCTGAAATTTTGAGGGATACATTCAAACCACAGTATGTGTACACACAGCTATCTGTCTATCTACTGTAAACCATCATGTACTCTAATACCTCCAGTTCCAAGTCAACATCACAAGAATCATTATGTTTTCCTTTTTTCCATATTTGTAACTTTCTTCTCTAACAATGTTCAACCTGGCTCCTATTATCCTTAATATATTTACTTACTTGCTCAGTTCCCTGTATGTAACCAATCTTTCCCTGCCACCACCCTCTACCCCCATCACAGTTGCCCCTTCACACCCCTAGGCTATGAAATCTCTTGCTGGGCTTCATCACCATGAACATCCTCCTCACCCCACTTGGGCTGTGACACCAAATACCAGTCCACCCACCCACGGGGACACGCTCCTTACCCCACTTGGGCTCTACCACTTCCTGCTCTGGCCGTAACCCTTCCACTGCCTCCTGCTCATGTGGATGTCCTCCTACTTGAGTTCTGACACCTCCATTAGGCCACTGTCCACTTCCCATTCTGTGTAGATATTCTACTCACCATGCTGGGACCCCAAAGCCCGCTCTGGGCACCTCTGGCTCCCCCATACACACCTTGCTTATTTGTTTGCCAACCTCGCTTATTTGTTCTTAATGGCTTTTTGACTAAATTATTCAAGAAGGAACAAAAAAGAAAGAAGAGAGAAGAGGACTAGAAAGAACAAAGGAGGAAAATTTTTTATTATTAGAAGTGATCAGAGATCAAGGAATTGACTTGTGAAACAGGACATAGGAAACTAGTCTAGAGCTACAAAATGTTGAGGTATTAACTCACAGGGAGAATTTTAATGATCACGGGGGCCAGTAGCATTTATTCTGGCATGATTGGCATGTGTTCTACTATCAGCCTTCATGGGAAAACAAATCATAATCAAATGTCACATAAATGATTCATCATGAGAAATATCAGCCACAGGCAGCGAAATATTTAAAATTCTCTTGGTCATCTCACTCAGATGATGTGGACGAAGCCTACATAGAAATCAGAAGGATGACTGGTGAACATCAATTAAGAACAAAAGTGCTTACATCAGTGGGTCTCCACCCTGGCTTCCCTGGGACTATTTTACAAAATACCAATGCCTAGGCCCACCTCAGAACACCAGCTCAAAATCTCCGTGGGGTGGGGCTCAGGATAAATATTGTTTTAAAAAACTCCCCGGTGACCATATGAGGAGCCAAGGCTGAGAACTATTGACTGAGATGGCTCAAATGTTAAAATACTAATTGTCATCAATTTATAACACCTAATGCATACAATTCATTTGGGGGATCAGAAATAACAGTTTGGTTAAGGCCTCTTCTTCTTTTTCCTTTGAAAGTGCAAGGAAATTTCCTGCCTTTGTTTTTTCCTAATATTCTCATTCTTTTGTGCTTCTATTTCTAGTAAACCTCCTACTACCTGAGGTTAGTAGTCAGGTTACAGTAGTTCCAGGCTTATTCAGAAGGACTTCACACATCTGGCTCAGAATCAATGCATTTATTTTAAAAATAATATTAATATTTACCATGGGGATAGTGTAGGGGTTCAGCATTTCACCCCCAAATATGCCACTTTGGCATATTGATTGTTTTGAGTTAAAGCACTTGGGAAACAGTAGATACAAAAAGGGTGCTCTGACCTTCCTTTTTCTTCTTGAAAGCAGGAGATAAAATTCCCATGTGAAAGATGCCCTTTCTGTAACAGAGGAAGGAAGACATTCTTATCACCAGAGACAAGGAGTCAAGGCTAAGAAATCTGTATAAATAAATCTTGTTAAACTGGCCCTATCTGTCTAGTTCTTTTGCACAATTAACTGCCCCAGCTCATACCCCTTTGTCTTATCATGTTTACACAATTTACAACTCTTTGTCCAACCTAGTAAATAAGCTTTCAGCCCTAACGTCTTTCAGTCTTCAATCTTCCTGTGAAGGCTCCCGTGTATATGTGCATGCTTTTCTCCTGTTAATTTTTCTTATATTGGCTTAATTTTTTTTTTTATATACAAACTTTTAACCAGAGATAATTCAAGAAAGATACGTTTTGGTCATTTTTAAAGTGAGATTAATTGAAGATATCAGAAAAATTGTATCTGATCAATGCACATGGCTACTCAGAAGGTTCTCTCTTATGTTACTAGCAGTTAAATTTATGCACACAGAAAAAACTCTTAAGACCATGCAAATTCAGTTGAATTCCATACATTCATTATACTCATCAAAAACTTGAAGTAATGTTCATGCCAAAGTGTTACTTTAAGAAAAAATTTAAAATACACACCAAAACACGACCAAGATTAAACCAGAGAAAATAATAAGCATAACTTATATTGTATTTTTAAAAGTTTTGCATCATACATATTCAGTATGTTACACCATGTTCTTTCCTCAGAAGTGGCATTTTAAAGTGTTAAACATTGTCAAATATCAAAAAATACAACTCTGCTTTATAATGTAGTACTGGCATAATTCAAAGTACTGTGCCAATTATAAATAGTATAATCAAGTTTCAAACATCTTCTCAAGCATATATAAAGGAAAGCATGTAGACACACATATGCACACAATATATAATATTCATATAATTGAAGATATTTAATAAAAGCAAACAGCTTTATCTTTCAACTAGTTTGTATACTTATGTAGATTTTGATACAGTTCAAAGATTTTCAGTTCCTGGGTATACAGATTTTCGGGAGAAGAAAAAAGATAAAATTAAATTTTATGTTGTTTTAATTTTTAGGCCTAGTCAGAGACCCTAAGAAGTAGAGGAGAAATTTTACCTTATTATGGTAGCTTCTAGGTTGCTGGAACCCCAAGAAGAACTTTTTATATTTATCTCATTTAAGAATCACTACAGCCCTATAAAGAAAGTAAATGTGTTCTCATTTTATAGGTGAGGCTGAAAAAGATTAAGTAACATGTCCAAGGTTATTAGATAGCCAATTTTGACTCCAAATCCTGTGTTTTTTTCCTGTGTGTGCCTCTGCCTGTCATATTTTAACTTATAAAGACCAATTTTTTTTCCCATTTTCATATTTTCTTGGAGAAATTACCCATAACTGCAGCATTCAGATGCTAACAGTAATCACTGCAACATAATTCACTAAAACTGAATTTTAATCTGAGTTGGGGCAATCCTGGTTGCCTTCCAAAGGGATTTACTGATAGCGATTGAAAAGCCAAAGGGAGGCGTCCACGAACAAGATTCACATGTGAGCCCAGATGGACTCCTGTAAGAGCGAAGCTCAATATGGTAAATTAGAAAGGCAAACAGGGGCAATCTTCTAAATATGGCTTCTTTGCACTGCAAATGTGCATTCTCGAGCATCTTGAGAGCAAATTCTGAAAGGAAAATTATTTGTTCTAGGACTTGTCATTTGAATTTTCCCCAAAGGCCACATTCAGATATATAAAAGTAATAAATTTAAATACTACTTACAAATGTCTACTTATCTAATCCTCAGATAGGTCTCAAGTTAAATGTTATTATTAAAACCTTTCCAAGAGCCATTGACTGATTTTTTTCTTATTTCTTCTGTTAATGTGAATTACCTATAACCTGAATTTCATGGCAGAAAGTACAAAGAAGAAAAAAAGAAAGGGAGAATAGAGATATAGGAAGCAAGAAAGAAAACAAGAAACTGACTTTGGGCCTAGGGGGTTGAGTCAAAGCAACACTAATTACATAGAAAAATATATCGCAGAAATGGGATCTACCTTAGCATGAATTTCCCTGTTCCAAAAGGATAAAACATTTATCAGGTTATTAACTACCCATGCTATTTGCATTTCATTGTTTACCTACTATATATTATAGTGCCATACTAGGAGTTTTAAATGGATAGGTATGACTCCAAATATCAGTTTAAGAAAGGATTATGCAAAATTCTAAATTTATCTTATTCTTTATCACTTGATACTGCTCTAAGCATTGGTTTGTGAATTTAACTTGCTTGAGTATTCCAGGATCAGGTATTAAAGGAAAATGATAAACCACTTTGGGACAACTTAGATAAAGAAGATTTCTGGATGGCACTAAGAGGATTTTGGTTAATTTATAGACACATTAATTAGTCATCATGACCTTAGGATAACAGACTAACCTTGAAGGTTGCTCCAGAAGATTAGAATATTCTAAACTTTGTTCCTTCCTCTTTTATTTATCTCTACAAGGACTTACGTACCAAATTTGCAGTCTTCCAAACTGTGGTACTATGGATTGAATTGTGTCCTCCAAAAGTCCATGTGTTTTTGTTTTTTTGTTTTGTGTTATTGAAACATAATAGATTGTACATATTTGGGGAGTACAGCGTTGACTATCCATACCTGTTTGCAATATGTGATGTTCAAATCAGGATAATTAGTGTATTCAGCATCATACAATGTAATCATTTTTTAAGCACCACTGTAACAGTGTTGAAGGTGGGAAATCCTATTATGGTAATTGAAAGGTAATCACCTTTAAGAGGTGATTAGATTGTGAGGACTGTACCCTGATGAATGGATTGATCCATTCATAGAGTAAGGGGTGTGGTTGTGATCATTTTTAAGGACAGTGAGTGAGCAGGTTAGCTCTCTCTCTTACTCAAGCATTTGCCATGTGACATCCCGCTTTGCTGTGAAAAGTAACCACCCACCAACAAGGCCCTCACTAGATGTGTTCCCACGACTTTAGACTTACCAGTCTCTGAAACTGTAAGCAAGAAATCACGTTTCTTTATAAATTACTCAGTTTCAGGTATTGCTGTTATAAGCAACAGAAATGGACTAATACAAGCAGTCTCCAAAACTTTTTGGTCGTATATTTCTGTTGATTACAAAAAAAAGTTTGTGACTATATCCCTAATACTAATAGATATGCACTATTTGTAATAATTTATTAATATATTATAAAATTTGTCTATATATTAGTGGTAAGAATATGAGATAAAAAATAATAAAATTAAAATTCTATTATTTTAATTTTGGTCCTCTTGGGGGTCATTTCTTAAACTTTAATGTGCATAAAATTTGCCTGAGGTTATTGTTAAAATGCAGATTTTGATCTAGTAGGTCAGGGGAGTGGCCTGAGAATGTGCATGTTTAACAAGCAAGCAAGTGATGCTGATGGTGCTAATCCACTGACCACATTTTTAGCAGCAAGTCTCAGAATCAAATATCACATTTCATAAATTATTTCCTTCTGTATAGCACATTTCAAAAAATTCAAGAGCACTTTCCTAGTTCAGGAAACCTACCAAACTACTCACAGACATGGTGCTATGGTTAGGCTAGCTTTGCTTGTAAGATGATGTCCCAAAATAGGATAGATTCTTTTGGCTCTCACTCTTCCTGCTCATAGTCTCTCTCCTAAATACATTGCCCTAAGCTTATGTGTTGATTAAAAAAAATCTCATTTTAGCTTATTACCAGCAAAACTGGGACAAAGATAAAACACTATCTTTGTACACACAAAAAAAATTTAAGGAGATGCAAAAAATTCGGTAATCAAGATGGATGTATTAGTCTGTTTCTGTTGTTTATAACAAAATACACAGAACTGGGTGACTTACAAAGAAAATAAAATGTATTGCTTACAGTTTCCAATGCTGGGAAGTCCAAAGTCCAGGGAACATATCTGCTGAAGGCCTTGGTGGAGGTGACAGTGATGGCGAGGTATGCATTGCAAAATGGCAGAGCAGAGAGAGCAGGGACAGCAGAGAGAAACAAGCCCTCAGAACCATGCCCCCGACCACCATTATTAATTCATTCACTAGGGCATGGTCCTACAATCTAATCACCTCTTCAAGGCCCCAGCTTTCAATTACCATAATAGGATTTCCCACCCTCAACAGTTACAATGATGATTAAGCTTCTAATACATGAAATTTGGGGGATGCAATTCAATCAATCCACAGCAATGGATAATATTATAATTCAATTATTTAAACAAACTATGGCTGGCCTCCTGTTTTTTGTACATAAAGTTTTATTACTCTCAATATTCTTTGGCTCCCCTGCTGGGCACTACACACTGCAGCACCAGGGGCTAGATTAGACATCTCCTAAATGTCCTCTTCCAGGTAATTGTTAAGTGCAGCCTTCAATAAACTAACATTTTTTAAATTGTTGAATCATAATATACATTTTTTAAAAAGTCAAAAATTTATAACATCAATATTCTGGATTACTAAAAGTTGAGAAGAAATATTTAAACTTATTATGTCTCTTAATAAAATTAGCCTGAAAGAATAAATGGCCCCAGTGGTAAAAACATTATCTTAATTTCAATTTTGAATGTTGCCCAAACTCTTGTCCCACAATTTCTCTGCTGTGTATGGACTGAAAGAGGTATGAGATCTGATAGTATTTCTACCCAGGGGTAGAAAAGTTACTTTAAAGTATCTACAAAGAATGAATGTGTTCAAACTCACTGCTATGAGATGTCTTAATGCATCAGTGAGTGACTGTAAGAGCTACTAAATCACCCAAACTGGAAACTTTGATGCTGTCTTTCATTTCTCCTTTCTTCATGTGACCACCATCAATTGGTTGCTAAATTATTTCAATTATATTTCTCAGGGGCCTTTGGGATCTGCTTTTTATCCTTTGGAATTCTTCTGCCACTAAACCCTCATCTTCTGCTGCCTGTATCTCTCTTTAAGAATCGAGGTTCTTCCAATTCCAATTCATTTTCCACATTCCTATCAGAGCGTTCCTTCTAAAATAAAGATCTGGTGGGTTTTTTTACAACTCTACAACTTTATAAAACTTCCTAAATGCAAAAACTTTGTAAGACTTGGCTAAATGCAAGCCATTCAGTCTAGCTCCATTCAGACAGTACAGCGTTACCTTCTATTTCCCAGATACATATTACAGTCATTTTGCACTGTGTTTGCTGAAATCATTGATAAATATATACTGTACTCTCTTCCTCTGGGAAATCAATAACATCAAAGAATATATAGGCCTGGTGCACCTTGGACTTTGTTTTTATAGGAAGAGAGCCTGAGACTGAAACCAAAAGGAAAAAAGTGGAATCAAGAAATTGATGGAGATAAACACATAGATGGAGATAGAGGTAGAAAGCAGGGGTTGGAGGAGGGGGAGAAAGATAGGAGAACTATAAGTATTATTTGAAACTTGGATGCAGTCATGCCTAAAACAGTTCACCTGTAGGTATAGATATTTAGATCTTTATGTAAATTTATTTTTGCAAGAAATTTCTTTTCTGCATACACTAGTTTGAGTTGGGTTTCTGAGGTTTGCAACTAAATGCCTCCTGACCAATACATAAACCTGGTAAAAATGGAATTCTGGTGCTGTTCATTAATTATAAAGTTAGTATATGTGGTTTTCTGGTTTCTAGTTGAGATGGGCCAAAATGAAACATTTTTGTGGGGGCAGGAAATGGAGAGAAGGAAATAATTAAAGACAGGTAAATACTATTTATTTCTATGAGGGTTTTTCATTTTCTAATTGGTCTACATTTTAGAATTGTCCAAAACCAACTAGACCCCTACACTTGCAAATACATAGAGTTCAATATATATGCATTATATGTACTCAACACAATTAATAATAATAAGTAATATGCATTTTTCAGAGCTGATGACTTTTCTTGCTCTACTGGTTCTACTATTATTTGGGGGAAGGAGGGGACAAGAAAGAATTTATCATCATTTTTGTTTTTCTACTTATGTTTTTGCTGAGTTGCACAGTAACCTTGCCAAGCAGATGCTCACAAGCTGCCAGCTTCTCAACATCTGTTACTGTTGCTCCTTTAAAAATTCAGAGACTTGATGTACAGATGAACTTTGCATTTATTATGGTCACAAATGGAATCTTCAAAGCCAATGGGATTGATTATCTCAAGTGAGTTGACCCAAAGAAATATACGCCCTTTGGCCATTTGCTCCAGCCTGAGCTATTAAGGAGTCTGAAATGACCTTTGACTTTTGGCCCCTTCCAACTTGCAGGCCCCAGCAGAAGCCCTTGTGACAATCAACAGGAACTATTTAAATCATACATTTGTGTTTATTTTAATAACTTTACTCTTTTATTTACCATAATTAAATGTTTTAAAATGATATGTTGTAGTCTGAAAAAGGCAAATCCTTTTCAATAATAACCTACAAATTTACTAAAGCTCATTTATTAGCAAAATCGAAGACTGGAAGTCCCCAAAAACTAAGCCTAGAGAAGATGTTTGACCAAATGCTCTTACATACAACTTTCATTACATTTATAGAATTTCTATCCATGTTAACATTTCATCAGAAAAGGAAATAAAATGTGTTCATTTTAGACATCCACAGCTCCAAACAGTAATCATTAAAAAGCAATGCACGGTTTCACTCATGAACAGAACTATTCATTCCTCATCAGCAAATCGGTACTGCAGGGAATGCGTTGGCTGTCCTGATACTGGTGGGGTAGCCGCCAGTAAGTGAGCTGTGGACATGCTGAGGGTCACCTTCTACATGTCTTCTTCTCTTAATGTCACTCCCATACCTCTGGTTAAGATGAGAAGTCTCACCTCCCCTATGTGTGGCTTTCTCAGCAGCTTGCTGGCCTGTTCACTAGTTGGGTTGATTTATGATTTAATTTTATGGATGATATCACACAATTATCTCCAGATGGAATAATCAGGATGAAGAGCTGCCAACCAACATTAGGAATGAAGCAGGTTCATCCAGCACCAACCGTTTCTACAGTGTAATTATTTTTTGTTTTGACTTCATAAATTTGTCCAGAGACACTGGGTGTTCCTTTCCAGCAGGGCCTCATTTGTCTAATTCAAATGAGATTATCTCACTCTGGTCCCCATATTTCCCCATATTTCTCTTACCTCTCTGCATCCAGCAGGGAGACTCATAATTATGATTTGTGGAGCTAAAAATATACAAAATCTAATCTTCCCAATTTATGATGTACTCTCAGAGTCATCTTGATGAATTGTGAGTCAAGGTTTTGATTTAGGCCAGCACTTTGATGAGGGGAAGAAGCAGACAAGAAGCAGAGCTGGTGATCTGTAGGTTCCCTCATCAATGAAATCACCTAAATAAACCTTACCAAGTCAAAGCCAGAAATGTAAGGCCAGATATTTAAAAAAAGAAAGAAAGAAAGAAAAAAAAAAAAAATCACTGTCTATTGCATTCACTGAGCCTTCAATTGCTTTGTGATCCTGTGATCCCAAAGGACATTTGCTCTTTTTTTTTAAATCCTACACTGCAGAATTCTGAAGGCTGAATCTGGCCAGTTGCTCTCCATCTTCCTATTTTCCTCCCAGGCATAAGAAAATTGTATGCTTTGTTGTAGGCAAAACACATCACAGTAGCCTGTAAAAGCACCTTTTCCACAATGGTCCCTTAGTTTGGTGTTAGTACTTGCAAAAATAGTAACACAAAATGACAACAGCAAAGCATACTCCTAAAGCTCTAAATGCTTGCTTATGTATGTATTTATACATGTATTCAACAAACATTCATTGTTATGCCAGACTGTTTTTATACTTGGAATAGGCCATATGAAGTTTCTTAAGCAAAAGAATGATGGAACTCTATTATAGTCTAAAGTAGGAATGGTGGAACAGTGAGGAATGACATAATTAGATCTTATGCGCTATGAGTTATGGAGAAACAATGGAGTAGGGAGTGGTTCTCTAAGGGTGGTTCCTGAACTGCACACATCAACATTGCCTGGGAGCTCCTGAGAAATGCAAATTGGGTGGAGCAGACCAATTTGTAGCTTATTTTTCATTATTATTATTATTTTAACATTTATTTGTGCATATTTGTGGGGTATGGTGTGTTGTTTCAATACATACATATACTGTGCAATGATTCGCTTAGGGTAGAGAGCACAGTTTTGTGCCTATTAGTCCGCCACTTTTCCTCCCCTCCCTTCTCTGAGAACAACTTTTTTTTTTTTTTTTTTTTTTTTTTTTAGATTTCAGATAGGAGTGATCTCATGCAGTATTTGTCTTTTTGTGCTTGACTTACCTCACTTAACATTATGGTTTCCAGTTCCATCCATGTTGCTGCAAAGGATAGGATATTATTTTTTTAATAGCTGAGTAGTATTTTATTGTAAATATACACCACAGTTTTTTGTTTTTTTATCCATTCATCCATCGATGGGTATTTAGGCTTTTTTTCACCAATGTTTTATAGTTTTTTTTTGTAGAGGTCTTTCACTTTCTTGTTTAAATTTACTCCTAGGTATTTATTATTTTGATAGCTACTGCAAGTAGGATTAGTTTCTTGATTTCTTCTTTGGCTGTTTCATTATTAACATATAGGAAGGCTATTGATTTTTGTGTGTTCATTTTGTATCCTGCCCCTTTACTAAATTCAGAAATTGATTCCATCTCTTGGCCATTGTGAATAGTGCTGCAATGAACATGAGAGTGCAGGTGTCTTTTTGATATATTGATTTCATTTCCTTTGAAAATATACACAGCAGTGAGATAGTTGTTCATAGAGCAGATCTATTTTCAGTTCTCTGAGGAAGCTCCATACTGTTTTCCGTGTGGTTGTATCAATTTACACACCCACCAGCAATGTAGGTGAGTTCCTTTTTTGCATGTCTTCAGCAGAATTTCTTATTTTTTGTCTTGTGGATAATAGCCATTGTGACTGGAGTGAGGTGATATTTTATTGTTGTTTTAATTTGCATTTTCCTGATGATTACTGGCATTTTTTCATGTGACTCTTGGCCATTTACATCCCTTCTTTTGAGAAATGTCTGTTTAGGTTTTGCTCATTTTTTAATTGGGTTATTTGGTTTTTTGCTGTTTAATTGTTTATGTTTCTTACATATTCTGGATATTAGCAACTTATCTAATGGGGCAAACACTTTCTCCCATTCTGTAGGTTGTCTCTTCATTTTGTTGATAGTGTCCTTTGCTGTGCAGAATCTTTTCAGTTTGATGTAGTCCCATTCATGTATTTTTGCTTTAGTTGCCTGTGTCTTTGTAGTCTCACTCAAAAAAGTGCTGCCTACTCCCATTTTGTGTAGCGTTTCCCCTATGTTTTCTTCTAGTAGTTTCATAATTTTGGGTTTTAAATTTAGGTTTTTTTATCCATTTTGAGTTGATTTTTGTGTAATGTGAGAGATGGGGTCTAGTTTCAGTCTTCTGCATGTGGATATCCAGTTTTCCCAGCACCACTTATTGAAGGGGCTGTGCTTTTCCCATTACATTTTTTTGGCAACTTGTTAAAAATTTGTTGGCTATAAGTGCATGTATTTATTTCAGGGCTCTCTTTTCTATTCCTTCAATCAGTATGTTTTTATGCCAGTACCATGCTGTTTTGGTTATCATAACTTTATACTATACTTTGAAATCAGGAAATGTGATGCCTCTAACTTTGTTCTTTTTGTTCAAGATTGCTTTTTCTATATGGGGTCTTTTGTGGTTCATACAAATTTTAAGACCTTTTTTTCTATTTTTGTGAAGAATGTCATTGGTATTTTGATAGAGATTGCACTGAATGTGTAGATTGCTTTGGGTAATATGGACATTTTGGTGATGTTAATTCTTCCAACCCATAAACAGGAGATATCTTTTTGATTTATTTGTGTCTTCTTCTATTTTTTTCACCAATGTTTTATAGTTTTCTTTGTAGAGGTCTTTCACCTCCTTGATTACATTTACTCCCAAGTATTTAATTTTTTTTGGTAGATATCATGAATGGGATTACTTTCCTTATTTCTTCTTTGGCTATTTCCTTTTTGGTGTATAGGAAGACTATTGTTTTTTGTGTGTTGATTTCATATCCTGCCACTTTACTAAATTCACTTATTAGTTTCAGTAATTTTTTGGTGGCATTCTTAGGGTTTTCTGTATGTAGTATCATGTCATCTGTAAATAGCAACAGTTTGACTTCCTCCTTTCTTATGGATGCCTTTTGTTGCTTTGTCTTACCTTATTGTATAGGCTAGAACTTCTAGTACTATGTTGAATAAGAGTGGTGAATGTGTGCATCCTTGTCTTGTTCCAGATCTTAGAGGAAAAGCCTCAAATTTTTGTCCACTCAATACGATATTAGCTGTGGGTTTGTTGAATATGGCCTTTATTGTATTGAGGTACTTTCCTTCTATATCTAATTTGTTGATGGTTCTTATTATGAAGGGGTGTTGGATTTTATTAAATGCTTTTTTGGCATTTATTCAAATGATCATATGTGTTTTGTTTCCTTCATTCTGTTGATGTGATGTATAACATTTATAGATTTGCATATGTTGAACCATCCTAGCATCCCTGGATGAATCCCACTAATCATGGTGTGTGATCTTTTTGATGCATTGCTGGATCTGGATTAATCTCTACTAATGGCTGACTTGACCTAATGTACAGTTATAGAACATTTCATCCAAGAGCTGCAGAATACACATTTTTCTCAGCAGCACATAAAGCATTCTGTAAAATAGACCATATGTCAGGACACAAAATGAGTCTCAACAAATTTAAAACAAATCAAAATCATATAAACTACTTTATCTGACCACAATGGAATTAAACTAGAAATCAACAATAAAAGGAATACTATGAAACCACATGAACACATGGAAATTAAATAATATGCCCCTAAACAACAAATTGGTCAAAGAAGAAATCATGAAGGAAATTGAAAAATTTCTGGAGACAAATGAACATGAAAACACAACAAACCAGAAATTTTGGGATACAGTGAAAGCAAGAGGGAAGGTTACAGCAATAAATACTTACATCAAAAAAGAAGAAAGACTCCAAATAAACAGCCTAATGTTATACCTTAAATAGCTGGAAAAACAAGAACACACCAAACCCCAAATGAGTAGAAAGACAGAAATACAGATCAGAGCAGAAATAAAGGAATTAAAGATTTTTTTTAAAATTCAAAAATCAATGAAACAAAGAGTTGTTTTTTTCAAAAAGATAAACAAAATTGATAAACCTTTAGCTAAACTAATGAAGAAAGAAAGAGAATGGCTCAAATAAAATCCAAAATGAAAAAGGAGACATTACAGCAGATAATGAAGAAATACAAAGGATCATGAGAGATACTACAAATAACTATATGCAAGCAAACTGGAAAACCTAGAAGAAATGAATAAATTCCTGAACACATGCAACTTACTAAATTGACTGATGAAGAACTAGAAGACCTACTCAGACCAATAATGAGTAATGAAGTTGAAGCTGTAATAAAAAGTCCTCCAACAAAGAAAACCCCAGGAGTAGATGGCTTTATTTCTGAATTCTACCAAACATTCAAAGAAGTACTAATACCAATTTTTCTCAAACTCTTCCAAAAAATTGAAAAGGAGGCAATACTTCCAAACTCATTCTTCAAGGCTAGCACTACACTCATACTAAAACCTGAAAAAGACAAAATGAAAAAAGAAAACTAAAGACCAATATCCTTAATGAACACGGACAGGAAGATCTTCAACAAAATATTAGCAAACCTATTCATAGTTTAACAAACCCTCCAGGTGATTACGATGTAAGCTAAGGTCACTGGAGTGTGACAAGAGTGGCTTTTGAGGATTGCAGATGAACATTCTTATTCACCAATTTAACTCTCTTTGTTTTGGAGTTTGACTTTCTACAAAACCTAGAAACATGATGCCAGAAAGCTTGCTTTCAGTTCTATTGACTGGCAAATGTATCTAATGTAGGGCAAAAGGAAGTCAAAGAATTGTCCCCTCCTGACACTGCAATATACTCCCCAAATCAGGAAAGACCTATAGTATTTAGCTGCAAGATTTTACCAAGTCTTTTAAGAAGCTTCTCCAGATAATTGTCAGGATTATTATGAGTATATTCTTACTTGACATAACACAACTTTTATTGACAAATTATTGCATTGAAATTTCTTTACTAAGTATTAGTTTAACAGCTACATCAAATGAATCAGAATATAAGATCATGATCTTTGAAGTCAAATAGATTTTGGTTTATATTGTAGTTTGGTCATTTATTAGCTGTGCAACTTTGGACAAGCTACTTAACCATTGTATGCCTCCAATCATAAATATGATGATAGTGACTGTTGTACATTTTTTTAAATTATGAAATTATGTTGAGCACTTTGTCCAGCACAGAACTATAGCTCAAAAAAAAAAAAAAAAAAAAAAAATTAGTTCTCAACTACTTATTCTATTTAATAGTGACTGTATATCTCATGCCCATAGTTTCTTTCCATGTATGGCTTCTAAATGCTGTATTAGTGTGCTGTTACAGGGAGAGTTGTCTAGAAGCATATAAAAGGCAGAGCTTGGTGTGCAAGATACTTATTAAGGATAAACACCTATGAAAGGAAGTGGACAGAAGCAAAATTGGCAAGAGGATGAAGTTGAACTGCAATGAAAGTCGAGTCTTGGTTGACCAGGAAAGTAGCTCAGAAATAAATATTACCTGCTAGAGCTGTCACATGGTAAAAATGGCCAGACTTCTATATCTCCACTTCATTCAGTCACCGAACCTAGGACTGTACTGGGAACTGTGAGACCTTGAGCAGGGTAGCTCTCTGCAGCTAACATAGATCCTGAAGTTGATGTCAGCCAGAGGCTTCTGCTGTACTCAGTGTCCACAGCTGGAAAACAAGTCCTTTCTTGAAGTGAGACATGGGCAGTACCTCTCCATGTCCACTGTATGCATATTATCTACATGTGTAACTAATAATAATAATAATAGCTGATTCTTATCAAGCCTCACTCTGTTTCAGGAACCATTTCCACGTACTTTATTTCTCTCACACTCAACAACCCTGCAAGGTAGGAACTGTCAGTATCCCCATTTTACAAAAGAGGAAACAGAGGCACAGAGAAGATAATTAATTTTCCACAAGGTCACAAAATTATTACACTGAAGAGTCAGTTTTCAAGTTTGCCTAATTTGACTTTAGAGATTGCAATTTATTGTTAGCTTCTAAAGCTAGTTGACTCACCTGCAAAATAGAAGTGATATTGAAGATTAAATTAGATGATCAATTGCTATGGTTTGAAAGTTTGTATCTCTCCAAAATTCATGTTGAAACTTAATCTCCAATACAACAGTGCTAAGAGGTGATGCCTTTAGGAGTTGATTAGGTTGTGAAGGCTCCTCCCTCCTGAATGGGAAAAGGCCTTTATAAAAGAGGCTTTGCACAATTTTCATCTATAGCAGTACTAGAGGACTAAGACATCCATGCAAAGTACCTAGCACACTGTCACAATTAGAGCTAGTTGTTATTAAAATGAAAATTGTGAATTAGAAGCTTTAAGTTATACATTATCAACAGGAGAGATACTGTCCCCAAAGGAGAAAAAAATTAGTTCTTGGGGGACAAACATCTTTGTCTTATTCTTCATACTGGGAGGAAAACATTTGGTCATTCACCATTATATTATGTCAGCTGTGGGTTTTTAAATTTCTAACTCAATCTGTTTATATTTTAAGTCTATTAGGTTTTCTATTTCTTCTTAAGTCAGTTTTGGTAGTTTGTGTAATTTTTATTCTGAATATGTCTATTCATCCAGGCTATCTTATTTTTTGGCATACAATGTTTTATAATATTCCCTTATAATCCTTTTTTATATCCATAAGATAAATAGCAATATCCAGGATTTCATTTGTAATTTTTAGTAATTCGAGTACCTTCTCTTTTTATTTTTTGCCAGTGTAGCTGAAGGTTTGTCAATTTTGTCAATTTTTTCAAAGAGCAAATTTTTGGTTTCATTGAATTTGTCCATTGAGTTTTTTATTGTCTATTTCATTAGTTTCTACTCTATTATTGTTTTCCTCCTGTTTGCTTGGGTTTTCTTTGCTCTGCCTTCAAAGTTTCTTAAGGTGCAAGTTCGGGCAACTGATTTAAGATCTTTCTCTTTTTACTAACAAAATAGGAATTTACACCTATAGTTTTCCTTCTAAGCATTGTTTTAGCTGTATTGCATATGTGTTAGTATGTTTTGTTCTAGTTTTTATTGATCTCAAAGTAATTTATAATATCCCTTGCAATTTTTTCTTTGATCCATTAATTATTTAGTATTTTTTAATTTACACAGGTGGGTGAATTTTTCAAATTTCTTTCTGTTATTCCTAATTTCATTCTGCATGGTTAGAGAACAAACTTGCATGACTTCAAATCTTTCAAAATTATTGAGGCTTCTTTTATGGCCTAACATATGGTCATTTGGTCTTTATAAGAAAATGCTTTGCATGCACTGGAGATGAAAGTATATCTGCAGCTGTGGGTGAGGTTTTCTACAGATGTCTATTGGTTTGTAGTGCTGTCAAGTCTTCTACTTTTGTCTACTTTTTCAACTATTATTGAAAGTGAGATCATTGACTCTCACCTATTACTGCTGAATTGTCTATTTCTCCTTTCAATTTTATCAGTTTTTGCTTCAGGTATTTTGGGGCTCTGTTGTTACATGCATACATGCTTATGATTGTATCTTTCCAATGGATTGATTCTTTCACCATTGTAAAATTTCCTCATGACTAGTAACAATTTTTGCCTTAACATCTATTTGTGTGATATTTTAGACACTTGAGCCCTTTGGGGTATTGTTTGTGTGATACATCTTTTTCCATTCTTTTATTTTTGACTTACTTATGTCTTGGAATTTAAAGTGTGTGTCTTGTAGACAGCATATAGTTGTATCATGTCTTGTTTTGTTTTATCCATTTTGTCAGTCTGCATTATGATCAGTGTTTAATACATTTACATATAATGTTCTTTAAAAATGTAGTATTTATATCTGCCATTTTGCTTCTTGTTTTCTAAAGGTTTTATGTCTTTTTTTGTTCTACAATTTAGTTTGAATTAATATTAAATTAATTTTAATAATATGCAAACACTGTGCTCAAATATATCTTCATTTCTTCACCTTTTTTGTGCTATCATTGCTGTACAAATTTTAACTCTATGCACTAGGTCTGTCACTGCAGTTTTATGATTATTACTTTATGCAGTTGTGTTTTAAATCAGAAGAATCAAAAAGTTGCAAACAAAACTACACTTATTCTGCTTTTTATGTTTATCTATGTGTTTACCGTTACTGGTGCTCTTGTGTAGTTGGTGTGGATTAAAATTACTGTTTAGTGATCTTTTATTTCGGCCTGAAAGATTCCTTTAGTATTTCTTGCAGGGAAGGTCTACTGATGATGAACACTGTTAGTTTTTTATTTATTTGAGAATGTGTTAATTTCTCCTTCATTTTTGAGGGATAGTTTTGTTAGATATAATATTCTTGGTTAACAGTCTTTTCTTTTGACACTTTGAATATGCTACATTCCTGCATCCATGACTTCTGATGAAAAGCCAGTTGTTAATCTTATTGAGGATCCCTTTTCTGTGATGAGTTGCTTCTCTCTTGCTGTTTTCAAGTTCTTTCTTTTTCCTTAACAGTAGTTTATTACAATGTTTCTAGGTGTTGATCTCTTTGAATTATTCTATTAAACATTCATTGAATTTCTTGCATGTGCAGATGAATGTTTTTCATCAAATTTAAGATGTTTTCAGTCATTACATTTTCAAATATTCTTTCTGTTCCTTTTTCTCTCTCCTTATCTTATAGGACTACTATTTTGCATATGTTGGTACCATAGATCTCTTAAGCTCTGTTTATTTTTCTTCATTTTTTTCCTTATATTTCTAAGAGTATGTAATTTCAATTGATCTATTCTGTATTCTGAAGTTCACTGACACTTTCTTCCGCCTGCTAAAATCTACTGTTGAACCTCTCCAGTGATTTCACTGATTTTTTTCATTTCAGTTATTGTACTCTTCAATTTGAGAATTTCTGTTTGGTTCTTTTTATAATTTCCATCTCTTTATTAACATTTCCTACTTGGTGAGATGCTGTTCTCATACTTCCCTTCAGTTCTTTAAACATATTTACAACAGCTGATTTAAAGGCTTTAGCTAGCAAATGCAAAGTCTGGGTTTCCCCAGGGACAATTTCTATTGACTGCTTCTTTTCCTCTGTATGGGAGATACTTTCCTGTTTCTTTACATGTCTCCAGTTTATTGTAGGTCATATATGTGTCACAGTGGGCAAACGAACCCAGATCTATTTGTCTCCAAGTATACTTTTTTTATTGTTGAAAATTAGATATTTTAATAATATAATGCTGTTGCTGTGTTGCTGTTTCTTCTTCACTGGCATTTTGTTTGTTTGTTTATTTAATGAATTTCCCGAAGTAATTCCATAAAGTGTGTATTCTTTTTTTATGTGTGGCCACTAATTTCTCTGCTTAGTTTTCTACTTGTCAATGAAGGATTGAGACTTCCTTAAATGCTTTCAACCAATAAGTCTCTCAGCCTTTGCCCAGGGACTCAGTGTGTGTTTGAGCATGCTTTCAATGCTCTAGCAGGCAGTCTAGCACTCTACCTTAGCCTTTATTCTCTGCTTGCATAGACCCTCAGATGGAGAGATTAGGCCTTCTCAGATCTTTCCGGGCATGTGCACAGACCTATGTATGCACACAGCATTTTAGCATCCCAGCTCATTTCAGAACTTTTCAAAGCCCCTTGAAAATTTCATTTCCTAGCTTTTCCTTTTAAGTTTTTGATTGTCCTCTTATTTGTCCTTTATTGTTTTCACTACCTCAGGCAGCTGTAATGTTAAATAATTTCTGCTAAATTTTTTTTTTTTTTGTGACTGGTAAGGGGATCGTAACCCTTGGCTTGGTGTTGTCCGCACTGCACTCAGCCAGTGAGCGCACCGGCCATCCCTATATAGGAACCGAACCCGCGGCCTCGGCGCTCCCAGCGCCGCACTCTCCCGAGTGAGCCACGAGGTCAGCCCTTTCTGCTAATTTTTTAAAGCAAATATTGTGTAGAGAAATCTGATCACACTGAGTCAGCCCTGAGTTGAGTCAAGTGACTATAAGTTCTGAGAGTGGGTATTTCCAGAGAGTTACCAGACAGGTTAAATAATGACAGTTCTCCATGGAACTTCCTGGGAGCTTCATTTGCATTCTGTTTCTACTGATTGACTTTTGTCCTGTTCTGGTCCTGGCTTACACTGTTCTGTTTCTCTCTCTTTCTAGTAATTTTTTATTGGATGCTAGGCATTATAAATGCTGTATTGTCAAGTGTCTGATTTTAAAGACCATTCCTTTAAAGAGTGTTGAGTCGTGTTTTGGCAGGCAGTTAGATTTCTTGCAGATCAGTGTAATCCTTTCAAGTTTTTTTCAAGCTTTGTTAGCATTTGCCTTGGTAGAATTTACTCTGGGGATACTTTAGCACACCTACTAGGGTATGACTTTTGGCAGTTTCTACTGAATGTCTCAGATGTTCAATAAAGTACTCTGACTAGTCAGAACTCAAATGATTTTTAGCTGTAAGTGAGCACTGGATATTGTTTAGCTTACAGATCTGTTTTTCTTTGTCCAGCCTTGTGGAGTCTTGCCTCATGAACACACAGCACATATTGAGCCAAAGACACAATGAAAATCTACTCTCTTTTATATTGTTTCATACATTCTAATTACTTCAGTTTCTGCGAATTAATCTGCCTCTTCAATTTAGTGAAATTTTTGTGCTAAATTTGGGTTTGCCCTTCCCTGCACCGTTGTTCAGTATATGCCTCTAGTCACAGAGTTAGGAAAATCAGGTCTCACATTGTTCCTCTCCCTTTACTCAAGAATCACGTTCTGTATTGTCTGTTTTCCAATATCTAAAAACACTTGTTTGCTTTCTGACTCTCCCCAGTTTTCTAGTTATTTACAGTGAGAAAATAAATTCCATATCAGTTACTCCACCATTGTTGTAGGCAGAAACCTTTCTGGGTGTTTTCCAAAGTGCTGTCAGTGAGAACTTCGCTATGTTTCTGTAGCTCACTGTTCCTTCTTTCCAATCTATGACAGGAAGATAGTCACCTTCTGGGGTGGTGGAGTACTAATATGAAAAGTTTTAAGAAAAATTGATAATAAGCAAGGGTCAGAGTTTTACTTCAAATTTGCTGCCAAGTAATAGATTCTACACAAAGTCAAAATTTTCTCATTTTTATAGGAAATAAAGGAAGTAGTAAAGAAATGACTAGTTAAAACTTTTTAACATTCGACTAACAGTTTGCTGGGTGGATGGGTAATCAACTCCCCAGAAAAAATCTTAAATCTCATTAAGACTACCAGAAAATTGCTCAGATATTTTCTCTGGACTGTTAATTACTTCCCAGAAGAAGACAGCAAATCATATTAGTTGATACACTTCTACCTACTCCAGGATTGAGAGAATTTTTCTTTCTTAATTGTAACGTTTAATCTTCACTTCCTTTTCCTAAAATACCAGTGTTATAGCCGTGGGAAGGAAAATGGAGCCTGGGGCAAGCAGCTGTGATACCCATCATTTCCCTGCTAAATCAAAAGTCAGTGGGCATCCCCAACCTCAAAAGTTCCAGGATTTATACTGACACTGCTGGATTTTAGAGAAAGGATGGCAAAACAACCACTATGTCCCTGGTTAAAACCCAATTTGGTAAATTGGAAGCAGATGACTCAGGGCAGTTTTAATACTGGCTGGCTCTAGAATGTCCTCTAGATTCAATTAGAGAAAAAGCTCATTTCTATTTGCTGGTTTCTTGCCAGCTCCAGTGCAGAAGTCCAAGTTTATCTTGGGGCAATAGAGCATACTTGCAGTAATTCAGCTTCTCAGGTAGGAAGATCATTACCTTTCTTGCTCTTCCTTGGTAACTTGATACAGATGACAGTGAAGGAAGAAGAGAAAAGGATTGTGGTCAAAAGAGTGAGTCTATTTTTCCTTCATCTTGAAAGGGAGATACCTCTGACATATGAGTTTCTGCCTTCTGTGTTTTGTGAGATGAGAAGGAGCAGAGATGTTTTCATTCTGCTGATCGTAAAGTGGAAAGTCCACAGTCCAGTTTGTCCATCACACGTGGGGTCAACGGGCCTGATGAGGGTCAATAGTGAAAGCGTTTGCTAGATAACAAGATAATTAATTGGTGCAGAAATGACTTTATAGACTCGATCAGCAAGAAAAAAGTTAAAGCTCCCTACTTCCAAATCAGAAACCTGTCAGGCAAATTCATGCCAGTGTTGTGGGGTTTCTCAATCTCAGCACCATTAACATTTGGGGCTGGGTAATTCTTTGGTCCCAGGGCAGGTGAGGAGGAAGGGTGAGGGGAGACTGTCCCGTGCATTGTAAGATGTTTAGCAGCATCCCTGGTCTCTGTGCTGTACGTGCCAGTAGAACCTCCCTCCTGCTGAATGTGACAATCAGAATGTCTCCAGACATTTCTCAATGTCCCCTACGAGGGGCAAAATCACCTCTACTTGAGAACCACTTTTCTACACTAAGCAGAGTATCAAACTGATTTGTTAAAATTACAAGTTTTACTTTTGCTCTCCCTAGTTTTCTAGAGCTGCCATAATAAAATACCACAGACTGAGTGGCTTAAGAAATAGAATTTTTTTTGTTTTTCCTCACAGTTCTGTAGGTGGGAAGTCTAAGAGGTGTGGGCAGGTAGTTTCTTCTAAGGCTTCTCTTGGCTTGCAGATGACCCCTGGTATGAATTGAATATTTGTATCTCCCCAAAATTCATATGTTGAAGCTTAAATCCTCTATATGATGATATTTGGAGTCATGGACTTTGAAAGTAATTAGGTCATAAGGGTAGAGACCTCATTGATGGGATTAGTGCCATTATAAGAAGAGACATGAGAGAGATGATCAGTCCCTCTCTCAGCCCTGTGCAGATACAAGACTGCTGTTCGCAAACCAGGAAAACTGCCTTCATCAGACAACAGATCTGCCAGCACCTTCATCTTGGACTTCCAGCCTCCAGAACTGTGAAAAATAAATTTCTATTGTATAAGTCCCCCAGGTTATGGTACTCTGTTATAGCATCCTGAACTAAGACAGCTGCCTTCTTGCTATGTCCTCACATGGCCTTTCCTTTATGCACACACATCCCTGGTTACCCTCACTGTGTAATCTAATTTTTACTTTTTATAAGAACACCAGTCAGATTGGATTAGGACTCACCTTAAACCCCTTATTTTAATTTAATTATTTCTTTAAAGCCTTATCCTCAAATACAGACGCATTCTGAGGTACTGGAGGTTAGGAGTTCAACATGCAAATTTTGGGGGACACAATTTAGTCCATCATACTCCCCTACCTTGGACAATCAATCATTGCTTTGGAATGCTGGTGGCATGCAATTTAATTTCTGAAAAAGAACAAAAAGATAGTTTGAGAAAGCAAGTATTCCAGGCTTTTTTTTCTCAGGTCACCTCCCCCCACTTCCCCTCCATCCCTGTGGCATAGCGGACTAATAAATGCTTTATTGTCTCAACCCATTTTAAAATACATCAGATTTTTCATGTTGATTGTGGTAGAATCAGTGTGATTATCCAGAGATATTCATTAATGCCAGATTCTTCAAATACATTATTTTTATACAGTTCATACTGATGGAATGGGAACATTGTTTTCACAAACATTTGCAGCAATTTTTTTGCAGGGGGGAAATGTAAATCAAAAGATTAGAAAATTGGGTTTGGTTATGGTAAGCTTTTTGAACTCTACTTTTTACAATTTCATTTTGAAAAATCCCAAACCATCTCTAGTTCAGGCAACAGACTTCCTTATATTAATTTTTCAATACACCAGACATCATCTATTTATTATATATGCCTATTGAAAATATATTATATTATTTAGATCATTTAATATGTTTCTGTACTTGGTAGCAGGAAAAAAAAAGTGCTACTTTGCAAAGCAAAATTAAAGAAAACAAAAGTTTTAGGCTATAAGTCTAATTCAATATAGAACAAAAACCATTGGAGACCGTTTGTCTGTTGTTGCTCTGACTTACATCTGGAGACTCAGGTAAATTGAAAATTGGAATTTTTTCTAAGTGACATTTTGAAGTACAATGTAGATTGAATGAAAAGAGGCACCAAAATTGTTTTTTCTATCCCTAACAGAAATCCCAAGCTTGCACAGGCCTTTGAAAATAACAAATGTAGGATCCCTTAATGTCAAAATTTTTCTTAAATTGATGAAAAATATAAATATCAAAATGTTCTCAATATAAAGTTTAAAATTGTTTTTTATACTTTTCTCAGTTTACTATTTTTCGATAATAAAACTATTAATTTTGCAATCAGCAAAAAAAAAAAAAATGTTCTTTAAAAACATTTGTGCTGGATATGGGGGACTGGCTTCCAACAAGAATCTCATTCTTCTCATGTGCCCCACTGTACTACAGAGCCAACCAGCCAAAAATTCATTTCTCTGACTCCTTCATAGTTAGAGTTCCAGATCATCTTCAGGTTCAACAGATCAGATTCACTTCCATGAGATCTGGAACACAAAAATGAGGCAGAGACATACTTGAAATAACATTGGGTTTTTGTTGTTGTCATTTGTTTGTTTTTTTCAATAGCATCAAAATTCACTCTTTATGAGAGTCAAGAGGCAAGACATAGGGCATTCATTTTTTTTCCCAGTAGATATCTAGTAGGCATGACAGTGCAGGGCTTCCTGACCCTTGAGACCTGGTCAGGTTGGTTTGCTTTTGGAGCTCACAGTTTCATTAGTGGCTTCCTGACAGAGTTACAGCTGCCCCGGTGGGCTGATCCCACATGTTGTTCAGGGAGGTATTCATGGCACAGCCAAAGGTACAAGTCCTTCTGCTGTTTTTTGATCCAACCTAATTCTCTGTATTAAATCACTTTCTGCTTAATGTAGCTAGAGAGGCTTATGTTTCGTTCAATTAATGCTCAATGTACCAAAAGCTGTGGAGCACCATTTTAAATAATCAATTTATAACTCTTTGTTGTGTTGCTATTTTACAGATAAGTGATACTGAAGGACCAAGAAAACAAAAAAGAAAGAAAGAAAGAAAGAAAAAAAGAGTTACAAGTCCCTAGTTTTTTACTTCATTGAGCTAGTAATCCGGTTGTCTTATAATTAGCTAAAATGCAAGAAACAATGTATGTTTCTAGTTAGACTATACTGAATTCTGACCACAGTTATCAAAAAAGTCTGCGCTGTTGTAATTGGTATCTAAGATTGGCATTTAGGGATTTTCACAGCTGGAAGTGGGGATAGGAGGTCAGAAGTTGGAAAGAAAAGTGACTAACAGAATTTGGCTAATAGAATGGTTATTAGAGATGAAGGAAAGGGAGGTCAAAGGTGAATTAGGTTTTGCATTAGAGAGACTGTGAGAATATTGACACCATGAGCAGAATGAAAAATACAAACACGCATTTGGGTTTGAGATGAAGATAATGCTAAACATGTTAATTACCACCTAGGTTCTGTTAAAGGGGATAGATGTTTCTACTACAGTGGTGGAAAGAGTTGAGCTTACTGGGAATATTACCTGAAAGACTGATCATGGAAGTGTCCCCCTACAGTAAAGAGATGAGATAATAACCAGAATTCTAAAGAGGCACAGGAGGGAAAGAAGCCACAGATTAGCACATCAAACAAAAGCATATGGTAAAGCATGGGAGAGATCAAGTAAAGTGAGTTCAAGAAAGTGAAAAGGGAGAGGAGTCATGGAAAATCTCAGTGTGGGAATACCAGGCTCAAGCCAGGGCACTTCTTTCACAAGGACCCTGATCCTTTGTCCAGCCTGGCGGCCTTATGGAGCTGGTCCAGAAATGGACAAGGTGCCAATATCTGGTAGGAAATATCAGCAAACAATTGACAAGATAGGGCTTAGTCTTGAAAGAGTGGTTAAGGTTACAGATTAAGACTTTGGGGCTAATCCCATTGAGGTGGTTGTTGACATCACTGATGGTGAGAGAGAGAGAAAAACAGTGCACCTTTTCATTAATGGGATGGTGTAGCAGAAAAATCAGGACTGAGAATTAAAAGGAAGATTCTGGGAAATCAAAAGGCAAGCAGAGCAGTACTATTTACTGCACAAAGAGACCAGAACTGCAAGTACCTAAGGGGGGTTGACAGCATCAAATGCTGCTGAAAGGTTGAAGATGGGATTGTTAAATAACCATTGGACATTGTTAACTAAAAGGTCATTCACCACTGGTGACCTTCAAGGAGAGAATTGGAGTAGCATGGCATGAGTAAAAAAAAATAGCTAAGGGATTGAAGAGGTCACAGATGGTATTATGAGAGCTATTTTGGGTTTCCAGCTTAATCAGCAGGCAGAGATCAAAAGCCCAAGCTATTCTAGTTCATATTCTAGTTCATATTTCTTGACAACTGATGCCCTGAACTTCTGCATTTTTCTGCAATACCTTCTTGTCTTAGAATAATTGAATTCACCTTTCTTCTGAAAGATAAAACCAATGCATTTTAAAATAACATCTGATCTACTGAAGTTGGATAGAAGGAAGGAGACACAAGGAATACCATTCCTGCCAAGACAATGAAATAACTTGAATCTTTCAGTGCTTATAGATTATATATCACCAGAAGACAAGAGATCAAAAGGGAGAATGGAAGCATATCTTCCAGGGATTACAGAGTTAAGAAGAAGTGTAGAGTGTCAGACTGATTTTTCCTATTTTTCCCTAAAAGGGCCCTTACCTTCCTATCCAGTAATATAAGTTTTCATGCCAGTGGGGATTAAGAGAGAAAGAAGTTGGCAATGGATTATCAGTTTGGAGGTTAGAGAGGATTTTATATTTCCTATATAGTCTTGTCTAGAATGTCTGTTTGGAGATTTGGCCAGTGACATGCATTACCCCAGCTCCCATAGGCTCCCCCTGGGCAACAAAAAATCAGACAAATTGCAAGATGAGTAAACCAGACTAGTCTCTATCTTAAGTTATCATGGAAACACAGTACCAGGGCAAATGGTACTAAGAAGGAAGTCCTTTAACATGTAGTACTGGAAATTCAAGGTCAAAATGAAAATATATATCTCTGTATATGTGTATGTTCATATGTACAGGCAAGTGTATGTGTCTTTGTATATGTACATATGTATATGCAGATATGTATATGCAGGTATATGTGTCTCAGGTATGCGGACGTGTTCTTCTTGGAACATTGTTCTTCCAGATTGCTGCAAGATTGGTTCCTTCTCCTCACTCAGGTATCAGCCCAAGTTTCACCTCCTCAGTGGGGTTTTCCCCAAGAGTTCATTACCCTTGCCTGTCATTCCTCATGACATTACCCTGTCTATTTTCTTAAATGCATGCATCTCTTTCTGAAATTACCTTACTCATATTTCTTTTTTATGTATAGTCTCTTTTTCCCTGCATTTCCAGTGTCTATGACAGTGCCTGGAACATAGTAAGTGATCAATAAGTAATTATCAAACGAATAAGTGAATATGTCTTAATAGTAACAGAAATCATTTCATAGTTCAGGACTATGGGATGACACCAAGGAACATTAAGGAAATAATCCTTCTGGAATAGAAAAGACTGGGATATGTTATAGATGAAAACAAGACATTGAAGATGAAAGAAAGAGGAAGTAGGTACCTGATTAAGTAATAAATAGAGCATTGGTTTAATTTTAGAAGAAAGTAACAACTTTCTTCTATTAGAGGAGCCAATGAGAAGGAGAATGAAAGAAATAATGATTGGGTAAAGTTTGTGGTGGAGAGGAGTAAATTGCTGGAGAAGTGTTAAGAAACAGGGAAGTTAGATATCTCAAATCAATTTTTTTTCCTATGGCACCTTGCCTGTGCAAGTTTTTATTTCCTTCCAGAAGAGAAGCTTTGTAGTAATTGGTATTGATTTTCAAAAATAACACTAACAAATTATCTTGGCTTCCCTCTCCCCTTTCCTCCCTCCTCTGTCTCTAAATAGTCCAAGTATCCTGTTCTTGTTGGACCAAGATCTGTAAAAGAGTTCCCATCAGCCACACTCCTGGGATGAAATTAGGAAATGCCTCTTCTAGTTGGTCTGTCCCAGAGCTCACTGCCCATAAAAGGCCTCTTTAAACACCACCAATAGCACCAGGATGGGACTTTTAAATAGCACCTGTGTAACCATTTTCCTGATGGGTAAAGCAGAAGTGCTGCATAATAAGCAATTTACCTGTCCTTTTCCAGGTGCAGCCACCCATTTCTACATTCATTCCATACCTTATTTCGCACACACATCACTCCATACACACATATTTATCTTCCTCTAGATTTTAAGGCCCTTAGAATCACACACGTGATTTTTAAAATTTCATCAACCTTCTGCACTCCCTACACCCAGAGCCTAGATAATGCCCTACACATATTTTATTCTGAAGGAATGTATCCATCTGATGAACTGTAAATGTATCAAGGGCTTTTCCTCTCCACTGGCTGGGATGCCAAGCTACAAGGGACTATTTCCACACTTACCAAGGATGAGACTCTCTTTTCCCACTATCTTAGCCTTTAAAGATGCCTAAATCCCTGCCTGTGTTAGTCAAAGTTATTTACCAGTTTAAGATAAACTGGCAGGGAATCTTGCAGTTTCCCCAGGGCTAGAAGCAGTGGAGAGTCATTACCAAAGAGGTTTTCAGATCCCAGAGAGTATGGGCTGTCTACTGGAAGATGTGATCTTCAGTAGAAAGTCACAGCCACTCCATCACGACACAGCAGCGAGGGAGCAGGAGGGACACGTACCCCGGCACTCTCCTGTCTTCTGCTGGTGTCTGCACACGCAACCAGGAGGCAGAAGTCAAAGGAGCCTTGAGTGCGTGCACCTTCGGACAGCCTCCTTGGACAAGTGAAGGTGGAGAAGGTGAAGAGTGGATCTGGAGGGATAAGTTGGAAACATCTAGCACACCGTCCCTCCATGGAGGAGTGCTTTTGTGTGTCCTGGACTGGCAAGAAGGACATCCCCATGGAACAGAAAAGACAGACTGGGAGAGCCATTCCAGATTGGGTGACTGAAAGGAGGGACCTGCTGATGGTGACTGGCGGTCCTCACGGGGGCAGGGAGGAGGACAGCTAAGCTTTCACAGCGTCAGGTCAGTGCTCTTTCTGGAGGAGGATCTGGAGGAGACTCCGGGTTTCTCGATCTTACGCTTTCCTCTTTCATTGGTCCCTCCCTCCTTCCTCTTCTTCAGCCCATGTCATTTTTTCACCCATCTTTGGGAGAAGGAAAGTTTTCTAAGAAAGCCTGCATCCCAATTTTTATGTTTTTCACGTTAGCCAGTAGTAGAGTACTTTTTAATCTTTGTACAAATTTGACAGAGGATAATGTAGGTCTACTACAGGAGGCCTAGAAACAGAACCAGGAATTTGTGGGGTGGCGTTAGGGTGAAGAAGAATAAACTAAGGCTGCAAGATGTTACCATCCTCATAAATGTTTATAATAATAGTAACAAAAAATGCACCTGTGCTACTGACTGCGGAGGACAGGGGAGAGCACCCAAGATGACTACACGTTTTAAGATCTGGATAATGCTCTTGAAACATGAAATTTAAAAATGGTTCTTGCCCTTCTTGTCTATTAGCAGCTTGCAAGAAATAATAAGACAGGAACATTTTGTTGTATCTTTTAACTTTTCAGTACAGTAAAATATGTTTAAAATTGACGCTAATACTTAAATATAAAATAAAACCTAAACAGTTAAATAATGAAAATTTTCTTTCTGTTTATAAATATAAAACATGGCCACAAAAAGGGTTCTCTTAGTACTGATTCTGATTAGTACTTGATTAGTGTGAATAGCAAGTAGTCACATGCTTTGTTGAATACGGGCATGCTCTGCTCTGTCGACCCTGGGCCCAGGGGTATACTAAAAGTCAACATCTGGTTTCAGCCAGGCTTTCCTGTCCGATTTTCCCCTGCAGCAAGTCCACCACCACTCCTTCCTCATCCCTTCATCCATGCTTTGAAATTCTACTTGTCCTTCAAGATTCTGTACACATTTCTCCTACTGATTTTTACAATGACGGTGCTCTGAATTGGGTTGTGATCAACCATGGGAGAACAATGTCCTACATCTTTATATTTAGGGCATTATTTGATGTAGCTTTCCTTGAAAGCTAAGAATCCAAGCTCAGAGTCTAGGGCAGTGATACTCGAGATGCAGTCCAATGATCAGAAGCATCTACATAACCTGGGAGCTGATGGCAGAAGCAAATTCTGAGGTCCTTCTTGCAGTGATTGTAGGCAAGATCGGAGGATGACTTGTAGTGAGAAGTTTTACATACCACTTAACTCCCCAGGGCATTCTCAGCTGAGGGACTTCGATCTTTTTTCCTCCTCCACTACTACTACTACCATTACTACCACTTCTTCCTCTCCTCCTGCTCCTCCTCTTCCTCCTCTTTCACTACTTAATATCTACATTCAGAATTTACTGCCCAGCATGAAGTTCAGTGAAGTGATTAATGATTCCAATGTGGCTTGCCTTGGCCCTGGATAAAATCAGTCTTGCCCGTTGTTGTTGTTTTTCAATTTTATCAAAGCCATAATTGATAAGTAAAATACACATAGGTCCACAGAATGTGAGAGTTGGGCTATTAGAACTTTCATTTGAGGATTCTGAAATGCAGTCATACAAAAGGATTTTGCTGAAGTTACTTGACGTGAATACAAAGAAGTATCATTATAATCAAGACAGTCCTCATAACAACTTTACTACATCAATACTATTATTCTATAAATTTCATAGATAAACACACATTAACTCATCCAAGACACATAAAGAATAGATGGTTTAGGTGGCATTCAAGCCTTGGTAGTCTGGCTCTAAAGCTTCTAGTCTTAACCATTATGTCAAATCAGAGAAGCAGGTTTCAGGTTTCCTTTCACTATTGCCCCTGCATTTTCTAAACACTGAAGTCAAAATAATCAATAATCCATATTCACATAGTGGAGCTGCCAATTGAGATTAAGTTCTGCCCAGTGCTATGATACATACATGTCTAGCCACACAGAGAAGACTTACATGGCAAATCTGACTAAAGCCACTATGTGTGGTAGTTTTCCAAGGTGGCAGAATTGGAATGGGCAGTTTGCTAAAGAGATAATGTTGGGAACACAATATGGTATTTCTACAGAAACATGTTGAACCCAATAAAGAGAAATGGGTAGCAGACGGAATTCAAAGGTGATGTTATCATGAGTGACTCTGGAACACTTGGACATAGTAGTGCTGTTGATTTTTAAGTGTTGAAGTTCTACACTAAATGGGGTGAACAGTAGCATACTCCTGTTTCTGCATGGATTACTGTTTAGCCTTGGTGTCTCATGGGTTTTCAAGATGTCATTCTCAGCAGTCTGCATATCTCTGGAGATGGCAAACTTTGCATGGTCATCATTGACAATCTTGGGAGCAATGCAATATCCCCAAGAGAAGAACAACAGGGCAGATGCTATGTGGCAGAAAAGGTTTTTATAGACTAAGTTGGGATACTTGATGAGGACTCTTGGAAACAGTTGGGATATTATTTTCAAGGTATTAAATAATTTCCTTGTGTCAGTTAGGGTTCAATCAAGAAAACAGAATTACTCTATGTATTTCAGGTACAAAAGATTTAGTATAGAACTAGGAGCTTATATGACAGAAGAGTGACAGTCAGGGAGGCTACTATGGAAGGCCAGGGGAGCTGTCACCGAAAGTCGAAAGAATTGACACTGAAGATTTCAGCCTGAAGCACCAGATTTAGTGATTATCCAGCATTTGCCTAGAGATTACTACAACTCTCAAGAATCACTGAGAAGCTCTCATCTGCTCTGCAAAGTGGGCCACATCTGGCCGCACCTGTCTCCAGAAAATAATGGTTTCTGTTTCTCTCCCACCTTTCAAATCAGACACAAGTTTCATTCATTGGCAAACACCAACCTGGAACTATATGTGAAAAAGGATTCTGGGAAATATGATTTCTAGCCTTAGAGAGTAGTGGTGGTGGGGTCAAATTAACAGCAGATAATCCAGCTCAGTCTTGTGATTGCAGTAGGAGCAAAACCTAACAACCTAATAAAATAGTTAGTTACTGTCAACTTGATGTCAAATCTGACATGTCTGGAAGAAACCAAAGTGGCACACATATAGAACAAACTAAAAAAAAAAAAAAAGACAAAATAATCTTGTTTTTAACTACTAATAATAATAGTATAGGTGGGTAGAATAAAAGATTTCTAAGCAGAAATAAATGCAGAGATAATTTTGAAACTTGTCAGCATTTTAGAAAAAGAAATACTATGCCAATCCCAAAGAGACCACCAAGGTATCCTGATCAACCAAGGATCAGGCATTAAGTTGCATATAAAAAATACAAATAGGAATTTACCTTTAATTTTCAGAATATGCTTGAAATCAAGGCATACATTTTGCCTGAATAGATGGCAAAGAAAGTGTGAAATAACACCCCCAAATGCATGGATGAATAGTCATTTGAAGCTGACCATGTGATAAGAATAAATTATATTTTCTCATAGTTTTTGATGGATACTGAAAAGAACAAGTTACTTCAGGAAGCAAATCCCTAATCTAAAAACAAAATTTCTTCAGAACTAGGAAGACAATGTTGAATTTAGGGGCTACCTGTTTTGCATTATAAAATTTAGAAATCAATTCCAATTTGAGTGAGAAATGACCTATATTTTAAAGTACCATTGTTGTCGGTATTGTTCTCATCTTTGCACGTAATTATATTATCTTTTATTTGCTTTATATACCCACTTTGATTTGTGTTTCAAACCAATTCTGCTATTTATATCAAGCTGAGAGCTCAGATGGGTGTCTATTATCTTTTCGTAATAGTCAAATATGTTACTTCATGGGCAAAATAGGATTGGAAACAGCTTTCCTTGGAAAAAATATAAAAAGCATCCAACTTGCTTGCTTGGGTATGCAAGTGATCAAAATGCAGGATGGTTATTGCTTTCAATTTACAGGCCTTTAGCAGATGGGTTGGGAAACATTCTTCTTATAAATAATGTGAAAGATTATTCAAAATTAAATATTAGAAAACACTTACTAACACATAGATTTCCTACCATATATCAGGTATTGTTTCTTCTAACTTCCCTTTGAGGTAGGGGCTGTTATTATTATTCCCATCTCACAGATCAGGAAACAGCAGATAGAGAATTTATGAAACATATTCAGTCACAGAGCTGGTGAGTGGAAGAGCCACAATGCATGGACGCCAGTCCACTACACATTTGATGCAAATCCACACATTTGATGCAAACTCATGCATTTAGCCATAACTTGATGTTGCTTCTCAAAAGAAGTTAAACTAAAATATTGACAGGAAAAGTGACAGCACAAAATAGAGGAATAATCTTTATTATCTGCTCATAGTTTTACATTTTGCCTTTATGTACATGATCTATTTTTTTTTTTTTTTATTAATTTGGTCTGTGCATGCCTGATTGCTTCTGTGCTCTCTGTCAAAAGGACTCTTTCCTCCACCTAATTACTTTGCACTTTTGTTCAAAAATAAGTTGAGCATTTTTGTTTGGGTCTGTTCATGGGTTCTCTGTTCTGTTCTATTATCTATGGGTTTGTCACTCTACTAGTACCACATAGGCTTGATTACTGTCACTGTACAGTAAATCTCAGTATCAGGTAGAATAATTCCCTCTCCAAAATTTGGGGAGAGTTGACATCTTTACTATGTTGAATCTTCCAATCCATGAACACAGTGTGTTCTCTTCTTTGATTTCTTTTAACAGCATTGTGAAATTTCAGAATTACAGAACCTGGACCTCTTTTTAAGTGTGTACCTAAGTATTTCATTTTTCTTGGAATGTTTGCAAATGGTATTGTGTTTTTAATTTCAGTGTCTGCATGTTCATTGTTAGTATATAGAAATGTGATTAATTTTTTTTGTGTTGATCTTGTATTTGGCAACCTTGCTTAACTCATTTTTAGTATTAGGGTTTTGGGAGTTGCATATTTCTTGGAATGTCCTATGTAGACAAACACATCATCTTCAAACAGGGACAGTTTTATTTCTTCCTTTCCAATCTGTATCCTTTCTTAAAATTTTTTTCTTTCCTTATTGAAGTGACTAGAACTTGCAGTGCTATGTCATATAAATGGTGAAAGGAGGCATCACTGCCTTCTTCCTGACCTTAGAGGAAAGCAGTCAGTCTTCCACTATTAAATAAGATACTAGCTGTAGGGGTTTTATAGATGCTCTTTATCAAGTTGAGGTAATTCTCTTCTGTTTTGACTTGCTGAGATTTTTATCCTGGATGAAATTTGGATTTTGCCAAATGTTTTCTCTGTGTCAATTAATATGATTATATGACTTTTTCCGCTTAGCTTGTTGATGTGATGGATTACATTGATTTTCAAATGTTGAGACAGTCACGCACACCTGGAATACATTCTACTTGGAAATGATGTTCAATTTTTTTTTATTCATTATTGGATTCAGTTTTCTAATATATTGTTGAGGATTTTTGAATCTAAGTCCTGAAGAGATATCAGTCTGTATTTTTCTCTTTTTGTATTCTCCTTGTCTGGTTTTTATGTTAGGATAGATAATAGTGGCCTCATAAAATGCATTGGAAACTGTTCCCTCTCCTTCTATTTTCTGGAAGTGATTGTATAAAATTGTTGCTAATTCTTTTTTAAATGTTTTGTAGAATTCTGTAGTGAAACCATCTGGGCCTGGAGATTTCTTTTGGAAGAGTTGCGTATTGATTTTTAGTTTGGGAATTTGCTAGAAATGTAGGCATAAATATGGAGTGTGATACACGAGCAGCAATTTTGCCCAATAAGGTGATGTAGCAGGTGTATTAGCACTCTACCCCTTTCCTTTTGGATCTTCTTATCATTTAGTGCATGGCAGCCTGTCTTCCAATGGCTGCAGCTGCTCTTGTGCTGCTGAAACCCACTTACCTCACATGCAAGAGTAACAAAAAGGGCTGGGAATTAACATCTCTCCCCAAGAAGCTCTTAACCAACTGACAGGTATAGGGATATAAATATGCCATTTTCTCCATCCTTCACCAGATATCACTGAAGAGTATATTTTGCATCATTTTCAGAGTTTCTCCATACAATTAATCTCCAGTTGTCCATTATGGAAACCAGCTTTACAATATACTTATTTCTTGCCTTTCTTTCCATGTTTCTCTCTGCCCTTCTTCTACCTGTGTTTCTTGCCTTTCCCAGTAAACTGCCTGCACTAAAATCTGCTTCAGACCCTGCTTTGGAGGAAGCCCAACATAAGACACTTAATATTATGTATGTGTCCTATGCATATGGAATATGGTGATTGAAAACTGGCCCTATAAACTGAGAATCAGAAAATGTTGTAAGCAGAAAATATGAAGTTTACACTTAGATCTTATGTTTAGGTCTTAGATGCTTTTGTGTGTGTGTAGATTATGCACAAATTATCATTCTATGAGGTGCATTAAAAGTAAATTTAGTGGAAATAAGTGTGCTATTTCAAACCACATTTAAATGGAATAGCATTCCAGGGCTCCAGCCACACTCTTGGCTGCCTGTGGGAACTTTTGTTCAGGTCTTAGAGTGGAAATTTACTGAACATAGACTAGAATTTCTCCCTTGCCTTTTCTCTCTTTAAGTAACATAGGAAAACCAAAGCAACAGCAGAAATGCCTGTGAATAGCACTAGTAGAAAGGCAAATAGGATAACTTTGTTAAAAGTATAAGGCAGTGATTTTTTTTTGCCATAAAATACATAATTTACATGAGAAGCAGAAAATTTTGCGATTGTAAATGAAAGTATAGGTAAAAATAAAAAATCTTTGGATGGTTTCTTTCTGAGTACCTTTATATACGAGGGAATCATGGGTATTTGCCCGGAATGATATGGAATTTTGAAGTTTGGATCAGGAATGAAGGTGATAGCTGCAATTATTGGAGCCAGTGAGATAGTTCTTGGGGAGATGTTAATTAATAGAATGGGCTTAACCTCCCAAATAGTTATTTACCAGAGGGGCAATGCTGGGAAGGTAAATATAGATATAAAAGCAAACGAAAGCAGACTTTAGAAACCAGGTTAGAGGGAGAGATGGGGAGCGTAAGACAAGGAAATATGGAGCTTGGAACAGTGCCTGAGCCTGTGCTCCAAGGAGCCCCAGGGCTTTACCTAAAATGCCTCCAGGCTCAGTATGGGGTGGGGATGTAGTCATGAACGTGGATGATCTCCAAGACATTTTGTTTGTTTAAAATGCACACAAACCTCCATAAATACAAACCCCCTTTCACTTACCACCTGGTCCTAAGACTGTTTAATAACAAAGTTTCACAATATCCTTTCGTATCAACTCAGGTACTTGCAACTTAGATTTTTTTTTTCCCCAAAAATACTTTGGACTTCTCATGTAATTTCTTTAAAGGAGAAAATATCAGAAAATGATTCTTATACTTTTAAAACCTGAAGTGTGAAATCACTAGATATAATTTTTAAAATATATACAAGGGTACTTCAAAACATTCGTGGAAAAATAGAATTAACATTTAATATAAATCTTTCCATGAACTTTTTGCAGTACCCTCGTAGCAAACTGACCTTGGGAAGAACCAGTGAGGTAGAGAGCAAATTTGAATTGCTAGGGGTCCACCTACATGTGAGATTTCAACAGACCCTGGCCTGCAAATGACATGCTAATTCTATTATAGTGGCTTCTTTCCTTGCTAACTAAACAGTTTTGGGATCTTCAATATAAATACAATTTTTTATTTGTCTAGAACTTATACTTCACAACAGGATTGCAAATGCATTATTTAAATAATCCTCATAAGAGCTCCTCGTTAATCCCATACTACAGATTAAAGAAAAGTAATTTATCAAGGGCTTTCATTTTAAAATGCAAATGTTCCTGAAGATCAGTAGCTATATGGTACCTCAGAAAGAAAAGAATACTGGATGAGAGCTTACTTGAAATGCAGGTGAGAGAGATTAGGGCATGGAGTATGACAAGGTGCTAGAAAGCAGATTTTTTGAATCTCATAACATGTCTAGGACCGTTCCTGCGTGAAATCTAGTATCTCAAGGCATGACACACTTAAAACTCAAACACTTTCATTGTGAACGCTCAGAAATTCTCCCAAACATCTCTGCAGATTGCCTCTTTATACCATCTAAATTTCTGAAGAAGAGGAAGGAAAAAATGTTCTTTCTCCTCCTTGAATATCTGTAGTATTTAGGTCAGGATGATTTTGGCCTTGCGTTTAATTTAATTACTGTAGAAGGCTTGCTTTCTCCACCTAGTGACCAAGAAAAGATTTTCATCTCTGTGGAGATGAGAGGTGGCAGGAAAGAAAGGACGGCAGAAAAGAAAAAAAGAAAAGAAAGAAAGGATGTGGAGTGATAGCAAGCTACTGTGATTTGCTATTTGTGCAGATTCTGTGCCAAGTGCTTTACATCCATGACCAATCCTCACACCCGACAGGAATTATCAACACTGTGCTACTGCAGCAAAGTGAGGTGACTTGCCCAAGTTCACATAGTCTGAGTATGGGCTAGCTAGAAATTTAACCCATGTGTGGCACCAAAATCTGTGCTCTGCTTCAGTAATAATGTGCTTCTAGAACATATCAATTTTATACGTTCTGTAATCTTTTTTGAAATACTCATAAGTCATATGACACATATCAGTCACCAAACTTAAAGACAAGACCAAACAGAGTAAGAAAAGGACCTAGGACTGAGCTCTGAGGAACTCTAACTTGTATGTGTGTGTGTCCAAGAGGAGATCTAGATTTTTTTTTTTCAAAAGGAAACTTTGTCCATTTTCATTATCAAGTAGTTATACTATCGGTTCCTCTTTCTCTGATTTATCTCCCAAACAGAACACCTCAAGGGAGAATACATTTAAAACCAGTAAACCACACAATACAGACCTAACAGATTCCATAGAAACCTCACCAAATAAATAAGGGGTTGCAGGTACAGAGAGGAATTATAAAATTTGCAGCCCATAGATTGCAGAGAATGAGAGAGAAAGAGAAAGCAACGGAGACAGGGCACTCACAGCCAGATGGGGTGGCCCCTGCTTCTCACCTCAAAAGAAGAAAGTTACTGAAGTATACATAATTTAAAAATTTGTTTTCTTTGTTTAAAATTTGTTTTTTAATTGATGCATAATAATTGTACATATTTATGGGGTATCGAGTAATATTTTGATACATGTTTACCCTGTGTGATGATTAAGTCAGGCTAATTAGCATATCCATCACCACGAACATTTATCATTTCTCTGTGATGAAGACATTTGTACCGAGACTGTTCAAGATTTCTCTGGCACTTGCTCTGTTACAAAGTAAAATGAGATGGCACATTTGAAGGTGGTTGCTTCAGATCTAGGAAAGGGTAATAAGATGAGCTCCATTTGTTCTAATCATTAGCAAAAACATATTTTTTCTTAATAAAACCTGGAGTATACAATCATTCTGTGAGTAGGTAGAGAGATAGATAAAGGGAAAACAAAGCTTTTCTCTCTATCTGGGTCACAGTTTATTGATTGTGTGTGTGTGTGTGTGTGTGTGTGTGTGTGTGTGTGTGTGTGTGTGTGTGTGGCTTCTGAAACTAACTAGCCAGTTGATAGATACATCAGTTAAATTAAATATAATAAAATAAAAACATGACCTGAGGTTCATTAAAACTGAAAAATCGAACTGCACTCCTTCCTTCTCCCCACCCCTTTACTCTCATTGTCCTGGAATCACTAGTGTAGAACCATGGGACTGCTCGTGGTGAAGGCTTTCTCTAAGATAGGTGAGGTACTCAGTAAAGCAGGCAGATTGACTTTCTCATTTTAAGGCTGGTGGTTCTCAAAGTGTGGTCCAGGACCATCAGCATCAGCATCCTCTGGGAACTTATTGTAAAGACAAATTCTCAGACCCTACCATAGCCCCACTGAAACAGAAATTCTGGGGGTGAGACCCAGCAATCTGTGTTTTAACAAGTCTTATAGTTGATTCTGATACCTGCTAAAGTTTAAGAATCACTGCATTAGATAGCAATGCCATCTTTCAAAAGTGAGGGGCAAAGTCTAGCAATGACAGATGACATAAAGGAACACATCACTTTCCCAACATTTTAAGACTGCATAAGTACATCAGAAATCAGATGCAATCCTGGATAGGAGGAAACCACAAATTGAGTATGATTAACTTTACACCAAAACATGCAGGTGAAATGGCGCTCAAAATAAAATTAAATTGAGTTAGAGAAAAAAAAAATATCACTCTTGCATATTTGTGGACTGAGATCGTACCTGCCACATATTGTCTTTCTTATTATCGGTTATTAAGACTGCTGAGCCCTGTAAATTGTTGTTAAATCATTACAAATCCATTCTTGCTACTATAAAAAAATTTTTAAATTTAATTTAATTTTTAAAAAAAGTTATGAATCTGATGATAAATGGAACAATCATTAGGAATTATATTAAGGTGACATAAATGCTAGCTAAAAAACACATTTCATTAAAAAACACATCCAATCTTCAACCACAAGTCTTTACAGGGCTCCTACTGCCAGTGTAACACTTTTTCCTTATCATCTCATGCCTAGATATAACTGACATATTCCTGAGTATGGAGACGATATAATGATTTCCTATTGTGATTACACATCAATGGAATTATAAAAAAATTTTAAATACAATAAAATACGAAGATATCAATTTGATTACATAGACAGAAGTATCCTCCCTTCCCTCAAAACCTTAACCATTAAACAAAGCCTTGGCTAAGTTTTTGAAAATTCCTCAGTGAACTCTCTCATGGGAAGTACTTCCCATGATAAAAATTTCAATAATAACTCACAATTTTATGCAGTGTTTTGCAGTAGCTAAAGTTTCCCATATTTGTTCTTATTTAATCCATACAGAAGCCCTGCTCACAGGGTGTCATCATGCACATTCTTAAATGAGAAATCTGAGATTTGGAGAATGTGTTACTGTCTTCCTTTAAGACTGCAAATCTAATGGAGGCAGGACCAAGCACTCCTTAGAGAGAATGGGATTCCATTGTAATGTCCCATTTCTTCACAGGTTAAATACTTGGGTCAACACTCCAAGTGTTCCAGTTTCCTCCACCTTTACAACAAACCACCCAAACTTTGTAATATAAAACAGCAGCAATTAATTGTTAGTGTTATTTCTCATGGTTCTGGAGGTTGACTGGGCTCAGATAGAAGGTTCTGACTTACAGTGCCTTTTGTTTGTAGTCACACAATGACTGACACTGGAGTTATCTTGAAGTCTTCGTCACTTACACACCTGGCAACTGACCTGGGAAGATTTAAACAGAATATCTGGGTCTCCTTTGGCATCCCTGTCTCCAGGACATCTTTCCTCTTCAGCAGGGCAGCTTCAGGGTAGCCATGCTTCTTATAGGATGGCTCTGCACTCCCAGTGTGCATGTCTCAGACAAAGTAAGTTAGGCAGAGCTATAGTCACCTTTTTTTAACTAGCCTCTGAAGTTGTCAACTGTTATCTCCTCCATCTTATATCAGTTAGAAGCTTGCCAATAATGTCAGTCCATGTTCAGGGGGAGGAGAATGATTCCACCTCTTGATGGGAGGTGTGTCAAAGAATTTATAGACATATGTAGAAGCAAGCTGGTTAGATGCATAAATCCAAAATGGACTAAATGATTGATTAAGATTTTGTATGAGTCATTTATATTTTTACATCCTTTTATGATTCCAATTAGCCAGGTTATTACCCTACACTCGACCCCAAAAAGACCCCCAGTTTATTTTCTGAAACAGCTGGACTAGAGATGATCTGGACTTGGGACACAGGGAAGAGTGGAGAATGGATGTGGACATGACGAAAAACATGAGGGGTTAAGAGTCCTGAGCCCATGTTACTGCAGCTACCAAGCACACACCACTTCCCACCCCGACCCAAGCAGGAGCTGGGAGCATTTTCTCTGGAAAAACAGAATGGTCCCTGAGCAAAGACTTTCAGACACTGAACCTTTTGTGTTTCTCAACCAAGAGCTGGTCCACAAGCATGCACCTTGTCTTGAAGCCCATCCCTGCACACAGTGCTGCTTAGCACCTGGCTCTTTTGGTATGAAAGACCATCGGTCATTTGAAGAAAGTCTCTGACAGAGGAGAAAGAATCCAAAGTAAACAGAAATGGAGAGCTATGAACAATCCAGAGCTCAGATCTGCTATAAGTCAGGCAGTTTTCAACGTGCACCAAAAGCCGTGTATCTCTTATTCTTGCAATAAACTTGAAGGTAGTCATCATATTGTCCCCATTTAATGATGAAACTGAGGTGCAGGGTTTTAAACGACTCGCCACAGTCACTCATTGAGGAGGTGTCAAAGCCATTTCCAGTATTATCGTCCCTTCCTCCTGGGTGCTTTGCGTAGTCTAGCTTTAGAACTCTGTCCCATGCCCACCTTCCCTTCTCTAATTTTCCTGCAGTGATTATATTTTTAAAATAATTAACACACTATATAGTGTCCTGTTTTCTAATTGCCTGTGAAGAACTATTTAGCACTTTGTCATGTCTATATACAATGTTGGGTGCAAGTGGTGTTTTTCCAGTTTAATATGATATTCTGTTGCAACAGAGTCTATCACTTTACCTCTTTAACGGAACCAGGTTGTAAAAGATACCATTTTCTCAGCTTTCCTGGGAAATCTGGACCTGACGTTTTATTTAACCTTTATCTATTCTATATAGATAAAACCCTCCATTTTCGTAAAAGAATAAGAAGAGTTCCCTCTGGAAGTAAAGAGAGGTAAGTGGCAAAGTTGCCTTTTGTTTCCCCTAAAAGAAAATAGACTTCATCACTGGTTGGAGGGAAAAATTAAAAAGAGAGAAAAAAAATCTTTGTGTCTGGAAGAAGCATTTCAGTGTCGCAGCAAACAGATGTCTCTCTTCAAGCACATTGTCTTTTGAATAATTTCAGGGACTAGAGAAGAGAAGGATCCCCTACAGGAAGTAATTAAAACTTGGCAGTAGGGACATAAGCAGACTTTCAAAACTTCAAACCAGAATTATGAAACAAATCTCTTGGAAATATTTTGAGACAAAGTTTAAGGCTCACAATTAGTTGTTGACAGTCAACACTGAACTTGGTTCTCCCTGAGACTGAGAAAAGACATATGTCTGCCTTTGAGAAATGTTGATTGATTTATTTTATTAGCTCTAAGAAAAAATCCTTTCAGTTACAATTATTTTAAATCATATATCAGGAAGCTCAATCTTATTAATCCCTTAATTGTCAGGGACAGCAAGTGCCTTACAGTTTAGAATTGTGTGACCTTGGTACATAACCGTCTCACAATAGCCATCAAGATTGAGATAAAACTTTGAGAATGCAATGCAGAAAAAATATAATTTATTGTGTTTCTATAGCACTTTATCATTTTTAGGTGCTTTTCCACTATTACCTTGATTGATTCTCAAAATAATGTGAGCTCTATCTATAACAGTCCAACTTAGATAGGAATCAGTGAAGATAACTTTGAGCTGGTCAGTTGCCAGATTTAGCAAATGAAAATTCAGGACATTCAATTAAGTTTGTATTTCTGAAAAGCAGTAAAAAAAAAATGTTTAATATAAGTATGTTCCATGCAGTATCTGGGACCCATTTACATTAAAAATGTATTTATGTTTGTTGCTCATCTGAAATTAAATTTTAACTAGGCATTCTGCATCTTATATGGCAACCCTAAGCTGGTACCAATGAGTAGATGAGATAAACATATTAAAAAAAAATTGCTCATTACTTCTTTAGTGAAGTGCCCCTTCTTCAGTCTTAACCAGTATGATTAAGTTTAAAGCTAGATATGGCCAAGACCTAGCCCATCAAAGGACTTCATCATCCTGGTCAGAGTGAATGTTCAGTGATAGGCATGTAACTCTGGCTGGACCAAATGGATAGGTTCCAGGAGTTTTGGTGAAACTATTGAGAAAGAGATTATCTCTTCTCACTGGATTGCTAAATGTCAGGAATTGCCTGCAGAGATCTGAGAATAAAGCTCAGATCTAGGAGAGAAATTCTGTTCATAAAATTATTTGATCCTGTGGTTCCAGTGACACTTGAAGTCAGGTAAACTCCTAGGTGTTTAACATTCTGAGGTATGTCAATTCTTTCTTAACTTGCCCATTAAATCAGATCTTTCTGACACCCAGGCTTGTGTGTATAGCCTTCTCCGCCTTCCTCTAAACTTCACCTCCACTCCTCAGTTCTGGGGACAAGAAACTATTCAGGGAAGGGACTCCCCAGAACTGTGGGTTAGTCTCTGAGGTAGAGATTTTGGATATGATGAAATGAGCTCTGCTCAGGCCAGGATAGTTTACAGACCTCCTGTAAAGCCCCAGTACCAATCATCTAAAACAGGCGTCAGCAAACTTTGATTTTAAAGGGCCAGAAAGTAAATGTTTTCAGTTTTGTAGGCCATATGATCTGTCATGATGACTCGACATTGTTGTTTACTGTGAAAGTAGCCATTGATAGTAAGTGAGAGAGTGTGGCTGTTTTCAGTCCACAGTATTTACTGGAGTAGGCAGCGTAGCAGATTTGGCTTGCCAGCCATAATTTGCGGATTCCTGAATAAAGATCCACCAAAGGACAGTGTCAGATATCAGATGGATATTCTCAGATGATCAAAGATCATCATCATTGTAACAATCCAGCTAACTTCTAGACTAATGAGAGTTTCAGATTTTTAAGTTTATCTCCTTGGCCATGTGCAGATATAGGAACAGCTCCATATAAGTAAATTTATATGTCTTTTTAATTTTTGCATTGGAATATATGGACTCTTCAAGTTTATATAAAATACATTTTTCTATTTACATTTAAATGGCAAAAGACCCCCTTTTTCTTTTTCTTTTTTTGATGTTTGCTCAGCACGGACCTTTGAACATATTGCCCACCCAGACGTTGATCTTCCTCTAGCTTTCATGTACCGTTTTTATTTAATGTTTATTCCATATTGATCAAATTGTTCTTAAAGACTGCTTATTATTCAGATTTATTGTTTATTCATTGGTTATCTATTGCCATATGAAACACCTTAAAACTTAATGGCTTAAAACAATAACAATCATTAATTTTGCTCACAAGTCTGTAATTTGAGTAGGTCTGGTAGAGAAGGTTCATATCTATTCTATGTGGCATTAGCTGGGGGTCTTTTGAGTAGAAGCTGGGTGATCATTCCCAATATAGCTGACAAGGTGAGGCTGGGTGTGAGATGGAAACTCAATACAGCTGAGGAATGGGAACGCAGTTCTTCTCTAAATTGGCTGTCCTTTGTGGCCTGAGCTTCCCTAAGGTGGCTGTATTCTAAGTCCCATCCCAAGAGAACAAGGCAGATGGAAGCTGTATCACAGTTTATAACCTAGCCTCAGAATTACACATCATTACCTCTACCTCATTCTGTTCATTGAGGCAGTCACAAAAACCTATGTGATTTCAAGGGAAGGGAATATAGACTCTATTTCCTTTTGGCGAAATATCACAGAAATGTTTTTTAAAGGAAAAGCATTAATTTTGTTAGAATTTGAATAAATGTTGCACAAAGAAACACTTTGACAAAACAATATGGTGGCATAAAACAGACAAAAAAATGAAAGAGAACAACCAAAAATGTGTAAAATAAATATAATAAGGTGAAAATGTTAAATGTCTCATAATCCAGCATAGAAATAGAAGTCTAAACTTATAAGTTATGGATTTAATAATGCACAAGTATAAAACAAAAATGTAATGCTTATAATATCCTAATCACAGACACATTCTTCAGTAAAACTTTTTTAAAAGTCAGAATTATTTTTTACAGTATTTGATACCTTATTTCTAGCTTTTCTACAGAAACAGAGACTGTTTATGTAATTCAACCTTATATTTGAAAAAGAAAGTTTAAACACTGACACATAAGTATTGAAAATAAAAGCTGTCACAAATAACAACAACAAAAACCACCAGTGTAAGACACAGTTAGAAAACTAGGGTTGTGAACATCTTTAAATACATTATGCCATGGATGATGGAGATTATTTTGTGAATGAAGAAACAATATATTCAACAACCATTTATTGTATGACTTCTTTGTCATAAGTTTTGGGGATAGAAACAGAGAAGACAAAATGAGCCTTCAATGAATGTAGTTTATGAGTAAAACAGAGAAGTTAAAAATAACTACAATGAAATGTGGAAAAATGCTAAAACAAAGAGTAATCTGAAAAATGCTAAATTAAATCTAGAGGAATCAAGGAAGTCATTCCCAGGAAGTGATTCCTAAAATCGAGTCTTGAGATAATAGAAGTTAGCCAGAGAGAGATGGATCATGATGAGCATAGTGTGTGCAGAGGCAGAGAGACAGAGGAGGAGTTGTGACAGTAAAGAATACATAACAGTGTGACACAGCTTGATTATGTGGTTATAACATGGAACACGTGCAAGGGTGTGGCAACTGGTGCAGCTGATAATGTCCACATGGGCTCTTCCATTGCAGGGGTCATTTGATCTGTTCGAGTTCAGTTGGAATCCTCAAATCCCTCTTTTATGAGCAGATCTAAATTTTTAAAAAGTCATCTGTGGAAGTGAGAGCTTGTAGTAAGACAGCAACAGTGATGGCCAGTTCAAGTGTAATTTACGGGAAACAAATGACCGATCTTGATGAATGATTAAATGTGGCAAATAAAAAAAGAGAATGACTAAGATGTCCAAATCTTAGTCCCATGTTCTACCCGTCTCAAATAAAAACAGGGCAGAAAGTTGATAAACTTTTGAGACAATGCTTAGATCAGAACTGGAGTTTTAAAATACTCTGGAGAAGGTATGCCTAGCGTAGCATAGAAGTTGATATGTTTTAAAACTAGAGTCACCTTTTAGCCAGTGTGTTAGTTTCCTAGGGCTGCCACAGCAAAGTACCACAAATTGGGTGGCTTTAAACAACAAATTTATTCTCTCACAGTTCTGAAAGCCAGAAGTCTGAAATGGAGTCACAGTGTTGGCAAGATTGGTTCCTTCTAGAGATTCTGAGGGAGAATCAGTTCCAATAGAAGTCCTTGGTGTTCTTTAGTTTATAGACACACCACTTCAGTCTCTGCCTTTATCATCACATGGCATGCTGCTCTGTGTCTTCAGTGTCTCTCTCTTCACAGGGTGTTCTCTTTGTATTTGTGTCCTTTCTAATAAGGCCATTTTCTTGACCCAGAAGCTCCATGTTACACATTGACTGAGGTGTTCCCTGCCCCCTTTCTTTGTTGATATGCCGAGCATTGTAGGGGCAGTCATTGCAGTGGAGCACTCACCAGGGAGTGTCCTACTCAGTGCCCCCTGCCTATGCACAAATCCTTTAGCGTAATGAGAACTGAGGGATTTGTGCTCTGATACTCCGCTGCTGTGATAAACAGCATGGTATTAATGGTAGGTATGTGTTCATGCCTTCTTCGTTCAGCAAAATAAATGCTGTTATCCCATTTTATAGATGAGAAAACTGAGGCTCAGAGAGTTTAACTCAATATCACATCACTGCTAAAGCTGGCATTTGAATCTAGGTCTATGACTCTGAAGGCTGTGTTCCCAATCACTATTCCATTCAAGTTACCTTGTGAGTAACTGTTTGCTTTGGCCTTTACCTATGGTCCAATTCTCTACTATCTGTACTCCTCCCACCCTGCCCCTCAATAATCCCCACAGCCCCACCACTACCACCTGAGTTCTGAGGACAGTGATGGATATTTCTTGTTATTCTTCCTTCTTTTATCTTCATCTGATTTTGTCCAGCACCCTTTGATTTTGGAGACACTTCAGTCTAACCGGTACACCTCACCTTTCTTTCCTTTACCTTATAAATTACTGATCTTCCAAACAGTTCATTACCTCACCGTTAACAAAAGCCATGTCTTTCTTCACTGCTTTATGAACTTATCCATTTATAAGACAGACATTTACTGAGTAACTCCTATGGGTCAGACTTTCTGATAAGTGTTAATTTTGAATACAGCAAAGTCCCAGACCTCAAGGGGATTTACAACTGAATTCTTCTTTTGTGCCTTTTGATGTCTAGTATAGAGCTAGGTAGATGTTAACCACTGTTATGATATTTTTTGGAAGTGCAAGAGAGGGGCACAGAGAGTGAAATGTTTTTGATTAAAATAAGTGATTAAAAATATATATGTCACTTAAAGAACTGCCCTCACCTACTTAGACACTTGATAGTTTATAACACTATTTGATCTTTTTTTTAAAACTAGGAAGTAAAAACAAAGAGAGATACGGAAAAGAAAAGTGAACTTATGAAAAAGAAGAATAAAGAAAATGCACAAAGATAGCATTAATATTTAGCAAAATGTTATTCACAAGCAGAAACTTTATATTGTTAAATAAGTAAAAAGATTTCAACCTACAGCAAACAACTTATGAAACGCTACAGTAAGAATTGGAGAAATGAAGTGGCTGATACATTTCCTTAGAGCAAATGAAATAAAGATACTTAAAAAATTGTAAATGAGTCCAATATTCACCTATAGCAGACTGTATTTTTCAAAGATGGCCACACCGATATTTCTCATTCTACACACTTTGCCACAGTGTGACCCTGATATTCTTCTCATCTAGTGGTGGGGTCTGTGCTCTTCTGCCCATAAATCTGGATGGATATTTGTGATGGCCTTTGTCAATAGAGTATATTATGTGATTTCTAAGGTTGACTCAAAAATATCATGTACATCCTCCTGGTTTTCTTGAGATGTTTGCCCTGGGAACCCAGCTCCCATGCTGTGGGGAAGCTCACACAGCCCAGGTAGAGGCTCACACGAAGAGGAACCAAGTCCCCTAGACCGCAACATCCAGTCAACAGCCAGACCAACTTGCCAGCCATGTGAACAAGCCACTTGAATGGGAGTCTTCTAGCAAATGCCAAATAAAGCAGAGATGGGTCAACCCACACAGCCCTGTCAGTATCATGGATTTATAATCAAAATAAGTGATTTTTATTGTTTTAAGCCATTATGTTTTAGAGAGATTTTTTAATACAGCAATAGCAAATGGAATATTTCTTTTTTCTTGGTTATTTTAGAATCAATCACCCAAAATAACAAAAATTGTCATTTTAGATTCCAGGAACAATATTGCCAGTAAAACCCGAGACTTAAACATTGGAAAAACTTGCATTTTTCTTTCTGCAGATATGTTACTTGACTTTTTTTTAATTATTTGTCTGTTTGGTTGGTTGCTTGGTGTTTGGTGGGTTTTTTGTTTGTTTGTTTGTTTTTGAGTGAAGCTGGAAAATAAAAATTGTACTTATGCAATAGCTTGTGCATATTTTTCTGAGTTTTCAAAATCTACTCATTAAAATAATTTTTTTTCCTTGAGACTAAAAACATATTCAAGTCATTAATGGGTGGAATGTCAGAAGCACATGTGCAGCAGGTCCTCTTTCTTAGAAAACATTGGAAGTCTGAATTACCTGAGGCAATTGGCAGTTTTCAACCCTAAACCAGGTGAAGAACTTAGTAGGTTTTCATCATCGAATCACTATGAATATGTGATCAAGCTGTTTGAAAAAGTTATATATTTTTGACTTGGCTCAAAATTCCTATTGCATACCATTTCCTCCTTTAACCGAAAATATTCCTACAACACTAATTTTGAAAACAAATTACACAATACACTTTCTTATTAAACTCAAACTTTTGCTGTATTATTTAAAATAGAAAATTTGTGTCCAAAGGTCTTTAAAAAGTAACATAGTAGGGTACTTCAAAAAGTTCATGGAAAAATAGGAAAAATGGTGGACTGATAGGTACAAAACTATGCTACCTACCCTGAGTGAATCATTGTGCAGTGCATACATGTACTAAAACAACACACTGTATGCCACAAATATGCACAAATAAATGTTAAAATATTTTGAATAAAAAAATAAAGGATAATATAAATGTTTCCATGAATTTTAGCTTTTTGAAGTACCCTTATATGTGGATTTTAAAATTTTTTTAAAAATTAAAAAATTTAAAAAGTAACATATGTTGAAACTAACATTTATTAAGTAACTATTACGTAGCAGGAAATTTATATATAGCACTTCTTTTAATCTCTCCTCCTCCACCAAAATTTTATAAGAATGTGATTGTAACCTTGTCTTACAGAGGAGGTAGAGGAGGCTCCAAGCTCGCCAAGCTTGCAATAGAAGAGAGAAAGGATTCTTACTCAGGTTAACTTGTTCTAGGTGGTACTCTTTTTACTCAGGACTCCAGGCCCTTCTATAATTGAATTCAGTCCTGAACCTTCTAGAAAAAAAGAAGGAAGGAAGAACGGAAGGAAGAGAAGGAGAAAGGAAATAAATTTCTTTATGCTTCTTTTCTGTGATTTATTATCCCCTCATTAGAGCTATAAAAATGTTTGGAAATTTTCCTACTAAAATTTGTATCTTGTACTGTGACAAAGATATTCAAAGTTGGAAGGAATCCTGAAGTTCATCGTTTCAGTTTTTTAAGGTAAGAAAGGATCGATGCATCACTCTTTTGTATGTGGTTAGGCACATTCTGCTTTGAACATTCCATGTACTCTTTTCAGATCATTTATTGCATTTGCAGGGCAGGTTAGTAAATATTTCTTTCTATTAGCCAAAATCTGCCTTCTCTGTTTTCTCCCATGACTTTTGCTTTCTGGAATTGGCTTAGATTTTGATTTGCCTGATTTATTTTGTAGCATGGCATGGATAACTCAAGACTCAAATGAAAACAGATTTTATCAATTTTGCCTTATCTTTCTTTCCCAAATCACTTTTATCTTTCTTTCCTAAATCACTGTCTTGATTCTCTATTTTCATTGTCTAATCAAAGCTGACCTTCCAGGCTTATCTCTTGCTCATCTTTCTAACTGTACTAGAGGTTGTGCACTGCTTCCCAAACACATCTTACATATTTCTGCCTTTCTCTTTCCCCTACTGGGAATGCTCTTCCCACTATTTTGTATCCTGCCTGTCAGAATCATGCCACAGATCAAAGTCTTTTTAAACTCCTGCTTATCCATTAAAATTATCTGCATCTCCATCAAGCTAATGAAACTTCTTTTTGTTTGAACTTCCATAGAGCTTGGACTTGTTTTAAGAAACATAAAATAGTCAACATTTAGGAAAAATTATGCTTCTTCCCTTATATCCACTGACATTGGGCTCTCTACTAATAGAAGCATTATCTTGCAATGCTTGGTACTGAGCCTTGCATGTAAAGAAAGTACTCACCAGCCTCTCTTCCAGCTGGAACCATGGAGGGTGTCGAAGAGAAGAAAAAGAAGGATTCTGCTGTGCCAGAAGTCCTTAAGGAAAAGCAAAAGAATTTTGCAGAGCTGAAGATCGAGTGCCTGAGGAAGAAGTTTGCCCTAAAGATGCTTCAAAGGGTAAAGAGGAAGATTACCTATGAAAAAGCTAAGCACTATCACAAGGAATATAGGTAGGTGTTCAGAACTGAGATTTGTATGGCAAGGATAGCAAAAAAAAAAAACAAAAAACTGGCAACTTCTCTGTATCTGCAGAACCCAAGTTGGTATTTGTCATTAGGATCAGAGGTGTGAATAGTGTGAGCCCAAAAGCCCAAAAGGTGATGCAGCTTATTCTCCGTCACCAGATCTTCAATGGCATCTTTGCTAAGCTCAAAAAGGCTTTAATTAATATGCTGAGAATTGTGGAACCATATACTGTTTGGGAATACCCAAACTTGAAAACAGTAAATGAACTAATCTACAAGCATGGTTATGGTAAATCAATAAGAAGCAAATTGCCTTGAGAGATAACACTTTGATTGCTTGATCTCTTGGTAAATATGGCATCATGTGCATGGAGGATCTGATTCGTGAGATCTATTGTGTTAGAAAGTGCTTCAAAGAAGCAAATAACTTCCTGTGGTCCTTCAAATTATCTTCTCCATGGGGTGGGATAAAGAAGACAACCACCCATTTTGTGGAAGGTGGTAATGCTGGCAAAGAAGACCAGATCAACAGGCTTAATAGAAGGATGAACTAAGGAGTCTGCCATGATTATTTTTGCAATCTGGCTAGTTAATAAACAGAGACTGCTTCCAACTTGAAAAAAAGGTACTCACCAAATATATAATTGATGAACTTTTTTGACTTAAATATATTAGAATTTAAAAGCATAAACAAAAATCAGATAGGAAAGAACTGTAGCCAAATATCCTGCTATTGTTATATTTTCTGTTGTTGTTGAGTTAGCTAGTGTGCTGATTATTTTCTAGTTGTTCCCCAGGTTCATTCTCTATTCTTCTCTACCTTGCTTTGTACACTAGATTGATGCAACCAATGGACCCCTTGATAGCCAGCCTGAGGTTGGATTTCATCAATGAGAGACAGTGGCAAGAGTTTAGATTTTTTTCCTCATTCCTTCCCCACTCTGATGAAGTGTCTTGCCATGGTTTGAATACCACCCCCAAGCTCATGTTGGAACTTACCCCCCAATATGGTGGTGGAATGTGGGGCCTTTAAGAGGTGATTGGATCATGAGGACTGTGCCCTCATGAATGGGCTTTATAAGGAGAGTAAGTGAGAAGGTCAGCTCCCTCACCCTCATGCCACTCTCTCACCATGTGACACCTGCATCTCCATGAGACTCTATGGAGATTCCCCATCCAGAAGAAGGCCCTCACCAGACAGGTGTGACCCCTTGACCCTGGACTTCACAACCTCCAAAACTGTAAGAAATAAATTTTGTTTCTTCATAAATTACCAGTTTCAGGTATTTTGTTATAAGCAACAGAAAATAGACTAACGCTTGTCTCTGGAAGTAGCTGTGTCCCTTCATAGCTGCAGCCCACTGGACACTTCTTCTATGGTTCCAGCTCTCACTCTGATATTACTGTCTCCTGCCCTTGTCTGTTCAATTCTCATGGTGATAATAGCTTTCCACTGTGGCTCCTCTCATCATTGCCTTGTCTATCTACCTATTTTTTTTTTTTAACCTCTGTCCACACTTTTGTAAGCAGTTCCTTCATTAATGGTTCTCACTTGAACCATCTGGGGGAATTCTGCTTTATGTTTAAACAATGACTGATAGGCTAATTAGTAAATTAATTTGATGAAAAAGACATTTTTTCTCGCTATTATCGATAAAGGTGTCACAAAAATTATCCATGTTAAAGTATGGAAAGTTTTCCCTAACAACAGGATTGATACCTAAGCCTCTTAGAAGTTCTGAAGCCTCTTGAAGATAAAAATCCAATAATGGCCCAGGACATTTTCCAGGAAAGTCTTTTCTGCTCAAAGGTCAGAAAGAGGAAAGTAACATGAATAGACATTTCTCCAAAGAAAGCATATGAATGGCCAACAAGTATATTAAAAGGTGTTTAATATACTTAGCATCACCAATCATCAGGGAAATGGAAGTTGAAACCATGGTAAGATATCACCTCACACTTGCTAGGATGGCCTTTATTAAAATAAATAAATAAACAAAAAGTAAAACAAACAAACAAACAAACAAAAAACGAGAAAATAACAAGTGCTAGCAAGGATGTGGCAAAATTGGAACCCTTGTGCACTGTTGGTGGAATCTAAAATGGTGCTATGGAAAATAGTATAGATGTTCCTCAAAAGTTAAAAGTGCAACTACCATGTGCCCCAGCAATCACACATCTGTGTATTCATTCAAAAGACTTTAAATCAAGATCTCAAACAGATATTTGCATTCCCATGTTCACTGCAGCATTATTCACAATAGTCAAGAGGTAGAAACAATCTAAATGCCTTTAGACAGATGAGTAAAGAAAGAAAAGGCAGTATAAAAAGAAACAAATCCTGCCATATGCTACAACACGGATGAGACTTAGGGATATTATGCTAAGTGCAATAAGCCTAGCATACAAGGACAAATACCATAGGATTCCCCTTCCATGAGGTATCAAAGTAGTAGGACCTGGGAGGAGGGGAAAAAATGGGGACTTGCTGTTCCATAGGTATAAAATTTTTGCCATGCAAGATGAAAAATTTCTAAAAATCTGTTGTATAACATTGTGCTTATAGTTAACAATACTGCACTGTTCACTAAAAATTTTTAAAAGGGTAAATCTCATGTTCTGTGTTTTTTACTACAATTTTTTTTAAAAGGGGAAAAGAAAAAGGGAAGTCACAATGATTATGAGTCTTCACACCCCATCTCAAAATGTTCTATAAACAAGGCATCAATCAGTAGCAATGCAACTAAACTGTTTGAGAAGAAGATGGACATCAGGAGTTTGGGGCTTGAAAACATAAAAGGAGGAGAGTCTGGACTCTTAATAGAGTGGAAGGTGGCCTGAGAAAAGACAGCAGGGAGTTCTATAATGGAATAAAGGAGCTGAATCCTGAGCGCATCAGATTGACATAGCTTTGATTTTCCTAATGGCTCAAAAAGTGCCAGGACCAGGAGAAAGGGCAAAATGTGTACTATTACTTCCCCAAACAGTTTCTGAGACCCAGAAACAGGGGAAAATCCAAATGGAGAGTAACACCACTAGTAGTGAAGGCTAAGGATTATACCCTTGCACTGAATTTGGGAATAAGTCTTCTATCAGCTGCCAATATTTAGTGTCTTTGAACTCTTGGAGATGACTCAATAACTATCCTGTATGCTGGAGAGAAAATACCCTACTGGCTTATTCAATTTGACACTCAATCAGAAGGCCACAGGTAGGTTCTATGTTAGCTTCACCTTATCGTCATATACCTTTCCTTGGGGAAATCATAAGGCACATCTGGGTCCATCATGCCAGGGATAAAAAAAGTAGCTCCATTTGTTACAGAAGGAAAGCAAAACTAAAATTGTTTATAAAGTAACTATCATTAAAAGCAACTAAATCCCAATTTTTGCTGTATCTACATGTAATACTTTCTAAACATCTCCCTCACTGGGATTAATTGTGGAGTGTCCTGATACAGCTTAGCCTCAAAGAGTCCTCCTTTTGGGTAAACCAGCTTTCCAAAATTATGATAATTTGAACTGATTTCCTTTAGTTTCAGAACCGCTGCTTTCTAGACCTATAGTTTCTTCCTAACAAAATTTTAGATATGAGAAAAAAGAGTGAACTTGTTTTGAAATTATAAAATTATGATAATTTTCACCCTTCCTCATAAGTCTTAATTTTTTACTTCATATATGTGTTAGATTATTATTTTCTGTAATTTCTCCTAATAATTTATGTTAATTGAAACCCAATCTAAACATGTTAACCTTTTTTTTCTCAAAGATCCATGAAGAGGAGAAAATTCCTTAGGTAGGATTTGTGGCCTCTAGGACCTCCAGGTGACTTTTTTTTTCTCCTCATGGAACGGATGGAATTAAGAGTTGTCTTCCTTATTTTCAGTGTTAGTTATGCCATTGTCATTGTGCCATTTCTTGAAATACAGAAAGCTTATCTTTCTGGAAGGAGGTTGCAAAATGTTAGCCAATATCCTGCTTGAAATATATTTGCATAGAACTATTTGCTTGAACTTTTTGGTAAGTTAGGGAAAAATATTTCAAATACAGAAAGGGAAGTTTTAATTCTACTTCACTGTGGCTCCTACAACTTCTTCTAGAAACAGGACCTCCTTTTGTTGGAATTGATAACTATAGGTGTTCCATAGTCTGCTCTGGGCACAGTCCCATGATGCCTGTTCCTAATCGTTAAGTAAGAAGTGTCAGCTCTGGGCTTTAGGACCACATAGAGAGTTGAAGAACCCCCTTGAAGCCAAGTGCTGGAGGCAAAATGTCTAATATCTGAATACTGATTCTCATGGCATTTAATAGGGAATAAAAGTCATAGGAGAGCCTTGGACCACCCTCCGCTCTTGGTTTTCCCACAATTTCCATCTTATTATGATTAAAGGAAACAAAGCACAGTCTAAAAGCATTCTAGTTGGCAGCTGCTAACCGCAGTCAGCACAAGAGCATGGATGATACTTGCTGCAGAGAAAGGCATACCCTGTCTCTTTGGTTTACAAGTCCTCTTAGGATGTCAGCATTTATAGTCACTCCATAAGGAGCTGACTCTTGTGGTCTGGTGGAGAAGCAACAACATATCTTATGGAGACAACAGCAATTATCTACAGCCCATTAGGGGCATTGGAGGTATCACCATTAGCTAGATGAAAACTCCTCAGTTGCTTTTAAGTTCTCTTCCTCACTCTAAGACTAGTACTAAAATTTTCAGCTTTTTCTCCCCTTGTTTTGAATTTTCATTCCTCTACTCCAAAAGGAACCATAGAAAACTGAGAACTATTCATAGAAAATACAATGAGAAAATAGACTTGTGCAGAAAGGTTCAGGCATATTAAGTCAGAGCATTTTCAACCTCTAAAAGAAGGGCATATTCCTTTTTTTTTCCATATTTATTTATTTTTTTATTTTAAGTTTATTTATTAATATTATTTTTTTTACATTCTAAAATGTTTTTGCAGAGCAGTTGGGTGGGAGAGGTTCAGGGGAAAGGAGAAGGAAACAGGGTGGGAGAAGGAGGAAGGAGGAGGGATGTTGTTGAGGCCTGTGGCAGCCCCCTCATTCCTGCAGGGGAGACCAGAGGGCTCCCAGTGGTGGCTTGGTCATTGCTGGGCTGGATGCCGATGCCAGGGGGTTGTGGCTGAAGTCCTCAGTGCCCCCACCGCCCCAGCTCAGGAGCCCAGGGTGCTCCCTGCAGCAGCTCGATGGTTGTCGCTGGGCTGGTTGTGGGTATCGGAGGGCATGGTGGAGGCCCCCCGGCCCTTCACTCTCCCTTGATTAGGAACCCAGGGGGCTTACAGACCTTCTAGGTTTTATAGATGTTCTTTGGTGGTGTTAGACCTTTACTAGTTAATATCAAACTTTGTGTCCGGTCTTTGGGTATTTTGTTTTTTCCTTTCAGTTTTTTGTTAGATTATTTGCTATTCCTACCACTCAAACTCTGCACTGGAACTAATTTGTTGTCCTTTGGTTACTTCTAAAATGAGGGAACTTCCTGTGGTGAACAGCACTTGAGCTGTGGTTGAGCTAAATTGCTGCTTTGCTGCTGATTCCCTTGGGAAGGCTTTTTCTGAAGCTCAGGTTTTAATGGATGATTTTATAGGTACTTTTGGGTCTTGTGAGACCCAGTATACCTGGGTTATATAGAAATTCTGGTCTGGACCTGAATCTTTTCAGCAAACTGCACTCCCTGCAGTTCTATATTCCTGACCAGTCTACATCTACACAGAATGTGCCTGTAGAAGGGTATATTCTTAAGAAATAAACTGTAAACACATCCAAAGCTGCTCATCACTGCTAGGACCTATTTTAATATTTGTGGTTAGCACTGACTCATCAAGCATAAACAAACATAGCTCTGTGTAAATCAACATAAGTTCATATACATAAGCTCTATCAGATTTTCTGTTTTAAAACCTGGCTTGTAGATTTACTCAGTGCAGGTGTGGCATCCTGATGAAATTTAGAGTTGAGAGATTGCAGATTAAAATTCAGAAACATATTTCTAATAAAAAAGACTCTAGCCAGTTAATTCCAGGCTTGACAAGTCTAGGTTTGCCTAGTACTTCCCAGGACATGGTATTACCTGTGCCAAGATTTTAGTGAAAAAGGGTAAAGATGAAGATATAAAATGGTCTTTCCTCAAGGTTCCTGACTACCTGATCTTCTTTGAGATAAGGCCTTCAGGAGCCTAAGGACAATTTTTTGAATTCTCAGAGTAGGCCATAATCTTATATCATATGATTTATAGGAGACCAAAAGCCTTCACTCCTTCCAGGACTTCAACTGCTTTCCTGAATATATTACCACATTGTTCCCTTGGACATATTTTGTGGTTCAAGCATTACACCCAGGGAGTTCTTATATGCAAAAATTGTTACCTGACTGGAATAAAGGATTGTGAAAGAATTTTTTTAAAAAATTACTGAAGGGAGAAGTAGAGAAAAGTATCAAATTTGGGGAATAGTCAGGAAGCAGCCTGAGGTCAAAGAGGGACTTGGTCAGCATTTACGTTAATGCGGAACCCATAAGTGAATTAGAGGTCCTGAAAATATATTCTATTCCCATTTTGTTTAAGGTTCATTCTTACTTGAGTTCTTAATTAGAATCAGCAAGTAAAGAATGTTGATATTTCTCCTAGATCTATATTAACATAAAAATAGTTCTGGTGCTCTGCCGAAGGGCATACAGTACATGGAGATTCCCTATTGAATATTTCTCCAGTTCTTTCTAGTGAAGACAGAGCTAGGGTACAGAGGACCTCACCCCCCATAAGAAGCTTACAATGTCTCATTTAGTGGTGTCTCGTTCAGTGACCACCCTGAACCGAGTATCTCAGCAAACTAAAAAACAAACTCTGTTTTGGGATGATGTCATAAGGCAGGCATACTACTCTCTCTGCCCACCCCACCACCCCCCCAGCTGCAATCGAGCCCCATTGTCCCTTAAAAAGAACACTATCTCCTTGGGATCTACCATTTGGAGGGCACTCATTAATGCAGTCATTTTATAGCATGCTATTTTATTTTAATAGTAGCTAAATTGACTATTAAAACACAGTGGTACATTAAGATTATTGCTGCACTGCAAGGGGAAAAACAAAGAAGAAGAGGAAAAAGAAAACAAAAAAAAAGGAACATCTTCTGGCTATTGGCAGAAAGTATGTCAACCCAGTAACAGAAGCTGTAACAGAGAAAAAGTGAAATATTGCTGCCTACTTTAAAGAATACCAAGTAAAAAGAATGGTCTTCTAAAGCAAAAATGTTGAGAAACAGATGGTTCTGGTCCCATCAGAAAAATTTCAACCAAATATTCACACTTAGAAATGAAATACTAAGGGAGAGGAATTGTTGGGTCATAGAGTAAGTATATTTTAGCCTTTAAAGAAATGGCCAATTTTCCAAACACTGGCATAACTGGCTTCTGAATCCCCCAATTTGCAGCTCCTGCAGAGATGGTCTAGTACCTTGCTTTAAAATGTAAGGCTGCCTAGCCACTATTATTCTTAGTTAGGGGCACTTTGATGATAAAATGAAACAACAGGAACATTCCCAAGTAAACAACATATAAAATACTCAACTTAATTTTCTTCCCATGAAATATCAGACTGAAATATTTGAGAGGGCAAAACCCATGTCTTATTTCTTCTTTGTTCCTCTAGGTACAGTGCCGGACCCATAGTAGTGCTCAAAAAAATAGAAAAATAAAAAATAAATCAAACAGACAAAAAAATTGAACTGAAATTCAGTACCTTTGAAAGCACTGCCTGAGTACTAAAAGTATAATTATTTTAGTTATTTCTTTGGTTGTCTATAATTTAATAATTTAAACTTGAAGTTAGCAAAATCCATAAACCCAACTGAAAAACTGCAATACTATTTATTCCCTGTTTCCTCTCTGGATAGTTGTAAGAAATCTTTTCAGTTCCCAAGCAGAATAAAATAACAAAGCAAAAGGGAAAAGAAAGAGCAGTCATCAAAGGTACATTTTTTTTTTCTTTCTATCTTCTGGACCTCTGAGGCTGCACCTTGCGTTGGAACATGCATTAGAATTGGCACAAAACCATTTTCCTCCTGGGCTATAATTTCAGAAAGTCTTGTCTAGGAAGAAATGACCTTTCAGGAACTTCAAAAACAGCTCCTACCTCACCCTGTGATGTCAGGGCTGACTGGGACTACGGCAGGGCTCTCAATTAAAAAGATGACTTTCTAAATGGTGTCTTATCACATCACCTCAGGCTTGCGATTGTGACCTCTGTAGGTGGAGAGAGAATTGTGGCTACACAGGAGTCAAAAGTTACAGTCATGAGGCTGGAAATGAACAGAAAGTGAAAAAGAGTATCACCACTTTTTAGTGGAGAACGTTTTCTGAATATGAAATGTAGGCAACTCTGAATATACCTAAAGCAGGGCGACTGGTTTCACGCCAGTGGCAGCCGGCTTGTCCTGGCCTCCATTTTCCAAGCCTTATTCTGCAGTTCTCTAATCCAAAGGGCATTTGAGCTTCTTGAAGACCAAAGTCATCCTTGGAAACATGTCTCTAAATGTTTCCTCAGCCTGTCTTCCCATGTTCTTTCTTTTACACCCACCCCTGTAATGCATCCCTTGGGCTTTGGAACGAAGTTGAGAAAGGCAGTTCCTGGGGCCAACGGAAGTCTTGCCACAATTTGAACTGTCCAGATAAGCCATCCATTATCTTGTTGTGACAGTTCTATTCAAATGCAGCTATTTAGTGTGCTATCACATGTAACACGGACAGATGTATGGACCTCACTGGCCCTCTCATAACACACACACACAAGCAAGGCATACTTTTATCTTTCACATGTGTAATGGAGGATCCTGAGCAGTGATGTAACTGCCTAAAGTCCCCCAGGAGAAACACTGGAAGGTTTCTGTTCACATTTCTTTTTTTTCTTTTTCTTTTTTTTTAAATTTTATTTTGTCGATATACATTGTGGCTGATTATTGCTCCCCATCACCAAAACCTCCCTCCCTCCTCCCTCCCCCCCTGCCCCCAACAGTGTCCTTTCTGTTTGCTTGTCGTATCAACTTCAAGTAATTGTGTTTGTTATATCTTCTTCCCCCCAGCCGGTTTGTGTGTGTGTGTGTGTGTGTGTGTGAATTTATATATTAATTTTTAGCTCCCACCAATAAGTGAGAACATGTGGTATTTCTCTTTCTGTGCCTGACTTGTTTCACTTAATATAATTCTCTCAAGGTCCATCCATGTTGTTGCAAATGGCAGTATTTCATTCGTTTTTATAGCTGAGTAGTATTCCATTGTGTAGATGTACCACATTTTCCATATCCACTCATCTGATGATGGACATTTGGGCTGGTTCCAACTCTTGGCTATTGTAAAGAGTTCTGCGATGAACATTGGGGAACAGGTATACCTTCGACTTGATGATTTCCATTCCTCTGGGTATATTCCCAACAGTGGGATAGCTGGGTCGTATGGTAGATCTATCTGCAATTGTTTGAGGAACCTCCATACCATTTTCCATAGAGGCTGCACCATTTTGCAGTCCCACCAACAATGTATGAGAGTTCCTTTTTCTCCGCAACCTCGCCAGCATTTATCGTTCATAGTCTTTTGGATTTTAGCCATCCTAACTGGGGTTAGATGGTATCTCAGTGTAGTTTTGATTTGCATTTCCCGGATGCTGAGTGATGTTGAGCATTTTTTCATATGTCTGTTGGCCATTTGTATATCTTCCTTAGAGAAATGCCTACTTAGCTCTTTTGCCCATTTTTTAATTGGGTTGCTTGTTTTCTTCTTGTAAAGTTGTTTGAGTTCCTTATATATTCTGGATATTAATCCTTTGTCAGATGTATATTTTGCAAATATTTTCTCCCACTCTGTTGGTTGTCTTTTAACTCTGTTAATTGTTTCTTTTGCTGTGCAGAAGCTTTTTAGTTTGATATAATCCCATTTGTTTATTTTTCCTTTGGTTGCCCGTGCTTTTGGGGTCGTATTCATGAAGTCTGTGCCCAGTCCTATTTCCTGAAGTGTTTCTCGTATGTTTTCTTTAAGAAGTTTTATTGTTTCAGGGTGTATATTTAAATCCTTAATCCATTTTGAGTTGATTTTAGTATATGGTGAGAGGTATGGATCTAGTTTCATTCTCCTGCATATGGATATCCAGTTATCCCAGCACCATTTGCTGAAGAGGCAGTCCCTTCGCCAGTGAATAGGCTTGGTGCCTTTGTCAAAGATCAGATGGCAGTAAGTGTGTGGGTTGATTTCTGGATTCTCTATTCTATTCCATTGGTCAGTGTGTCTGTTTTTATGCCAGTACCATACTGTTTTGGTTATTATAGCTTTGTAGTATAGCTTAAAGTCAGGTAGTGTTATGCCTCCAGCTTTATTTTTTTTGCTCAGCATTGCTTTGGCTATGCGTGGTCTTTTATTATTCCATATAAATGTCTGGATAGTTTTTTCCATTTCTGAGAAAAATGTCTTTGGAATTTTGATGGGGATTGCATTGAATTTGTAGATCACTTTGGGTAGTATGGACATTTTCACTATGTTGATTCTTCCAATCCAAGAGCATGGGATATCTTTCCATCTTCTTGTATCCTCTCTAATTTCTCTCAGCAGTGGTTTGTAGTTCTCATTATAGAGATTTTTCACCTCCTTGGTTAACTCAATTCCTAAGTATTTTATGTTTTTGGTGGCTTTTGTACATGGGCCGGCTTTCTTGATTTCTCGTTCTGCATGTTCACTATTGGAGAAAAGAAATGCTCTTGTTTTTTGTGTGTTCATTTTTTACCCTGCTACTGTGCTTAAATCATTTATCAATTCCAACAGTTTTTTTGTAGAGGTTTTAGGCTGTTCGATATATAGGATCATGTCATCTGCAAACAGGGACAGTTTGACTTCATCTTTTCCAATCTGGATGCCCTTTATTTCCTTCTCTTCTCTGATTGCTCTGGCTAGTACTTCCAACACTATGTTGAATAGGAGTGGTGAGAGTGGGCATTCTTGTCTAGTTCCTGTTCTTAAAGGAAAAGCTTTCAGCTTTTGCCCATTCAGGATGATATTGGCAGTGGGTATGTCATATATGGCTTTAATTATGTTGAGATACTTTCCCTCTATACCTAACTTATAGAGGGTCTTTGTCATAAATGAGTGATGAACTTTATCAAATGCTTTTTCAGCATCTATAGAGATGATCATATGGTCCTTTGTTTGAGTTTATTGATATGGTGTATCACATTTATTGATTTGCGTATGTTGAACCAACCTTGCATCTCTGGGATGAATCCCACTTGATTGTGGTATAATTTTACGTATGTGTTGCTGTATTCTGTTTCCTAGTATTTTAGTGAGGATTTTTGCATCTATATTCATCAAGGATATCAGCCTGTAGTTTTCTTTTTTGGTTATATCTTTACCTGGTTTTGGTATCAGGATGATGTTTGCTTCATAGAATGAGTTTGGGAGATTTGCGTCCGTTTCAATCTTTTGGAATAGTTTGTAAAGAATCGGTGTCAATTCCTCTTTGAATGTTTGGTAAAATTCTGCTGTGAATCCATCTGGTCCTGGGCTTTTCTTTGTTGGGAGCCTTCTGATAACAGCTTCAATCTCCTTTATTGTTATTGGTCTGTTCAAATTTTCTACGTCTTCATGGTTCAGGTTTGGGAGCTTGTGTGTGTCCAGAAATTTATCCATTTCCTCCAGATTTTCAAATTTATTGGCACAGAGTTGTTTATAGTAGTCTCGAATGATTCCTTGTATTTCAGATGAATCAGTTGTAATATCGCCTTTTTCATTTCTAGTTTTTGTTATTTGAGTCTTCTCTCTTCTTTTTTTTTTTGTTAGCCATGCTAATGGTTTGTCAATTTTTTTTATCTTTTCAAAAAACCAACTTTTTGATTGATTGATCTTTTGAATTGTTTTTTGGGTTTCAATTTCATTCAGTTCTGCTCTGATCTTAATGATTTCTTTCCGTCTGCTAACTTTAGGTTTGGATTGTTCTTGTTTTTCTAGTTCTTTAAGGTGAAGTGTTAGGTTTTTCACTTGCCATCTTTCCACTCTTCTGAGGTGAGCATTTAATGCAATAAATTTCCCTGTTAATACTGCTTTTGCAGTATCCCACAGGTTTTAGTATGATGTATCATTATTTTCATTAGTTTCAATAAATTTTTTGATTTCCTGCTTGATTTCTTCTTGGACCCATATGTTATTAAGTAGAATGCTGTTTAATTTCCATGTGTTTGTATAGTTTCCAGAGTTTCGTTTGTTATTAATTTCTAGTTTTAATCCATTGTGGTCTGAGAAGATACATGGGATAATTCCAATTTTTTTGAATTTATTGAGACTTGATTTGTGACCTATTATGTGATCTCTCCTGGAGAATGATCCATGTGCTGATGAGAAAAATGAATATTCTGAGGTTGTTAGATGGAATGTTCTGTAGATCTCTGCCAATTCCAATTGGTCTAGAGTATTGTTTAGATCTTGTTTTTCTCTGCTGATTCTTTGCCTAGATGATCTGTCTAATATTGACAGTGGGGTGTTCAGGTCCCCTGCTATTATGGTATTAGTGTCTATTTCCTTCTTTAGGTCTAATAGAGTTTGTTTTATAAATCTGGCTGCTCCAACATTGGGTGCGTACATATTTATGATTGTTATGTCTTCTTGATGGATCAGTCCTTTTATCATTAAGTAGTGTCCCTCATTGTCTCTTTTTATGGTTTTTAGTTTAAAGTCTATTTTGTCAGATGTAAGAATAGCTACTCCAGCTTGTTTTTCTTTTCTGTTTGCATGGTAAATCTTTTTCCATCCTTTCACTCTTAGTCTATGTGAATCTTTTTGGGTGAGGTGGGTCTCTTTTAGGCAGCATATAGTTGGGTCTTCCTTTTTGATCCAGTCAGCCAGTCTGTGTCTTTTGCTTGGGGAATTTAAGCCTTTTACATTAAGAGTTGTTATTGAAAGGTGTTGATTTATTCCTAGCATTTTATTGGTTGTATGGTTGTCTTAGGTGTTTTTTGTTCCTTGCTTTCTGATTTACTGTTTGGTTTCTGTGTTTGTTGGTTCCTTAGGTTGTAGATAGCATTTTTGTTTGATTGTTTTCTCTTCATGAATGCCATTTTTATTATACTAGTGGGTTTTGATTTTTCTTGGATTTTTATGGCAGTGGTAGTTATTTTTGAGGAACCACACCCAGTACTCCCTTGAGGATTTCTTGTAAGGGTGGTCGTGTGGTAGTGAACTCCCACAGTTTTTGTTTGTCTGAGAAATATACTATTTGCCCTTCATTTCGGAAGGATAGCCTTGCAGGGTAAAGTATTCTTGGCTGGCAATCTTTGTCTTTTAGTGTTTTGAATATATCATCCCATTCCTTTCTAGATTTTAGGGTTTGTGATGAAAAGTCTGATGTTAGCCTGATTGGGGCTCCCTTATAGGTGATTTGACGCTTCTCTCTTGCAGCTTTTAAGATTCTCACTTTGTCTCGGAGTTTTGTCAATTTGTCTATGACATGTCTTGGAGAAGGCCTTTTTGGGTTGAATACGTTTGGAGATCGTTGAGCTTCCTGGATCTGAAGATCTGTGATTTTTCCTATACCTGGGAAGTTTTCTGCCACTATTTTGTTGAATATGTTTTCAATGGAATCTCCATTTTCCTCCCCTTCTGGAATACCCATGACTCGGATATTTGATCGCTTAAGGTTGTCTGATATCTCTCTCAGATTTTCTTCAATGTCTTTGATTCTTTTTTCTTTCTTTTGGTCTGCTTGTGTTATTTCAAACAGCCCATCTTCAAGTTCAGAGGTTCTCTCTTCAACTTCGACAAGCCTGCTGGTTAAACTCTCCGTTGTGTTTTTTATTTCGCTGAATAACTTCTTCAGTTCAGCAAGTTCTGCTACATTTTTTTTCAGGACATTGATTTCCTTGTACATTTCCTCTTTCAGATCCTGTATACTTTTCCTCATTTCATCATGATGTCTAGCTGAGTTTTCTTTTATCTCATTCAGTTTCCTTAGAATTATCACTCAAAATTCCTTGTCAGTCATTTCAAGGGCTTCTTGTTCTATTGGATCTAGAGTTTGAGAATTATTAACTTTTGGTGGTGTACTTTCTTGATTTTTTGTATTTCTGGTATCTTTTTTTTTATGTTTATTCATTGTGGCAGGGGGTTTCACAGTCCACCGGTTTGAGACTATTGACTAACTAAGATGTTGCTGTGGTTGCCAATTTGGTATGGCTACCTCTGTGACTGCTCAGTTGGCCTTTAGTGCCTTGTGTGTATGGTTGCCTCGGGTCTTGGGCCTCTCCGGGGAGCCACCTTTATGGTCAGCTTGCACTCTGCTAGGCTGCTGTATCACGTACCACAGGGTTTGTGATCTCTGTTGTGCTTTCACTTCCCATGCAGGACTTCTCCCTATTCCGTGTGCTCTGGCCCGGGCTGTTGGATCGTGCAGTGGTGACCCCACAGGATGTGTGGTTTCTGTCGAGTCTCCGCCTCCCTGGCCGCACATCTCCCCACTCTGTGCGCACTGGGCTGGGCTGGGACGTGTCTTCTGCAACCCTCGTCTATCAGCTGGGCCTTCAAGACCCTGCTCAGCACCGCCTCGCCCAGGAAGTTTACCAGGTTTCTGCTATGCACAGATGACCAGTCACTCTGGGTGCCTTTGCAGCACTGTGTAGATCTTTCTTGGGACTTATCACCTTCCTCCTGGTATCGCAGTTATTTGTGTACTTGTCTTATCTTCCACACCAGAGCGTGAGCTCCTCGGGGGAGGAGCCTGCAGCACACGGTTCACCTTTGTATCCCCCCAGCCTGGACGAGTCCAGTGCCCGCCTGCAGACAGCTCTCCGGCAGGTTTAAGCGGACTTGGGAACTCTCCTACCACACTATTCCCAATCAGAAATTGGTTAGGCGTTTTTCCGAACTGGTGGCCGCAGAGATGGTATCTGCCTCCCAGTAACAGGAAGTTTACCGGGGGCCGGAGTCCAGGGTGTGGTGGAGTGACAGTTGGCCGTACTTCCTTGCCCATACTTCCTTGACCTCCTGACACTGGCCGGGGATGCCCCACGCCACCAGCCCCGCCAGAGAACCGCGGAGGGAGTGGGAGGGGAGGCCAGCCCGCAGGCCCCAGGAAGCCCCCACTGGGTCAAGCAAGTGGGAAGGCTGAGTGAGGAGCCAAGCCGGGCTGGATCTGCCACCACCTGAGAAAGTGGAGGCAGCCCCGGGGCGGTGAGTGGCCTGGTGATGCAGGCGGAAGCTGGGTGGGCGTCAGCCCCCCGAGCAGGGCCAGGCCAGGGGTCACTCACAGGGCTGTGCCAGGTCGGGCGCTCACTCTCTGCCTCTGGTTTGTCGCCTTCCCCGTTCTCAGTTCCTGCCGCCTCGGGCTGCTTGCTCAGTCCCACGGTGTGGCTCAGGCACTCCCAGGAATCTTCTTTTATGCCGGCCTGAAACCTCGAATCATGAATAGGGCAGCTGGCCGCCTTCAGCGCGGTCCCAGCCTCCGGGATCCTGTCTGCATCCGCAGCAGCCCTGGCACCATGTTCCCTGTTTCTCTGCTCACATTTCTGATTTCCAGATCTATGGCCAATTTAACACATGCCCATACAAAGCATTGTATGCAAATATTTAATCCAGGGAACTTTGCAAGAAAAATTGGTTAATGTGCTAGTTTAAACAAACAAACAAACAAAATGCTTAATTTTAACCTCCACCATATTCTACATTTTAGAAGCGTAAAAAGGATCAGGGGCCAAAAAATAAAATTATTTTTAAAAGAATCTAACTTCAAGATGGGTATGAGGAAGAAAAATTAAAAGCAATGGAAACAAACAAGCCCAAAGAAAAAGATGGATTAGACAAGAAGATGAGCAACAGTAAAACTCTGAGTGGAATAGTAGGAAGATGTTAAGAAAGAATGTGGTAAATGTGAATGTACTAAAATTGCAGAGTATAATATTTAATTCTAAAAAGCAAGTTGCATATAGTCTAATTCTTTTGTTTAATAATTACATATATGCATACTTATAAGTAAATTTGTGTGTGTTATTAGCGATATATATCATCTATATCCTGGGCTTTTGTATGTTAATGCAATCACAGTAGCTGCAACTTTATCTAATTTATATATTTATATATGAGATTCTAGAATAAATTTGAATAAAATAGTTCCGATTTTTTTTAAAACCCTCTATTTTGGGCCAATTTATTTTTAACATTTTTTATTATCATAATAAATGCTTTCAGAACATTGGTCTTCACCCCTATCCTAAATGTGTCCATAGTATAAATTTCTAGAAGTCAAATTGCTTGGTGTAAATTTGTGCACATTGTAAAAAGCTTCCTGTTATTTACTGTTACCAACACTGATAAAGTAATCTCCACCAACATTAAACAAGATTATATGCCCACCAACAAGGCATAGCTGTGATTCCCCAAGACACCACCCACACCCCAATACCAATATAAGGTATTTTCTCATTTTATTATAAATCTTAACTGGCCTTTGTGAAGGCAAAGGTACCTGTTGATATACTTGACCATTTTAATTTGATGTTTTAAATTTATTTCTTTTTGATTGTGTATGTGTTAAGAATTATATTCAGCTTTATTTAAAAGACTATTCATCATCCAATGTCTTAAGTAAAGAGAGATTTTATTTTTCTCATATAAAAAGAAGTCCACACCCAGGCTCCTTCTGTCTTTCCATTCATCCATCATGGTTCTAGACTCTTGCTGATTTCCTCATTACTTCAGAATGGCTGTGCCATTGTATTAGTTCATTTCTGTTGCTTATAACAAAATACTTGGAATCGGGTAGTTTGTAAGAAAACAAAGTTTATTTCTCACAGTTTCAGAGGCTGGGAAGTCCAAAGTCCAGGCAACTGGTAAGGGTCTTCTTTGATGGTGGCTTTACAGCAATGCAGGGGTCTCATGTAGCAGAAAATAGTGGAGCAGAGAGAGAGAAAGAGAGACTCTCATGTTCTCTCCTTCTAAAGCCCATAGAACCATGCCCCCAACCACCATTATTAATCCATTCACAATGGCACAGTCCTACAATCTAATCACCTCTTCAAGGCCCCACCGTCCAATTACCATAATAGGATTTCCTACCTTCAACAATTCCAGTGGGAATTAAGCTTCTAATATATGAACTTTGGGGGACACAATTCAATCAATCCACAGCAGCCATCTGCAGTATTATAATTGTATTCCAGGTCAGAGGAAGGAGGAGGACAAAAAGCAAAAAGCTTGTGAATGCTGTTTGCTCCATTTTCCTTGAATCCCCACCTGGGGCTTCCACTCACTTCCTATGGGTCAGAACTATGTCACATGCTGCCTCTTCTCTGAAAAAGAGGCTGAAAATAAAACTAGATATGCACATTGCCTCAAGTAGCCTCAAAATAGGTAAATGAATAAAACCAAGTTTCTCACGATAAGGAAAGAAAGAACAGTGAATACTAGATTAGTGGCCAATAATGGCCACAATTTTGCAATATTTTTGCACATTGAAGATATCCTTTGTCTTTCATTTTAAATGCTATTTTTTATTTATATATATTAATATTTAGATTTTTACTTTTACTTTTATTATTGCTATAATATGTACAATCTTTTCATTTAGAGATTTTTTTTTTCTTTCTTGCTGTATCCTTCTATTTCTATGTGGTCGTATTAATGTTGTTTAGCACATTTTTGGTTTCCCCACTTCTGTGTGCATAGTAGGGTTGTACCTCCTGTTACCTTTGAGTGGTGCCTGTGATTAAGTCTGGTCAATAAGCTGTTAGAATCTTAAATATATGCATATCTATTTTCCTCCCTTAATCTTTGCTTATATATCTGGTCACATTAGTATCTACTTATGATAGGCTAGATTATGCTGCAGTAACAAATAACCCCTGAATCTTTACTTAAGGCATTGTATGATGAATAGTCTTTTAAATAAAGCCCAATATAAATCTTCTTTGTTTAAGGCAACAAAGGCTTATTTCCCCTTTATACTAATTGTCTGAGGTGGGCTGGTTGGGGCTTCTGCCCTGTCAAATTGTTTGTTGGCTCTTAGCAGTTTCCCATTGGAAGAGACTCAGATTCATTACACTGTTATTTCACAGGCCAAAGCAAATAACATGGTCATGCCTAACTCCTTCAAGCTGTAGAGAATGTAGTCCTATCATACACAAAAGATGGAGAGTGGAGCAAGATTGCCAGAAAGTAGCAAATAAAAATACCAAATGGCCAGTTAAATTTGAATTTCATGTAAATAAATAATTCTTAGAATAAATATGCCTCGTGCAGTATTTCAGACACACTTATACATTTAAATATATTCATTATTTTTCTGAAATTCAAGCTTAACTGGGTGTCTATCCTTGACTTTATCTGTGAATCTGAACATAAATATTCAGCGAAGAGCATGAGGAGCATGGGTGACTGCTATAGCCTGGCTTTCTCCATTTCCCCGTGACTTAAGGAAGAAGTAATGTCCTTTTCTCCTCCTTTGCTGATTAAAGTTTTTACAGAATTCCAGGATGCTTTCTGTTGCCTAAAGACAGTTTTAAATTCATGAGTGCTATTCATGTAGCAATTAATAAACAGAACATTTTTAACTCTGATTTTTCCGTTTTTGTGCTCATTCATAGATATAGTATCTGTTGACTTTTGATGAGAATACCAGTTGCGGATTTTTCTCCTGTTTCTCTGATTTTTATTACAGTAAAGTTATTGCTGTTTATAGTAGAATACATTAGCTTTGATTCATTAGCTTTATTAATTATTATTAATTAAATTCTTTATTAATTTAAACATCATTTTTTAATGTCTGGCCTTTTTTACTGATAACTTGTTCATTCTTAAAGAGAAAAATTTGTGTTTTAATTTTTTTCCCCAGCCTTGGGATTCGACATCTGTTTTTTGAGAGATGATGTGGGTACATTTATTCATCATTCAGTAAATACAGAGAAAGAAGCAAAAGTTTATTTTTTACTATACTTTCTTTTGGTTCAGCAGGCAAAAGACAGAGGAAGGGATCAGAGAGGGATTGTTTTTGACCGACTGGCTTTGGTCCAGCTGTAGGGAATTTTCCCTCTCTGAAGAAGACTTTGTCCGCCATGTGCTGGCAGCACTCAGATAGGCAGGCAGCTCAACCCTCTTTCTCTGACATGCTGTCCCTTCTTGGAGGCAGCCTTGGCAACTCCTTTGGCTCTATATTCAAATGTAGCGTGTGCGCCACTGGTAGCTGTAGCACATTCCAGGCCTTGGTGATACTGAAATTGTCCTCACCCACCCTCCTCCTCTCACTCCACCTCACTTCCAGGGATGCTTGATCTGCATGAGGGAAGACAACGGTAGCCCTCAGCTGAATGTTCTTCTAGTTACTTACCATCAGTAAGCAGGAGGTAAGGCATAGATTTTTTTTTTTCTTTCAAATTAGTGTCATTTGAACTAGAGGTGGCTTGGGGATCACCAAGCTCTATAGTTAGTCAGGGGTGCATCTTTGTGGGGCAAAAATAACACTGGAAACGTGATAAAGAAGAAAACTGTATTAACCACTACTACCAACGGAGAGAGAGGACTCTAGATGGTTAGAAGGAATACTGTGATAAGCTGTTTGGAGTGGGGGTTAAGTCCACAAATAACCTGTTCAGGTAACACTAGATCATCACTGAACAGCTCTTTGGGTTAATAGGTTTGGGTCCTATTAACTATTGAGTGAGAAGCATAAGTAGGAAATTGGGAGAGACTAAGACTCCACATTGGCCCTGATTAGCTACCCAACCCCACACCCCTTTCAGAAAATCTCTCATATTCTTTTTAAATAAATGCTTATCAGATATTATAGAATACAGCTTTGAAGGGACACCAAATTACCAGCTGTTCAGTGTCATCATGTGTTCTGATCTGGCTCTTCTCTGTGTTCTGCACTGCAGAATTTCTTAAAGTTTCTGGCCTGGAGCTGGCACCATTTTTCTAGTTGCCAGGGCTGATAAAGTCCCTTCCCTTTTCCATTTTTATATTCACTTGAACTTTCAGTGGATCTTCTAAGCATGTTTTTTCAAGTTGCTTCACTATTTGGATCTATTCGTGAGTCTTAAATATCTTGGCTTTTAAAAAATATCTTGACTTTTTATGTATGTAGCTTAACACACATTTCTGACCCCCAAATAAATTTGTCTCCCAAGTTGGTTCAGCTACATTTTAAAAGGCATAGTGATATAGCTAGAAAGTTTTATACAGGTGGCCAGCATCCTAGGCAGAAGTTCTAGGCATGGTTTGACTTTGATATTGCTGGATTTTTATGGTCTACCACAAAGACTAAAAATTACCCAATATGGTATGATTTCAGAATTGGTTTTTATACCATCAAGTGCACCAAAAAGTGACCTAGAAAGAAATAATGCTATACAACGTTAACATAAAAATTGGTTGGAATGGATGACATTTACATGTGACAATTACATGATTAATGTAAATGCTGGTGGTCTTCCATCAGGAAATCCATTAAAGCATTTAATACATTTTCAAATCAAATAAACCCAAACCATCTTCAAATTTCACCGAATATTTGCAGATATCCACGAGTCACTCAGTTTGAATTTTTTTTCAGAGCTCTTATTGTCAGAACTGCACTCAGAATAGCTTCCTCTATGGTTACACCCTGTTGCCAACTTTATACACCTGCTATTCTTCTGTCACGTTGACTGCTATGGTTTAAATGTTTGTGTCCCCTTCAAACTTCATGCTGAAATTTAACCATCAATGTGACAGTTTTAAGAGGTGCAGCCTTTAGAAGGTGATTAAAACATGAGGGTGGAGCCTTCATGAATGAAATTAGTGACCTTGTAAAAGGGCTACAGTGAACACTTTCCCATCCTTTCCACTACGTGAAGACACAGCATTTGTCCTCTAAAGGACACATATTCAAGGCACCATCTTGGAAGCAGAGATTGGGCCTTCTCCAGACACCAAATCTGCTAGTGCCTTGATCTTGGACTTCCCAGTTTCCAGAAGAGTAAGAAATAAATTTCTGTTCTTTCTAAATTACACAGCCTGGGGTATTTTGTTACAGTGGCAGGATGGGACTAAGACATTGACCCTCTTCCATTTTCCTCAAGACTCTCTCTTCCTCTGGAGGATCGTGCTCTGCTTTGGGTGCCATGAGGCCAGCAGGCTCAGCCATACCATCCCCTCCCTCGGCAGTCTGTCCCCCATGGTGCTAAAAGGTGGCCGCACCAGGCCTCTCCTGCCTCTTTCACATCTGAGGGCTCACAGAACAGAAAGTGCTGACTTACCCAGTGGGAAGAACCGAGAAAACAGCCTGAAGGGGAGGTCAGTGAGTTAGAACACCGGAGCCCTCTGGCCTCATGTAACCTTCTCTCAAGAATCAAGGGCAGATTTCTTCCTACTGGAAGCAGTGTGATTGAGGTGACACTTTTAGATATGTTTGTCTTTTGAATAACACATCGAAAGGTCATTAATGAAGGCTTCCTAAAATAGGAAGGTTTGTGTGTGTTTGGGAGGGGGATAAGGAAAAAACAATCCTCATATTCTAGCAAAAGTTAAAAGACAAATATGAATAATAGAGTTCCTAAGAAGTTATTTGATTGCTCTCACCAATATTTTTAGCATTAAAGATCTGAAATTATCAGATTATCAGTACCTCATGGGAATGAGTTATGCCTCAGGAAATTCAATTAATAAACAAGTCCTCTGGATGTAGTTAGACTGTTAGAAACACACATACATATAGTAGGTATCAAATGCAAAATAAAGCAGGCTCTCAGTTCTAATAAATTATGAAAATGTACACCACTTTTGAAAAAAAGGAAATTAAAACACACACATAACACTTTTGGGAGTTTGAATCTAGTGTGTTTCAGTTGACATTAAATCCTTTATTGATGTTGCTTATTTTTTTTTTTTATGATCTCCCCCCAACCTGCTTCTTTTCCTGGATTCTTTATCTGGGAGGGAATCCCTCCTGGAATACAACACATGTTACCTAATCATACAAACCAGAAAGTTAGAAATTATTCTAGACTCTGAACTATTGTTTCTTCTCCCTCTGGTCAGTCACCAATGCCTGCTGATCTTAGCTACTTAATAGCTCTCAAATCCACCCATTCATCTGTCCCCTCTGTCTGCCTCTGCTCAGTTCTCTTTCAGTCTTTGCTCAGATCATAACCAGGACCCTAACTAACCTCACCCCCTTCAGTTTTGCTCTGTTCAAGCTCGATATCATTTACACATGACAGCCAGTCACTCTTCTAAAACAAACTGTGTTCCAGTCTTTCCCCTGCTGTAAGCACTTAAATAACTCCTTATTGGCAAATAGAGATAATGGACTGTCTAGGTTCTCCAACATGATTATGATTTGGCCCCTCCTAGCTTTCTTATCTCAATGCTCATTACAACCTCTTATACTGTCTCCTCATATTATACTCACCTGTTTGAAATTATGTTTGTATTTTATTTCACACAGAGCTTGCATCTTCTCCCGAGTAAGTTCTACTTACCCAACCCACATGAAGTGTTGTCTCCAGCAGGAGTTGTTCCAAGATGTTGACACCAGATTGCTAGGTTGGAATCCTTTCTTATGGCCTCCAAAAACACTATGTGATTATCTCCCTCACAGTAAGTTTTGTTTTTGTTTTTTTTGTTTTCTGTTATTTTTTTTTCTATAGAATAATCAATATACTTTCATTGTTAGACTCAAGGGCAGAGTTAACTTCTTATTCCTCTTTCAACTCCTGGATCCAATGTCAAGCCTGGCAGATTAGAGTAACTCATTCACTCAGGGCTTTGCACTGCCTGTTTCCTCTGCCTTCAACGCTTTCCCTAAATACGTGCACGCTAACTTCCTCAGCTCCTTTAAGTCTCTTCTGAGACGTTGTCTTCTCAACGAGAACATCCCTGACAGAAAGAGAGACAGAGACTGCAAATATAGTTGTAATCTAACCCTAAAACTTACAAATATAAGGGAAAAAAAAGAAAACTAGTATATATTTTCACTTATGAATATAAATATCTTTAAAATACTAATAAATAAAATTCAACAGCAGAGCAGAAGAATATAAGAACCCTCTTTATTCAAGGAGGATATGGACAAAGACCCACAGTGTATGCTTGAAACCGCAGATAGTACTGAACCCTATATGTATGGTCATGCATTACTTAACAATGGGTATATGTTTTGAGAAATGTGCCATTAGGCAATCTCATTGTTGTGCAAACATCATAGAGTGTACCTACACAAACCTAGATGGCACAGTCTACTGCACACCTAGGCAATATGGCTTAGCCTATGGCTCCTGGGCTACAAATCTGTACAGCATGTTACTGTACTGAATGCTGTAGGCAACTGTAACACAGTGGTAAGTATTTATGTATCTAAACATAACTAAATAAAAAAAGGTACAGTAAAAATATGGCATTATAATTTTATGGGACCACCATCATAGAAGCCGTTCACTGCTTACCGAAACATTGTCATGCAGTGCATGACTGTACTATGTTTTTTCCTATATGTACATACCTATTTATAAATTAGGCATAGTGGGAGATTTAAAAATAACTAATAATAAAATAGAACAATTATAACAATACACCAGCATCACTACTCTTGTACTTTGGAGCCATTATTAAGCAAAATAAGGATTACATCAACACAAGCACTGTGATACCATGACAGTTGATCTGATCATCTAGATGGCTACAAGTGATTAAAGGACAGGTGGCATATATAGCGTGGATATACTAGACAAAGGAATAATTCATATTTCAGGTGGGATGGAGACAGAACTTACAAGATTTCATCATGCTACTCAGAATGACACACAATTTAAAACTTATGAATTGTTTATTTCTAAAATTTCCTATTTAATACTTTCAACAAACAGTTGATTACAGATAACAACCCATGGATAAGATGATAATACTGTAATTCAATTGGAACTGAAGCATTGCAAAAATATATTTATTATTTTAAAAACTACTGATAAAATGCTAGATTATCAACTAGTAAAATTTTCTAGATTCAATTATCTCAGTAGATGCTAGAAAAGACAGTGATTTAAATTTAATTCCGATTTTACATAAAATAATTAATAAACTAATAATATTAACCTGATGAAGGTATTTGCAAATCAATAGACAATATCTTATCTGAAAGTGAAACACTAGAGACAGTTCCATTAAAACCACAATCAAGGCAAAGACATGAAATAGCATTAATATTTGTATTGTTGTTCTGGCAATTATAACCAAAACAATAGGAAACATAATCAAAATAATAATTATACTAATTAAAAAGAAGAGAAAAATATCATTTTGAGCAATTACAATATTGAATACATAGAAAACTTATTGAGTCAATTGGGGATAAAAAACAAAGATTTAGAAGGAAATATAAATATCTAAAAATATATTAAAAGTTTTTCTAAGTACCAGCAATAAGCAGGTAGAAGATATAACAGAAAATATCCTCTTCAAAATATCAACAAAATATAAAACAATAATTGTTTCCAAATGTGTATTAGTCTTTCGTATTGGTCTGTTTTTTGTGTTGCTATAACAGAATACTGGAGACTGGGTAATTTATAAAGAAAAGAGGTTTATTTGGCTCATGATTCTGGGGCAGCTGCATTTGGTGCAGGCCTCAGGCTACTTCCTCTCAAAGTGGAAGGTGGCAGGACAGCCAGAGGGTGCAAGGAGATCAAATGGCAAGCTCCTTTTAACAACCAGCTCTCTTGGGAACTAGTAGAGCAAGAACTCATTCAACCACCGCCCCCCAGGGAGGGCATTAATCTACTCATGAGAAATCCACCCCCATGACACAAACACCTCACAACACTGCCACACTGGGGATCAGACTTCAACACGAACTTTGGGGTAACAAACATATCCAAACTACATAAAATTTTATTTAAAAAACTGATAAGACGTTAATGAAATGTACAACAGAAATGTTAAGAAGTGGAGAGACTACTATTTTCTTGAAAGGGTTGTGTCAATATTATTTTTTAAATGGCAATTATTCCTAAATGTATTTATATGTTTGACATAATACCAATTTGAAATTCAACAAGATTTTTTGGAACTTGAAATTATTATTCTAAATGTCCTCTAGAAAAGTTAAAATCAAATGAAATCATAAGGATCGGTCTTCAGCAGGATGTGGCTACTCAAGCATACTATAAAGCTTTAATAATGAAATAATATGAGTTGAGAGACAGATTTATGAAATCATAACATTACTTTGATACAGACTCTAATGTACATTACAACTTAACACATATTAAATGAGGTATACAAATCTGTGGGAAAGAGAAAGTTTACTTCAGAATATTTTTTGGAATATCAATTTGATGCTATTAAAAAAATAAAAACTGACAACAAAATTTAGATCTCACTTTACACCAAAATAGATTCCAGAGGTAATAAGAGCAAAATGTTTAAATTCAAGCATAAAATGTATGATGTATCAGTGAACATTTTCTATATAGGAGAAAGGATACAGTAATGTTAAAAACCATAGAAGAAATAAAAAAATAAAAATACATTAATTTGAACATTAAAAAGTAAATAATTTTTACTTATGAAAGAAGGCATAAAGTTAAAAAACCATTAAATATTTATGGTAAATAAGGCAAAGAAATAGTACAATTAATATAAGAATCACTCATACCAAATACGAATTCATGGTAAATTAAAATAAAAGCAATTTGCTAATAGTGTTATGTAACTGCTAAGAAAATATAGAAACACGTTAGTCTCAGTAGTAATCAAAGAAATTCAAATTAAAATACAATTTTTGCTCATTAAGTTAGTAAACATTAAAAACAGTCTAAAATGCAAATTTAGTAGACCGTCATTGAAATATATACCCTCATACATAACTGAGAGTAGAAAATTGTAAACTCTTTTTAAAAAGCAATTAAAATATTCTTACCCTATGACTTAGTCATTTCTCTTTTAGGAAAATCTACCCTAAGGAAAGAATCTGACATATAGATTAGATTTATTTACTATTTATAAGTGAAAATTTAGCAATAGCCTAATTCTTTAACCTTGGGGAAACAACTAAGAAAATTATGATTCATCCAGATAAGGTAATGTTCTACACAGAGTTCACAAATTCAAAATGAGTAGAGGCGGGCCGAGCCCGTGGCGCCCTCGGTAGAGTGCTGCGCTGGGAGCGCGGTGACGCTCCCGCCGCGGGTTCGGATCCTATATAGGAATGACCAGTGCACTCACTGGCTGAGTGCCGGTCACGAAAAAACGACAAAAAAAAAAAAAGAAAAGAAAACAAAATGAGTAGAGGCCAGTCCATTAATAAAAATGAGAAAATCAGGCAGATGAAAAAAAAGAGCCTACTGAAGAGCCAATACCTAGTCTAAATTAGATACTGCCACTCAGCTCTAAGTATCCATTAGTTTCCTTTTGGGGATATAGGCCCCTTTTCTATAATTTTCTATTTTTGTAGTGCAACTGGAGGATTATTTAATCTGAAATCATCAACTTTTAAGTTAGTGGCAACTACTTTAAATTTTTCATCAATAAACAAAGGAAGTCTTCCAACTCAATATAATGGGTAGAAGGTTGTTAAAAATTTTCTGTTATATAACCAATTAATTTGCATAGAAATCTTATTTTTAAAATGAGGGAAATTGCCCATAACACAATAAACAGTGGATCAATAAATTGAAGACTGAAAACCACCTGCAAACGAATCGTGTTTATTTATATACTCTTAAATGACGAGTTCCAAGCCTGCTCAGTACTCGACAGTGTCTGATACAGAGTAAACAGTTGCTAAAGAAACATTAAATGATCATTGTCAGATAAAAACATTAAGTCAACTATTAATTTTAAAAATGCATAAATTGAATACTAGATGTCAAAATGTCAACATTGACTGCCTCTTATTTTCCTTATATGGTTTGGAAACCATTATTTAAAAGGAAAATTATAGACTCAGTTTACTCATCAATGATTCATTCATAATATTTATTGAGCACCCAGTATTTATTAAGGACTAGTGCAGGTAATAGGGGCATAAAAGTGAGGAAAACTGGCCAAAATAAATTACTGCTTTATGGAATTTGCATTCTAGTTGGAGAAGCCTTGCAATAAACAATATAAATAAGTAAGCTATATAGTATGTTATGTGATGAGTGATAAGAAATAAGAAGTAAATGGTTTAAATTTTATACGCAGGATTTTTTTTAATTACATATGATAAGACACAGACAAGAAATGATTGTCATGAAGGAGTAAGTTCTTATTGACAGATCCCTAAAATCAGGAGACATGACATGCAGTGTCACATGGGGAAGCACCAAGGTGAGTCACAAGGCAGATGGGATGAGGGGAAGGCTTAGGCCATAGCCTTTACTGGGGTTTCTGAGGGAAAAAGGCAAAGTAGGGTAGGGCAAACAGCTTTAAATTGGCTAGTTTGAATAATACAGGTGGGCTTTGGGTCACAGGATCTGTTCCTAATTGTCTGGTATCTGGCCTTCGGTTGACTGAGGACAGGAGAAACACTGATGTGGTATGTGAGAGCTTGATAAGGAAACGGTTAAGGATGTGGGCTCTGATATGTAGGAAAATATGTAGAAAAATGAAACTAGACCGATACCTCTCACCATATACCAAAATCAACTCAAAATGGATTAAAGAATTAAATATACATCCTGAAACAATAAAACTCCTTAAAGAAAATATAAGGGAAACACTCCAGGAAGTAGGATTGGCTACAGACTTCATGAATACGACCCCAAAAGCACAAGCAATCAAAGGAGAAATAAACAAATGGGATTATATCAACTAAAAAGCTTCTGTACAGCAAAAGAAACAATTAAGAGTGAAAAGACAACCAACTGAGTGGGAGAAAATATTTGCAAAATATACATCTGACAAAGGATTAATATCCAGAATATGGAAGGAACTCAAACAACTTTACAGCCAAAAAAAAAAAACAATTAAAAAATGGGCAAAGGAGCTGAATAGGCATCTCTCAAAAGAAGGTATATGAATGGCCAACAGATAATGAAAAAGTGCTCAACATCACTTAGCATTCAGGTAATGCCAATCAAAAGATACCATCTCACTACAGTCAGAATGGCTAATATCCAAAAGACAGAGTGATAAATGCTGGTGAGGCTGCAGAGAAAAAGGAACCCGCATACACTGTTGGTGGGACTGCAAAATGGTGCAGCCATTATGGAAAATGGTATGGAGGTTCCTCAAACAATTACAGATAGATCTACCATATGACCCAGCTATTCCACTGCTGCAAATATACCCAGAGGAATGGAAATCATCATGTCAAAGGGATACCTGTAGTCCCTTGCTTACAGCAGCACTATTTACAATTGACAGGAGTTGGAACCAGCCCAAATGTCCATCATCAGTTAAGTGGATAAGGAAACTGTGGTATATGCACACAATGGAATACTACTCGGCTATGGAAAAGAATGAAATACCACCATTTGCAGCAACATGGATGGACATAAAGAAAATTATATTAAGTGAAACAAGTCAGGCACAGAAAGAGAAATACCACATGTTCTCACTTATTTGTGGGAACTAAATATATATATATATATTATATATATATATATATGGTGGGGGGTGGGAAGAAGACACAACAATCACAACAATTCCTTGAACTTGTTAAGACAAGTGAACAGACATGATGTAGATGGGGGGAGGAGTGAGAGGGAGGGGGGAAGAAGAATTGTAAAGAGTCACGAAAATCAACTACATTGTATACTGAGAAGTTAAAATAAAAACAAAAAGTCAGAAGAATAAAAATATACAATTAAAAACATCATTTAGTAAAGACTGGTAAAAAACATTTTAAAAGTAAAAATAAATTTAAAAAGAATATTAAGTGGTATCTGGGGAAAAAATTCAGAAGCAGAACAAGATACCTGACAAAGGAATTGAATCAATTAAAAAAATAGAAATTCTATAAATAAAGAATACATTATCTGAATTAAAAAATTCTATAGAAAGCTCCAATGGCAGACTTAATCCAACGGAAGAAAGAATCAGTAAACTTGAAGATAAAACACATTAAATTACCTAATCAGAGGAGCAAAAAGAAAAAATAAGAAAAAAAAAATGAAACAGAAATATAGCAAAATGGAACTTCAAGCTAAATAACCTCCACATGTTGGAATAACTGAGGAGAAGAGAACTAGAAATCATATTCAAGGAAATAATGAGTGAAAATTTCCCAAGTATGGACAAAGATGACAGCATCCAGACACAGGAAGCTCAGAGGTCACCAATCAAATTCAATCCAAAGAGGAGCACCCCAAGACACATCATAATCAAATTATTAAAACCCAAAGACAGAGATACTGAAAGCAGCAAGAAGCACATAACATTCAACAAAGCCCCAATACATCTCTCAGATGATTTCTCAGTAGAAACTCTACAAGCCAGAAAAGAATGGGATGATATATTCAAAGTGTTGAAGGAAAAAATGTCTGCCAAGAATTCTGTACCAAGCAAAAAACCTTCAAATATGAAGGAAAAATAAAGTCTTTCCCAGAAAACAAGGGCTAAGGGAATTCATCATACTAGACCCACCCTACAAGAAATGCTAAAGGGACCTCTTCAAACTGAAAGAAGGTGATGCTAAAGAGTAGCAAGAAAACATCTGAAGGTACATAACTCATTACTAAAGTAAATACACAGACAACTTCAGAATATTCCAATGTTGTAAGGGTGGTGAATAAACCACTTACATCCTTAGTATAAAGAATAAAAGATAAACCTAACAGGACAATTACATATACAACAGCAATATATGAGACAAGCAATATTAAAAGATATAACTTGGAACAACAAAATGTCAACAAGTAGAGGGAAATGATGCCAGAATTGGCTTTGTTTTTTCTTTTTTCTTAGATATCAAAGTTAATTTGTTAGTAGTCTAAAATAATTTGCTATAACTATGTTTTAGCCTCATGGTAACTGTAACATAAAAACTTATTAGACATACTAAAAAAAAAGGAGAAATCAAAATGCAAAGCTACAGAAAACCACTCAACCACAAAGGAAGACAGCACGGCCAGAAAAAAGGATCTATAAAACACGAAAAAAATAGCAAAATGGCAGTAATCAGTACCTATCTAATAATAATAATCCTAAAGGTAAATGAATTAAATGCCCCCATTTAAAAGATGCAGTAGAAATGAATGGATTTTAAAACAAGGACCAACAGTATGCTGTCTACAAGAAACTCACTGAACCAACAAAGACACACACTGTGTGTCTAAAAGTGAAGGGATTTTATCTAATGGAAACCAAAAAGGAGCAGAAGTAGCTATATTATATTAGATAAAATAAACTTCAAGCCAAGAAAAATACAAAAAGATAAGGAAGATCAAAATATAATGATAAAGGGATTAATGCAACAAGAAGATATAATAATTCTAAATATATCCAAACCCAACTCCAGAGGACCCAGTTACATAAAGCAATTGTTATTGGACATAATGGGAAAGATAGACTTCAACACATAGTAGTTGGGGACTTTAATACCCCACTTTCAGCAAAGAACAGATCATCCAGACAGAAAATTAACCAGGAAACATCACAATTAATCTCTGTTATAGGCTGACTTGACCTAATGGAAATTTATAGAACATTTCATCCAACAGTTGCAAAATACACATTCTTCTCAGCAGCACACAAAACATTCTCTAGAACAGACCATATGTCAGGACACAAAACAAATCTCAACAAATTTAAAAAAATCAAAATTATGTCAACTACTTTGTCTGACCACAATAGAATAAAACTAGAGATCAACAGTGAAAGGGACACTAGAAAATATACAAATATGTGGAAATTTTAAAATATGCTCCTAAATAACAAATGGGTCAAAAATGAAAACACAACATACTAGAACCTAGGGGATACAGTGAAAGCAGTTCTAAGAGGAAAGTTTATAGCAATAAATACCTACATCAAAAAAGAAGAAAGACTCCAAATAAAAAACCTAATGTTACACCTTAAGGAGCTGGAAAAACCAGAACAAACCAAACCCAAAATTAATAGAAGGAGAGAAGTAACAGAGATCAGGATAGAAATAAAGGAATTAGAGAGTAAAAAAACAAACAACCCCTCCCCCAATAAACAAACAAAAAACCAAAAGACTGATGAAAGGAAGAACTGGTTTTTTGGAAAGATAAACAAAATTGATAGAACTTTAGGTAGACTAACAAAGAAAAAGGAGAAGACTCAAAGAAATAAAATACAAAATGAAAAAGGAGACATCACATCTGACACCACAGAAATATAAAAGAGCATTAAGAGACTACTATGAACAACTATATGTGAATAAACTGGAAAACCTACAAGAAATGGATAAACTCTGGACACATACAACTTGACAAAGTTGGATCATAAAGATCTAGAAACTTAAACGACCAATAACAAGTAATGAGATCGAAGCAGTAATAAAAAGTCTTACAACAGAGAAAACTCTAGGACCAGATGGCTTCACTGCTGAATTCTACCAAATATTCAAAGAAGAAATATACCAATCTTCTCAAACTCTTCTAAAAAATTGAAGAGGAGCGAATACTTCCAAACTCATTCTACAAGGCCAGCATTACCTTCACACCAAAACCAGAAAAAGACACACAAAAAAAAGAAAACTAGAGACCGATATTCCTAATGAACACAGACATGAAGATACTCAACAAAATACCAGCAAACAGGATCCAACATGTTAAAAGATCATACACTGTGATGGAGTGGGATTCATCCAGTGACATAAGGTTGATTCAACACATGCAAATGTATAAACATGATACATCGCATCAACAGGATGAAGGAAACAAAAAAAATGATCATTTTAATAGATGCAGAAAAGAATTTGATAAAATCTAACAACTCTTCATAATAAAATATTCAGCAAATTAGGTACAGAAGGAATGTACCTCAACACAATAAAGGCCATAAATAACAAACCACAGCCAATACCACATGAAATGACCAAGAATTGGAGGCTTTTCCTCTCAGATCTGGAACAAGACAAAGATGCCCACTTTCTCCACTCTTATTCAACATAGTACTAAAAGTTCTAACCAGTGCAATAAGGCAAGAGAAAAGGCATTCAAATAGTAAAGGAGGAATTCAAACTATCCCTATTTGCAGATGACATGATCCTATACATAGAAAACCCTTCAAACTCCACCAAAAAATTACTAGTACTAATAAGTGAATTCAGTAGAGTGGCTGGATACAAAATCAATACACAAAAATCAATAACCTTCTATAGGCCAACAATGCAATAGCCAAAGAAATCAAGAAAGTCATCCCATTCACCACAGCTTCCAAAAAAATTAAATACCTAGAAGTAAATTTAACCAAAGCAGTGAAAGACCTCTACAATGAAAACTATAAAACATTGGTGACACAAATAAATGGAAAGATATCCCATGTTCATGGGTGGGAAGAATTCACATCATCAAAATGTCCATATTACCAAAAGCAATCTACACATACAATGCAATCCCTATCAAAATATCAATCACATTCTTCACAGAAGTAGAAAAAAAGATCTTAAATTTTGTATGAAAAGCAATCTTTAACAAAAAGAACAAAGTTGGAGGCATCACACTTTCTGACTTCAAAATATACTATAAAGATACAGTAACCAAGAAAGCATGGTACTGGCATAAAAACAAATTGAAGAATGGAATAAAACAGAGAGCCTTGAAATAAACTCATACATTTATAGCCAACTGACTTTTGAAAAATATATCAAAAATATGCAATGGGGAAAGGACAGCCTCTTCAACAAATAGTGCTGGGAAACTGGATATCCATGTGTAGACCATTGAACCTAGACCCTTATCTCTCACCATACACAAAAAACAACTAAAAATGTGCCAAAGACCTGAATTTAAGACCTAAAACTATAAAATAACTAGAAGACTACAAATGCACAGGCAACTAAAGCAAAAATACATTAATGGTGCTACACCAAACTAAAAGATTCCGCACAGCAAGGGACCCTATCAATAAAGTGAGGAGACAACCAACAGAATGGGAGAAAGTGTTTGCAAATTACACATCAGACAAGAGACTAATATCCAGAATATACAAGGAACTTAAACTCTACAGCAAAAAACAATAACCCAACTAAAAAATGGGCAAAGGACCTAACAGATATTTCTCAAAAGAAGACATACGAATGGTCAACAGGAATATGAAAAAATACTCAACATCATTAATCATCAGGGAAATAAATTAAAACCACAATGAGATCATCTCACTCCAATTAGAATGGCTATTATCAACAAGACAAAAAAATAAGAAATCCTGGTAAGGATAAAGAGAAAAAGGAACTCTCCTACACTGCTGGTGGGAGTGTAAATTTTACAGCCAGTCAGGAAAAACAGTGTAGAGGCTCCCCAGGAAACTAAAGATAGATCTACCTTACAGCCCAGCTATCTCACTACTGAGTATGTACCCAAAAACAATGAAATCAATATTTCAAAAAGACACCTGCATTCCCATGTCCATCACAGCTCTATTCACAATAGGCAAGCGATAGAATCAACCTAAATGTCCATCAATGGATGAATGGAAAAAAAAAAATACTGGTATATATATATATATAAACACAAAGATGATTAAAAAAACAAAAAAATTTAATTTGCGACAGTAATGGACTAAAATGAAAAAAATGAGGCTATTAGCTCATTTGATCCAGAAAAAGCACTTAATGGATTTCAGAATTTATTTAAAAACAACAAAAAAATAAAGCTCTTAGTAAACTAGGATTAGAAGGAAATCTTCATTTCACAGAGATCATGTATTATAATGTACAACACACACCACTTCTAGTTGGAGACCTTAAGCACCTGCCCAATCTCACTGTTAATGCCGAACATGGTCCTGACAGTCTTGGTCAACAAGGTAATGAAAGAAAAAGAGAAGGAAGAGTGGAAGGTTTTAAAACAGAAGAAATAAAATTGTCATTATTTATAGAAGTATTATCTGCTTTGAAACAGAAAAAACAGGAGTTATTAAATTATTGCATCTAATAAGAAAATTTAGTAAAGTTAGTTGTCAAGTACAAGTTACAAAAACCTGAGTATACAATACTTTTATGGAGAATGTTTTAAATATCTAATAAAGCACGTGGAATATAATTGGAGTCAATGTGGTGATAGTCATTACCCTTGGATAAGACAACTTGATGCTATAAATATGTCAGTTATACTTAAATTAACCTATAAATTCAATGTCATATCATTTATTCTATTTTTTAAGGAACTTAATTTATACTAAAATTTACATGATTGACTAAATATCCACTGATTGCTAAGTTAATCTTAATTAAAGAAAAGATTTTCACAACCATAGTTTTAAAAACTGTAGTTTGGTGAAAAGAAAAATGAATTTGCCAATGAAAAGAATAGAAAGCTAAAAGGCAGACACATGTGGATATGGAAATTTAATATGCAATAAATATGGTACCACCAAATCAATGAGAAAAGCATAGATTACTTGGAAAAACTCTCTCATAATGAAAAGAAAATGAAACTTTTCCTACATATCACTACATATAGAAGTGGATACTAGGTAGATTAAAGACCTAAACATGAAAAACAAATCTATATGATTCATTGAAGAAAATGAAGAAAATATTATTGTAAATTACAGAGAAGTAATTCTTAAGCATAACATCAAATGTACAAAGCATAAGGGGGGGTAAGGACAATTGTAAATTATGCCAAAATTAAGAATTTCTGTTCAAAAATGACATCATGGATAAAGTTAATAAATAAGTGACAGAATGGGAGAAATAACTTCCAATGTGTAAAACCACAAGAGATTAATATCTAGAATATAACAAGAGCTCTTAAAAATTTGTATGAAGACAGAAAAATCAGGAGAAAATTAACAAAGAATATGAAGAGACAATTTAACAAAAAGGAAATCGAAAATTAAGCATATGAAGTCATATTCAAAATAATTTCTAATCAGATATATGAAAATTAAACCACATTGAGGTATTGGTTTATACCCACTAGCCTGACAAATTAGAAAGCTGAATCATGCAGAGCATTGCAGAGTGTGTGGACATCTCCCACACTGCTGGAGGGATTGTAGCCTGGTGCAGCCAGTATGGAGTGATGACTGGCATCAGAAAGGCAAATTAAGAAAATGTGAATGTACCCTGTCATCTAGAAATTCCGCTCCTGCATGTATATTGTGGAAGCTAATTTTTGTTGTGTTAAGCCACTGAAATTGTGAGGTTGTTTGTTCTTGCAGTACAAGCTAGCCTATTATAACTGATACAATATCCTAAGGAATTCTCATATATGTACATATTATGGACTGAATATCTGTGTTCACCCTCGCAACCCCCACCAACACACAAATTCATATCTTGAAGCCCTGACTCTCAGTGTGACTGTATTTGAAGACAGAGTCTTTAGAAGGTACGATCTCTCTCTCTCTCTCACTCTCACTCACTCCATGTATGCACAGAGGAAAGGCCATGGGAGGACAGAGTTAGGTGGCTGTCCACAAGCCAGGAAGAGATCACTCACCAGGAGCCAAATTGGTCAGCATCTTAATTATGGACTTCTATCCTCAAGAGCTGTGAGAAAATAAATGTTTGTTATTTAAGACATCCAGTCTATGGTATTTTGTTAAGACAGACCATGCCGACTAATATAGTACACAATGGGATTTTTTAAGGGTTATTAGTAGTCATAGGTTGCTGAAAACAATCTGAGCCTCTGTTATGGACTGAATTGTGCCCTTCCCATCCCCACATTTGTATATTGAAGTCCAAACCCCCAGTATATTAGAATATGACTATATTTGGGCATAGGGCCTTTAAAGAGGCATTTAAGGTTAAATGAGGTCATAAGGGTGGGGCCCTAATCCAATAGCACTGGTGTCCTCATAAGAAGAGACATTGGGAGCTCTTTCTTGCTCTGCATGCAAGCACCGAGGAAAGCCATGCACACAACAAGTACACAACAAGAAGGTGGCCATCTGCAACCCAAGGGCTGAGACCTCACCAGACATCAATCTTGCTGGCACCATGATCTTGGACTTCTAGCATCTAAAACAGTGGGAAAATAAATTTCTGTTTTTTAAGCTGCCCAGTCAGTGATACCTTCTTATGGTAGCCTGAGCAGACAAGTAAGGCCTCCATTCTTGGGAGAAGGGACAGGCAAAATGTGGTGGATACAAATTCCCAAGTGCTAAAAGCAATGAGAAGCAATGGATAACAGGTGTGCATAGTAACATGAATGGATATTACCAGAGAAGTGCTAAGTGTGAAGAGAAGAAATAAAATAAGATACATAACATAATACCATTCACAAAATTAAAAAATATAGTAATACAAAATTATCAATACACAATTTGGAAAAACAAATGCAAACAGAAAAATACACATTTAAAACTGAGAATTGTTGCCAAAGGTGGAGAAGAGGAACAGAATAAGAGTAGGTTATGAGAACTAAAAAGAAAAAAGTTTTCCAAAAATTCAAAACAAGAAAATGGCCTTACATAGACTAAGCATAACAATGTGACCTCATCAGGATAATGATTAACTCAACTCTGAGCCTGAAATATGAAAAGGAAAAACTGTGCCAACATACATTATATAATGAGTTCATAAAGTCAGATGATTACCTGGCTAACATGAAATTAATAAAATTAAATGGAGGAAAAGTTCAGTATATTGAAAAATAAATTAAAATACAAAGAAAACCATTGTTTGCCTCTTGTGGCAAAAATATATGAGGGATCTTCAAAAAGGTCATGTAAAGATTTGTATTATCTTTTAATTCTCTTTTTCCACAAACCCTTTGAAGTACCCTTCTATATCCACCACTCTTAAAGTCAACACCTTTCTCACAGTACATTTTGTGATTCTCCTCTAGAATCACCTGGAAATGCACTTTTTAAATACACGTTTAAAAATTGCACTGTTAGCTGTGGACTCTGTGGCAGATTAGACTATTATTTAGGATCCCTGCTCTGCTCTGCTCCCCCTCCCCATCTCCATGAGAGCAATATTCTTCCCCTTGACTTTGGACTTGGCCATGTAACTTGCTTCAGCCAATGGGATGTGATGGAGTTTGGATGTGTTGTCCCCTCCAAAACTCATGTGGAAATTTGATCTCCAATGTGTCAGTGTTGGAAAGTGATTGAGTCATGGGGGCGGATCCCTCATGAATGGATTAATGCTCTCTCTGGGGGTGGGGGTGGGGTTAATGAGTGAGTTCTCGCTCTATTAGTTCCCATGAGAGCGCATTGCTTAAAAAGACCCTGGCACCTTCTCTCTCTCTCTTGCTTCCTCTCTCTTGCTTCCTCTTGCCATGTAATCTGCTTGTACCCGCCAGCTGCCTGCCACTTTTCACCATGAGTAGAAGCAGCCTGAGGCCCATGCCAGATGTAGCTGTCCCAGAATCGTAAGCCAAATAAACCTCTTTCCTTTATAAATTACCCAGGCTCAGGTATTTCTGTTATAGCAACACAAAACGGACTAAAACACGATGCCAGCAAAGATGACACAAGCAAAGGCTTAAAACCTGCCTACATGATTGGGATTTTTCATGGCACATTTGTCATGAAAGAAGGTTCCCCTTTGTGGCTGCTACCCCTCAGCCTGGGCCTCAGGATGAATGCACAGGGAGCAGACTGAACCAGATAGCTGTAAGGTGCCAAAGCCAGATGGATCCTCAGCTAGTACAGTCAAGTCCAGTAAAAATGAGCAAAAGCCCCAGTAACCAGTAGATGCATGAGTAATAATTAGTGTTGTTTTAAGCCATTAAATTTAGGGTCTATTTATTACACAGCAATAGCTAACTGATACAGACACTATACAGATACAAGCATTAACTGGCCCTTAATAGTGAGAATGTATTTCCTCTGAAATGAATTCAGGTTTCTTGCATTCCAATCAGAGTATGAGTTTCAGAACTAGATGACCCCTAGAAAGAAAACTAAGAGCACTAACACACATTTAGAAATCGACTCTTAGAATTAACCAGTTTCTTACATAGTAAAGTAACTTCAGAGTCTTCCAGAAGAAAAACTTTCATAATCACACCTCCCCCAACTTATTAAACACACACCCACACATCCCCATATTATATTATTTTGCATATGCTCATAGCATTAGGTAGTTTTCCTTTTGGCACATTTAATATTTTATGATTATTTAGTTAATTAGTTAAAATATAACTTTTTTCCCTCCTCCTTTCTGTAACTGAAAAGCCTGACACAATACATGGATTATAGAAGGTGCTCAATAAATAGATGTTGATTGACAGACTTTGGGGAGTGAGTCACTAATATTGCTCACAGACTCTTTGAGACCAACCCCAAACCTGGAAGAATACAAGAGTACTTCAAAAAGTTTGTGGAAAAATGGAAGTAAAAGATAATACAAATCCTTCCATGAACTCTTGGAATATTCCTTTTACACAACCTTCATGTGTCTTCCCAAGAAACCTTTGAAACATTGCAGTGCCATCTGACACCCATCAACCTGTACATGAAATTACACAGCGATATGTTAGAGAAGAGAATGGCCTGGGAGACAGGAAGCCCAGGTTCAAGGCACAGTTCTCTCACTTAGGAACTGCATGGCCTTGAACAAATCATTATCCCACTCTAAATCTGTTTTCTCTTCTATCCATTGCAAATGGTGAAGAATTAAATGAGATTTCACCACAGACGACTCCTGTTCTATCTGCCCCATACACCATTTCTTCTAAGAACAGCCTCCATCTTACGTGGGTAGCTGTTTTTGTCTGTGCTATAACCTTTCGATTCTTCTAGTGATGTCAGGTTTTCTATACTCCTCACCACCATCCCCCACCCCAACCATATCCAAGCCCTTCCCCTGGATTTTTTTCTTTTCTTTTCTTTTTTTGAAAAAACACAAGTTAGCACAGCTCTAGCAGTGATCTAAAGGAGAGAGAATAAAATTGAAACAAAGAAAGGCAAAAGTGAGAGTCAGAGAGCAAGTCCTGTTGGCACTGGCCTTCTTGGTTTCAGATGTTTCTGAGCTCAGTTACATTCTTGCCTCACCTGCAGATTAAGCTAAATACATTCCCTGTTAAGTTTAAGCCATATAAAGCTGACTTTCATTCACTTCGGATCAAAATAATACAGGTCTTAAATAAGATTTCTTCAAGTTTTCTAGATTCTGCAACCTTAAGAACAGAACCTAAAACTTGGAGGGCCTGAACAGTTCTCAGCATAAAGAAGTTGCTTTAAATGGAAAAAATAGACTTATATTTGGGAAAAATAACTACTATTAAAAAATGACTATTTTGTCTTTGACTTTAGAATCAACAGAGTGTTAAAACACTTTAGAAGCTCTAAAGCATTTTACACTTGGATGATTATTCTTCGGCTTACCGAGCAGCTACAGGAAATCACTGAAATGAAATTTTACTTTAGTGCTGCTAAGTTGCTCACTATAATTGATAAAATAGGCTATGGTATAACCAACCTGGATATAACAAAGGGAAAAGTATCTCTAAAACAAAGTTAACAGTTTCTGGGTGCTGATATGGCCAGGCTGAGACCTAATCGCACTGACAGCGTCTGTGGAGGAAGCACCAAGAACTGTTGCTGCAGTGCCCTGGCCCTGTCTTCAGACTCTCGGTGGTACTTCTAGAAAGCTTTGAAATTATGGCTGTTGTGTTTCATTCTCTTCCAAGCCCTTAACCATTCTTTTCTCTACCAAAGGCAGATTTTATATGTTTTCCTGAGCCACTAGAATATTTCCAGGGCTGACTGTGGTTCTTGAAATTAGATTTTCTAGATACAAATTAGATAATGAAAAATATTCTCCTTAGTCTCAACTCACATGACATCCTAAGGGCCCATCCTGAAGATTCAGATATATCAATGTTTCTTTATGTTAGATGCACCTTTCAATTTAGACAGTACTTTTTCCCACTTCTGCAGTAAAATAGCTAAAATCTGCTACAGTAATGAAATGAAGTTTTTCTCATGCTATTCATCATGTATACTATTCACTGCCAACAATAATTATGCCTCACAATTTCTTCCCCGGAATCTCAAAACTCAGTAAAAACATTCATCATCTAGCACTTAATAAGTAGATAGCACCTAATTAGTTTTAGTATCTTGAATGCTTTGGAGGAAAGGCAGCTTATTAGTAGGAATTTCTAAACATTTATTAAGTCTTGCTATAAAGAGTGCTGTAAACCTTTTAACATTTTAGTGGGTAAAGCTGACAGATTTGGAGTTACTTGCCACATTACCAGACAATAAGTTAGTAAAACTGGGAGTGAATTCTGAAACTCTAATTTAATCCATTGCTTTCACAGCAGAACTTCATAGAATTCCTTTTTTAGTGGACACAGCAGCACAAAGCAAGCCCTGGGATTGCTGTGTGATCTGTGCCTTCATCTTGTGTGCGTGCTGCCGTTCTTTTATCATCACAATGGACAATATTGGCAGTCCAATACAGAGATGCGTTCAATCCAAAATAAAACACATGCAGAAGCATCAATACTAAATTCAAAATTCTGTTAATAAACCTCACTGGCAGAGTACCTTAGCTTAATTAGCAAGTCAAACTCCTGCAACATCAAGGCGTATGCGAATCTGGGAAAGTCTTCAACATTTCCACATGAGTCTGCAAGATTTAAGATTACAGAAGGCTGAATTTTTCTGAAGGCATTTCCCAGTTAAAATGACAGGCTGGGCCATTTAAAGCTCATTTTTCTAGTCAGGTGTTTGCTTAATGACTGTTTCATGCACTTTCGGACATATAGTTTCCTTAAATCAAAATGAAATTGCTCAATAGCCACAGACTAACCCAGGAGACTTATTCCCCAAATACCATTCAAACCCAGCACCTCTTCTCTCTAAGAGAAGTTTAGAGAGAAGAAAAAAATTGGGGGTGGTTAACTCTTCCTTTTCTCTTCTGTCAAATAGCGTTATTTTTATGATCCTCTTTCTGAAGAATCATCCAGTGGGAACCTTACAACCCATGAAATCAGCAATTTCCACATACTGAAAAATAATATTAAATATGCTCTCTTGTAATATTTTGACTCCAGTTGGGCTTTTTCATGTATTATGAAATATTTAAGACAAAGGGGCCTGAGGAATAATATAATGTAGTCACCAAGCAGCTTCACAAAGAAAATTCTAATACAGTTAAAGCCCTCTGCGTATTTCTAACCCACCACTTCCCTAGCACTTTTATCCCAGAGGTAATCACTATATTGAAATTGGCATTTTGTCCTTTCTCTGCATTTGTTATTTGAGATTTATCCATATAGATATGCACTTCATTAATTTCACTGCCGTACTGCATTCCACTGCATTAATATACCATAATTTATTTATCCAATGGTGGACATTGGAATTATTCCCATTAGGAGCTATTAAGAACAATGCTGCAAAGTGCATGTGTGCACATCTGCTCATATATATGAGCAAGAGTTACTTTAAGGTATATAACTTCTGGGTTATGCATGTCTACAACTTCTTTAGATTACAATGCACTCCCCAAAAGGTTGTACTGATCTATCTTTTAAATGAACTCGGTATCATCAAGCTTTTTAATTTTTTCCATACCCATGAAATGGAGCAACTTTTTACATGCTTATTGGCCACTGTCTTCCTCTTTTGTGAATAGTCTTTTTACATCTTATTCCATTTTTTTCTCTTTTTTGTCTTCTTTTTATTGATTTCTAAGCATTATTTACATATTTTGAACACTAAAAATATATAGGCCAGATTGGAACATGAATTATGGAGGACTTTAATAGGGAAATTGCCCTGAAATGTATTTAATTGAATATCTAATGTGTTTTTATGTAGTGAAAGAATATTTGATGTTTTTTGAAGATATGGAAATAAATTTGTGATGAATGTATAGGAAACTAAGAAGACAATAAATAGAGGTAATTATTAAACCCAGGAAAAACTTGAACAAGAATATAATCAGTGTACTTAGGACTAGTTCTGAATAATATTTACAAAGTAATAAAAATGTAAATACCATTATTGATTTAACCAAAAAGAGTGGCATAATTTTATTGTCAAGTAGAAAATTTGTGTGGGGGTATGAGATGTAACAGAACTAAATTCTCATTTTTCATAGGAGAAAGTAAGTAGATGACATAAAAATTTTAAAAATCAATAAGCTGAATGTCACTTAGAAATATGGGAAATAACATCTGAATAATAAATCACTAAACTAGTTGAAAGCATTTGCCTCTGAGAGTTGAAATTGGACATAGGGAGGGATAAGACAGGGAACTGTTGTTTTTCACTATAAACAATCAATTCATTTATACATGTATTACTTTGATAAATATAAAAATGAAATTTAAAATTTTATATAGATAGATTATAAACACAAACATAAAAATAACAGGAAACCCATTGACCAAATGTTTAATAATATTTGTATGGGGTACTGAGATTATAGTTGATTTTTATTTTCTGTTTAATAGTTTTCTTAGTTTACAAAAATTCTAAAATGTACATGTATACATTAGCAAAAAGTTGTTGCTATTAATTTTTAAAATGAAAAAAAAATTATGAAGTACAAGATTGTCCTTTGAGGGTGTAGGAAATGGACAGTTAAGAAGCCCTGAGGGTCTGAACTAGACAGTGTGGAAATGTTAGAGAATTCAAATGAACATGGCTTTGTGGATGTGGAAATAAGGTTGGAGTATGAGTTTTGAGAGTCTTTAAATTTCTGGTTTGGGCAAGTTGGGGGGTCCCATTCACTCAAATGGAGAATTTGTTTTGTGAAGCAAAATGAGTTTCATTTTGGAGATATTGAATCCTTTATTACCCTGCAATAATATAGTAATCTAACGGCTGTAACTAACTGAGAACTGTAACCCCAGTTCTCAGTGACTTAACACCACTTTATTCTTCAGTCTGATGTGAACGCTCCTGGCTGGTGAACTTTGTGACATCACCAACCCCCAATATTAGAGAAGAGAAAGAGCTTGGAGGATCACATAGAGCATCACAGGGACCAGAAACAAAAGGGATGTGTTTCGATTCTATCCACATTCCCCTGGCTATAAGTCTGTCACATGACCTGCGTAACTGCAGGGAAGGCTGGCAAGTATGTGCCTAATAGAACACAGTAAAGAAAGCAGCAGTTTGGGTGGTCACATAGCATTTTCTCCACTCCAGACAGCCAGGTCGAGAAATTCAGGAGACAGAAATGTGAGGCTGAATCTCAGACGTCTGAACCAGATAAACGATTCAGAAACTATCATTATATAAATGGTAGTTGAAGTCAGGATGAGGTGATGTGGACGGAGTATACATTGAGAAAGAAGAGATAAGAATGGAAGCCCAGAGAATGTGCAAGCATAGGCAGAGGAAGACGAAAGAGGCAGAGAGGAAATGGCCAGAGAGGGGAAGGTGTAAACCAGAGGAGAGTCAGGTGATGAAAGGAAGAATGTCTGTGATGCCAGATGCTACAGAAAGGTTAAGTCACGTAAGGACAGTAGGCTTCTGTTGACCTTTGAGACCAGAAGGTCATAAGCTTTAACATAAGCAGTTTTAGTAAAGTTTGGAAGCAGAATACAATAATTGGGGGTTGTGGAATAAATGGGAAATGAGAAGTATAGATAACAAAAGTCTCTTTCAATTTCTTAAATGCTTTGAAAGGAAGGGGAGAGAGAAGGCCGGATGCATGGGTTTATGGAGAACTCCATAAATATATTTATTCAGCAAACATTTTATTTCCTATTTCTATTAGTCAGAAATACTTAATTGCCAGATAGATTCTGATCAGTACAAACATACTGGTTTGCTATAATTCCACTGCAAAAGAATATACTGCTTTACTCAGACTAAATTCCATATGAAGTGTTTTGAATTATTGATTATAACTTGTCAATACTCCTTATTATTTATGTTGACCTGGGGCCCCCATTTTCAGAGCCCGTGTTCCCTATTAAATGGCTCAAACATGTGGCAGGAATTCTCATGATTAAATTTTGTAGGGGGAGAATGTAGGCTTTGTAAAGAATGTAAAATAGTCTAGCATTGTGTCAGAATAAGGAACACAAGATATTTTGTGAGGGAGGGGAGGGGCCACAAGATAAGTTACGTTTGCTAACAATAATTAATGCTATGTGGAATGTCGATTTAGTTATGTTTTTAAATAGCTTAGTAATTTTTTTAAATCATAAAATATTTATTTTCTTATATTCCTTTGTTTTTGTGGTAAGAACATGTAACGGGCATCTATCCTCTTAACAAATTTTAGTAATTTCTTAATTGCTATATGGAAATAGAAACAGCTACAATCACTATCCAGTGTCTCAGGGAAGGTGGGAGGGTCAGTTTAGGCCTTAGATGCCATCTCAAACTCAAAGATATGTTATCTCTATGAGACACTTGTTAGATACAAAGTCATGTTGTTAACCAAACTGATTGTTGAAATTGTGTTAAACTGGGGGCGGGACGGGGTGGTTTAAACTGTTTGGAAGCATTTGCTTTCCCACCCTAAAGGATTCATCAGTTCATAAACCTGAAAGCCATCCCCTGGTAAGTCTAAAAAGTTAGAGCCTGGAAACCTCATGCCTTTGTTACTCTTAATTATGTCTCACTAGCAGCGCCATGGCAGAAGTCCCTGGCCGTAGGCTGGGAAACTCACTTAATACTCCTCAGCAGCATAACAAGAGGAAACAGGGGGAGGGAAATCACATTTTCACATGAGAAATTATGATCGGCTGTGATCCTCCGCCAGCCCATGAATTTCAAATGGCGCTCCATTTTCAAATGCACCATTTCAGTCCTAATCAGCCAGTAGAGAGCAGCCATGGGGGTTATACTTCACAAGCACGTCGGCTTACAGAACACTCACTGGAGACTGCAAGTGAGCTTTCAGCTGATAAAATTTGCCCCTCAGAGTACAAAGGGAGTACAAGTAAATCTGTTTTTACAGCCCAGCATTTGAAGCAAACTAAAGGGGTGGCTTGCCAGCATGCGATTGTCAGAGACTCGGACAAAGCCTGGATTTCCAACAGATGATGAGCTGGGGCATCTGTGCTGAGGGGGCAGGGTTTTCTCAGTGCACTACTGGGTTGAAAATGGATGAACACACTTAACTTCTAGTGCTAGAGAAACATCTGGAGGGAAAGGCCTTGCTTCCTGTAGCTTTCTTGGAAATTGGAACCTAGGACAATTCCACAGAAACCACAAATTCCAAATACTTGTCCCAGATGTATCCCAACAGGCAAAATTGTAGGTGGACTTTGCCATGGAGTAAGTGTAGCTAAAACAGTTTTCTATCACCCAATTTCTAACTAAATAACCCTGTGGTAGTACATATATACTACCACTAAGATTAAGGTGCTGTTTTCATTGTTTTTGTTTTCTATCTGGAGGGCAAAAATATCAGAAGGGTATAAAGACTCAAATTAGTGTCTTTAAAACAAATCCTACCTTGTCAAAAAATCAATAATGCTCACTTGTTGATCTTAAAAATCTCTTCCTGTCACAAAAAATATAAAGCCTAAATGTAGCTGCTTTAGATGATTTTGTTTATGGACCCACACCCACAAGCACGATTGCTGGATTGTAGTCTATGGTGCCCTCTGGTGGAAAGGAATCGATATCATGTCTCCTAATTCTGAAAACCAAGTGTCAATTCTCAAGGAAATGTGGATTTAGCTCAGGCAGTCTTGTCCTAGGATTTGAAAGACTGCCAGGAAGTGTAAAACCAGAAGTTTGCATGTGGTGTGTGCACACATGTGTGTTTTATGACCAGAAAGTCCCTTATTTTTGAATACTCCTCTTTTTCTATGTTGATTTGTCCAGAATTTGAGGCTTCTATAGATAGATTTCTGAGATGCCCCTTTAAAAAAAGTTTCATTGAAAAAATTTCCATAACCCCAAATCCCATAGTTTTAGAAGTAGTAAAACTTCTAAACTTAGTCTTTGAGAACTTAGTCTCATGACTTGTTGGGTGTTGTTACCAAATAATCTAAAATATACTGCCGATAAAAGAAATGTCTATATAAATGGAACTATGGGAAATGATGATATGCAATTAAACAAATGAAATAATGACAAGAAAAATGTGATCTATTGTGAGTGTTTGCAATCTTGATTTGTAGCACGTTTTCGCATTTTCACTGTGATTGTAGGTTTGGGCTTATCAATAAATAATCATTCCCCTTTACAAAATGATAGCTCTGAAGCACAGTTGAAGAAAACATCCTTCTTTATGCTTCCCAACTTAAGAGAAAATTCTCTACTTTTCAAAATCTTTGAACCCAACCCGAAAGGATTCAACAGAATATGACATCCTGAATTACCTCAGAAATGCAGAGTCTGTCTTTGAGAATATAATGGTAATAAAGAAGCTTAGCCCAACAGAATTGGAAATATTTGAAGTCAATAGTACAAACAAGTGTTGCCTATGAAAAACAAAGATTTTAATAAGATGGACTTGTTGAGAAAGAAATTAAAAGTTGCCTTAAGGGTCTGGACAAATAACTTGAGGCTCAGAGAGAGAAAGTATTTTGGCTAAGTTCTCTCAGTGGCATTCTCTCTCAGCCCACAGAACTCACGTCTGACATTAGGCTACAGAACCCAAGTCTGATATTAGAGTTTAAGCACTTCCCACTCTGCAGGGTTTACTCCACATGAGATGAAAGATGGATCATATCTGAATAGGAGGTGTGCATGAGCTCTTATCTGCAAGTGTGAATATGCATGTTTGGAGACATGCAACTCCATCCCCATTGCTCATTTCTTAGTGTATGTGCATGAAAAGACAACCACATTTCCAACCAATATCAGTGTGTTTTGAGACAGTATAACATAGTGCTGAGAAGGCTGAGGACATGGCTTACTCACTCAACAGGTTACTGGATTTACATTCCTTATCAGACCACCTTGCCAGGCAACCCTCATGCCAAAGGCAGAGTTCAGGTCACACGAGGAGGTCTTATGCTACTAAACTTTCAAATGTTATAACTGATTCTGCTTTAACACATTCTAATCTCACCCAGGAACACTTTGGTTACAATATGGGTTTTTATTTTCTCCAGAAACACGAGTCTGATTACATGGTGACAAGAATACAGCTTCCTGAATGGATGATCAGTATAATTTAATTCAATAAATTAGCCTTTTTATTTTGTATCAATTTATTCATTCACTCACACATTCAACAATTATTTATGGGGAGGCTTTCAGTTTTCCTTAGGATAATGCTGTCTGAATGCAAATTTTTCTACTTTACCTCCAAAATGCATACAGATCAATCAGAAGAGAAAAAGGAAAATATATCATAACCTGTGCCTTCAGCATCACAAAGAAAGAAAAAAATATTACAACCTTTAATTTTCAAATAAGTTCCTCAAGAGCCCACGCCAGGGTAAAGAGTCAAAAGATATTACACAGAAGAAAAGGGTGCAGTGGGAGACTAATATCACCCTTCCTTTCTCTCTCTCTCTCTCTTTCTTTCTTATTACTCTGGGGAAGCCAGCTGCCATGTTGTGAGGACAATCAAGCAGCCCTGTGAAAAAGCCTACATGGAGAGAAACAGAAGCCTCCTGCCAACAGCCACTAAGATCAGAAGGATTAGTCTTGGGAAAGTCCTGCTTCTGGAAGAGATGGAGCTATCTTGTTAGGCAAAGTCCTCTGTTGGAGGCATGGTGGTAAAGAGAAAAAGAAGGATGCAAGTTTATCAATTAAGAGTCTTACAGAAAAAAGGGAAAATTACAGAATCAGACCACACAGCCCTCCCCACCTCACAAACACTCTCCTGAACAACCTGCATTTCACTATGCCAATCAAAAAGTGCTTTCTGAGATTTAGAAACCTAATAAGCCACCTAAATCCCAGGCTCCTCACCATGGAAACACGTGCTATTATTCACCCAGGAAAATTTAGGCCATTTAAAAATAAACAGAAAAGGATAGGCAAGAATCCTATAAAGCTACTATAAGAAGAGAACAGAATATGAGAATCAAACTTCTCAGGGAATGAAAATGTTCCCTGCAATAGAAACCATAAAACAGAGAAAACCTGTAAAACAGCACTCTGGTATGAAATAAATACCTTTAAATAAACGTTTGCAAATACAAAAGAACATCTTAAGTCAGACAAAAATTCAGCTAGAAATGGGCCAAAATAGGAAGATGTGCTATGAGAGTTGACCAATCCTAGGAAATAAATTGAAGAAAAAGATAAAATTATCCCACAAATAAAGACTAAATTAAGAGTAGCCTAGGTAGTGTAGTATTAACAAAAAAAAAAAAAAAAAAAAAAAAAAAAGGACACGAAGGAGAGGAATGTAAGAGTCATAAAGAAAGTGGTATAGAAGATAGGGAAAAGACCTAAGAAAAACAAAACAGTGAAACAAACTAATATTTAAAACTATAGTCAAAGAAAACTTTTCAGAAATAAAACTATCAATCTACATATTGAAAGGGGTCACCATTACAGGAAGAGTCAACTTTGAAATATATTCTAGGAAACTTTTTAGACTTCAGTGCTATAGAAATAAAAATCTGTTACTTCCTGGAAAATGGCCATGTTTCTCTATGAAACATAAAATCAGAATCTTGGCAGTAACAAGCAAAATAAAATAATAGTGGCACAACAATTTCAAGAAATTCAAGGAAAACAATGTGTGACACATGATTTTATATCCAGCCAAACTGTGTTTCAAGTATCGAGGCTATAGAAAAACAGATTTAAACATTCAAAACCTTGAAGAATATTGTACTCCTGAGCTTTTCCTGAAGAGCTTCATCCAACTGAGAAATGACTAGGGAAACCTGGATGAAAGGACTCAGGTAAGCACTGGCTGTATATTGTTTAGATCTACCTCTAAAACAAGGGTGACAACAAGGGTGGAAAAACAGTATATAAATGTTATGGGATTTCATGAAGTAAAAATAAACTGAAAAAAGAAAAAGGGAAAATCAAATAAATGTGTGTTTATTGCCGAATGCGTAATATGTGAGAGCCAAAGAATTTTATTTGAAGTTTGTAAACTGAATAGTAGAGCCCATAAAATGAAAATATAATAATGATAATAATAATAAAGGGTTTATTTCTACCCCCCAGTTGATGTCATCAGTAAGTCATTGATTGTTTTTGTTGTTGTAATTGCTATTTTGTTTGGCCAGATAGCATTTTCAAATGAAAAAAATCATATGCCTTTAAATAGGTCACATGCTGTCCAATTCCCACTGGTTCTGCACCCATGTGATCTCACCCATTTATACGACCTGCCTGGTTTCTGAAGGCATTTTAGTTGCAGCCCTGGGGATGGTCTTTATAATGGTGAACAAAACACATGTAGATTCTGCTCTCAGGAAGCTCACACATTTATCTATATCTGATTAGCATTCCTGATCCTGTTACAGCTTGAGGCACTGAGAAAATGAGTTTCTGCCTCTGAAAACCTGGGATATGGAAGAAGGATTTTCAAAAATTTACCAAGGTGAATACTACTTTAGTCAGTCAGCTGTCCTTGGCAACACCATACATCATCATGTAGATTTCCATATTTCCATTAGTACTTCTAAGCTGCTTTGATCATGGTGGATGGGAGATAAAATGTAATCTTCATTTATAAAAAATAAGAGGTTATTATATCATTTATCATAAGGCCTGGGAACAAGAATAGCTTTGCAGTGGGATGCCAAAAGAGAGTAACAAAATCTTGAGAAATAATTTTTTTAAACAAGCAATTATAGAACACCTACCTATTAGGTGCAGTAGAAAATTGTGCTAAATTCTATACACTCAGAAGACACAGCCAGTGACTGCAGGAGACTGAAATAGTAGGTTAAATGGGACATATACCAAGTAGAGGAATAAGTGATGTGCTTTGATAAGAGGGTGATAATTCTTAATGTGTGTTGCAACTAAGTAGGAGAAGTTTCAATAGTTCATTAAAAGAAATCAGGAAGGTCAGTGTACCAGATTCCTTTTACATCTCTCCCGCCTCCGTTCTCTCAGCTTCATCTTTGATTTGCACTGTGGCTTTAGCATAGTTCCATATGAAATTTAACTCACCTTGCTCTGCTAGCAGTTCACCCCAAGTGTGTACAGCACATCTTTTGCTTTCTGCCCCTGGGTTTCTCTGCTTGGCATTCCTACAAGTACGGAGGAGTTAACACACCCTAGGGCAAACTTCAAATGGTACTGGAGCTGATAAATGTTTCTCACTGGAGATCCTCTGGTGGAAAATTCTGAATGTTGTTTTAGATGCTCCTCGGATCTGGATGGATGAAGTTGCCCATGGTGGTTACCAATTCAGTAACACAATCTTTTTTCTGCTTTCTTTTATACTTCCTCTGGTACCTTGCTCCTGCTTCCTGGAATCAACTCCAAATAAGCTACCTGCACACAAGACCTTGTTAAGTGGGCTTTAGGGGAGCCTGACTAGGCCAGTCATCTAGCAGAAGGTTCCACCCTGCCTTGTGAGAGAAAAGAACTTTCCTTGCTTTGCTTTGCTTTGCTCTGCTCTATTCAAAATCCCTCTGGCCACTTTTTGCTACATTCTTAATTATCTACCCATAATAAACAAACTTGTGTCTCTGAATCTCTACATTTACAATTCTTCCTTCCAAGCACAGTGATTCTTACAGAAGCATGCATAACAGAATTGTTTGTGGAGCTTTATAAAAATTCATCATCCTGTACTCCATCATAAAAGTAGAATGTTAGAATCTCCAGTTACTTATGATAACCATTGGTCTAGAGAGTCCAATCTACTCTCCTGTCCTTGCCCACCACCATCATTTATCCATTCATTCATAATTTATTAACCTTCAATTATATATCAGGCACTGTTCTAGAAACTGGGGATAAGATAATGCATAGAACTAGGTCAATGTGGGGGTCCTAAACGTATCTGAATATCGCTGCCTCTATGAAGCCCTTCCTGACCACTTCTACTACCATTAGTTTCTGCTATCATTACCAGTCTCTGTCTATAATTAGGAGAGTCATCCCTGACCCCCACCCCCAATAACTTGGACTCACCTTGCTACAAAATTTATTATATTGCACTGAAATTGTTTACAATTCTGCTTCTACTCCACTATGAACTCATTAAGTACAGAAATCGTATTCATTATTGTGATTTTCACAATAATGTCAGAAGGAAAAAAAGGAAGAGGTTAGAAAAGCAGATAGACCATTGTGAATGTCCCAGACACCATTCTTAAACTTAGCCCTCTGCAGCATGCTTTAATTTAAATGGAAAGGAAAGAAAAACAAGTATTACATATTTAAGAGTTGGGCGCTCTCATGTTTAATTCTCCCAACAGTCTTGACTTATGCATATTATCATTTCCACTTTAAAGATAAGTAACCAGAGATTCAAAGAGGTGAAGTATCCTGCCCAAGGTCACACTTACTTCCTAGTGGAGGTTCTGGGATTTGAACCCAAAGTTCCCAGTGAGAAAAAGGCCCAGAGTTTTTACTGAATTTGCAAATACGGATGGCTGGAGTGTATAAGTGTTCCTAGACTTTTTCCTCCACAGAAACTACTCAAAGGCAGAAACAATATTTGTTTTATCACTTCTAGTAAAAGAGTCAGTGTTTAACAATGTTACCATTAGGAGAGGAATAAATTCTTCAAGGGACTGTTCATCCGTTTCTTTCGATTTGGGGCATTAAAGATCTCTGTATTCCTGCTAGAAATTTTCCATCAAGGTTATTCTCCAAGTTCTCACGGTGACTTTTTGAAATTTAAATTTTCCCATCATCTTCCAGAATGAAGGCTGAGGTTAAAAAATCATTATTTCATTTTTCTCCTTTACCCCACTGCCTTCAGTTTCTCCTTTTTCTCACCATTAGCCCGTCCCTTATCTGTGATACATCTGGAAAATGTTTTACTTGTATCTAGCTCTCTTCCTCCCATTTCTCAGTTTTTGTTTGTTTGTTTGTTTGTTTGTTTTTGTCAGCTGGCCAATACTGGGACCCAAATCCGTGACCTTGGTGTTATAAGGTTGGCTCTAACCAACTGAGCTAACTGGCCAGCCCTCCACTTGTCAGTTCTTTAGGCCTCTAAAGCTGCATCTTCCCTGTGGAACTTATGCCAAATATAATTGCACTGCATGGTTTGGGAAAGGTTTAGATTGGTTTCATAGGTTGTTTCTTTAGCCTTAATAAATACAGACATTTATTAGCTGGCCACAATTTCATTCCCCCCTCTGTGGGTTGCATTTCATTGCTTGTTAATGTGTAAATCATAGATTTCTCTAATTATATACTGTTGCCTTTTTCTTTTGCCTCAGAGCTTGAAAATTAGTAAAGGGCTGGGACTGTGATAGAAATGTCTAGATTGATTTCTTCACACACATTTGGGGATGCTACTGGCACAGTAAATTTAGCTTCCACATGTGTGTGTTTGTGCATGTGCTTGGCTGCTCTGAAGGTTCAATTTGTCTTTGATTCTAAGATTCAGAACACAGCAGCCAGTGTGTAAGGAAAACACACATCTCAAGAACCTCAGCCTTAGAAACTCAAACCTATAAATTCAAATAAGCCAATCAAATGTTTGTTAAACACTACAATAATTTTGTCATTTCTCATTAATGTCACTTATCTCATTTCTCATTGTAATTTAACTCTAACATTGCCAATCTTCGTGCTTCTGGTAAAAAGCTAAAAATGTTTTTTCCTTGATCAAAAATGTGTCTTATTTGAGTCAACTGATAGTACTTATTTGAATCAGTTTTTGTATGGAGAAACATTATATGAAACTGATTATAGTTAGGGTTATTTTTGAAATTCTCCTAATGAATGAAACCCAAAATATCATATATTACGTCCTGTCTTGTAACTCAAAGTGTAGTCCTGAGCCCAGCAGCATTTGAGGCAGAATCTCAGGCCACGCCTACCCGTCACTATCTGTGACTACAGAATAATTTGCATAATATGCATTTTAACAAATCTCCTGCTGCTTCGTGTGTGTATTAAAGCTTGAGAAGCACTGTTCATTATCATAGACTCCCCCCAAATATTTTGCTTTAAAATATATGGGTAATTCAACCAAATTGCAATAATAATAATATAAAAAGCTAGGTAGCGTAAACCCAACAACAGAAAAAATTCAAGAAGAATCCAAGTATAGAATATAGTCTCTCAGCTGATTGGCTTGGTTTCTTTAAGGAGTAGAGCTTATATTCACCATATCACAACGTTCAGTCTTATTTCTGTTGCACAGTATTTCTGTTGTCTGGAACTTATTTCAAGGAGGATTACAGGGTTGAGGAAGAGAACACCACCACTCAGAAGGGTGCAATTAGAACCAATCTCAATTTCTCAATAAGTGAGGGTAAAGCCATATAGAGATGGGAACTTTTACTACCAGATATTTAGGTTTCCATCCTAGTTGTTGCATGTTTTACTGAATGATTTCTCCTTTTTAAGGAAACATCAGATGTAATATTTTACTCTCCTTTAAGAGCTTCTCTGAGTAGCTAATTTGCCATCTAATTTCATCTTTTTTGAATTATAGTCTTTTGAGTATGTGGACTGATTTGGCAACGGCTCAAGAGTTTCTAAAATGGCAAAGGATGATTTGCTTATGAACAACAGTGTGTCATACTGGATCTTTCTACTTAATTCCTTTATCTCTGAGCTACAACTAAAACAACAACAAAAAACCTCCAGAAATCATCAGTCTTGCAGATGACTAGAAAATATTTATAAGCACATTAAAAAAAAAATATAGCTCTCTGTTCATTACCCTGAGTAAAAGCACAAAAGTGAGATATACCAAAAGAATAGCATTAAAATTCATGAAGTGTTTGTCTAGAATTTAATTAGAGAGAAGGAATATCTCATTGGAAACCTCTTCATCATTTTTAAAAAAAAAAAAAATTATTTTCCATTTGCCGACAATTATTTTGAGTCAAGGATAGTCAGGGGTGTGGAGGTGAATAAACAACCCAGTAAATGTGGTAGAAGCATTTAATTTCCGTTAATTAACTTCTGTTGCATCCTTGTCAAAGGACTATCTTGCAAGTAGTTATTCTTGGGATATTGATCTAAGGAGGGGCACTGTTCAACATATTTGCATGGACAATACTTGTGAGAAAGTTTCAAAATCAAGTTGATTAAATTTATAATACTGTGGGAAAACGTGTCTTTATGCCATGTGGCTCATTTTCATCTTTTAAGGCTGTTTAAAAAAAAATTGGCTGTGTAGAGATGTCTTCACCCATGACAAGGGCTACGACTGACATTCCAATGACAAAAGACTGGTTAGCAAGAGAAAAGGGTAACACATTTATTTTTAAAAGTTTTACATGACATGGAAGCTTTCAGAAATGCGGACCCAAAGACCCAGAAAATACTGTGTATTTTTATGCTTAGTTTCAGTGAAGAAGGGACAGTTGCATAGAAAGAAGAATGCTTGCAAAGAAAGGGTATGATCTAATGGTAGTAAACTGAGTCAGTGGGGGCGACCCAGCAAGGCCTGCTTGTTCAAATTCTTCTTGGCCTCTTTATGTAGCATTCCTTCTCCTTAGATATGGGGCAGGACCCATCTGGAATGAGGGTCTTATGACCAACTTTCAGGTAAGGTTGGTCAGGGAATTTCTTTATGACCATGCTTCACACAGAAAGGCAGGGAAGGTCAGAGTGAGCTTCTTGCTTCTGAGGCCTGCCTTCAGTTCCAAGTATTTGGGGATAATGTTTTCTGATTACTAACAGCTGCAAATTCTCTGATATTCATCCTATGGAATGATGAGGTTGTGTTTCTTTCTCTTGCATCTGGGTGCACTTGAGAAGGAAGCTCTTACAACCAACAGAATACATTGGAAGCAGTGCCATATGACTTCTGAACTTGGTCTGAAAAATCAATTCTGCTTCCACCTTGCTCTTGGAGCATGAGCAGCTCTGTAAGAAATTCGACTATGTGGAAATTATCCAATGTGAGGAAGCCACGTCACTCAGAGAAGTCATGTATAGGTACTCAGGTCACCAGGCTGGTGTTCAAATCCTCCCAGCCCAGGTGCTTCAAGTCTTCCCTACTGAGGACCCAGACAAAGTAAACTAGAGACAAGCCATTCCTGCTGTGCCCTCTCTCAATTCTTGACCTAGGTGATTGATGACATAATATAATGGTTGTTTTAGGCCACTAAAACAACCATAAAAATTTTTTTTTAAATGAAATAAGAACTTCTCTGAATAAATTAAATAAAAACTCTACTAAAACAACTATAAAAATTTCTAAAAAATTAAATAAAATCTTCTCTAGCCAAAATAACCGTCTCCTATGTTTCCAACCATTTCCCCAGAGCCCGGAGTTCCATGATATTTATTGTGTTTTAAAACAGCAACTGAAAATATACAGAACTTTGACTATAAATAGCACTTTAAATTGTATGAAAACCAGAGTTCCCAGAAATTAAGTATTTTCCACAGAGCCATATTCGCATATCACCTCTACTATTATTTTTTATTATTATTATTTTTGATAGCTGGCAAGTAAGTGGATCCAAGCCCTTGACGTTGTTGGTATAAGGCTGTACTCTAACCAACTCAGCCAACTACTAGTATTAATTAATAATTTTCTTTCAACTCTCTCAACTTTCTTTACTATTTAGCCTTATTTTAAGTTATATGTGATATCAGAATTTTGCTGCTGCTGTATTTTTCTAATATGATGAATATTCATGAATATAAATATAAAAACATACTCATTTGTGTATCACCAAATAACATGTTGTATATTACCAATGTTACATGTATCCCAGTTTTGAAAATAATGATCTGATACAAACCTTTTATGGGACAGACAACTCCCTCTGGTCTTAGACTAATTGTGCTCTTGGCTATTTTCATTTCTCTGATTGAAGAATGAATACCATTCTACTCTTCTGCCAACTTCTTCTCTTTGTTTGGGCCATCTGTCCAAAAGCACTGTTGTCTTTTACACTTTGTCCAAATTTATGCATTTTATTTATTTTATTTCTACTATCTAAATTTTATATCTTGCCCTCCTCAAATACAATAAAGTTCACCTCTGATAATAAGTGCTCCTTCAACTGTTGACTCCGGTCTTTACAAAATTTGCCCCTGCCTAAACCCAATAAGAAGGAAGAAGGGATGACCGGAACACATTTCTGTACATATAAACAATGTAAGGGACATATTATACCAAAAATGATGTTGTAGCATAGGGATACTCAAAGTGTGGATTGGGGCAGGTGCCAGTGGGCGAACTGTTTATTACTGGCCTATGATGAGATAAGCCCTCCCTCCTTCACTTCCTTCTTAGTAGTGAGTTATGAGTGAGAACATGTAGTATTTCTGTTTCTTTGTCTGGCTTATTTCACTTAACATAATTTTCTCCAGACTCAGCCATGTTGCTGCAAACAGCAAAATTTCATTCTTTTTTATGGCTCAGTATTCCATTGTGTATATATACCACATTTTCTTTTCTTTTCTTTTTTTTTTTTTGGAGTTGTATTATGTTTCTTTTCTTTTTTTTTTATTTTTAATTTTATTTTGTCGATATACATTGTGGCTGATTATTGCTCCCCATCACCAACACCTCCCTCCCTCCTCCCTCCCCCCTCCCCCCCAACAATGTCCTTTCTGTTTGCTTGTCGTATCAACTTCAAGTAATTGTGGTTGTTATATCTTCTTCCCCCCCCCCCGGTTTTGTGTGTGTGTGTGTGTGTGTGTGTGTGTGTGTGCGAATTTATATATTAATTTTTAGCTCTCACCAATAAGTGAGAACATGTGGTATTTCTCTTTCTGTGCCTGACTTGTTTCACTTAATATAATTCTCTCAAGGTCCATCCATGTTGTTGCAAATGGCAGTATTTCATTCGTTTTTATAGCTGAGTAGTATTCCATTGTGTAGATGTACCACATTTTCCGTATCCACTCATCTGATGATGGACATTTGGGCTGGTTCCAACTCTTGGCTATTGTAAAGAGTGCTGCGATGAACATTGGGGAACAGGTATACCTTCGACTTGATGATTTCCATTCCTCTGGGTATATTCCCAACAGTGGGATAGCTGGGTCATATGGTAGATCTATCTGCAATTGTTTGAGGAACCTCCATACCATTTTCCATAGAGGCTGCACCATTTTGCAGTCCCACCAACAGTGTATGAGAGTTCCTTTTTCTCCGCAACCTCGCCAGCATTTGTCGTTCAGAGTCTTTTGGATTTTAGCCATCCTAACTGGGGTTAGATGGTATCTCAATGTGGTTTTGATTTGCATTTCCTGGATGCTGAGTGATGTTGAGCATTTTTTCATATGTCTGTTGGCCATTTGTATATCTTCCTTAGAGAAATGCCTACTTAGCTCTTTTGCCCATTTTTTAATTGGGTTGCTTGTTTTTTTCTTGTAAAGTTGTTTGAGTTCCTTATATATTCTGGATATTAATCCTTTGTCAGATGTATACCACATTTTCTTTATCCAGTCATCCATCAATGGACACTTAGGTTGGTTCTATATTTTGGCTATTGTATAGAGTTGCAATGAACATGGGAGTGCAGTTATCCCTTTGACATGATGATTTACATTCCTCTGTATATATATATACCCAGCAGTGGGATTGCTGGATCATATGGCAGCTCTATCTGTAGTTGTTTGAGGAACCTCCATACATTTTTCCATAATGGCTGTGCTAGTTTATAGTCCCACCAACAGCAGGACACTCACCATATATCAAAATCAACTCAAAATGGATTAAAGACTTAACTATAAGTCCTGAAACCATAAAATTACTAAAGGAAATATAGGGGAAACACTCCAGGTAATAGGCCTGGGCAAAGACTTCCCGAACAAGACCCCAAAAGCACAGGCAACAAAAGAAAAAATAAATAAATGGGATTATATCAAACTAAAAAGCTTCTGCACAGCAAAGGAAACAATCAACAGAATGGAAAGACAACCTCTGGAATGGGAGAAAATATTTGCAAACTCTACATCCTATAAGGGATTAATATTCAGAATATACAAAGAACTAAAACAACTATACAGTAGAAACCCAACTAATCCAACTAAAAATGAGCAAAGGAGATAAATAGACATTTTTCAAAGGAAGACATACAAATGGCCAACAGGTACATGAAAAAATGCTCAGCTTCAACAGTCTCAGAGAAATGCAAATCAAAACCACATTGAGATATCATCTCACCCCAGTTAGACTGGCCATTATTAAAAAGACTGAGAATAACAAATGCTGACAAATATGCAGGGAAAGGGGAACTCTCCTACACTGTTGGAGAGACTGAAAACTAGTAATTAGTTTTTATTGTGTTTCACAAAAGTGTTAGTTTGCAACAGATTAGAATTTTTTTAAAAACAACAAATGACTCTTTGCTACAAATTGTTTGAGAAGCATTCATATAAAAAAACTGAATAAAATATAAAATGTTCTTTTTAAAAACAGCCTAGAAAATTGTAAGACTATGGTCTCTTTTTAAAAAGTGGTATAATTTATGGATATTCTAGAAAAAAAGTGGAAAGATGGATACACACCAACATACGCCAATATTCTAGCACTGATGTCACCAAGCTGTGGATCATGACTAAAAAATGCATATCATAACCAGGAAGTTATTTAAAAAGAAAGCATAAATATTCTTACTACTGTAATGACTCTCGGACTCTTTGGTTTGCACCCCAAACTCTCTGTCAGAATGTTGGCACTTATAAACATGACTACCACAGTCTCTCAGCAACTTTTGCAAATTGCTTCTGACTGAATTCGTTTTATAACAGATCATTCAATTAAATCCAACATTGCTGGAATGTACTGTTTTAAAACATTTAGACAAAGCATAATAAGGCTTTAAAACAGAGCTCGAAACATGTTTTGTCATACCTTGATCCTATATTACCTAAATTTCTGCTTAACAGATACAATAAAACATAGTTACTGCCAAGATGCTCTTGTTTGCCTTCAGTAATAACCAAAGTGATTCTCATAGATCAAATGGGCTCATCAGATGCTGAGACATGGAAAGACACTCACGCACAATTGGTATTCCACTTTGTGGCCATTATCATATGATGTAATGTAGCTAAAGAAATAATAAGATTTGAAGCCAAATTTGAAGTTTGAGTTTGAATGCTAATTCATCAGCTGCTTCTACCTTCATGGTTGTCTTAGGAATCAGATATTAAGTATGTAAGAGACTGAAAAAATACTTTATTTAATTAATTTATTTATTTACTTTTTTGAAAGCTTAAAATACTTTATTTTATATGTGCAGTTTTAAAGTAATCCATAAGATTTTGTTTAAAAATAATTCTAAATGGACTTTAAATAGAGGAAACTAATCTCCCGAACATGGTATTCATTGCATAAAGGTCTACTTGTGGTTGAGATATTTGGATGTCATTGTTAGTTTAGGGATAAATTTCAGACAAAAGTAAGATTTTCCTCTCCAAGTCGCTGCTCAACCCACTTGCAATCTGTCTTCTACACCAACCCACCACAGACATATTTAATAATATTCTTCTATCTCTTCTTGAAACTCGCTTTTTCTTATTTTCTGAAATACTGTGTTTCTCCAACTTGCTACAAACAATTTCTTGTCAGCTTCCTTGATTGGCTCCTTCTGCTCTATCCAGACTTTGTTTGGGTTGACCACCATTCTTTCTTTGGCCAGATTTTAGGTTCATTACTCATTCTCTCCCTGAGCCATCTTATTAACTCTCTAGCTATTATAAAGCTACGAACTATAACCTAATGACTCACCCTTTTGTCTTCAGTCCCATTATCTTCTCAAGCTTTGAGTTATTTCTACATCTGTCTGTTAATTTTTTCATCTAGACGCCACACCAAGAATTGGAACTCAAAATGTCTTATACTGACCTCATTAGCTTTTGAATCAAAAGCTGTTTCTCTTTCACTAATCTTGTTCTCAGTTTTTGGAACCATTATATCCTCAGTTACCCTAATCAGAACCTGGAGAATCTTGTCCAGTTTTTTTTTTTTTTTTTTCATTTTCTCATCCCTATATTCATTTGACCACTGAATCCTTCTAACTTCATATTTTTATTTATCACCTTATGTTGCATAAAAAAACAACCTGAAAATCTCCATGGCTTTCAACAATAAGCATTTATTTTCATTTTTATGAGTTGGAAGAGTGACCATGGTTTTGCTGATCTAGGCTGCACTTAGCAGGGATGCTCTGCTTTAGACTGCAAGGCAGCTGTGCTTGGCTTCAGTTTGAGGGTGACATTCAGGAGTGCTCCACATTTCTCTCATTCTCCTGGATCTAGAGGCCATTTAGAGTGTGTTACATGGTGATGGAAGAGGCTCAGGAGGGTGAACTGCACCATCACATTTCAAACCTCTGTAACAATTCTGCTAATACACCATTGGCCAAAGAAAATCACATGGCCAAACCTAAAATCAAGGGATGGGAAATACACTTTGCCTCTAGTTATGAGGTATAGTGTCACATGGCAAATGCTGTGGATGTGTCATTCCAAAACAAGAGAGCACAAAGAATTGCATACCTATGATCCAATCTACCACAATATCTTAAATATTTCTTACTTTTATCCTTTGTCCCCATCCTAAAAAAAAAAAAAAAAAAAAAAAAAGGGTCCCTATTTCATTACTAATTATCTCTGCCCAAACTTTCGAGTACCCTCTCTGGTCTTCCACCAACTCAAACCCATCCTTTACAATATAGCCAGAATACTCAATAGAAAACGCAAATCAGACCATGTAACTCCCCTCATTACAGTTCTTCAGTGGCTCCTCATTGCTTACCAAACACTCTCCAAGCTCCTTAGTGATGTACACAATGTTCTTTTTTTTTTTTTTTGTCTTTTTGTGACCGGCCATCCTTATATAGGATCCGAACCCGAGGCGGGAGCACTGCTGTGCTCCCAGCACCGCACTCTCCTGAGTGCGCCACGGGGTCGGCCCTACATAATGTTCTCAATGCACACTCCCACCCTCCTCTGTGGCCTCACCTCTTCCCACTTCTCTCTTAAGTTAGTACTTCAAGAATAAAGAAATATACGTAGTTCTCCATGAGCTGCAGTTCTGCAAGTTCCCACATCCTTCTGATATTGTTCACATGGTTCTATCTCCTGAGACATTCCTTTCTCTCCTTATTCATCTGGCAAATTCTTGCTGGTCCTTTAAGACCAAGCTCAGACATCATTTCTGTGGCAAGTCTTTGGATTCCCTCAGACTGGCTTAATGCTCCACCATAGCCCTCACTATGTTTTATTCAATGAGTTTATCCTGTTATTTCATAGGTATGAGTTTATGCTAAATTATTTCTTAGGAGAACCCCACTAGGGTTCTCAACATACCCTCCATGAAAGTCAAGGGATACTCCTTCAGTAGTCTCTGAACTTGAGTAGGAGGAAATATATTCCTTTATTTTCAGTAACATCCAACAGAAATTTAACATTTCCTTTAATTATAATTATAAGCAATAAACCATAGTACTATTTGGAGTGCTTTGTCACTAACAGAAATTACAGATAATTTCATATCGCACTTGTTGCAGATAATTCAAAATTCCAGAAGTTATTAAACATCATTTATGGCATTAATAAAGAAGCTCAGACATTGCTATATCAAAAAAAAAAGTAAAAATATTTTGGTAATTTTTTTCCCCAATATAATTGCTCTATTTTGGTCCTCTGTGTTTTATTTGTCTCTAAAAACATTTTCTGAGAAGGCATTACCAAATGCTAAAGAGACCCCTGACGCTCAGAAAATTAAGAACCCTGAGAAATGCTTCTCTCTTGGCAGTCTAACAATTTCATTGCAGGGAGTACTGGAGAGTTTCAAACCTAGATGCATAGTTGTGTTAAAAATATTCACCTCTTTCTTTTAAAATTTTTTTATTAGTATTTTTATTTTGGGGTTTTTGTTCATTTGGTTTTTTTTTTTGAAGAGGCAATACATTCACAGAAAAAAATGCAAAAGATATAAAAAGTATATGGTAAAAAAATCTTAGAAAACTAGTCCTCCCCTCCCCCTGGTGGAATAAACCAGTGTGATGAGTTTCTTGTGATTATTTCAGAGATATTCTATCCCTATACAAGCAGATTGAATGTGTGGGTATGGGCATATGTAAACAGAAAAGGAAAATTGTAAACATATGTGAAAACACACACACACACACACACACACATACACACACACACACACGCAATTTTTCTTTTTGCAACTCAGCCAGTGTTACAGCACACATTGTTCTGCACTTTTCTTTATTTTACTAAATAATGACCATCTCTCATTAGTTCAAAATTACTGTTGGAGATCAAAATAAGAATCCTTGACATTCAACTTTAGTTGTTTGACCCACAATTAAAGGAAATAAAATTGTAAAAAAAAAAAAATTATTTTTTTTAATTAGTTCATTTTTAATTTTATTTTATTATTTTATTTTATTTTTGCAGCTGGCCAGTATGGGGATCTGAATCCATGACCTTGTTAAAAGGCTGCACTCTAACCAACTGAGCTAACTGGCCAGCCCTAAAAGCAAAATTTTAAAAACTAAGTATACTTTACCATGCATTATTTAAATTTTTTTTTTCTTTTTTTTTTTAACGCCTGAAATCCTCAACACAAATTTGAGTGCACTGGCCAATCAATGTAAGCAGCTTAAAGTAAATAACATGAGATAGTCTTCTGGGTATCGCTAATGGAAGCTGACTTTTTTACTTAAGTAGTTTAGAGTTTAGCTCCTCAAAAGTAAATTGCCCATCATTGGTAATACCACAGTTTATAATATTTTTCTTTTTTAATTAAATTCAGAGACGGATTATAGTAGTCTGTTCAAGGAAATTTAATACAATATTTAAAATACTGCAATCAAAAATAATATAGTGAGAGTGCTTGTAATGTAAGTAAAAAATGACACAGAATTGCCTAGTACAACTCTAAATTGGTACTTTTAAGACTGCATACAGGAAATATCAGCACCGCACTCTACCGAGTGAGCCACGGGCCGGCCCCTTGCATACAGGAAATAAAAGAGTAAAAAGAACCATATTTTTCTGCTGTGAAATGAGATATATACTTTCTTCTATAAATCAGTTTGCATTTTTCTAAATTCTCTATAATAATCATGAACAATCAGAAAATTAGGAAAAAAATTGTAAATGAATCAACAAAAATTCAACTTAAGAGGAGCAAAGACAGAGACAGAAAGGCTATGAAGAGAGAAAAAATAAATTGAGGGCTTATGACCTAGCTAAATACAGATGGAAGAAAAAGGAAGCTAATAGGAAACTCATTCAAAAAGAAGACTGCAGACATTTCTAGCAGCTGAGACTGGATTCAACTACCTAAATAAGATATTGAGAAGTGTTCAAGGAAAATAAACACCCTCCTTCAACTGTGTACAGCAGTTGGCAAGCATCACTTAGGTAACAGTATGTCCTATATGGACACAAATGCAAGAGGCAGGGTCTGGCGCGTGCAGCAGCTAGTGTTCACGACTGCCACAGACAGATTTTCAAATGACGAATGTACACTTACAGTCCATGGGGGGGAAAGGAGGGTCTAGGGGGCCAGTCCACATTGCTAGTTTCAGCACGGACATCCTAGGTATCCTCCATATGCAGTGGGGGGCAGGCAAGTTGAAGGAAGAGAGCTGGGGGGGTCTCTTCCCAAACTCTTCCCAAAAAGAGTTTGCAAATGAGAACAGAAGAACAAAAACTAGAGATGGTATATTTTGAGTGAATACAGTAGTAATACCCCAATACAGGGGACATGCGTCAGATATCCTATAAGACTGAAAATATTCTTAAAGTGTTTCAGAATTATAGTATAAGAACTCTTCAGAAGAAATGCATAGAACAACATTCTTACCCATTGGTTTTAATTTAGATAGGGACTTCTTTTTCATTCTCCACTGTGGATTAATTCCTGAATTATTATTATTTTACTCATTTTACTAATGAGGAAAACATGATTTACAAACTCAGTAATGGAGATCTGAAATTCAAACACATGTTGCCTGGCTTGAAAACCTGTACTTTTAACTGCTGGACTCTACCTCTGCTGCTTTAGTAGAAAGGGACTTGGAAGAAATTCTTACCCACTAGATGCACCATTTGTATTACTCTTAATATTTTTAGGTACATTTCGTATTTAGTAGTGGAAGACATATTGTTCATGAATATGGATGGCTGGATGTAAAGATGATTAAATTTAAATTTATTTTAAGTTGCAAGACTATATAAGGTAAATTTACCTTTGTAAATAACCTAATTGAATATTAGAAAAGGAAGTTAGCTAAAAATGTCAAATGTCTTAGAGGGAAAAAAATCTTTGTAGTGTCAGGTACAAGTCCTTGGTTATAGCAGGGTTTAGAGTAGAGAGGTGGAGAGAGTGTACCCTAACTCCAGTTAGAGAACCACCATTAGTCAATAGACTTCTGATTTTGACTTTACTTTCCCCTCCAGGATAACTCCCACTGCGGGAGCTAAGTGTAGCAAGAAAACCATATCAAGGTGGGTCACTTCTCATCGGAATTGTTGGCACAGATCCTCCCAGACCAGTGCCATCCACCAGGCATCACTAACTTCATCAATGCTCAAGCAAACAACCGACAGCTGGACAGCATGATGCTCTTTGTCCTTCCCTGTCCACTTTTCCTTTTGTTTTTTGGGCCTGGGAAGATAAGAGCACAGTGGAGAAACAGAGAAAATTGCTACTTAGAGAAGCCAAGACTTCTCATTTTTTGTTTGTTCTCAATTAGCTTTGGAGTGAAAGGTCTCATTTAAGAAACTTTGTTTAGGGTTTTGAAATTAAAAACTCACATAATCAAGGATTTCCATTTCAGCCGAGACATGTAGAAAGCTAGAAAGCTCCACACTAACAACCTTGAAAATGTTTGACAGGCTGCAAATTAATGCCTTTTCTTGAACCATCAGAAACCTGAGGTCACAGGGCAACCCAGGAAGGAAAAATCTGGGAGAAGAAATACCTACTGGGGAAAAAAACCCTGAGCATTTGCTCGCTTGGAGCAAAATCTGTGCTTGTCTTATGGATTAGGGTCCTAGGGCTGTCATAACAAAGTAGCACAAACTAGGTGGCTTAAAGCAACAGAAATTTATTTTCTTACAGTTCTGGAAGCTGGAAATTTGAAATCAAGGTGTCTGTAAGGCCATGTTCCCTCTGAGGTTCTAGGGAAGACTCTGTTCCATGCCTTTTTTGCTTGCTTCTGGTGATTCTTGGCATCCCTTGGCTTGTAGCTTCATCTCTCCAGTTTGGTGCCTTGGTACTCCCATGGCTGTTTTCCCGTGTGTGTGTGTGTGTGTGTGTGTGCGTGTGCGTGTGCGTGTGCGTGTGCGTGTGCGTGTGTGTGTGTGTGTGTGTGTGTGTGTGTCTATTCCCAAATGTACCTCTTTTTATGAGGACACTGGTCATATTGGATTTACAGTTCACCCTAATCCAGGATGATTTCATTTTAACCTGATTACGTCTCCTAAGACCCTATTCCAAATAAAGTCACATGCACAGGTTCTGGAGGTTAGGGTTTGAACATATCTTTTGGGGAGTGGGGTATGGAGGGGGACACAATTCAATCCAGTACACCATATAAGGCCTGTAATATGATTTAGCTAAACATTCTTTGTGAGTTGCTAAAGACCACACACATGTGGGCTAGTGTGAGAGTGTGGACCCCAGGGGGCTGCAGATGGAAGGGAATTTGCTTCCTCCTGCAGGCTTTTCCTCCAGGAACCCCACCACGGAGATTAGGGCACTGGCTTGGAGAGATAAACAAAAGCCTCTGTCAAAAATGTCGCCAGACCCATCTCCCTTGTGGGGGGGAAAAACAATAACAAAACAAAGAACAGAGCCAACAGCAACCACCACCACCACAACCCTGATCTGTAGGAAGAGCAAGATAAAAACTGTTGCCTTAAGGCACAGTGGGAAACCCTTTGCACCCTGGGGAAGTGAACAGGGGGGTGGGGGGGAGAAAAGAAATAAAAACCTCTGCCCTTGGAGAAGAGTAAGGAACCCATGCTCGGACCAGCACTACAGCAGAGAGAAGGGACGGCAACATTTGCAAAAGTTTGAGGAGCTTAATCAGAGTATCAGAGCACCCCCCCTTGGAAAATATTTAAAGCACGATGCATATTTCACTAGAAAGTCTGTGGAGGGTTCACCAAACTAGTAGGCTTTATGTTGGTTTCCCAAAGGCTTTGATTCCTGCTTCTAGGACTAGAGCGATAAAAGATTGCTACGTATGGTAATCCCTCCACCCAAAATACTTTATAAACCCCAAAGCACATACCTAGAAAATATCATAAAAGGACCTGGTTGATCTTTACTGGCCTAAACGATTCAGCGTCAGGAAGGAGGAAAGAAAGTGAGAGCAAAATCTCTAACATAAGAAAGCCCTAAGCAATTACAAATTATAATCAGAAGCTGAAGGAGTTGCCATTTCGGTCGGTGGGCGTGGGTTTAATATATTCCATATGCTGTGCTCTTGTGTAAACAGTGGTGTATTGGCAACTTCTGGCTTTGTATGGTCTCCCGATGAAATCTGGCATCAGCTGCCGGGTGTCAGTCATTGTCTGAGTAAGCAGACAATGAATGACATGCTGCCAAACCTTAAATGAAGCCTTACAACTAGCCTCTCCTTGAGACTCAGCTCTTGCTTTCAGAATGTGGCTTCCACTGTCTTAAGGACATTTAGTTTAGGACTTCGGCTTTGTTTCTTAGCTGTAAAGAATGTTAAACTTTGAAAGTGTCGCAAAAATAATTTGTGTGATCTCTGAAATGGAAAACCTTTAAAATTTGGATAATATAGCCATGTGTGTAGTTTTCAGAGGAATAATAAATATCTTGGGGTTTCAAACATAAGCAACATTGTTAGTGCTCTCCATGTCTAACACCCATATTCTCATAAAAGTCAAGCCGACTTGCATTTATATAGAGTAAAATTGAGACAGAATCATTCTAGGCTGCAAGAGTTCAAGATAGATTACCCTTGGGACAGGTGGTTTTCATGATGACTGAAGGGAGCATGGGAGAGTGGTGTCTTTCTGGGTGCTAATAACATTCTCTTTCTTTGTTACACCTGCATATTCACCTGGTGAAAATCATTTTGTTGGTCGTTTATGCTATATTCATGCTTCTTTATAATATTTTTCTATTTCGGTAAAAGGTAAAAATAAAAATTACAAACAAACAGGAAACAAGTATGAGACAAGAGGGGAGGGGGAACCATGCCATCTGGCAAAGGGGCAACCACTATCTCATGTTCATTAGACTTTTTCAGATCCCTTAAAGGCCAGATCTCATTTATGTTTTTCTAGTAGCAATAGTTTATCTTGCAAGTATCTGTTTGATTCATCTAATAACTGATGTGACTATTTTGAGCCCATCTACTTCTTGAGATAAACATACCTTATTAAAAAAACAAAACAAAACAAAAAAAACCCCATACCTTATGGACTTGAGGTCTGCAGAAGATCCTACACCTAGTTCTTCAATCCTGTTTGCAGCTCACGCCTGTAAAACTCGTAGTCTTCTCGAATTGCTAATACACACCCCCTTCCATCAGTAGCTGTCTTTAGATTATATGCCACTATATTGAAGGTCCCAAGAAGGTAGAGGGTGTTTGGTGATTGGATGATGGCACAGGATTCTCATCTGAAATTGTGTGTGAATTTAGCTAGCAGCCAGGTCTCTGTGCTCTCTTGTGGTCTGGGAGCTGGTGGTTTCAAGCCCAGCATTTGTGTCCTCCAGAATCTGGGCAACATTGCAAAGTGGCTGAGTATTACCTTGGCTCTACCATTATTTTCTTCCCTTCTTTTATTTTTCAGATATTTATCTTGCCTTTAACTCTCAAGAGTTACCCTCACAAGACTATCTTGTGATTTAAAGGGGAATTTCAAAACTAAAAAGTTAAAGTTATGCATAGCATTTGATTGCCTTTATAATTTTTAGAGGATTTATACATAATATATATAATACCTATTTTACCCTCATAACCACTCTGAGAAGTAAAAAGTATGCCTTTTGACAGATAAAGAAGCTGATGTTCAGAGGGAGGAAAAAAAAAAAATGTTTTGCAGATAGTATACCTAAAGTTAGAATCCAAGCTCTTTCCCTTACTTGCCTGGTACTTTTCTCAATATTTTGTGATTTATCTCTAGGAATAAAATTACTATGGTGAAATGTCAGGTAATAGAAAAGTTATTTTGGGCAAACAATGTGTCTTTTCAAATCATAGCCGTAGATCCAGCAGTATTAAGAGGAAAATCTTTGGTTTTTGTACCTAGCTAATCCCAAGCTTGGATCTTGTCTGTACTATGGAAACATTGCCAAGTCATATAACTTTCAGAGCCCCAGTTCTCTCATGTTTAAAACGTGGCCAGCACTTTAACTTCTGTGATTGTGAAAAGATTAGTGGTAATAAGTAATAGTTGCCACTAACTATGGGCAACTGAGAATATTCCACTCTCTTTGCTGTCAGGAAAGTTAAATGTCTCAGATGATTTGGGAGAAGGGTAACAGCCACTCTACTGAGGGGCTGAACTAGGGGCAGCAGTGAGGGGGCTAGAAGACCCTCAATATGTCTTGATGAGAGAAGAGACAGCATTCAGAACAGGTGGTTTTTCCATCTACTTTGCTTCAAATCTTTAAAGGGTTAAATATATTGCCCATAAAATTTGCTGATATTATTTCACACTAAAATGTTGTTACAAACAAGTACCTACTAGAATATGACATCCTTGCAAACAAGAGCAATGTCTACTCTTTCTTTTTATCATTAAAATAAATATGGGGCGTCCATATGCTAGGCACTGTCAAATGAATGAGTCAATGAAAAGTTATATGTTTCTACTTGGTAGATAGTTCCTTTCCTTCCAGAACAAATCAAAAACGGGCTCAAATCAAGAGAAGATTGAAACAGCAAGTTATTTCTGGGATGAAAAATGTGAATTGTGTTGGGTTTCTGTCACCAGGATGATTATAATAAATGTCCAATGCCTCTCTTCTACAGAAACCACAAATCTCAGGCCGAGTGAGGTGAACTATTTGAAAAAAAAAATATTGCTGATTTAAAAAAAGTTACCTTCCACACTGGCATTTCCCAGAGTCATTTCAAAAGAGGACAGCTTCGAAACCAGGAGTAGAGAATCTGGATTTGTTTTTAAAAGCACACTAGAACCCTTCCTAAATGTAGGTCCAGGGATAGATTGCCCAACTCTTCGAGCCTCATCTGGGACATGAGGCCAATGTTAGTGCCTACCTCAGAGCACTCTTGTGAAAGATGTGTGAACTCAAGTATGTGGGGACACTGGGAACAGTTCCTAGCACAGAGTGACTCTCAGTTAAAGTCAACCATTGCTCTTACAGCCCTATCTCACCTGATTGGTTCTGTTTAGGACAGAATCTGGGATTTGGATTTAGAATCCACTGGAGACTAATACAGCAGCGCCACCTAGTGACTACTCTACCACAACAGTAACCTACAACCTGCTAAGGGCAGGAGAAAGATCCTCCGAGGGAAGGCTGCTCCCTCTGTTTCTGAGGATTTAAATGAAAAGACAGTCTTTTGATATATTAGAGAAACTTTATCGTCATTATTATAAATGACATGCCTTTATAGAAAATACATAAATAATCAAATCCACTGAGATTTGATGTGAGCTATATTATTTTTGACTTTATTAACTTTGGAAAGCAGCTAAATGTTATCTTCATCAGCATCCCTTAAAAAAACATGGAGCATGAACCTTATTGGAACTATTGAAAGTTGATAAAACACTCAGGTTTTCTTGGAGAAAATAAATTATAAAACAGTTAAAAAAATACATAGATATGAAGTAAGGAAATCATGATTATTTTATGTACAAGGGACACTATAATAAATGTAGTTCGTTTCTTCATTCTCTAGTCTTCTTTCTCTTATCTTTATACCTTGAAATCAAGGAATTTTCACCAAAGCCTATGGATACATTTCAGGAAGTTCCCAAATGCCCTGCAATTTGAAGCATATTTTTTGTGCATATGAGGTAGTGGTGGTATTATTTTCTTAAAAGTCTTAAACAAACAATCAAAAAGAACCTCTTCACTAAACAAACTTTAATGGAAGATGGGTATTATGGTCTTAATGTTTGTGTCCCCCCAAATTCATATATTGAAACCTAATCCCCAAGGTATTTGTAGGTGGGGTCTTTGCAACATGATTAAGTCAAGACGGTGGAGCCCTCATAAATGAGATTAGTGCCCGTAGAAACAGGCCTGAGGGATCTGGTTTGCTCCTTCTGCCATATGAGAGGACACACAGAAGGCACCCAGTCTATGAGGAAGAGGCCCTCGTCAGGCACCAAACCTGCTGGTGCCTTGATCTTGGATTTCCCAGTCTCCAGAACTGTGAGCACTAAATTTTTGGTGTTTGTAAGTTACCTAGTCTAAGGTATTTTGTTACAGTAGCCCAAAAAGATTAAGATAGTGGGTAAAATTAAGTTCAAGATCTTCAATTCAGTTTTATTTTCTTATATTCTCCAATAAATGCTTTCCTTCAGCTTTCTCTTCTGCTAGTATAACACAAGCTGATTTTCATAAAGGGCAACAGGATATACACAGCACATTCGTAGAGCCTAGACACTGGTTAGTTAGCTTTCTCCATACCTTCCCTTGGGTGCATATATTTCAAAATGTGACGATGCCATGTGGGAAATTACCCTGATGCGGTGATAGCCTCCAAATACACTGTCATGCAAGTTATATTAGAAGTCATGGAACACAAAGGCTCACAGGCCAAATAAAGAGGCTCAAAGCACAGGGCTTATTAAATCAATTTAAAACCCACAGCAAGAAGCAAGAGGAAAGACATGGGGTAAGTTGACTCATTGAGGGTAGGATGCAAAAGGGGTGGAAAGACCCTACTAATTAAATGTTCTGCAATGTTCATACATCCTCCCTCTCCCTCTGCCACTTCATCCTTCCCCACTGATGATGTGTTACCAGCACCAGAGTTGAGGTTTGAGCAAGAGAGGCAACAGAAGGAGGGAGACAATGAAACATGCTTGTTCCCTCTGAGAAGCAGGGGCAAGTAGTTGAAATTCACCAGTTAGCCTGGTGAGCTGCTAAGGGTACCAGAATGGGTGTTACCAAAAGGTGAACAAATTAAGACATAATGAATATTGAGTATCTCATATTTCTCATGTATATTCAGTGCATCATAAATACATAGCATTCTCTGGATCTTTCTATCCTTTTCTATTTTTGTTTACACTCACATGCTCTACTTAGTTTATCTGTCCTCAAGGGTTATTTACTTTGCTGTTTCACAGATTATATGCATTTCATTCATCCCATTTGTTTTCCTGTTTTCTGTAGTAGAAAAGGATATTCTTGGACAATACAGCAAAATGTATATCATAGAAGAGAATATTCTTTGCCCTTGAATATGATCACCAAATTAGCTTGGAGGATTCTGGACCAGAGAAATATAGTTTCTATTTATATGTTTACCACAGTCATCCATAGCTTGAGAAATGGACATTTCTCATTTTGGTTGACCTGGAGTTTAATCCTTGCAAAGACACAAACCACAGGTGTTAAAAGAAGTTTCTTTATTGTTATAGATAATGCTATTCCTGTTGACTTTCACACATGATGCATCAAGTAGCACGTTTGGAGATAGGAGTTGGGTGGTCTCTGAATCCCTAAACATAAGAAGTAGGAAGAATGTGGGATGCCCTGGGAAGACCTAAAGGGACTATTCCCTCTAAAGACCCCGAACAGTGGCTTTCTCAGGCCCCCTCATGTGAATAAAATACTCCCTCCTGTCTTCCTTTTTGTTACCAGGGATTTTCTTTTCTTTGAGGAATTCCAGTAGTGTAACTAATTAAATACAGACACTTTCCCTTCTCACCCATCCCCCTCCCCCAACTGGTCTCTGGAAGAGTGCGGAAAAACACAACAGCCCTACTTGATTGATTTTATTTTCATTTTTTATTGAAAGCTTCATCAAAGAAAACAGAAGTTTAAACCTAACATCCACTGATCTACAGAAAGCCCAAGGAATGGGGGAAATGGTATCTAATTTGACTGTGGTACAGATGAAAAAAATTAAAAATAAAACCAGAAACACCGTAGAATTACAGAACTTTCCATGACAGTCAGAGACAGCAGCACAAAAAATGCTCTTAAATAAAGTTCAAAATTGAATGATGTTTCAGAAGTTCCATGAAGTCGAATATGGCCTGAAACAAGGGTTTCAAAGAAGCTGTGTCCCATTGTTGTAGAAACAGGATATCTCGTAGCAAGTACTTTTACATACATTTTTTCAAGTTAAGATTCCAATTATATTCTTCGTCTTTTTAAATAAGTGGAAGCATTTATTTCCAGAACGAAGAAAACCTTTTCAAGTGTCTCTTTGAAATAATTTTTACAGTTCCTGAAAATATGGAATAACTCCTTTTCTTTATATGAGGAAATATCATATTTTGGGGAGGAGGACAGAGCATCTTTCTTAGTAACCTAAGACCAGAGGGTTTAAAATGCAAAGTATAAAATTAAAGTTACACTTTGGACATTATTTAAATTTGATCTGATCATAAAAATATCCGCTGGAGGGTCAAAGTCATCAGTCTTAATCCAGTAACCAAAGTCAGAAAAAAACAAAAACAATGCATGTTTTTTTTTGGTCAAAGATTAAATACAGGGATAAGAGTGGACATTTAACCAAGAGCTACTATTATATTCTTGTAATAGAAATGGTGTTGACCTTTCCTACTGGTTTAAATTTCAGTAAAGTGAATGAAACCAAAAGAGCTTTCTTTTGAGGGAAGCAATTCTTTGCTATAGTTTTTCCCCCCTTCATATTCTCCAACAATAAAGCCAACTCTCAATTACTTGTGGTTGATGGGAAAAGGACATTATGAATAATCAAAATCCACAGTATATAATGCACTGACATTAATTTGACCAATGACTTCCAACTCCCTCAACAAATCAATACTTAACAAAAAACAAAATAGAATGATTTGAATTTCATTTCCAATTTTGTCTTATTCCACCCTCAACGTGAAATGTTAATGAAAGGAAACAGAGCCCCAGGACTAGTAGTTGAAAAGACAAAACACATCCACAAAGTAGATAATTAGCCCTTCAAAAATTGAGAGTGATTGCGTTTCTGCAGGACTCAGAAATTGGGGCAGTACTGAGAAAAACTCAAGTGTGACTCAGTGGCCTATTTGTTCTTCCTGCAGACTCCACACTTGATCCACCTCTGCTTCAGCTTTAACACTTCCTGAGTGGAAGAAATTTTCATGATACATTATTTTTCCCCCTCGAAATAAACAGAAATGAATATTGAAAAGTCATCCATCACTTTTTTGTGACAGTGAGCATCAATATGTTGGGGCATAAAACCAAAGATAAAAGAAATCATCAATCTGGAATGAACTCCTCTCCCCTAAATCATAAAAGATCTTTGGGACCACCTGGGGATTTAGTATTTAGCTTTCATACTTTCCTTAACTCTACGTAATCCACAAAGAACAGCCATGACCAAGAGCATGTGGATTAAGGGACCAGTTTCATACATGAGAACGTTTGGTAAGAAAGCTTAAACTTGAGTTAGACCCAACCGTCTTCCAATGCCACACTGGATGTCATTTGTAAAATGAATCGATTCATTAATGAAATCCCATTATCACTTTGCCACAGAAAGGGTATAGTGTACAGAATCAATGAGCCTGTTTAAATTCCATCAATCCCTCAGATTGAAGTGAGAGGCTGTCAGTCCCAGTGAGCTCAAACTTTTGAAGCATGCCAGCCACAATAATATGGGAAAAAAAAAAAAATCTTAGCCCTTACTCCATACTGTGGACAAAATAATATAGAACAAGGTTCTATGACATGCTTAAACTTCACTATGATGTGATTCCCCAAATATGCTGAAAGTTGTTATACATGTACATAAATATTGTCCCTTCATTTGATTTGAAATAATACAAAAAGCAATTATCGCTGAAACCCACATAAGAATTTTTCTCTGCTTATCAGCTCATCTGCAGTGGTTCATGCACTGAAATTAAGAATGAGACTAAATTATCAAATGTATTTTTGGTCTCCTATTAATATCATAATCTGTGTAGACAGCCCCTTGAAACTTCTCTTCAATCATGAAGATGATTGCAAATGTTCTATTTAAATAAGATTTCACTTTTCATTAATGGGGATTTTAGGCCACTGTAAAAGATACATAGGTATATAATAGATATCCCAATTACTCAATAAAGTTTTTTTGGGAAAAAAAAACACTAAGTACTTTTTTTGGTCATACATGAATTAAAAGTGGCTTAAAAGCAGTTTGCAAAGGAGGGGAGTCTACAGTGCCTTCTGTAGGCATAGTGAAAATAATTTGAACTCCTACTTCTTCCAACCTTCTTCAGCTCCAAGCCTTCCATTTTTAAGGGGATTGCTTTTTACACCATGTACTTTTTCATTAGAAAAAGGTGGAAGTGAGTCCTGTGCTTTCAAATGTGGCAGATCTGCTAAGGTCACAGGAAGAATTAATTCAAGTGAAATAGGGACATAACATTCTGAACTGTTGAAATCTACCAAGGAAGGAAATTGTGGCCAACATGGAGTCAGGTAGAGGGTTCTTTTTAGAATATTATGTCACCTGCAATATTCATGACAAGTCAGTGCTCAAGGACAGACTGTATTAGCCCCTGCTATTTATTACCTTTAGTTCACTTAGGGCCCATTATGCTGTCTTTAGGAGACATGGATATGCATCGGGGAGCTCCCAGGTACTATGTACACTTTGCCTGCCCTGACAGCACCTATCATTATTAAAAGAAAACCCACTGTTCTGCTGACCATGACACGAGAGTTTGGATGAGATAGTGTTTATCTCATTTGGACTGTGACTTTCATTTGTTTCTTGATGTTTAGGCTAAGTCTTGGCAATTAAAGTCCAAATGAAAAATTGAGACATCTGAGTAAGTGCTTGAAAATCAGGTGAACCAGGATACATGGAAAATTAACTTCAACTTTTAGAAAAATGATTATAGTCTTAAATTGGATTAAAATTATAATATCTATTGTTGATTAAATTAGGATTCTGATGTCTGCATATATTGAATGCATATTTTCGTTTGTTTTATTTTTTATACAATGTAATGCTGCTTACCTGTTGATCCTTTTTTCCCCCAGACTTTACTCTTGAAAGCAATTCACAAGTAAGATGACAGATAAAGGGGACAAATTTGAAAATGTGCCATTTTTTTCCTCATGTCTTTTTCTTTTTGATTTGAAATAATATATTTTATAGAATGGTATGATATAAACAATCCAAACACAAAACACACATGGACACAAAAAATGACAGGTAGAGTAATTTCCTTTTGCCTGTAGTGGCTTAAAAAAATTGAGATTATTGAAATTTCTTAGTTGAAAAAATGTTTCTGAATGTATAAATAAAGCAGCAGTTTTGAATAGAAACAGGAAGTTACCTAGGCACATTCATCAGCCACATGGTAGCTACCTCTCAGCCTCATTGTTGATTGTGCAAATGAGACTTTCTTTTTATCACATTAATATGTTTTTGGTTTTGTTTTTCTTTTTTTTCTTTTTTTTACAGAGACAAAAGAAAGCATATTGGTTTCATATTCACTTGAATTATGCCTAGGATAATCCTTATTTATACAAAGAGTTCACAGAACAGAAAAAAGAAAAAAAATATGGTTCCCATACGTTTTACTAATACCCCCTAAACTTTGGGGGCCCAGTTTTCCAAAAGATAAAGCTTAAGTTCCAACCTTTCAATACACGGGAAGCTGAAGGATGGAACAGAAGAAAGCATAAATCTGGGATTCTCTCTAAAGCATGGAAAACCATAAAAGTGAATGTGACCAGTTGGATTTTCTCTGTAGCACATGCTACATTTTTCTTGGATATACTTTGCTTCTAATTTGACCACAAAAATATAAAGTCATTCTCATTTGAACTTCCAATTCATGGGGCTGCCAATAACAGAACCTTATTTAAATTGTGGAATAATGATAATTTCACGAGACAACCTCATTACTCATATTGACCTAAAGGGAATACTATTTACCTTTTTAATTTTTTAGTTTTTAAAAGCCTACCCTGTTTTTCTTTTGCAGTGCACTTAATGCACTTACCTCCTCCTTCTGGACCAAGACAGGTTCCAGTGATTTATTCATTTTGTGCAGAGAGCTTCAACTATTTGATTCCAATGATTCATTCAGAGAGAAATTCTATTGAATGGTTTAATTAACAAAATTCCATTTCAGTGTCCTTAATTCCAGGTAAAACTGTGCAGGTCAAACACAAATTTCATGAATCAAAAATGTAGAGATGTTTTCTAGATAAGTCAATTTAATTCATTTTAGACAAAGTTTTGCATCATTCTAAATGCAAATATATCTCCTTTGGCTTTAGTGATTGATTAAACTTCATTCTTTTGGTTCTTATTAATATAAATCATACAATTTCTTGATTGTCGACTAGCATTTTAAGAGCTTCTTTAAATTTCACTAATAGAATCCTCAAACTTATTAGTCCTACTTTCCTCAGAGAGATAAACTGAAATAAAAAAAGGTCTCATTTGTCTTTCTTTCTGGCAACACCAAGATATAAAAATACAATGAAAAGAGGCAAAAAGAAGATACCCCCTCCCCAACTGCAGAATCAAAGTGGCTATTCATGGTAGATGATGACAAAGATGTGGTGAGAAGACAAAACCAAGAGGTGTTGAAATTTAGAAGGAAGACTATTGTTACAAATACAGTAAGACCTTTTTAGGAGACATTCACCATTTCACAGGATATCACTAAGCTTTTTTGACAAATGACCTTTCAGACCAGGTTCAGGAAGTGCCATTAGTTCAAAATTGATACAAAGAAATTTCAACCTGCTAAACAAGTATCTTGGCTCATTAGTGGCCATCAGTACAGGTTTCACTATTCAAAAGAGCTAGAGAGGAACCAGAGAAGCTCACAGAATTTGAAGCCATTTGGCTCTATCACTTGGTATCCAGAACTCTTCATGCTGGAACTGCCAAACACAGCAGGTGCAAGCTTCTACTATCCATGAATATACATTAATTTTTTTTCTTTTTTTTTTTTTTTGCAGGATGTAAAATACCAGTGGAAGGTAGTTTAAACAAACAACAAAGTAAGAACTGGTCCGGCCATGTAGGTCAAATAAAATTTAAAAAAAGAAAAAACAAAACAAAACAAAAAAAACCTCCATCTTCTGGACTGTAATAGGATGTCACTTCATCTTTGGTATAAAATAGGCCATCCATAGGCTGAATTTGATCACAACTAGGAAAGACTACAGAAATTGTCAACAATTTCTCTATCTATTGCTTTTTTTGTTTTTTTTATTTGTTTCTTTTTGTTTTTGCACTTTTTGACCATAAGCTCCTATCTACTTAAGTTTTTTTTTTTAATGTTCTTAAGCTAGGTTTTGCAATGTGACAAGCAAAGCTGACTAAAAACTTTGTAAAGCTCATAAAAAAGACTGCAGATAAAAAGCACTAATGCTTTTGCTAGCAATCACGCTTTGTAAATAAAAAAAATCTGCATTCTGCCCCCCAAACACGCATTATTTCTAATGCAGTTGTTTTAAACCAACATTAATAATTTTACCATAAAATGTTTTAGCCTTCTAGAATGATTCGTGTCAACACTTAAGACAAAGTTCATGAAAAGTCCCAGCATTTTCCCAATTCTTGCCGTTGTCATGGTTTCTTTTATCAACAAATTTTCTTCAAATGAAGAAAAACATTTTCTTTTAAACTGTACAGTTTTTTTTCACCCTAAAAACTCATAGTCTTATACTTCTGTACCAGTTAAAGCTGGCACAATATTTCAATTCTTTCTTGATTTTTTTTTTTAACAAGACGTTGACAGCTTGCCTTGAGAGCCTTTGACGTCCTTAAAATTAAGGCAATTAAGATTCAAGATAAACCTTACCTAAATATTTCTAAGAAAAAATAAAATAAAAAAACCAACCCACTAGATTTAAACAAGAAGAAAAAAAGAAAGAGTAGCTTAATTACCGAGGAAGACAATTTGTTTCCATTTCTGTTTGCCCACCTCTTGACATCAGGTTTTCTGTTAAAAAAATTTTTTTTATCTACACCTTCAGGTAAATTCTGAATTCATATGTTCTTCCAGATAAAATGTCACCCTTCGAAGTTTTGTTTTAATGTTTTTTTTTTTTTTTTTTTCCCTCTTCTGGGATTTTTTTTCTTTAATTAAAAAAAAATAATGGCAAAAATAAACTGTCAGACCACATGAAGGAACCATTTGCACAGGACATAAAAACTTTGTTTTCATTGGGTAAAGTATAAAACTAAAAAAAAAAAAAAAAAAAAAGCATTCCATTGACGTCTGTGCAAACTGGAAGCCAACTTCTTGTTCAATGAAGTTTCTTCATTCAAGGCAAAGTTTCAGACGGACATTCTTCAGTCCTGCCTATGGTCTGTGAAAACAATGGAATAAGAGTGGTCATTACATCAGAGCAACTTTGAAATTGCCTTCTGTCCTCTTTTCCAGTGAGGTCTCTTTGGAAGATACCAAGCTCTTTCATTATAACACAGACATGAAAGATATTATAAAAGCATATTGAGACTTAAGGTTGTCAAATTCTGCCATTTTCACACAAATATATATTCAGGCCAGAGAGTCTGTTCACATTAAAAGTCAAGATTAATAGATAAAGAATATCTTTCAATTTCAAAGCAATAAATATTACAAATGTACACAAAATATACCCAGAGACATAATACTCCCTATGAGTGTGGAACCTAGTTTTCATTTATTATTGAAACATAATTGATTATATATATATTTGTGAGGTACAGAGTTGAATATCTATATCTGTGTATAATGTGTGATGACCAAACCAGGATAATTAGCATGTTCATCCTCAAAAACTGTAATCATTCCATGTGGATCCTGGTTTTCAATGCCTGGCTTATGTTATAGCTCTCCCACAGATTATCTGAGTAATTCTATCCCTGAAGAACTACCATGGGATGTATCACTAACTCAGTCAACAAAGATGCGATTCCCTACTATGTACCCAGGATAACTGGGTTGCGTGTTTTCTTGTAGTTTTTACCAAGTATGTTCACATAAGACTTATTGACCCAGGAAATAAGCAAGAGGGCAATGAAGTTTTTTTTTTTTTTTTTCTTCCCCTCTTCCTCTTGTCTTCTTCCTTCTTATTCTCCACAAGAAGACTTTAAGTTCTTAAGATCAGGGACTATATTTTACTTCAACTTTTTACTCTCCAGGAGTCTGGCAGAACTGTGTTGCACATAACAGGTGTTTACCTAGACAAATGTAATTTAATTGTACTCCACTTTGCTTAGCCAAGCTCAAACAATGTCTTCTGCTGCTCCTCTTCTATATTGCAGGCTAAGCTTCTGGTGAGTTGACCTTTTCTCTTAGCTCTTCTGCCCACAGACTTGAATTTTGTTAAATAATATCAGACTTGTGCTATAGAAAGAAGGGCCTTTAAACTATCTGTAGGTCACTGTTAGATGAAGGCCTCTTTCCTTAGGGCATAGGTGGATGGCAAAAAGATTTGCCATTTTCTGATGTCCAGTTGCTCAATTTAGTAAATAAGGCTCAGGGTTGCTGGGTTTAGTTGTATAGGTTGTTCACTGTACAAGTCACAAGGGGCTAAGTTCCAGCCACTCTCTGCTCCCCAAGCTGTTTTACTCTAGTTCAGGGCTGCATTTGCCCTGAGCAAATAAGTGGACCATATTCAAATTCACAAGAAAGCCACCAACAATGTTTTAAATTGTGTGATATTTAGCCTGAGATGGCCTAGAAAAATATCCTTTTCCTAATATGCAAGAAAACATCATATGAGCCAGCTGTGGCTATTAGAAATTTAATTAACTTGGTCCTCGAATCATGTAGGGAAAGTGACTAGTTGATAGACTGAATTTTTTACCAATAGTTTAAGTCTCTAGAAATACATCTCCTTTTTTGTGTGTTATACGAGAAAGTGAAATTTCTTATAAGAAGGAATGCAATTATAATTTTTGTAATACAAACAATAATAAAAGATATTTTATTAGAAATAGTCATGGGAACCATTGCCAAAATTTAGGTCTCTTTCTCTACTTTTGTAAACTATAGACTTACTCCATTTATTTTTAAAATACTATCTTGTTATGAGAACAAAACTTTATTTTCTTGGTTTTGCGTTTTTGTTTGTTTTCTGTGTTCTGTTCTTTATTTCCACTCCCATCTTCCACCCTGGTATTATTGTGTATTGAGCAGAAAATGCCTCAAACACCACAAATCTCTATAACAGCTGCTCAATGAATGGTGTCTTACTCAATGGACTACAGTGACATAGAACATCCTCACTGCTCAGCTACTTGCTATTCACTGATCTCAGAAGCAGAGATATTTATTAGCTGTGCTGGAGCTCCTTTAGGTTTTATAAACTTACACAGATGTTTCCAATAGCCCTCTCCCATAACTTGCTTGGTTCTTAAAGTGGCCTTATTACTACACAAAAACAGATGAGGAGAAATAAATGGTTGTTCTTTACATGTTCATGGTTGCTAGCTGAAGTTTGAAGGAAAAAGGTGTTGGTATTTTTTTTTCTTTTTCTTTTTGAATGATGTTGCTATTTAATAGAATGGATTCATTCCTATCCACTTTCTCTGTCCTAGATGAAGTGTGATGGTGCACATTAACATACTGCTTATGGATTGCACTTTTATAAAAATAGAAGTGTTCTAAATTTTCATGGCTGTGACCATTAGCAACAAGAATGTTCTGAGTTGGATAGTGAAACTACTTTAGAAATAAAATTGGTTGCAATTTAAAAAGAGGAATTCATGTGAAAGAGATAATGAGCATAAAAACCACTTGCAAACTGTAAAGTGCAGTACACATAGAATGAAGTATTACTCACAAGCTTATAGGACATCAAGGACACATTAATTGCACATCGTTAATATACTGACAATGTATAGGAATGGGGTGTTCAGCAGTTCAGTTAGCCAGAGAATAAAAAGAACTTGCAATACTGGGATTGAGATAAGGGACTTCTAAGGTCACAGTGTATGTTGCTAGACTAGGAGCTTGACTGATTTTAGGAACATAGAGTCATTTCAAATTTTTTAATCACAACCTCAAAAAAAATTCCTCCCTCAAAAAAAGCAGAGGGAATAGACTGGAAAGTAGCATACCATGATCTTGGCCTTTTAGAGCTGGGAAAAGTCTTAGAGATTGTCTGATGATGCACTATTTCCCAAACTAATTACTGATAAACTAGCTTCAACTGATGCTGTGTAAAAACAGGAATTCTGTGGTTTAAATCTGGGGAAAAACTGCATACTATATCCCCACTATTGGATTACTCACAGGCAAACTAAACATATGGTTAGGGCACCCACAAAGAAGGGCACAGTTATTTTTTAAATAAAATTGTTTTTGAAAGAATGTAATCTTTTATAGTATCAAAATAATCAACATGTAGAAAAATCAAAACTTTGTTAGACTTTTTAAATAACTTTATGTTCTTTTAAAAAAAATCTCTTGGGATTCTATAGGAGAAAGGCAACACACACACCCTAATCTCTCTGGAGGTAAATCATCTGAAGTATTTATCTGGCTCCTAGGAGGTTATGTCCATTAGTATTTTAATGGTTTTGAATAAAACTGCAATTAAGATAAACATTTCATTTAATGTATTCCAATATAATTTGACTAGGAAGTGCTTCTCTCCCACCATATTCCAACTCCAGGGCATGATGGTAAATCCTTTCTCAGCACTAGAGACCTAATTTATACTCTTTGGAGAATGTTGATATAATCCTTGCACTTTAAAAAAACAGGAAAATGAAAGGTTGAGTGATAAGTAGGAAGTGACAAAGGTGAAATTTGAACTGAGGACTTCTGATTCTGCATATTAGAATTTTAACTTTGCTTGAAGATTATACTTTTCATATCCTACTTATCTTTAAGGCTTCATATGCAGCACAAAGAAAAATAGATAACTTGGGTGGGAATTGGAATTTCCATGGAATTTCCAGAAGGAAACAAAGTTATCATTTCCTCTTCTGATAAGAGCCCAGAATCCCTTTTGCATTAACAGCCTCTTTTAATGATGGAAAAAAAATGGATACATACAAAATGCAAAGTCCTGTGTTTTAGCTTGGAAAGTGGAATCTGGTATATTAATATATTTGCTGACATGTAGCCCCTTAATTTATAGGCACATCATTTATATTTTTAAAACTTTTCTCCTGTGATCTTCTCTTGTGATGTCTGTAATTTACTTTCCAGTATCTTTAGTATAGACATGGTGGTATTAAATGTACGTGTCACAGGCTAAGCTACTTTCCACGGGCACTCAGCTGCCCTAATCAGAATGGCTGCACAACAATGTGAATGCACTTAATGCGGCTGAAATGTACACTTAAAAATGATTAAAATGGTAAATTTTATATTATGTATATTTTACCACAATAAAAAATGACTACCTTAAAAAAGAAAAAAAAAAAAAAGAATTTCACATCCCACAGGAGGTCAGCTAGCATTTAATGAGAAAAGCCAGAAGTTTATAGAAGTACTTTAAGCTATCCATAACTCAATTAGCATAATGACTGTTAGAAATGGGTTGCCAGTGATGAAAGTAGTGGTATGTTAATTATCATAATGATGCTGGAAATGAGCTGCCATTTGTGAAATCTGGAGTATTCAAGATAAGGTGGATTGACCAAATTATGTTAGATACTGTCCACTATACAAGAACAGAAAGGATATAATAAGAATGTGGAGAAACTTGTAGCCTCTAACTTTGGGATATTGCTTGAGGCTTGATCTCAAAATGGGATTGTCATAGAGTAGATTTCTGGTGGCCCCTACATGAATAAACAGTCCTCCCTACCTCTGAAAAATCATCAAATCTAACCTGAATGAATTTTTCATATAAGGTACGGTCATACTTTAAAGAACAGAGCTGAGACTTTATCAAATGTAATGGATGACTTGTATAAATCGTTTTGAGCCTGATTTCTAATGAATGTGTATTTAATAAATGTCTCTGTATATGCTCTTGCATCCCTCAAACTTTTTCCAGTGACGGTTACCTGGGAAAACGTTGGCATGACCCAAATGCTCAGCTTAGTTCCCGGTGTCTTCCTTGAATGGTTTTGAAGAATCTCATGTCTTACCACGACACAAATCAGCTTTCCTTGGCTGAAATTCATAAAAGCTCATACAGAGCCACAGTAATTACTTTCTTTTATAAGATTTCAGGAGTGATTGCCGTACACAAATTTATTTGATTTTGGATATTGTTTTTATTTCATTCAATAGTGTATTGTTGTTGTTTCAAGTCAAAAGCTCCTAGCACTTTGTATCATATGAAAGAGGAAGTTGAGAATAGAAGCAGGACCTGTTAAAATCTTCTCCAGGTTTAAAGAAATGTCCACAAGACAATGCAAGTTGTTTTCACATGCCACACTTTTGAAATGTTGCAGGGTGCTTACATCTCTGGCACTTTGCAGCAAAGAGAATGCCCTGTGGAACACCCTGTAACATACCTTCCTTGCATGAGTGCAAAAGCAAATTCCTTCACACAAGGAAAACTCATCAGCATTCTTATCACTATGAGGATATAGGGTGGGGAATTTTATTCCTTGATATTTCTTATCTTTGGAACACTTAGCATTGTCAACCGTAAGAATCCATGGCTCAAGGCATATCATCATGGGATAACCATAATTTTAAACACATTTAAACATTTAAAGTTGTATGCAGTTGGACTCAGACATCCTCAAATATCTCAGGGAATAATGTTTCTTTGAATTGACTCAAAAGAACAAATAAATTCCTTGTCTTTCTCCACAAATCAGGACCTCCTTGGCTTTTAGCTCATCTGTCTCTGTTAGTGACATCAATAACTCCATTGTTTTGCCTGGAATTTTAAAGTCCTGTTTACCTTTTTCTTTTCCATCAGTCTACCTCCCATCCTACCTCCCTACATCCATTACAATAATAAGACAATAATAATTTCCATTACTTCCAAATTCATTGTCTACTTCAGCTGGAAGAGCAGTCAGAGAACAAAGGAAATGCTGTACAAGCACCTCAGTGTGGCACCTGATACTACAACCTGGGTCTAATCTGCCTTTTCACACTGTTCTACTGCTCTGCTCCACTCCTCACAGAAACACTCTGAGCTCACTCCTGGCCTTTGGTGAAGATGTTACTCCACCTGGAACAGTGCTCTTTTGCCATTACCAGCTCCAGTTGCCATCACCTCCACCAAAGCTTACCCAGGCAGAAAAAAGTTAAATGCATTCTCCTGTTACTATAGTACTTTTTAAGAATCCTTTTCATTTTCTTTCTTGCCATATACATATCTTGTCTATGTGTAGCTCTATATCCCATCCTAGACTGTAAGCCCTTGAGAGCAGGGATACTGTCTCCTGCCACGGACACAGTAGCTGGCATGAAGCTGGCCCCGGGTGTGGAGGGGGATGGGGAGACTGTTGCAGGAATCCATGAGAGGCAGAGATGCTCTCTTTGGATCAGGCAGAGCACCCCCTTTCTCACCATATCATACAATGATCATGGAATGATGCCTCACCCCTGGGTGGGAACAATTCTGAGAAGGAAGAAAGCACTTCATTGTGGGCTGACAAGTAGGGACAATTAAAGCTTATTTAATCAGGTAAGGAGAGAAGAATGTTCTGGACAGTTGCAAGAAGGAGACAAGGTTGCATCCTGAAAACCACCCCTTGAAATAGATCCCTCTACACCCAGCCTTAATTGGTAATAGATCATTGATACGGAAATCAACCCATATCATTCCTTCTAAAACCCTCCAAAGGTTTCCTACCTCACTTAGAATAAAACACAGTGTGATTACTTTTACAAAGAGCTAAGTATCCAAAGGCCAAATAAGATAAGCCTGATTGACATCTTCTACAACTCTCCCCTCTTGTCTATGACACCCCAGCATTAGGTCCCCCCTCAGGGTCTCTGAACTTCCTGTTTTCTTTGCTTAGGATGCTTTTGCTCCAAAACTCTACAAGAATAGCTTCTAATTGTCTTTCAGATCCCAGACCTATGTGAGAGGCCTTCTCTGAATAGGTACTTATTCACTTTCTATCAAAAGAATCTTTCTGAATAATCAGTTTTGCAATTCTGTTTCTTTTTTATTGTTTTCTTTCTTTCTTTCTTTTTTTTTTTTAAAGATGACTGATAAGGGCATCTTAACCCTTGACTTGGTGTTGTCAGCACCACGATCTCCCAAGTGAGCCACGGGCTGGCCCTTATTGTTTTCTGATTGATCCACTGATTATGAATCTACTTGCAGTAGAAAGTAAATTCCAAGAGAGTGGGGGAGGCATCGGCCTCTTTCACTGGTCTTTCTCCAGCACCTGTGACAGCTCCTTGCCACATACAAGGTGCTCAATAAATAATTGTTGATTGGATGAATGAAAGCATCGTTTTCATTTATCCAGATATCATATCCTTAAACTGTTAGCAGGAAGATTCTAGAATGATTCATTTACTCATTATGCTTTAGAAAAACCAAAGCCAGTTTCAGCCATTCACTGAGCCTTGAGAGGTGTTTCTGGCAAACAGTACCCGTCAGGGTTTTTCAGAGAAACAGATTCAATTACAAGGTATTGTCTCCCAAGATCTGCTATCAGCAAACTGGACACCCAGGAGAGTCAGTGGTGTAGTTTCAGTTTGAGTATGAAAGGCTTAGAACCAGGAAAGACGATGGTGTAAACTCCAGGCCTAGAACTGCAGGCTTGAGACCCAAGAAGAGCCAGGGTTTCAGTTTCAGTTTGAGTCCAAAGGTAGAAAAGGACTGATGTTTCAGCTCAAGCAGTCACGCAGGAGTTCCCTATTCCTCATGGGAGGGCCACCCTTTCTGTTCTATTCAGGCCTTCAGCTGATTGGATGGGGGCCACCCACATTAAGGAGAGCAATCTGCTTTTCTCAGTCTACTGATTCAAATGTTAATCTCATCCAAAAACACACTTATGGACTCACCCATAATTCTGTTTGACCAAATACAAGTCTATAGGCCCAGTCAAATTGACACATAAAATTAACCATCACAGGTCCACCCCTTGTCAACCTGTCACCCATACATATCTTCATAAACTATACTTATCTCTAAGTAAAGACAGTAACAAGATCAAATTCCTTGTAACATGTCACAAATACCCTACATACAACTGAAAACACACTAACCCCTTCCCCAGAAAAGGAGGTAAAGTCTTTGAGTGATGTTAACTCTTCTCCTTCACATATTGTAATTTAAATACTGTGATGTAAAATAAACAGCATTTAAATACTATGATATAAAGTCAATACATCCTATGTTACATGTTAAGGGAATAAGAGAGGAGAGAAAACAAAGTTATTTGCTTAATATATATATATATATATATATTAACATATAAACACACACACACATATTTGTAAATGAGTAAGAAGGAAATACTCATGACAAGTACTGTCTTTGTTTCTGTAACTGGTCACGTGGTTGTAGCTGGTATTTATAACTATTTTCATCCATTACCCATTCTGTATTCCTTTTGCCTTCAGCAAGTACCTCAGCTGGTCATAATTCTTTACCTAGTGGGGTGACCCAGATTTTTATTCCTGAAGCATATGGGCCAATGAATTGAGTAGTACTGCTTGGATTGGGTTCTTGTAGTTTTTTGTTGACTTTAATCATGGGACATGGCAATACTAAGAAAATTCCTAAGTAATCTCCTGTATTCCAGACATGTTCTTCCTTACCTCCATTGTAGAGTAGTAGTCCAATTTCCCCTTGGTATTCAGGTCCAGCCAGCAAAGAAACTCCCTTACTTGCCTGTTGATTCAGAAACATGAGGAGTCCAAAGTGGCCAGATGGCAGTTTTAACTTTCAGTTCAATGGAATCATAGTTGTGTATCCTGGTAGGAGCATTCCTTCTTTTGGAACTAGGATCTCTGGGTCAGTAAAGCATAAAGCCATGGGAACAGGAAGGAAAAATTTTGCTACTGGGTCACTAAGGATAATAGTGAGTGGTACCACTCCCATTTCCAACCCTGATTCCTGGACCCATGAAAACTGGCTGTGAGAGAATTACCACCATATAGTAGATGCTAATTTAGAGCATATGCAGCCTTTCGAAGAATGTTCACCTAGTCCTGTGTGGTACTGTCACCTAGCTAGCACTGTAACTGAGTCTTCAAAAGGCCGTCCACCATTCTATCAAGCTAGCTGCTTCAGGATGATGGGGATCGTGGGAAGACCAGTGAATTCTATGAGCGTGAACCCACTGTCACGCTTTATTTGCTGTGAAGTGCATGCCTCGATCAAAAGCAATGTTGTGTAGAATACCATGATGGTGATTAAGGTGTTCTGTAAGTTTACAGATGCTAATTTTAGCAGAAACATTGCATGCAGGGAAGGCAATTCCATATCTAGAGTAAGTGTCTAGTCCAGTAAAAACAAAATACTGCCCCTTCCATGAAGGGAGTGGTCCAATGAAATCAACCTGACACCAGGTAGCTGTCTGATCACCCCAGAGAATGATGCCATGTCTGTGATCTGCTGCCCATAGATTGGGAAATCAGCAGTGGTCATAGCCAGGTTGGCCTTGGTGAATGGAAGTCCATATTGCTAATCTCACTCATAACCTCCAACCCTGCCACCATGGCCACTTTGTTCGTGAGCCCATTGGGCAATGATAGGGATGGCTGGGAAAAGACTGACTGGTATCCACAGAATGTATCATCTTATCCACTTGATTATCAACATTATCCTCTGTGAAGGTCACCCTATGAGGGGCATTCACATGCGGTATAACTATCTTCAAATTTTTTGCCTATTCAGAGAGGTCTGTCTATGTACCTCTTCAGCAAACCTCTTTGTCACCAATTTTTCAACCATGTTCTCTTCAGGTTCCTGACCATCCATCCAAATCACTGGCCACAGTCTATGATTCAGTATATAATCACACTTCTGGCCATTTCTCACTCCAAGCAAAGTAAACATCTAGGTTCACTGATAGAAGTTCTGTCCACTCTGAAAATTTCCCTTCACCACTGTCTTTCAGGGATGTCCCAGAAAAGGTATACAGTGCCTCAGCTGCCCACTTTTGGTGGTGCCTGCAAATTGTGCAAAGCCCATTGTTAACCAGACCCACATTTTCTCTTCCTCTGTCAGCTGACTGTAGGGAACTCCTTATGTGGTCACAGGTGCAGGCTGTGTGAGAGAAGGCAGTGTAGCAGGAGTAGAGACTGTGTACATTTGGGCCACTTCTACATATAATTTGCTTGTGCCTTCAGGGCCTGCTCCGGCCTGCTCACTTACATACAACTTCCATTTTATGATGAAGTGCTGCTACGCATGTCTATCGTTATGGTTTGGTGGGTCAGAAAAAAACCCAGTTTATGATGGACTTCTCGGGTCACGTGATAACCTGGTGGCCTATGGTTAGGCATTCAGTCTTTACTAAGGCTCTGTAGAAAACCAAGACCTGTTTCTCAAAAGGAAAGTAGTTGTTCAGAGAGGATGGTAGTGTTTTGCTCCAAAATCCTAACGGCCTGCCTGCAATTCACAATAGGGGTTTATCAAAGGCTCCAAACATCATCCTTATCTGCCACTGACACTTCAAGCACCACTGGATCTGCTGGATCACATGGGCCAACACAAAGAGCACTGGACCTATTGTGGAGCCTTCTATTGTTCGGGGTCCCACTCAAAACAAGCAGCTTTTAATGTCACTCAGTAAATGGGCCAAAGTAAATTACTCAAACAAGAAATATGCTGTCTCTAAAATCCAAGATGCCCACTTTGTGTTTTGCCCTTTTTTTGATCATTGGAGGTGCCAGATGCAGCAAATTATCCTTCATCTCATCTTAGAAGGAATATCTCAACATATCCCATACCACTGGACCCCTAGAAACTTCACTGTGGTGAAAGGCCTTTGAATTTTTATTGTATCTATTTCCCACCCTCAGACATGCAAATGTCTCACAAATAAATCTAAAATAGTTGCTCCTTCTTGCTAACTAGGCCAGTGTAATATCTTGTGGAGGGGGAAGGTGATTAAGGTCCCTGCAAGCTAAATTATGACACAGGGCTGGAGAGTTGATATACTCCTGATGTAGGAGAGTGCAGGCATATTGGTGGCCTTGACAGATGAAAGCAAATGGCTTTCAGAAGGTCTTATTGTCAGGGACAAAGAAAAAGGAATTTGCCAGATTAATAGCTGCCTATGAGATACTGGGGGACATGTTAATTGGCACAAGCAACGAAGCTACATCTGGTATAGCAGCTGCACTTGGAATCACCACCTGGCTATGCTTATGGTAATCCACTGTCATTCTCCAAGTTCCAACTGTCTTCTATGCAGGCTAAATAGGTATGTTAAATGGGGATATGATGGGAATCACCACCCCTGCATCTTCCAAAGTTTTGATGGTGGCACGAACATCTGCAATCCCTCCAAGAATGCAATATTGCATTTGGTTTACTACTTTCCTAGGTAGAAACAGTTCTAGTGGATTCCATTTGACCTGTCCCACCATAATAGCCCTCATTCTGTGGGTCAGGTAACCAACGTGGGGATTCTGTCAGGTATCGAGTTTATCTATTCCAATTATGCCATTCCAGAAGAAGGGAAATAACCTCAGGGTGGATTCAGGGATGCACTGGACCCACTGTGAGATGGACCTGAGCTGAAACTCCACTGATCACCTGACCTCCACAAACCCATACTCTGATTAATGCACTACGATGTCATTTTGGGTCACTGTTGGCCACCTTTTGGTTCATATTTCAGTCAACCAATCAAACAAACTGTTAAGAGTCTTTTATAACTCCTCGGGCTGCAACATTAAATGCAGAGTCTCTGCTTAGTAAGCCCATATCAATAAATTCGGGCTGACCCAACTTTATGTTCCTTCTACTATTATCCCACACCCTTGATATTCATTCCCACACATGTTCCCTGAAACTCTGTCTGTATAAATTAGAAAACTCAAGCAGTTCTTTTGAAGTGCAGTGCATCTCCTTATAGGACACCCTTTGAACTTCACTTTTAGGGGCTTGCTGGAATTTGATTCTAGTTATAGGTCTAGAAGCAAAGAGGATGGGGAAGGTGAGTCCTAAAGAGACTCAGCACTCTTACATGGAAACTGCCTCAGGGGAGGCCATTACAGTTTCCTCAGGCAATGCAGAGTTTAATGCCCTTCTACAGGGGTGAAGAGGCTCCTCCCACTTGGGCTGGAGAGGCCACTCCCACTGAGGGTAGGGAGGCCTTTTCCACTGGCAAAATGACTCATCAGAATTTAGGGGCTCAGCACCCCCAGTTTCATTAAGTCCTTCCCACATGTACCCATTTCAACTTTCAGCATCCTGTTCCTTCCTAAACAATGCCCTCACTTTAACTCTAGAAACCCTACAAGGCTGGGAGTTCAACTTGCCTTGTAACTCAGCCAGTCGTAGGATGAGCTTCTGAGTTTGATTTTCAGCAATCTCAGCCCTGTGGCTACAGGACATAAAGGTCTTATTCAAGGCAGACACAGAAGCCTTCAGATCATTTATGCAGCGTCTAAGATCTTCTTTCCCCACTTTGTTCAGAGACATTAGGAACAACCAGCCAATCTCATTATATTTATTTTATTTTATCTGACAGCTGGTTGGTCTGAGGATCTAAACCCATGAAACTGATTTTACAAGGCTGTTGTCTAACCACTTGAGCTAACTGGCCAGCCCCCTCATTATAGTTATTAATTTGCCAAAAATGTTTGAAAATATCATATACATAGTGATCCAGCTCCTTCTTATAAGTGGTTGATTAGAAGTATCCAGTGCAGATATTTTGCATATCTCTATTGCCAGATCATGCCATAAACTATGCGTGCTCTCTTTACTACTGGAAGTAGAGTCATCAGTGTTTGTAAATCTAATCACATAAGAGAGCCAATTCCAGAAACCCAAGAACCAATTCAGACAACTCATTCTTAAAATTCTTTTTTCTCTAAAACTACTCTCGGGATCAAAATCTGTATTAGGATTCTCCAGAGAAACAGAATGAACAGAATGGTGTGTGTGTGTGTGTGTGTGTGTGTGTGTGTGTGTGTGTGTGTGTGTGTGTGTGAGCAAAGAAAGACAGAGACAGAGAGGGAGGAGAAATTTTTAAAATAAAGAATTAGCTCACATAAATATGGAGACTGAGAAGTCCTAAGATCTGCAGTTTGTAGAATGAAGACCCAGGAGAGCCAATGGCGTAGTTCCAGTGTGAGTCTGAAAGCCTGAGAACCAAGAAAGCTGATGGTGTGAATTTCAGTACCAAATCTGGCAGGCTCTAGACCCAAGACAATCTAATGTTTCAGTTCAAGTCCAAAGGCAGGAAAAGATGGAGGTTCCAGCTCAAGCAGTCAGGCAGCAGGGATTCTCTCTTAACCTTTTTGCTCTATTTAGGCCTTCAATAGATTGGATGGGAGCTACCCACATTCAGGATGCAGTCAATCTTCTTTACTCAGTCCACTGATTCACATGTTAATCTCATCCCCAAACACACTCCCAAACATACCCCAAAATAATGTTTGACCAAACATATGGGCACTCCATGACCCAAACTGACGCATAAGATTAACCATCACACATAGTATCTCTCATCTTCCACCAGTGTCTTTCACTATGATTCTATGTAGCCAATATCTGCTCCTTTCCCCACATATAAACACACTAACTGGACTGAAAAAAATGTCACAGACTACCATATTGTTTGTTGTGTGTAAAAGCAATTCGTACAGGCTGTAGGTCAATTAAAACAACAACAACAACTAACTGCTTTACTCAGTAAAAATCTTTCCTGGAAGTTGTTGATAGTAGTAATGGCAGTAATCATACCTTAAATTTGTAAGGTTGTCATGTTCTGAGCAAATTTAATTTGTAGGAAATTAAATTTAATCGATATCTGATCACCCTCAATATCTGATCAATTTCCTCCTCCTCCACCTTAGATAAATGAATCCTTGTTCTGTCCTCAGTAAGAATCCTTTTAAGTTGGTTTAGCAATAATTCCCCTACCCTTTACATCTCCTCTTAGTAATTTTCCATTCACTGACTCCCTCACTTTGCTGGTTCACTACAAATCTCCTGCTCTTTGCTGCATTCTGAGTTGAGTGCAATCTCTCTCCCCTGTTGCAGTAGTCTTGACAACTATTGCAGTTGTCCTGAATAAAGTCTTTCTTATTGTTCTAACAAGTGTCAAAATAATTTTTTTCATTAAAAAGACCAAATAATTTTTTCATTAACAAGAAAAATGATGATAACAAAATGGAGCAACACTCTGCAGACAGGCAGAGTTGTCTAGGAACTCTCTATTCACCAGGGGTTTGATTATTATCTATGAAGTTGAATAGTTGGCATGCCAAGACATCTGTATATAGACTTTTCTTTTGTTAAATTCCTTTGGTTTCAATAAAAATTCTCAAAATTTAGCCTGTGTATTTACTCAACACAAAGCCAAATGCGTTTTGCTTTATGAGTGATTAAAGGATTTTCAAGAGTAATTCTGACTACTTGATTTTTCCTTTGTCATTTCATTCCTGATTTAGACCATATTCTCCATTGCTTTATATTTTACAATACGTTTTTACACAAATATTTAACTATGTGTTCTAAGCAACTCTGTAAGGGGACTGTTATTGTCTTCACTTAAGAGTGAGGAAACTGAGACCAAACTGTAGGCTCACTATCTCCTTTCAAGTAGGAATACTGGAACTTTTCCAAGAATGTGGATGGTAGAATTTTTTAGAAAAATGGCTACAATACTGCTCTCTGTATTAAGCCTCTTAATAGTGAACTCTAACATTGACTCTGCTTGGCCATGTGACTTGCTTTGGCCAATGGACAGTAGCAAATAACTTAACCGAATTGGGGAGTGCTTGCACATTTAGACTTGCTCTGTTGCTGTTCTTGTAATTCTGAGACTCACATGTGAATAAGCCTTCTGGAGGATCAGAAACATGTGGCCCAATTGCTTCCATCACCCAGCCAATACCCAGCCAACACCCAGAAGCAGAGCTGCATGGGTGATCAGCAGCTGCTCCTGGACACTTGACTTCAGTCAAAATCAAAAGAACCATCCACCTGAAGTCAGCCCAAATTTCCAACCCACATTATCATGAGCTAAATAAAATGCTTGTCACTAAGTTTGGGGTGGTTTGTATCGTAGCACAAGCCAACAGTACAATATGAGAGAATGATGTCAAGATGGTTGACACTGAAGAAGAAGCATAGACCAAACTTACTTGGACTGTTGGTAAGAATATGCAGATGCGTGTTCGCTGGATGTGTCCACTGCTATCTGTTGCTGCTGACCACTGGTGTCCTGGGATGAAGGTGCCACTGTCTGGGGAGAGGTATCAGTAACAACACCCTAAGGAGGTAAATAAGAACACAAAAGCCTTATTTGCTTTGGCAAAGGGTCCTCTTCTAGATGGATCATAAGTACCCCTCTTTTATTTGGCTTGAGTAGATGTTCTCAGCTACATGAAGCCACCATAAGTACTAAAAGGAAAAGCACAGAACACATTTGAATAAGGGCTAAGGAATTCATCCTAATGAACCAAGAAGGCTTGCCATCAGAAGTCCGTGGAGTAGCAAAACGGTTAGAAAATCATTTTGTCCATACTTGGAACTTTTAGACCATGGTTGCACACAGCCACTTTTAATCAAAAAGTTCATTCAGAATTTTTATAGGAACTTGTATATTCAAACATTTTCCTAGTTCACTGTGCTATGCTAAGTCAGTGGGCAAAACAATGGGGCTATAATTGCAATAAAAATCAACATCAAAGTTAGGAAATCCCTTAAAAGAACACTGTCAATTATATAATCCATTCAGCAATTTGATCTGTTTTATGTTGTTTTTGTTTTCCAGGACTTGAACTGGAATTCATTTAGAAGTTTTAGAAAAAGGAAAAAAAAAAAAAAAAGTCCTTAATTTTAGTTTGCTTTTCTTCACCCTTTCAATCTCTTATTTCTCATAGATGCTAGCAAGAATGGATTTCTGGAATTGGTCATCATTAAAAATATATGTTTGGTTCCAAGACAGGCATAGGTGGTCTTATATGGACATTAGGAGACCTAACAATGGCATCTATTTGAATACATTCTCCTGGTTTTACTTATAGTCTTGGATACCTGCAGTGATGTTGGGGGTCTCATATGTTCTTGGTCAATTCTCTGCCACTAACTAAAGATGCCTGAAAATTTTCCTTATAACCTGGAAATTCTCCCTATATTCATTCCATCTTTTATTTCCAAATGTACTATTTGGTACTGTGCATTTTTATGAACCTCCTACAAACATTTACTTGTGTGGATACTGATGAATGTTCAATGAGTGTTCATACACAGAAAATGAATCAGTGATTTTCCTTATAAGGGCAAATTCAAGGCAGTATATAGAGTATACTTATATCTTTCTCATTCAAAGACTTATTTTTAAACCCCACATTTAACTATAACTAGACCATCTCCAATAAACCATACTGTCAAATGTCTCATTATAATATAGTCATCAAAATGCTCAAATTCTGTAGATGATTATATGCCATTGGTGTAGACAAAGACAAATATACATAAATGGCAATGATTATGCTTAAAGTGTCTACAATGCCAGGATTCCTAATTTTCTCATGGCATAGGTGCTTTTTGATAGCTAAATATGAGTATAGCACAGAACAGAGAATTTAATCACATATTCTTGAAATTCTGAAAAGCCAATTAAAACCTGTTTAATATAACACATTCTTTGAGGCTTACAGTTCTGGAACACATAAAAGATTTAAAAATTAGACTTTACTGGTTTTCTAAACTACACAATAGTGCCCTGTTAAACTTTTGGGTTTCCCAAACCTTGGTATAATCAAACATTGTCACACACCAAAAACAAATAAACAATTTTAAAAGATCCAGTTTAGTCTTTAAGTCTTGGTGGATTTTCACATAAAGTGGTGCCACCATACTAGTTGCTGATCAACTCAGGAAGTAGCAAAGACATCAATTCCAGAGGATTCCCAGCTGATGGAAAGGGCTGTGCTGTGACTGTAATAAACCTATGCATCCGGATCAGGAGAGGTAGACGATGGGCAATAAAAATAACAGGTAGAACCAGAGAGAATAACACAAGTGTTTTACTACTACCTGCATAGCTCTACACCTTCTACTTTTCTGTGTAGCTTGGTGGCTCTGTACAGTAAAATGATGTGTACAGGGGATGGATTCAGCCCGATGGAAACAGGGGAAAAAAAAAGGCAAACCTTCCATTAAGGACAAGATGAAATCATCATTTATGATATCCACAGCAATAAGACTGACCCAACCATTTCTTTCTTCTCTGTAGGAAACCACAAACCTGTCAAGGTTCATTCACCGGATCAGTGGTTCTCAGTATATATGGAAATCATCTGAGACCTTTTAAAAATCCTAATGTCCAGTTCATTTCCCAGAAAATCAATCAGAATCTCCGGGAATAGGACACAGGAATCAATATATATATATATATATATATATATATACACACACACACACATATACATATATATATATATATATTTTATATATATATATTTTTTTTTTAATTCAAGGTTGATGGAGTTTGGATGTGTTGTCCTCTCCAAAACTCATGTGGAAATTTGATCTCCAATGTGGCAGTGTTGGAAACTGATTGAGTCATGGAGGCAGATCTCTCATGAATGGATTAATGTCCTCTGTGGGGGCGGGGGGTTAATGAGTGAGTTCTCACCCTATTAGTTCCAGTGAAAGCTGGTTGTTAAAAAGGACCGTGGCACCTCCTCTCTCTCTCTTGCTTCCTCTCACCATGCGGTCTGCCTGTACCCACCAGCTGCCTACCACTTTCTGCCATGAGTAGAAGCTGCCTGAGGCTCACGCCAGATGCAGCTGTCCCAGAATTGTAAGCCAAATAAACCTCTGTTCTTTATACATTACCCAGTTTCAGGTATTTCTGTTATAGCAACACACAATGGACTAATACAGAAAACTGGTACTGAGGAGTGGGGTGTTGCTATACAGATACCTGAAAGTGTGGGTGCAGCTTTGGAACTGGGTAATAGGCAAAGGTTGGAGGAGTTTTGAGGATTTAGAAGAAGACAAAACAATGAGGGAAAGTTCAGAACATTTTAGAGATTGGTTAAACGGTTGTGACCAGAATGCTGATAGAAATGTGGACAGTAAAGGCCATGCAGATGATGAGGTCTCAGATGGAAATGAGGAATTTATCAGGAACTGGACAAAAGATAACCCTTGCTACACCATAGCAAGGAACATGGCTACATTGTGTCCATGCCCTTGGACTTTGTGAAAAGTGGGACTTACAAGTTATGAACCAGAATGTTTGGCAGAAGAAATTTCTAAGCAGCAAAGCATTAAGGAAGCTGCATGGGCAGCCAGATGCTAATAGGCAAGACAGTGAGAGAAAAGCCCTAAAGGCATTTGATAAGTCTGGAAGGGTGCCCCACCATCACAGGTCCTGAGGCCTAGAAGGACTGAGTTGTCTTGGAGGACAGACCTGGGATGCAGCTGCCTTCAGGAACCTGCTCCCTGCATCCCAGCTGCTCTGGCTGGAGCAGCCCCAAGTGTGGTTCATGCAGCAGCTCTGGAGAGTAGACGCCTGAAACCTCAATGGTGTCGATATTGTGTTAAGTCTGCAGGCTGGCAGGACATGAGAGCAGTGGAGGTGTGGCAGCCTCCACCCAGATTTCAGAGGATGAATGGAAAAGCCTGGGGACACAGGGAGAGTCCTGCTGCAGGGGTGAAGCCACTGCAGAGGTCATCTACTAGAGCAATGCTGAGCAGGAAATTAGGGTTGGAGCCTCCACAGAGAGCCCCCACCAGGGAAATGTCTAGCAGAGACAAGGCAGCAGGGCTGCCGCCAGGACCCCAGATCTGTAAGGCCACTGGCAAAGTACAATGCCAACCTAGAAAAGCCATAGGTACCAGTGTAGACCACTGGGTTGTGCCTGGCAGAGATGTGGGAGTGAGGCTGCCTGAGGCTTTAGCGGCCCAGATGCCCAATTGGGCCCGGGATGCAAGAGATGGAGTCAAAGAAGATTATTTTGGAGGTTTAAAGTTTAATGTCTGTCCTGCTGGGTTTCAGACTTCTTTGGGACCTGTTACAGTTTTATTTTGGCCTATCCCTCTCTTTTGAAATGGGAATGTGTACACAATGTCTGTTCCACCATTGTATCTTGGCAGTAGATAAATTTGTTTTTGATATTTATAGGTTCACAGCTGGAAGGAGTTTTGCCTTTGGTCTCAGATGAGACTTTGGACTTTGGACTTTTAAGTTGGTGCTGGAACAAATTAAGACTTTTGGGACTGTTGGGATGGAATAATTGCATTTTGATTGTGAGAGGGACATGAGTTTTTGGGAGCCAGGGGAGGAATGATGGAGTTTGAATGTGTTGTCCCCTCCAAAACTCATGTGGAAATTTGATCTCCAATGTGGCAGTGTTGGAAACTGATTGAGTCATGGGGGTGGATCCCTCATGAATGGATTAATGCTCTTCCTGGGGGAGAGGGGTTAATGAGTGAGTTCCCACCCTATTAGTTCCAGTGAAAGCTGGTTGTTAAAAAGGACCGTGGCACCTCCTCTCTCTCTCTTGCTTCCTCTCACCATGCGATCTGCCTGTACCCATCAGCTGCCTACCACTTTCTGCCATGAGTAGAAGCTGCCTGAGGCTCATGCCAGATGCAGCTGTCCCAGAATTGTAAGCCAAATAAACCTCTGTTCTTTATACATTACCCAGTTTCAGGTATTTCTGTTATAGAAACACAAAATGGACTAATACAAAGGTATTTTAACATTCACTTGTACATATTTATGGGGTACAGTATGCTGTTTCAATAGGAATCAATATTTTTTAAAGCTCCAAAAATAATTTCAATGTGCAGAAAAATTTGAGAACCAAAGCACTATCCCAGTGTCTCTCAAATTTTAATGTACATTGGGTTCAGTGAGGGATATTCTTTAGTGCAATTCAGATTTCAGTAGGCCTGGGTGTCTGAGAGTCTGCACATCTAACAAGCTACCAGGTGATGCCAGTCATGCTGATTCAGGGACCACTCAGTGAATAACAAAGCATTAGAGTGCTCATTCCAAAAGTTGCAAACATTTTTCCCTCCTTATGTTTAAGTATTTGTGGTTAACATTTGATGGGGTAGTGATTTTGTCTCTGAACTTTTCTCTACGTATGCAAATGTCACTTCTCGTATAACTCATAGCAGATTACTTATTGCATGCACAAGGCAAAACATAGGCATGTTTGAGTAAATGTGCATACCTTCATACAGTGAGCGTGTAGTTTTAAATTTTAGAGCAGCACAATATTTATACACGAGGATTCCTTGGGTTGTGAGGGACCACAGTACAGATGACTGAGATTTATTTCCCTTAACCTCTTTCTGTAAGACAGAGATAGACTTACTTCAATAGAAACAGCTGTCGGAGGCACAGGCGTGTACTGGGGAATGTAGGTCCCTTGCATAGGAGCGGCAGCAGTCATATACTAGAGGGAATCAAAGAAAAATGCATGTGAACTTGAGGTTGCAACCAGAGAGAAAATTAGATAACACATGAGGCTGCTTTATATGTGTGATCCATGGCCAGTGCGTTATTAGTCAAACTCTATTTTGACCAAAAATAAGGCTGCATTTGAATGACGTTTGCTTACTGATTCGGTACCAACACAGTCTCACCTCTACAGAATCAGTGCAAGCTAATTCACCCCCATTCCCTCACTCTGCCATTTTAAACTTTCTACATAAAATCTGAAACATTTTACATCTAAACACAAACTCTGTGAGGGTAGGAATGATATCTGTTTTTTTCTCCATTTTATTGGTAGTACTTATCCCATAGCAGGCTCTCAACAAGTATTTGTTGAATGAATTAATGAATCATCATATTAATTGTTAGTAACAATTTCTTTTTAATAAAAAAGTCGAGAAATAATGTAATACTTGTGTAGCAGCATTCAGAATTGGCAAGTGTTACCATTTTGTCATTTTCACATCACTATTTTCAATATAAAAGAAATGGAGTACTACAGATAATTTTGAAGTCTCCTTCGTTCCCTTCTCCCATTCCTTTCTCACGTCACTTTCAATATTTCATTTCCAACTCCTTTAATTCTCCAAATTTTCCTCACTGGGATGAATAACGAAATAGTCAAATCTTCTTTTCCTAAATTGTATTATTCAATAAAATATGTATTGGGGATAACATTTATTGCAACAAAGAAAGGGAGCTCTGGAAAAATTGCATGCTCACTTACATAAGCCTAAAGTGTGATCCACATTCCTATTTCTCGTACACACTTCCCCTGCAAATTCAAAGTTCTACTATTTAAGAATTGAATTTTCTATGGAATCAACTATCTTTCTGAGTTTCTAAACTTGACCAATATCACAAAAGCTCAGAACTGCAATTACCTAAAAAGACAAGGTTTCTCAATGCATAAAGGTTAGAGGAATGATTTTTAATGAAAATCAAAAGCCTCTGATTCCATATTCTTCTAAATTTGCTGAGATGAAACGTTAGGTCTGTGTATAAATATAGAAAACCTATGTTAGTATGTTTTTGTACCTTAGTACTTTGAGTATCTAAGAGGCATGATGATTATGATTCAAGAGTAATATCTTCATGGACACTAGCCCATTGGTGGTGGTGGCGGTTTAATATTCATGGCAAATTATGGTAATAAAGGAACTTTTGAATAAATGCATTTCCATCCCAAATTAAATACTGTTCTGCTGAATCAATTTGCTAAAAATAGAGACAGACTTAATGAAACAACCCGAAATCAAACAAATCACACTGTTTTCTGTAATCCATGTGTTGTGACTAATAACAACTGAATGCAATTTATAAAAACTACCTTCTAATTTGGACCAAAAACAATTGTTTAAAAGTCCTGGTGATATTAGTCCTTTAGCTTTGTAGTTCAAGATTAGGAGAGATTTCTGTACCCTGTCCTCTGTGATCTCACAGCATTAATCATTCTTCTATTAAAATTTTCCAGACTATTATCTCCTTTAAGGCCCGGGCCAAGTTTTATTTGTCTCTGCAGTTCCCAATACACAAGGCAACGGCGTGTACTCAATAAGAAACTGTTCAATACCAAATGAAAGGATACAAGAAGAAAGTCTTCTATTTTCAATTAAAAATCTTATGTGCCTCTAAGCCATTGAAAATTCTGAGCTCATTATAGATATTAAATTCACCATCCCCAATAATATGTATGTATAACCAGTACAACCAATTTAAACAAATACCTTAGCCAACTCAGCTCATCATTTTCCTTATGCCCTTAAGGAGACAATAAGTATTCAGGTGTTTGATTGCTATGAATTTTTCAAATAAGTATGGAACTCTGGAGTCACATTTCAGCAAATACTTCCTATTTAAAACCCTACAGCTGGCGTCTGCCTGGTCAACAAAACTGCTCTAGAGTGTGTGTGTGGATAACAGGTCTTTGGTCATTTCAAGTAGGTGATCTGCCTCTGTTGTAAGTTTTAAATATCCTTTAATTTAGCATTCCCTACAATGTACTCTTTGGAACACTAGCTGTATTGAGAGAAAAGCTTACTACATTACAATGCATTTGAGCAATGCTGCATAATATGTATCTCTTTATATTGACATGTAATAAACAACTCTGAGAAATATTTTACAGAAGCCTATTTAAAAATGATTAAACCAATATTTCTAAAACTTTTTTAGTTTTTAGTAGTACCTATTAATTTTGCTTAGAACTAGTGCTTTGAGGAATATACTTTGGAAAATATTTTAAAATTGAATCTCAAAAATCCTAACAGATTTGTAGCAAATGAAAATTTATTTTTTACAAACTATGAGTTTATTTAAATAAGAATTGATACTATTGTGGCTCATGCTCTTGGTTTTCCAAGTTTTACATGTAAAACTTGGATAATCCCTCCCCCATTTGGGTATTTTCTATTGCAGAGTTATTAATTCCAAACTTTGCAACTGGGCCTAGTAAGTTAGTAAGTGCGTCCTTTGCATAAGATGATGTCACTGTAAAGCCATCTGCGGGACACTGCTCTGATTTATCCCCACTCCACTGTCTACATCTCTAAGGAGACATTTCTATGAATTGAAGGTCACTGAGGACATAACCTATGGCCATACAGAGCAATGTTAATGAGTTTGCATGAGAATTCACTAAATTAGTTAGTTCTTTTTTGCCAAACTAAAGAATTTACAGATAGTATGGTTGATGAAAAGCATATTATGTGATTCTTAGCTAAGCTTCTTCAAATGACTCTGAGTTATTAAAAATCTCATCTTTGTTTTGTTTTAGTAAAAACTGAATCAGTAAATCTTCACTTTTTCCATGATATTTAATGAAATTCTAAACATGGCCCAAACTGAACTGCTTATGGAGCAATTCATATGCATCTTGTTTTCAGAACAACACTCTGAGTCTGGAGAATGGTTCTCACCCATTTTATTGATGGAGAAACCAAGGCCACATGTAATGGAAATAAACCTCAGTTCTTCTGACCCATGATTCAGCCCACTTCTCATTCTACTTCATTACCTTTGAAGTTAAGTAGATAAGATCCTAAGAGCTTCCTTCTGATCATTACCATTTAATGTAGATATAAACTTGTTTTTGTTAATGGGCTTTAACAACTGACATTCCAATTAAGAAATATAGAATAATATGACATTGATTAATTTTTTATTGTTATTTTTTTCCCCATGCATTCTTTATCTTCACTTTATACTCAGAATGCCTAATTTTCTTCTAGGAGGGCTACCTCATATGTTTGGTAACTTAATTTTATGCTGTTCTTCTGAACAGAATCAATAAAGATTTTATAGTATAAATGAGATCAGTTCAGTTCAATGTGCTCTGTGTGTATGTGTGTGCATGTATCTTTTAATAAAAAATATCTTTCTGGTTGCTTTTCTTTTGCTACAGGAAACCTAATAGAGCTTGAAAAAATTGTTTAAAAATTAAGGACAGAATTATTTTAAACAAGTCAATGCTATGGAGTTTTATTCCTCTTAAGACTACTATCTCCAGATACATTTTTGCAGTAAAGCTCTTCTGTGGTAGACATATATTTTCTAGGGTAAATCCTCAAGAAATGACACTTTGTAAAATCAGGAGCAAGTACTTAAAGGAAATGGCTACAGCTATGTGTAAGCTCAACTCTCAGCTTTAGGTAATTGATGACAAATAACTGAACTTTCTCTGCAAGCGCACACTTTGATTTCCTTCAGAGCACAGATAAACTACAGTCAGACTTAATAATACAGGCTGCACAAACATTGTTTAGATGTGAGTACCTCAGAGACTGCTTTCATTTTCTCCAGCTAACAAATGACAAAGAACTAAAATAACAACCTGTGATATCAATTCTGCCCTTTTGACTTGATAAATTCCCATGGATTACTTATTTAAAATTATAACAAGAATAGATATAAATCCTTTAAGCTAATTTCTTTTTTACTATGTCTCAAAAAAGCCTGAAAATGTTTGCCATAACTTTTTTAGAATACAAATTATTTATTTTGCACTTTTTTTTTTTTGATATGTGGCTTATGGGAAACACATTACAATGAAACAAAGAAGATAAAATGGATGAATCCATACAATGTTTTCCTGTCAGTAACAGCTAGAAGTTATAGCATTAATAGATAAATATTTTTTTCTTTTCAGTAAACAGGTTGATAATTTTTACATATTTTAAAAACATTAGATTTTCAATGTGAGTGTATAGGAACACTGAATAGCCATTTTCAAACCTGCAGTATAAATTTCAGACTCCATCAGTTGTTCCAAGAAGTCTAGACACTGCATCACCAAGATAGTCACATTTAGAGAAAAAAAAAAAAATGTGAGATTGGAAAGGAATTGTGTTTTTGCCTATGTAAGCTGGGACAAACTGTTTCTATAACTGTGGAACCATTGATTATTTCTGTGGAAACAAAGAAAGAATACCTCAAATTATTAGTTCCGAATTTACTCTCCTCTTCCACCAAAACAAAACAAAACAAAAATGTTTTATATATTTCCTGTGAGAAAGCTTTTTATTTTAGTTATTTGTAGAGCAAGGGAGGGTCTAAGAAGTTTTCACGTTTTAATTTTTAGAATTTAAATTTTTGAAATTTTAAAAAATAATTGCTCAAACTGGTTCATTTGGAGTTATACTGTTTAGATTTTAAATTGTTGCTTCCAGTCCTTGCTATAAGATTTGTAAAGCTGCTTAACAAATTTCATAGAGGGGAGTTGTTCAGGTCTTATCGAACCCAGAAAGTCAATGAGAAAGATACAGGAAAGTTGTAAAAATGTACCTCCAAGTGGAAGCTGAGCAGAAGAAAGAAGAGATAGTGGTAAATGATGCTAACAGCATGCAGTGTGAATTACTTTCAAAATCATGTAGTTCAGAGTTTCTTTTAACAAGGCAAGGTTGAAAATATAGGGAACAATCTAAGTTATAATTTGTCAGGATTGGATGAATGACTGAGGAAGAGGTGCAGTGTTATCTCAAATAGAGGTATTCTGAAGCTCTGAGGGCTATACTTTTTTAATTTGTATAATTCTGTCATCTCAGAGTTGAGGTGCAATGCCTTGACGTTGGATGGCAAATTGATATTTCACATACTTGCTTTGATTAAGTAGTAATAGCTGCCTCGAGTGTAACTCTAAAAATGCCTTCGAAGTTACCATGTCACTCAAAGGATGAGAGACCATCCAGAGAGAGGAAGAGCACTGCAGAGATTCTTCTTGAAAAGAAAGGGTGTCTCCACTAGGGCATGGTAAAGCTGGACTCCCACCTGGAACTTTACTGCTCAGTTATTCCTCTGCTCTTTCTACTGCTGATGAAATATTGGATAATAAAGTGGATCCTAATCCAGAACAGTAATAGTGTATGCTTTCGTGTTTTAAGTTAATGTTAATATATAAGGCAGGAAAGGTAGTTTTTAAAATATTAATATAAAAATAACAAAGTAGAAAGTTGTGAGTGATGAAATAATTGTCCCTGAAGAGTAGGTGGAAGTGAATACAGATTAAGACATACTTCTACAGGGAGTGAAAGCACTTGAAGAGAAAAGAACACGTTAGTGGGATTGATAGATAATGGGGATCCAAAATTCTTAGGGGTATGAAGCCTCTGTCATCCCATCCAGTTCCTCAGAGCAGCACTAAACATATCTCACAGAGAGGTGTGCATTATACTATTAAACAAGAACACAGGTAGTCCTCATAGTATTCTAAAGTGGGAAGCATTTGCTGGTGGTATACAGCAAAGACAGTAACAAGAAAAAATCTTGGATCTCATCCTCAGATTGAAGATTTACAAAACCTCACCCCCTGCATTCCCATGTGATCACAAGTGACTACAGGCCTTCAATTTTGCAGAGAAAGAAATTTTCATGAATGTATTGGAAAAAACCAAAGCCCATTAGGTTCAAGCATGGGCATAGATCTCTGCTGCAGTAATAAAAATAAAAGGTAATACTATGGGAATATAGCTGATTAAGAAATTATATCTTAAAATTTGAATCTAAAACAACTCTATACAGGCACTACGAACTTTCCGTGCCTACCCCACCCCTGTTTTTTGGTGATAGGTATGGCCTAACGTGAAATCTAGAGAAAGATGGGACAGAGGAGAGATTGAGTGGATGACAAAGACCACTTAGTAGGTAAAGATAAGTAAGTCAGATAAAAACTGAGTACTAATTGTCTATCAGATTGCACAATGAAGGTCCTTTGTAACTGTGAAAGCACATTTACAGTGGAGTGGGAATGACTTACTGGGTTCAGTAAAGAATGGGAGGTGAGTAAGTAGTAAAGATAATAAGAAGATGTTATGAAGGAACTTATGCCAATACATTTGACAACTTATATGAAATGGACAAATTTGTTGAAAAGTACAATTTAGCAAAACGGACTCAAAAAGAAACAGAAAATCTGAACAGCTCTATAACTACTAAAGAAATTGAATTCATAATCCAAAACTTTTACACAATGAAGTCTTTAGCTTCAATTAGCTTCTCTGGTGAATTCTACTAATATTTAGAAAATTAATAATATAATCTTGTATAATTTTTGCAGAGAATACTAAACAATAAACACTTCCCAAATTATTTTATGAAGCTAGCATATTCCTTATATCAAAGTTTGACAGGGACATTACAAGAAGAGAAAACTACAGCCCAATATCTTTTATGAACATTTATATAAACTTCTTAAATAACATTTTAGCCACCATATATACATACACACTCTCTACTGGATTTATTTTAGGTGGGATTTATTTTAGGATTGCATGGTAGGTTTAACATTTGAAAATCAATTAACATAATTCACCACATTGAAAGAACAAAGATAAAAATTAAGGCATCATCTTAAAGGATTCAGAAATATCTTTGACAAAATCTAACATCTGTTTATGATAAAATGTCTTAACACACTAGAAATAGATGAGAACTAGGAATAGAGGTCTGTGTACAAAAAAACCTCACAGCTAGCACTGCAGTTTATGATGAAATACTGAAAACTTTATATTTGAATTTTAAATGAGATAAAGTTGTCCAATATCACATCTTCTAATATTGTCCTCAATGTCTTAGACAGTGCAATAAGAGAAGAAAAAGAAATGAAAGTCATTAAGATGAAAGAAATAAAACCATCACTATTCATAGATAACACAGTTGATACGTAGACATTCCAAAAAATATACCAAAAAAGAAAGAAAACAATTATTAGAATTAATAGGGAAATTTGGGAAGGTTGCTGGACACAGGTCATTTAAAAAATGTACTCTATATACCAGCAACAGATAATTAAAAATGAAATTTAAAAATGATATTTTATTTATGTAGTATCAAAGAATCAAACACCTAGAAATAAGTCTGAAAAGAGACATGAAAACTTCCATACTGAAAATTAAACAGCCTTGATGAAAGAAATTAAATAAGACTGAAATAAATTAAAGACATACCACATTCACTGATTAGAAGACTCAATATTGTTAAAATCTCAATTCTCCTAAAACATATCTGTATAATCAATGCAATTCCAATTGCAAGAAAATTTCTTGGTGCAAATGAATGGGCCCATTCTAAACTTTACATGGAAATGCAAAGGACTTAGAAGGAAACTTCAAAGAAAAAAAAAAAGTTGAAGGAAATATACTACTAGATACCAAGAGCTGCTACTAAAAGGTCATGGTAATTAAGATAATGTGGTATTGTTACAAGGATAGAAAACTAGGATAATGGAACAGAAAAGGGGGACTAGAAACAAATATACTGTAGATATAGGCACCTGATTTATAACAAGAGTGCCACAGCCATTCAGTGAGGAATGATCTCAATAAATGATGCTGAATCAGCTGGATATCTAACAAAAATGACGCTGACTCCTTCCTCACACCATACACAATTAATTTGGGATGGATCACAGATATAAATATTAAAAGTATAATAATATAATTTTAGAATAAAACAGATTAAAGGCTTCATGATCTTGGGAAAAGCAAAAGTTTCTTAAATATGACTCAAAAAAGCTAATTATGAAAGAAAAGTTTGATAAATTGGGGCTAATTAGTTATGAATATCTGATTATTAAAAGGCTGGGAGAAGATATTTAAAAGACATATATCTGACAAAACTTGTATACAGAAGATATATTTTTAAAAATCTACAAATCAGTAAGAAGACAGAAAACTCAATTTAAAAAAATGAGTTTGAATAAACTATTAATACACAGAACAACTTAGATTAATCTTCAGGGAATTATGCAGAACCGAAAAAAGAAAGAGGAAAAAAGCCAATTCCAAAAGATTATATACCATATGATTCCATGTATAGAACATTTTGAATATGTCAAAATTTTAGAAGTAAAAAATAAATTAATGGTTGCTAGGGATTAGAGAAGGAGGTTGTGGGAGTAAGAAGGAGACAGGTATGGTTATAAAAGGAAGGGATCCTTGCAGTATTGAAACTGTTCAGTATCTTGACTGTGGTGGTAGATAAACCTATATAGGTAATGAAATTGTATAGAAATGCATACACACACGAGTGAGGACAAGTAAAATTGGAGAAATCTGAATAAGATTTGTGTATTACATCAATGTCAATTTCCTGGTGTGATATACTATAAGTTAGCAAAATGTTTCCACTGGGGAAATTGGGGCAAATATATAAGGGATCTCTCTACATGATTTCTTTAAACTACATCTGCATCTACTATGATCTCAATAAAAATCTTATCTAAGAAAAACCAAAAACAACAAAATTTTAAATATATATGGTATTTATATATATATATATGTGGCTGATATAAATGGCCAATGTGCATATGAAAACATATTAACCTCACCAGTTGGTCATCAGGGACATGCAAGTTAAAAGCATTTATGATACAACACTATACTCCAACCAGGTTGGCAGAAATAAAAAATACTGCTGATAACAAGTGTTGGTGAGGAAGTGAACAACAGGAACTCTCCTACACTGTTGATGGGAATTTAAACTGGTACAACTACTCTGTAAAACTGTTTGGCAGTGCCAGTGAAGAAGAACATTTGCAGAAGTTACGTCCAAGCAATCGCATTCCTAAGTATGCATACAACAGAAATTCTTACAAACCAAAAGATATATCGACTTATTTAAAGTAGCATTATTTATAAAGATTCCAAGCTGGAAATAATCTAAATATTCATTGATAGTAGAATTAATAAACTGTAATATATGTATATTTTATAATAATATAAAACAATAAAAAAAACCTGCTCTACAAATATGGATGAATCTCACAGATACAATGTTGAATTAAAGAAGGCAGATATAAAAGGCTTCATTCTGTATGATTCTGTTTAGTTAAAGTTCAAAAACAAAACAAATCTGCAGTGACAGAAGTCAGGATGGTGGAAACTTTTGTGGCGATAATAAAAGGGTAGAGACACAAGGGAGGCTTCTGTGATGATAGGAACCTTTTATATCTTGATCTGGATGGTGAATACATGAGTGTTTACACTGTAAAATTTATTGAGCTGTAAATCTGTGAATTGTGTACTTTCCTGTACATACATATGTTATACTTCAATAAAAGAGTATTAAAGAAGAAAAAGACCTTCAGAGAAAAGGAAAGGCTGACCTTTAATGAGCGCAGGGACAACTTGTGCATTCAAAAAGGATAGAGTGAATGGATTCGGATATGAGAAGGTTGGGAGATTTGTAAATTGTCTACATTCTCTTTTCACTGTTTCTATTTCTGAGGCAAGACATGAGGTTAAAGTGGGAGGTGGTGGGCTTGGGGTTGTGAGAGAAAGTATAAAACAGTTGGCTTAGAGAATAGGAGAGTGAATGGATCAGGATTATGCAGTAAGATTCTGGGCAGTGCTGAGAGGCTATTTAGGTTGCATGGTCACAAAATTAATGTGAAATTCATCAGCATAGTAGTATGTTTTACACTAGCCACATTCAGCTGTTCAAAAGAATTGGAGCAGCCAGGATTGAATGCAAACAAGATCTATGTTTTACCAGAAGAGTGTGATGGAGGAAGAGTTAGCCAGGGGAAGGTGAAGGCACATGAAGGAAAGTGATTGCACTGTTCCACTACTGATTCTAATGGATGTGAGGAAATGAAGGGGAAACTGACATTGAAATAGTTGGAGGCAATAAACAAAAAGACAGGCTCAATGGTGTCAAAAATTGTTGCAATAAGGGTCACAAAAGAAGTGTGTGGAAGGAAGGAGGTGGTCATCAGAGTCTGGTTATGCAGGAAAATGACTGAGTGAAACTAAGATTTGGAGTGGGTGCAGTGACTGCTAATGACAAAATCTTGGATAGGGTAGAGAAAGGTCACCAGAAACCAAAACCTCAGGAAACTGAGAGGCCAAAATGTTTTTTTGTTAAATATTAATGAAAAATACACATTTTTAATTCACTTTCTAGCAACATTCAGTCAACCATTTTTGAGCCTCTACTATGTGCCAAGTATTGTGTTGAGTAACCATATACGATAGCATTAAAGCATAAATTGAGCATTACAACCTGATAAGGTCCAGAAGAAACTGGTTTTGTTACTAACCCATTCAGTGTACGGCATAGCTCATTTCTCCTTTCGGATATCATGTGTATAAAGCTATTTTTATGTTTTATTCATTATTGCAATCCTTATTGCAATCCTGGGAACATTTAGCATAGTTCCCAGGAAAAGAGTAGTTAATCAAATCCTTACAAGTTGGTTCTTTTTTGTATTATTTCTACTTTCTTCTGTTAGTCTTTCCATTAAACATTTGAATTTGCTGTCTGCTGACACCCTCCTGGCATTCCTTAACATTCTCTATTATTTTTGTCATATTAGTATGGTTTATCAATGGTAAAGAATTAAAAAGTTCATGTGAAGTGATGACCTCTTGAAGTGACAGAGTTTGTTAAGGCCAAATCAACTTTATTATCAGTCTATAAATTTGAAATCATCCAGAAGAAATCACTTTGACAAATATCCTGACTGATCTCTTGTCTATAAATAGTTCTGTTAGAAACTTACATGAACACACAGCTGAACAACTAATATCCTCAGGCTCTTCAGGTTCATTCAGTGTTTTTTCTAGGAGATTAGGCTTGCTTCTTTATTTTGGAAATGAAAGCACAGAGGAATTTTGTCAAGAAGACAAGTGAACTAAGAAATCCTCAATGTGCCTGGGAGCTTTGTAATTTTCTATTTAAGTTTTGTGACTAAAGCATTAAATTGGGTTGTGTAAAGATGCTTCAGCCAGAGTGAAAGGGAATCCATCCAGACTGCCACACACACACACACACACACACACACACACTAAATTCCATTTCCACACAAAACATTTCCTCTCAAAGGTCTCAGGCCCACACATCGTGAAAGTCAGTCATCCCAATGGACTAGAGTAGATGATACAACTCAACAAAATGAAATTTCGAAGATGCGCCTAAAAGTCCCTCAAAACAGAGTTCAGTCTCGATGACAGTCAACAAGCACATTCTTTTTGAATCTGTTTTTCAGTCAAGAGGTTTTCAGAGACAAAACTTGATTTACTCAACTATTTAGAATATTCATATTAGAGATTGATCCAAGATGGGTGGGAGTAAATGCAGGCAGGGAGAAAGGGTGGAGGAGAAAGAGGGAACAACGTTCTTAAAAAAGTGGGAATAATAGAAAGCAACAACAAGTTACAAACTGCAAAAGTAGGACGTACAGCTATTTGACTCATTACTTCTAGGAACTGAGCATATTTAGGAGAGAAAAAAAAAAAAACAGATTTAAATGGTACTGCTCTATCCATGTGAGCACACACAGTTTTGGCAATATGAAAACATAATGGAGGAGTTTCTGCCAAGCTACAGATATTATCATCCTTGTTTCCAAGCATACGAGGAGTTCAAGTAAAGAGCCAAAGGCAAAAAGATAGAAAGATGCCAGAGTCCAGATTCTACTCCTTGCCGTTAGAATTGAAGAGGAGTTTGTCTGATGACAGCTGTCAAACAACGGAGAAGCAGAGCATATTATATTGGGATAAATTTTAACCCGCTCCCACTGAGTTCTTAGAATCATTGTGACCTACATCATCTCACTTATGTTTGGCTACCCCCAAACCTACCTGCTCATAGTTAAAAGCACTCCCTTCCTAACCTCCTTCCTCCGTGCCTTTTCTGTTTCTACTGTGTTTCAACCTTTTTTTATCCACCTACAACACAAATCCAAACCCTGTCCCTCAAGCTGAGTCCAAATACCCAATTCCCGTATGAAGCCTTCCTTCAGTCCCCTGTTTGGAATTAACTCTCTCCTATGATATCTAACAGCTCTTTACCTGTACCTCTGCTACAGCTCTTAGCAGTCAAACCATGTAAACTCCTACAAGAACCATGCCTGATTCATCACGGTATGTATTTATGAGACTGACGCGCTACCTACTGCGCTAACGAGGCACCTATGGTATGTATTTAATATGCACTTGTTGAAAGAATGAATGAATGAATAATTAAGTACTTGGGTGGAAAACTCAAGGTTTTCAGGGAGAACGTTAAAAACTCAGGGAGCCTAAGATCAGCTAATAAAGCAGGCCTTTGTTTTTATTAATTGAATAATTCAGGGCTAAAATGAAGGGGAAAAATTAAAATTAAGAGAAAACTCAGAACCAGTAAAAAATATTGCCCTACATTGTAAATGTATTTGAGAAGAAACTGGATACAATTACAAAACAAATTAAAAAAAAAAAGAAATGGGGGGCTGGCCAGTTAGCTCAGTTGGTTAAAGCATGGTGTTGATTTCACCAAAGTCCAGGGTTTGAACCCTGTACTGGCCAGCTGTCGATAAGATAAGATAAGATAAGATAAGATAAGATAAGATAAGATAAGATAAATGAATGAATGAATGAATAAATAAATAAATAAAAGTTTTAAAAATACAACTACATTAGGACAAAAGGAGACTGTTCATCAGATATAGAATTAAGATATTCCATCATAGGAAGATCTCGTCTACACAGTGATGACAAACATATTGGTAGAATGAAAAATATTCTAAAGGTGAAGCTGAGGCTGGGATCACTATAATGAAACAATGTAGCTTTGAGAGGTGAAAGAAGATGAATATTGGGCCAGGGTAGAGAAGTGAGTCCAATAAAGTAGGCTCACTTTTTCCTTTGCCATTAGAGAAAAAACAGTGAGGCTGATTACCAGAATCTGACACCCTTAAATTTCTCTGTGAAAATGGTGGCAAGTCCACTGCCTAAGAATACCGGTGCAGTACTGTGAGCAGAAAGGGGAAGATCTGAAATTTTTCATTGAAATAGGTTGAAAGATGAATACTTGGGATTACTTCATTAAAAAATTAGAGAGAGATGCAACCCAGGATAAATGACAGAATTTCAGGCCCCATTGTTGTTATTAGCTGTGGTAGTGAGGGTGCTGTCAAGAGAGCAGTTGAATTGATACTCAACTGTTTCTGGCTGGAGAGGGAAAGAAATGGAATGGGGGAGGTGATGGACTCAGTGGAAAAGGAGAGATGCAAGAATGAAATGCTGATAAAGCGAGTAGAAGGTTTTAAGATTTCAGAAGGGGAAGCATTACGGTTAGGTCCAGCAGGTAGCTGGAGCAGCTTGAGGGAAAGGTCATTGGAACCAAGGAGGTTAGAGAATGCTGACACTATGGTATTAATGAGACAGGAGTTAAAGGTAAGAGGAGATTGATGACAAAAGGGCATATCAAATGTGGAAGTTGGCAAGGAGATTAACACATAATAGCAACAAGAGGGGGAAGAAGACAGCATCCTGGGTCAGCATTTTCATTAAAAGAGGAGGAATTTGCCCAAGGCCTGGAAGAGGCAACGGTGATGTGGAAGACAGCTAACACCTCCTTTCAGTTCCATTGGTCATAGGGAAAAGTGAAGTCTCCCTTTGAGAGAGTGGTTGGAGAAACCATATTCTTAGGAAGAACCAGATTTTAAATAAGACATGAGAAAGAGAGAACTTTCTGTGCAGAGCATGAGGCTGCAGAAGAATTTATTTTGGGGTTTATAAAAGTGCTTTCAGAGAGGCACAGAGGAAAATATATCACATGAGGTCAGTCATAAATGGATGGTCCATTGGACAAGCAGGACAGCATGTCTTGAGAATAAAGACAATATGAAAATAGAAGACCCAGAAGTACTGAATTAGGATGGTGATTCAGATGAGGGTGAGGCCTGCTGGCATTTCTCATCTCCAAGTCCCAGCCAGGCCAGATGAGACTTCAGACAATTTCATCAGTCTGATATACAGATGCCTATTAGTAATGCTAAAACTAGTACTTGCTTGCTCTGTAAACATTCTTTCTTCTTTTCTTCCTACCTCCTCATTACTAGAAATTGTTCACTCTTGGGAATTGAAAGAAAGATTGCACACTTGAATTCAAGTTTAATTTAAATCTAAGCAGATGTTCCCTTTGGTGAACTTTGCCAAATGATTGTATCTTGAAAAATGGCACTTAGAAACTACATTAGGTGCTATTATTTTTGACTAACCAGTGCTTTCACAACTTCTTAGTGGGCAGGAAGAAGGGATACCTAAAAAATAACTTACTACTGGTATTAATCAGAAAAACTTCTCTGAAGTGTATCAAAACCTTCCAACCAGAGAATAATCTAGCAACATAACTAAACTTTTCTTTTAGTTTTGTTTCTTCTTGTTTACTTTTGTTGTTATTGTTTTTCCTTGGTATATTAATTATTATGCTATGGGGCATATTAACATGTTAACAGAGTATTTTTGGTGTTCTCTAATTTAGCGTAGGAAATACCCTTATTTGATGAATACATTCTGTTTGTTTTATTTTCAAGCACTTAGATAGGTGCTTGACAATAAACTGATTTGGGGACGATTCATAGTCTACTGCATTAGCTTGAAGATCATTTAAAAAATAAATTAGTCTAATGCTATGCTTGAAATTAAAGCAAATTAATAATGAAGATGATGTCCATGGTAAATATGCATGTATTCTGGGAAAAAGGAGAGGCTAAAAAATGGAAACCTAATTTTTGGGAGGATTGTTGATACATATTGCAAAGGATTTTTCAATCTGAGCACTGGTATAAAATTACACAAGAATCAGTGCATTTCTTTTTCAAAATGATCATTATCTATTTAACACTAGGGGGTTAGAAGTAGTTTTCCATTTAAGATTTTCCAAGACAATGTGAAATACTCAGAATAATAACATTAGCCAATAAAAATCTAGGGAAATATGTCATCTTTGAGTTGTTTAGCATGATGGATAACAGAGACTTGTGTTTGCATCTATGAATCTCAGCTCTCTTGTAAAATGGGGTCAAACATTCATGTTTTAAAGGATTTTTGAAAAATATTAACAAAATAATGCATACAAAGCACTTAGCATAGAGCTTTGTACATATCAAGACCCGAATAGACAGGAACTGGTTTTATTATAACTGGTTTTATTTTTATTGGTACTATTATTAAAAGGTAAAAATGTTATTATCTTAATAGTTTGATAGCATGAGACATCAACTTGGGTAGGAGATTCTCATCTATTTTCTCTTGGAAATTGCATTGATAAGACACTTGGGGTACACAGAAGGGCCTTCTAAAGCCATGGGTGACAGACACAAAACCTACATGAAGAGATAGTTGCAAAGGGGGGGAATGGGAAGAGCCTGTGTTTCTGAGAAAGAAGGGGAGAGAGGAAACCTAGAGGAGCTAGCAGAAGGCAAAAGAGAGAGATGCCCATGAGTGGCATGACCCTGCACATGTGGAGGGGAAGGGCTGGTGAAATCCCACTCTGGTGAAGCTGCCAAAGGCCATTTTAAGCACAAAGATGCATCTTTGTATTCAATTTGAAATTGCCTGAATGATCATTGTGTCCATTACTGAACACATCCCAAGTCTTCACTAATGTGACTGAGTGGGATTTTTGTGAGAAAATTAGAAAGGAGATACGTTTCACAAAAAAATCAACACAATGTAGAAGAAAGAGAGCAGATGGCATGACCATAATTCCTCAAATACTCCAATATACACTGCAGAAAGCTTCAGTCTTCCAAACGGTATGGTATTGGAGATTTTAGCTAATGATCTGGTTTCAAAATTTTGGGGGACCCAGTAATATCCAGATTACATTCTTAAAAAAAGAAAAGAAAACCAGATACAATCAACTCAACCTTTTATGTTCCAATGGATGGGGAATATTAAAATTTGAAGGGCTGAAAATTTGCCCCAAATCTTAATATTTCCCATCCATTGGAAAAATAAGAAATAAAGAGTCTGAGACCTAGCTCTCAAAAGAAATAAAACTAGTGGAACATACAAGCAATCAAACAAGCAAACCAGAAGTGCACTTTTTTGTGTGTGGTAGCAAAGAAGGCAGCCAAAATGAAAGAAAAAGAAAAAGAAAAGGCAATGTAGATATCAAATTACTCTTCATTTTGATCTCTGATTTTCTTGATCTGGTCCCTCCTAGTTCATTGGTCCTTGATTGCTTTATCCTAGAAGACTTTAGTTTCTGTTTAGGGACTGGGGACATTCCTTCACTAATTCAAAGGCTACTATGGACACTGTTTTGCAGAAACATTAACTACAAAACTTTCTAGAGTTTTGGTCCTTCTCTTTCTTTTCCCCAATGGAGTTGTGTTTCATATATAACATTCAAAATATTTATTGAAAACCAATTATGTTTAAAATACTGTGAGTGGCTGATATAAACCAATCTCCTCTTTAAAGGATTTCATGTACAGAAAATAAAGATACATGGGTTTGAATATCTACAAAAATGCTCTTAGTTAAGTCTTATCTAGAGCATATTTATCATACGTAAGAGAAATTTTTAAAAAGAGGGATCAACGACTAAACTGTGATTCAACATCAAAAGTAAAAATCAAAAGTTTCATTTGTAGATTCTACAGAGGAGGAAAGGAAGAATGATGAGAGGAGTAAACTTTTATTTGCATGTTTTTTCTTATCACTGAGCAGCTATTTCCCCTTAATAATGACCCACATTTCCTCTGGGAATACTGATGTCCCCATTCCAAATCCCTTGGCCAGAAATGGATAAAAATAATCCTAGCAGAGCCAGTGAAAGTTGAGGTGTTTACTTGAGATTTTGGGGAAGGGAAAACCTCTCTCCCTTCTATATTGAGACTTCTAGAAGTGACCCTTTCTCTTTCCTTGTATGGCGTAACGTAAGCATGATGTCATCACTATGACAACCACTCTGCTACCATGACAGGGAGGACCTAGATTCATCAGATATGAGACTATGAAATGTGAAGATGAAATGCAGATTAAGTATAAAGAAAACAGGTGTTCAGTAGTGTCACTTGAGCCAGTTCTTCCTGTGGTTTTTCAGATATGTGAATCAATCAATTTCTTTTTAAATGAAACCATTTCAAGCTTGGTGTTCAACTGTTCTTTGTGGTTAGGTAGGTCATGTAAATTAGGAAGGGGAAACTAGACAAGAGATAAAATTACTTACAAAGAAATACACAACATCACCACCTCTGATAGAATTAGCCAAAAACAACTCAGATCAGTGATAACACAGGACTTTGAGGCTTCCCTGTTAGGCATTTAATCTTTCCTTATCCTGTCCATAAAACTCAATTGCTGATGGAAACTTTTCTAACAGTGATAGTTTGCTATCCATTTTAAATGTTTATCCAAATCTGATTTGCTTCATTATTTTAAATATTTTCACCACTATTTTAAATATATTATTTTATCCTGCATAAATTCAAATAAGGATTAATCTATTTTTCCCCAAAGGAACCAATACATTTCCAAACTAAGTCAAATTCTGTTGGTCTTTTAAAAAAAGCCAGTAACTCAAGAATTTTTCATAATTAAGAGACTCTAATTGACCAGAATTTTTTGAGATCTCTTAGGAAACCCATACGGAGAATGACCACCCTCATTCTGCATCCTCCTTGAACTAAAAACCCATCACAGTGCCTGAAATTACATCATTAGCCTTAAATGTTAACATATTCAGAAGTTAGAATTTTATCATATAATTGACCCCCAAGATACAGTTAGGAGAATTCTGAGAAACAGGTGCAGGTTTGTTTTCAAAGGAAAAGAAGAAACTATAAGACCAGAACTAGTATAAAGTTCTGAGACAAAGTTTTTAGAAAATCCTAGGAGAAGAGAACATGAGATGCAGAACAAGTGCAATAGAAAGGGCATATTGAATAATCCCAAACTAATCTTTTTGTTGGTGCTGACCCTGTACATGCTACTGAATACTAGACCTAGCATACCCTGCCACTATATTTCTGCTATCAACCCACTCCACTTTCTCACCCAGTTGGATTTCCCGTGACTTTCCAGTGTTACTCAGAGTGGCTTGCTCTACATACCATTCATCTAAATCTTCTGTTAATTTTTAGAGACTGACTTTCCCAAACAATTTCATATGGTGCTTGTGACCCAAATGCCCTATTTCTGTTATAGACTTTGCATAATTTCTGAATGCCTAACACTAAACTCCACAAGTTATTTTAAATATCAAATGCTACATGAGAGTGCAGTAAAATCTAGACACAACCAGGTCTGTAGTAAGCATTTAAAGAAAAGACGTGGCTGTGGATTCCTTTTAATCAGTATCTTCCAAATTATAGTTTCCATGGAAGGAGTGTTCCAAGGGATATTTTTTTTTTACAGGTGTTCCATATACAAAGGCATTATTGTGTAAACTAATTCAAAAGATGATGGGATAAACCAGGCTAAGCAGGTTTTTAGTTTTTCTTGAGGGTAAGACTTCATTTTTATCTTTTCTTCCTTCATTCTTTACATCCACTAGTTTTCTCCTCTGCATTCTTTAAAGCATAAATGTTTATTGTGATTCTTTGTGTTTTTAAGTACAAATACAGTTTGCTATGTTTTTCAAATGTATGTAAACCTTAAAAACTTTTTTAAAAGTATAACATTGATATCTCATAAGACCAAGGAGCCTTCTCTAGGACCTTGGTTTTTAAACTTGACTTTACGTTGGAATCACTTCAGAAGACTTAAACTACTGATGCCCACAAATATCCTGATTTAGTTGGCCTAGAGTGTGGCTGGGGCTTTGGGATATTTAACGCTCCTCTGATGATTCTAATATGTTACAAACTTTTACATCTACTACCCTAGGGAAAATTTGGGAAATGATACTTAAATATGTTCTCTAAGAAAATCTATATGACCAAAAGAACAATTAAGTTTAAGTGATAAATTTGTGTTGAGTACTCTGAATTCCAATCATTCTTCCATGGGATTTTATCTTGCATTGGGAACAGAAAAATAAAATAGGAAAAAAAAAAAAAAAAATCCCCAGAGGAACTGAAAGTAATTGTGAAGGGCACAGGAGATAAGTAAATATATGCACAATAAAATTTCTTCCTGATTCTACACAGGATTCATTCTACAGGCACTGAGAAAAAATAGAACAAAAACTACAATGTCCTCATTAGCAATGAGTCACAGTAAATCTGCAGACAATGAATGTCAACTTGGCTGTGAAATTGGGGACTCAGTTGAGAGATTTATTTCTAGTTTTATATATTTTATAAGTACAAACAGTGAATAATCAGGATTAGATGCTGCTAGTTACAAAAAGAGCCTTAATGTCCAAGTACAATGTAATCCTCTTAGCTGGCACTGACACCAGTGGAAAATAAAAAGGGCCATTTAGTTACTATCCTAATTGCTTAGGGAGGCAGAGGCTTGTTGACATGGTGTTATCATACAAATATATATCACATGAGTCTTGGCCCACTTTAAAAATAGACCTTTAACTAATCACATTAGTAAGAGCTCCCTAAAAGTCAGCATGTAAAAGGACTAGAAGGACTTCATGCCCTCACATTACTGCAGTAATATTTGTAAACAATTGAGGTTCCCTCCTCTCCAGACTAAGAGATGAGACTGAGCTCTCATTCTGGTTTCAGGCCTTTGTAATTCTAAAAGTTATCTCTTGGTAACTAACAATTCCATAGTGGATACACACACTATGCCAGTGTGCTGATTCATTTAATTTCATTTTTCTAGGAGTTTCTAAATATATCATTTTATCTTGCATAAATTCAAATAGGGATTAATCTATTTCTCCCCAAAGGACCCAATATACTTATTTCCAAACTAAGTCAAATCTGTTGGTCTTCAAAAAAATAGTCATTGGAAAGGAAGAAATCATAAAGGAAAAAAACAAAATGTAATAGAATTCTGGAAGGAAGGGAAGAGTTTCAATAATAGAGGAAAATTGACATTCTACCTTTATCCTATCATCAGTTTAATTCTCTCCCATTATTTTATTTTATCTTTTCCCCATTCACACTAATGCCTGTGATTGGCTAACTGGCTTAGGGTAGTGGCTCTCAAACTTGAGTGCATCAGAATCACCTGGAGAGCTATTTATTAATGAGATAGCTGGGAACAGCCCTAGCTTTGGGCTCAGTATATCTGAAGTGGGGCTTGAGCATCTGTATTTCTAACAAGCTCCCAGAAGGTGCTAATGCTGTTAGATTAAGACCACGTCTTGAGAAACAATAGCTTAGAGAAGTGAAAAAGTTAAGCCAGAAACTTGGAATCCTGGGAACTGAGGAAGACTGAGTATCTGTATGACTATTCTGGTATCTCATCTATTTCTCACAGTGTATGTCTGTTGGTTATTATCACTATCTTCATTTACAGATGAGAAGGCACCTCCAGAGAGGCCATACAAAGAGTACTGGGAATAGCTGGGATTTAAATGCTTATCTTCTTCAAAATTCTGTTTACTCTCTTACTGCATGCTGCCTGTCAGGTATTACAATGGAATGAAGTACTGTTGTTGAGCTGTCAAATTCTCACCGTCTTCTCATTCTGTCTGGTAAACTATGGTGAAGAGGAGATGATGAAGGGGACGCACGCAGAAATGAACACAAAAACTGCACTTCCATGCTTTATTTAACAAGAATGCTTGGTTGTATTACTTGCTTTAATATTCATTTTCTTAACACCCAAATTAGTAATTTTAGAAAAAGGTCTGTGAAGCTGATGTGCTCTGCTTTAGCTGAGTAGTGGCATTCCACTGTTGGTAAGATTCCCAAGAAAAGGTATTTTAGGAACTGAGCCCAGTATACATGTATACACTTTAGCAACATAGGGATTAATTCCTCAAATGGATTTGAAGTCTAAATGGCTTGGGTAATAAGTACAAATGTCGATAGAGTGAATTTTAAAGCCAACACATGCCTTATAAACTATAAGCTAAGAGCAAAATAATTCAATTGAGTTTAGGATATTAAAAAAAAAAAACCACTCAAATCTTGCCTGACCTAACCAAGTTCAAGAGCATCAACCAAACATACTTTCCTAAAAGAATGAAAACAGGGGAGTTTTATCTGCATGAATGCTAAAAGAATTTTAAAAAATGAAAAAAACAAAAAATGGAATGACTGCTTACTTTACATTTATATCCAGTTTTGTAATGAGAAAAATCAAGGGGAAAAACATCTCTTTGAGAGTAAGAAATTCAAGAAACTAAAATCCTTAGACAGAAACAATCAAAAAGAAAGGCTTTCAAAAGACTAATTGATATTTTATCCCTTTGAATACTGTTAATCTTTAAGAATTTTCAATGTCATTTAGAAAACATTAAACTCCTCATGGACTTTCAGGATAAATTAGGACGAAACAAATAAGAAAGAGAGAGAAGAGAGCGTAAATTTTCCTGCTCGATGAAAGAGTGCCTTGTTTGATCATGGATGAAAATCCTATTTAAGGAAAATTAGCCCTATGTCCGTTGGCTGACTGCCTGTCTTCAGTAAGCTCTCAATATAAGTGTATCACTAACCGTTTGAGTGTGGTGCTTTTCCATTTAATTAATGAAAAAGAGCTAAAGGCTATTACTTATCCTGATTACCATACAAATGATGGCAGGGCCCCTGGATGTGTATCTTCCAGAGAATCTGTAAAAACCATGACACGGGTTATTGAAGACTAGACCAGAGGTAAAGGTGCTAAATAATTTAGACCACAGTGTGTTTGAAATGGTGGGCATGTGAGGAACCCAGGCAATAAAAAGAGGATAAAAGTATTTTCAGAAGGTGACACTGCGGAATCAAATATAATGATGTTAGTAAGATAAATAAACAAGATGGCTATTTAGGGAAAATAACTAACAAAATGAAACATTTCAGGTAAGCACCATTACTGAAGGGCAGTCATATTTCTAACAGACACATTGTAGGTTTCCACCAATATTTTAAATTATTTTATGTAAGAATCATTTCCCAATAATTCTACTTTCTCAAATCCTTTTACTATTTCTTCCATTTTCTTGTTTGTGAGGTTTTTCTATCCCATTCAGAAAGCTCTCTGCATTTAGTTGTTCATTTAAATTTCTAAACTTCTCGGGAATTCCAAGTCTGTTTCTCTTGTGCTATTTTAATCCTTTGAGTTGAAGTTTAGGATTATATGTAAGGTGTGTCTAGCAAATCAGCATTCTCACATAGAGGGATCATTTATTCAATCAATAAATATTTATTAAACAGCTACCATAGGCCAGATGCTACTAATTAATGGAGATATAAGATAAATAGGAGTAGTCCCTGCTCTAAAGGAGTTTGTAGTCTTGGCTCTAGAGGGAAAGAAAGATAATTAATCTGAAGATGGTGATTCAGAGTGATAAATGTTATAATGAAGGTACTTCCAGAAACCTAAAGGAATAGAGAAAATGGCAACTTTAAGACAAAATGGAAGGAGGAGGGAGGTTTCCAACAAAAAAAGCATCTGGGGCAATTGCTGTGAAACAAGACAGTGTTTAGAGCAAGACCATATTTTACTATTAAGATTTTTACTTAAAAAATTTTAATAAAAGCATAATTACATTAAAAAGATAATGAAAAAAAATCAGACAGTGTTAGCAAGTTAAAGGGTAGAAGAAAAAGTATTCTAGACAGAGGGATTGTTTATATTTATTATATTCCCACTTACAGAAAGACCCTGGAGGGTTGGCCCACACTGGGAACAAGAAGCACAGAAATAGTAAGAGGTGAGTCTGAGGAAGTAGGCACCAGGATCATGAAGGGCCTTGTAGCATGGCCTAAGGATGGAGAATTTCGTCTTTAAGGCTGTGGAAGGATCTGAAGCAGATCACTGTTTTGATGGCTCTGGAATTGTAGAGAGAATGGATTGAGGTGGGATAAGGCCTGAATCTGCAAGACTAGTTAGATGAATGTCATGCAAGTCCTGTTAAGGAATGATGGTTACCTAGAGCAACTTTCTGGGGAAAAAAATCCTAAATTTTAGGCCTGTGAGAGAAAATTCAGGCATCTGACTAGCCTAGTATTGCCTCCACATTTTGTCCTTTGGAGAAGTCAACATTGAAGTCTTTAACTGAGGCAAATCTTTACTCAAAGACTTTTATTTTTATAAAAAGTTTGAGCCTTAGCACCACAAAGGAAAAAAGGAATAGCAGAGTCCTTTACCTCCAAACCTCCAGGGACCTACAGTCTAAAGAAAGGGTGGAGGGAAGATGATGAACTATGTATAAATATCTACTATGTCAGATGGAGCAGAACAGGTGCTAACAGAGGACTTTGAGAGTTTTCAAAATAAAGTGACACCACATCTGGCTGTGAAAATCAGAAAGAGATTCATGGAAGAGATAGACCATTAGAGATGGGTAAGATTTGACCAGCAGAGACTACAGGTATGGCAGAGAGGAAATTCCAAGTAGAAAGTCAGTCTGAGCAAAGGCAAGCAAGAAAGTGCCCACAGACAAACACATCCTACAAATAACTGTGACCGGTGAAATAACAGAGTCATACAGGGAGACAGGAAGAAAAACAGCTGGGAAAGTAGCTTGAGGATTACACCATGGCAGACTTTGAACATGAGGCTGATGAGTCCTTCTTAACTGTTATAGCCTTTGCATTACGGCTCTGGACTGGGAAAATAATACACTAGGAATCTCCATTTCCAAAATTCATTTGATTATAGCCCGTCTTGCTTCCCAAAAGAATTTAAGGCAGCTTCCAAAGTTGTCTAAAATATTGTAATGTCAAATAAGTGAGAAAAATGAGGCAAAAGAAAAGTAAGATGAAGTCAGCAAGCAGGCTAATAAAATACATACTATTAAAAATTCATCAGAGTTACTTAGCAATACATTATTCAAGTCACCATGTCCATTAGGTAAAAAAATAAACCAGGTGCATAGAAGAGTGATTCCCAATATGGAGGAAAGAGTGCTGTTTCTCCCATGAATCTGAAAGGAACAGACACTGTAGCCTAATAAACAACAGCCTTAAAGTAAGCAAAGCAAGTTTCCAGGAGCTATTTATTATAGTGTCCTTCAAACGTAAGTGAACGGCAGTGTGCCAAGGCACACTTCATGAAAAGCTATTTTTCAGGGGTCCAGTGGGATGCAGTCATCCAGGTAAAACAGCTTTCTCAGCTTAATCCAGGGATATAATTTAGAATATCCAAGAAGAATGAATATACTGCAGAATATCCAAATATTTCTCCAAAAAGTATTTTCTTTCACAGCCAAGTTTCTGAAAGGTATGAGTGGCAGCGATTTTGGAATTGTTATACTTTTGGCAAGTACTTGGAACGCAGCTTTCTTTGTTGCTGGTTACATATAAGCCCATATGTTTTAACCATTAGCTGAAATTGGCATTGGATAGTCTCCAATGGAAGAAGCTAAAAAGAATTTAAGAGAACCCACTGATTCCCTCCAACACATACACCTTTTCATTTGGAGGTTGGTTGCAGGATGGACAATATTCTCAGAAAAAAATTAGGTGTGCACTCACAGAGAGACCAATGGGCAACCATCTTGATGTTCTTCAGTATGACGTAGTCGTAATACCCACCTCCCTGTTGAACAATCTCGGTAAGCTAACCACAGCTTTGAGTAGTGTAACATTTCTGGTATATACTGGTTGCGAGTTCAAGGGTTGCTATTAGAAAAGATGACTTTAGATTTAGAAAACTGATCTGTATCTTACTTTCTGGCAGTAATCAGATGGTCGGAAAATGTATCTACTAAGATAATTGTTATGTTAAGTCCATATCCTTACAGATAAAGTTTTTTTAAAAATGTTAATCTCAAAATTTATTCAGGCATTTGTGTGAAGGATGAATAAGAAAGGGAAGGGCCAGGTATTGACACCAGAAAAACATTGCAATAATAAAATTAAAAGGTAAGAAGGACACAGCCTGCACCAGGGAATAGAAGGGAATGGGTAGAAGAGATTCAAAATAAATTTAAGTAGAACCTACATGAAAAAGGAAGATTGCAAGTGGGATAGTATGTGTCAAAATGTCTCTGAGGTTTTAAGCACATTCGGCTGGAAGAAAAAATGACTCACCAATTTATAAAAGATTTTCTATCCTACTCCAAGTTCAGTTGAATGTTAAATCATATGATTCTCATCTAAAAAGAAGAGCTATACTCCAAGCCACTGCTAAAGACCATAACCATCCTAAATTCATAGCTGCACTTAATTTTCAAAGTATTGACTTAGAGAAATTGCACTTACAAAGGTTTGTTTGAACCCTACAGAAGACTGAAGAAGAAATCAGATTGGGAAGAATGATTATGAGACTGAAATTGTGAGTATGAAGTTTGAACTACTTCATATGGGTCAGCTAAGGGTTGTGGGAGTGGATGGGGTTATCTAGGATGTAGTTGGAAATACCTGTATGAAAATCAAAACAGAGGATAGGATTAGCCATATACATTTGGAGGTTGTAAAGCTACACGACTACGCCAGTTGTCAGGCTCCTTTACCTGCCCGTAATCCTGCCGACTGGGCCAATTGTTGAGCTAGGGCTGGGTATGGAGTTCACAGACCCCTCAAGCCCATTCCGGACTGGGTCACAAACACTTCACACACCAGGCTGGGTCCCCAGACCCCTCAGATGCCAGGCTGGGTCCCCAGACCCATTACACGCAGGTCTATGCGCTAGGTAACGGGCAAACAAGTCCCTGGAAGCCATAGGTTGGAAAGCATGGCTGTGCAGAGCTGCATCTGACCAAGGCAGTAAACTCCAGCCAAGGTGAGGGTGCCGCGCAGGTGCACTAACTCCACCCACACACAGCCTGCCCACAAAGAGTGCTGCACCACCCCCAACCTGCCCCGAGGAGAGGGGGCCTGATTAAACTATTCTATTTTCCCAACAGAGGTCATCCGTATGATAATTAAAGGTGAGGAAGCAGATGACATCACTGAGGAAGGGAATGAAGAAAAGCAGTGTCATAAGATCATCACGCTGAGAAACTTGATGTAGAAAGGATCTATACATTTCATTAAGCAGAAAGACATCACCAATGAATAAGTATACTCCTATACTGAAGAAGATGTATGTGGGATAGAGGGTGATCGATGCTATAAGACCATACAAACAGGTTAAGACAGATGAAATCTAGAACATAGAAGTAACGGTTAACATTGACAAAAAGAGGAGGAAGAGAGGAAGATTGAAGAAACAGACACTGAAGTGGAGAGGAAGCACCTGAAGATCAGATCAAATGTGGTATCTATCCATCTTCTCATAAAGCAGGAGACAGTCATCTTCTGAGCATACATGGTAGGACTCATGTTTGGAACTTGAGAACGTCAAAAAGTTTAAAACACCTGACGGAGCATAAATACAAGGGTACTTCAAAAAGTTCATGGAAAGATGTGTTTTACCTTTTATTTCTATTTTTCCTGGAACTTTCTGAAGTACCCTCGTAGGAGTGAGGGTTCAGCTGAGCTTATTAAGAACAAATTTGTAGTGGAAACAGAATCTCCTTATAGAATGATTGTGACAACAAATGTTACAAATCAATCCACCTAAAACACTAAGTACAATGCTTCAGGGTGTTCTTTGTGTATGCAAATTCATTCCCAGTACCTTCCACATACACTCAATACATGTGATGAATAACACGCCACTTTGGCCTATCTCATGTTTGTATTTATATTTTATCAAGGCCATTTGATGTCTTGTTATTTTTTTTGTCAGTTGATGTTATAATTGCCCTTGAGATAAGGAAAGAATTTATGGAAATTTTTCAAATAACCTTTAATTAGCTGGTAGCTATTTGCAGGGTCATACTATGCCCAATTAAACAATTTTCAAAGATTATTAACAATGATCAGATAAGGCCACTTGATAACTGTGGTGGATAAAAGAGACAAGGACATTCTCCAAACCTAAAAACAACTAAATATCTCCCCTTTACGTCTAACATCAGTGACTACTGCATCTTTGCCAGTGACAACTCTAGTCCTACTTTGTTCCTCCCACCTACTAGAGAACACTTGCTAAGACACCTAGTCATTCAATTGCCCTTCACTTCCTGATAGCATCCAATGCAAAATAAATTGTCACTTCCTTAAACCTTTCCCAAAGTCACACTGCACAAGCTCAAGTCCTATGATAAGCCCCTACAAACTTCCTCTTCTGAGATAACACGGTGGTTTACCGCATGTACATTTTCTCTTATGTCAGCAAGCTAGAAACTCTGACTACAGTTGGTCTTTGGTCTTCTGTGGATAGTAAGCCTTAACCTTCCAGAGCAAGTAGCTTAAAAATTTCAGTAATTTTTACCAACTCTGCATACTTGATTTGCTAAAGAAACTACTCAATTACAAACGAAATTCACATTTCCTAAATCTGGAGTCCTGTACTTTCCCAGATCTGAGCCTCTTAAGCATACTGCTGGACTCAGGAGAGGCACCTAAAGTAATTAATGTATGCCTTTATGGAGTCAGCAACCCATCTTTCTGAAACCAACATGGTTTTGCTGCCAACTGAAATATGTCCATTTCATGTAAATCAAAAGGGTACCATTGGTTTAAAATCTTTCCAACTTTTTGATTTCCATTTTTAAGGAAATTTGATGTGAAGTGATTATAGTTTTGATACATAACACCAAGGTCAGTTAGCTGATGGCTTTTCAATCAATAACTAATCAAAGGGGAACCCATGAATGCAATGAAGTGCATGGTTCCGACAAGTGAAAAAGAAAGACTGGCCTGATAAGAAATAATATAGCTACTGATATATTCCACATTATCAAAATGAATAAAACTTAGTCGTAGAAATGAAGGAAGAATAAGCAATATCTTGGATAGTAAATGGGCATTGAAATGATATCAGCTTGATTTTGGAAGGTATCAATATTTTGTGATATACAGCTTGGGGATACAAATTATGTCCAACAAGCAGAGATCTTGTTTTAAGCAGAAAAGTGAAAAAAAATGTATATAATAGTAGGTTTCATACATATGTATGTAATAGGTTATATACATACATATATAAAACTTGTGGAAGTTAGACTGAATATGTAATTAAAAGTGTGTTATATATGGTCCCAATTTCAAATATGTTTTATCAGTTCCATAAAACACAGGGACTGGAAGTCTCACATTGAATAAACTGGGAAGATTTTAGGTTGTTCCAAGGCCAAGTGCTGCATGCACGGAACAGAATGTATCATTTGACACGTAATTTCAATATGAAAAATATTGAAAGCAGCATTAGCAATTGGTTGTGGAGATGCTGACCTTCCAGTAAGTGGATGATGAATTCACACAAAACTTAGTGATGACTTTAGACTACAGAATCACTCAAAAATCTCATGCCATATAGGGAAATACATTTCTTTTAATTTCACATTATACCATAACGTTGAGATGTGTTGAATGGAAATACAAAAAATTTTAGAGGTCACCACTGCTACTCTATGACCAGTATAATCATCACAATTATCATCATCATCTCTATTTTCATCTTAATATTAATACAGTCATGTTTTCTTGGTACATAAATATCTCCCTCAAAATTGTAGGTATTCAAAGACTGCTATTAAAATTTTAGTGAATTATCTAAGTTGCAAAACAACATTTCAAAAAGTCTAGAAAAACAGAAGTTGAAAACACACATAATAAGAATTTCATGCATTTCTAAATTCTTTTCGTGTTCATGTTTCAGGACTGAAAATCATAATTATGTTAATTTTGTCATTTTTTTTATTGTATTTTATTAATGTTATTTTTCATGTTATAAAATATTTATAATTTATTTATTATATTAATTCAGCTTATAATATCAAAATAGTTCAGCTAATAGGATGAATATAATAAACTCCCTTAATATTTTTTCTAGTTTCAGATGCTGGGTTTGGAAACTACTTTAAAATACTACTTTGATTCAGTCAATCTATCACAGCAAATGTGAGGTTAGCGATACTTCAAGAAGTCCTAACACATTTCCCTGAATGCAAAGAAAGGAAGCAGAAAGAAAGCCTCAATTATTTAACATATATTATGAGCTGGGCACTTATTAGGTACTTGAGATATGTCATCTCAATTATTATTGTTGTGTATGCAAAAGAGGTGATAATGCATTATTATCTATTCTTAAGGAGAGGAAAAGTAAGCTTCGGAAAATTTGAATAACTCTCACTGTTGAATAATTATTAAATAACAGACCAGGAATTACATATACCCTCTTGACTCTAAAAGCCATTTCTATTTTTTAGACCATACTTTTTTCCTATTCAGAGCTGCATGTGTGGGAATAAATAAAACTAGATGAGAACTTTATATAAGATCAAGACATAAGCAAAATCATCTTTCATTTTGTCTTTTCCACTGGGAGTTTTAGTACTCGAACTTCCCCTAACCTGTTAGCATTTCTTTGTTTATTTTTTACTACAGGAATTAGAGCCCCTGTACTCCCAGGCTGAATTTATGAAGGGCTTACAAAATTAAGCACCATATTAAAAAACTCAACTAAAAACACCAGCAAATCAGCAAACAGTTGAGAGCAATTTAGCAAACTTGCTAGCAGGAACATTTGCAAGAAACCCCATTTAACTGCAACTGTCCTGATGACCAAGGCCAAAAGGGAAATAGATTAAGTTGTGTATTCCACATTGACAGTTCAAAAGAAGTATATTCATTCATCTGGAGAGAGATACTTGCCACAGCACTGAACTCAAGGAACAATTCATCATTTGCTTCTCTATATAAGGGACATTGGGTAAAATAATGAACAATTATGTCCACTGTGGCATCTCAAAAAAGCTAGTAACATTACTTATGTGTTTGGGAATATATCACTCCTCTAAGAAAGAAAAGGTTAAAACATTACATTTTAACTGAGAGAGAGCATTTCAATAGGAACATAACAATCATACGGTTCAAGTATTTAGCTTTCTGATAAACCAATTTAACATAGCGCCTAGAGACACGTTAACATGTCTGACAGGCAGTACCTCTCCAGTATTGGCTGTCTTGAGCATTCCACTGGCAAGTGCTGAATCACACTCAATTCATGGTTGTATTCTCCGACAGGAGCCTCAAGTACCCACTCTGTGCTGTTGATTAAAAAGGGAATCATGTGCTTTCAGTACCAGATGTACTGATTTGTGCACATGTAATTAGCATGCTTTCAAAGCTACTGTCTTGGAAGTGCTCTCTTCCTTTCTGCCTATTATTCAGGCTCTGTGCTTTTGTAGACAACTGAGGTACTAAACGACACTGTGTGCTGCTGCTGTGGCATGCTCTGGGTTGGTTGCCAATGCTCACTGGATCCTACCGCAAAGAGACAGCATTTGGGGATGCCGCCTTTCCACCTGGTGTGTGTGCTGCATCACCAAGTGGCATTTTGCTCCGACCTTGCCACAAAGGGCAGTTGTATCTCCAGCCATCCCAGGCTAGCCTTTTGCAGTATTTGGTCGTTGGACAAGACCAGAAAAGCTTTCCTCCACCTTCAGAGCACAAAGCAGAATACAGTACCCTGAGAAGCAGTTACCCAGGGGGAAACAGAATAGCTAATACTGGTGGATCAAGAGTAACTTAAGTAGACACTAATCAACAACAGCCACAACAAAACCCCAGAAGGCACGGCAAAACTGAAAAATGTGCTTTTACTATAAATCCTTTGGGATGATATATTTTCATCTTTTCTCTAATTTCTAAAAGTACAGAATTCTGAAGGCTGCCAAGAGGATACTAAACAGAATATATATTTCATTTTTCTGGCTGATGATCCCCTGTTACTGGTACATACAAATAAGTCCTAGAAGACCAATACATGACAAGAATGTGAAAAATAAAAATATACTTAAAGGGTTGAATACATTAATACTATGATCAGTTACGCTATTTAAATTCTCTCAACCTCCATCTCAATATCTGCCACCTCTGACTTACTGACATTTCATCTGACTTTCATGAAATATAAAAATGAGTTGGCTGGTTAGCTCACTTGGGAGAGCACGGTGCTGATAACACCAAGGTCAAGGGTTCAGATCCCCTGAACTGACTAGCCATCCAAAAAAAACAAAAAAAACCCCCCAAAAAATGGCACAACAATGCTGATTTTAAAAAGACACTTTATGTGTATTATAAAGAATATCAGCGATAGTGTTAATTTGGAATATTTATAAAAATAAACTGATTAGAGCAAGGGTGGACAAACTACAGCCTGCAGACCAAATCCAGCTTGCTGCCTATTTTTGTAAATTAAGCTTTAATGGAACATACGCACTTATTCATTTGCATACAGTTTGTGGCTGCTTTCATGTTGCAGTGCCAAAGGTGAGTAGTTGTGACATAGACCGTATGGCCTGCAAAGCCTAAAATATTTACAACAGTATCTGGATCTTTACAGAAAAAGCTTGCTGGATTAGAAGATAAGGCATACAGGATTGTGTACCCTCCTATCCCACCACTGAAAAAAAACTGGTTTGAATAACATCAATGTTTATATATCAGAACAGTCTATTTGCTTAAGGTCTCTTTAGGATAAGCTACTTGAATGGATCAATAAAAATTGTGGTCCCATAGGAAAAGTCTTTAAGACTACATTTTTATAATTTACTGAACAATGAAAATGTATCAGCAGGAACATAGTAACTCAGCATGCACATGCCTATTTGTCAAACATTTGTATAAATATCATGTACAAAGTCCCACTCTGCAGATTACTCTTATGATATCTGTCACATGCTGTGTTATATGATAGTTCTTTATAATGCTGTCCTCTGTTGTTAGATTCTTCGTTGCTCTTGGGCAAAGACTGCATCTACTATTTTATACCACCTAGCCCTGATTTCTTGTAGGCTGTAGGAACTGCATAAATATTAGTTGAATGAATGAATAATAAGTAGAACAAAGTCTCCCTTATTAGAACTTATTAAAAATGAAATATCAATTAATTAGTACATTTAAAGTTTTGTAATCAAAGTAAATACACAGTATGTGAGCAAAGAAATGAAACTGATTTTCAAGTGGGGCTTGGGGGAACATTTATAACTCTGTGTCAGGTCTTTTACAGTAAATACAATTTAATGGCTAATTGTTGCTAATTGGAGGTACTCATGGTCTTAATTTTTAATTAAAAGATGGAAATCATTTGTAATTAGCTCATGGTATCCATGAAAACAAACGTTGCTTAGAGCTTGAAAAATGGTTTTACTCTTTGAAGTAGCTTAAATACTACCCCGTACCACCATAATATGGGATACGTTTATAAAGTAATTCTCTCCCAAGAAGAGGCAGCATAAAGAGGCTTCAAACAAATCTTCGGTTGAACATCACCAATTCCAAACTGATGAGGCTTTTCAATGTAAACTTATACTACTAACTAGCAAAAACAATGTGAAAAAACTGCATACTATTTTTAACAGGGAATATTTTCTTAATTGGGGCAAGTGCCCCTATGAGGAACTTTATTCTTAAACTGTGACTCCGTGGCTAGAAATCTGACTCTTTTTTTTGGTGTCACCCACACCGCACTCAGCCAGTGAGTGCACCAGCCATCCCGATATAGGATCGGAACCTGCGGTCTCGGCGCTCCCAGCGCCGCACTCTCCCGAGTGAGCCACAGGATCAGCCCTAGAAACTTGACTCTTAAAGACTTAATATCCAACTAGTATATTGTGATTTATGGATGCTTTTTTCTGTGAAACCTCATTGTGAAGTTGTACTGAAAACATTGACTATTTCAACTTAGTTTAGCTGGTGAGTAAAGGATATGGCAGAGAATGAATATATGTTTCAGAAGTTCTATGGGTTCTTTTCAATGAATTTTGGGGGCCTGTTTTTCATTTTTCATTATTTTCAATCCCAGGTTCAAATTCTGAACTCTATCTAAGCTTTTTAGAAAAGAGGATGAATTTTGAGTATATTTTTGTTTTCTGTTGATAGCAGTCTTTTGCTTGATTTCATGCTGATGCCCTCCAAGGAAATTAAATTAAAGGCAACTGAGATAAAAATTTGACTATAAATTTTCTGAAAGCCCAACCATGTATGAAAAATTATATTTTACTCTTCACTTACATATTTTTCACTAAAATTTGCTTAAAATAGGAAGATCTTCTTTGGAGTTATAATTGTTATGAAAAAGAAACACTAAAAAGAGAACAAATTCTTGATTTTACATAAAACTGTAGAGAGTAGTTCCAGCTTTCTGTCTTCTGTCCTTGAAATGAATTGGGTAAGGGAGAGCAGGATGGAGTCAAGAGAGTGAAATAAATCAGACTCCTCTGTTTCCCAAAGTTCAGTCACTTTCTTTTGGGTATCACCACACTTGCCTTAGCTCTTTCTTCCCAAATTATTATTTTTTTAAGAAATGTATTCACTGTTGAATACGTTTTTTAAAAATACATTCACTCAGGGTCTTCCTAAACAAAATATTCCTTAAACCATACATAGCTTATTAATGGCAAAAAACAAACAAAATGAAACCCAGATATGCAAAAATACCCCACTCAAATAGCAGCTTCTTTCGTTCATGTTGCTTGACTTCCTTAACTTCTGTCACCTTCACCTCAAGTCCATCTTGGCCACCTGCTCCCATGACCCATACTTTGCTAAGAAATAGTTCATAATACAAAATCTTAACTCCAAGTATTCCACTTCTGACCACTTTGTACGTCTCATTGAGAACCCTGGTCTCTCTATCTTCTGCTTCCTTCTCATCTTCCTTTCCCCACTGGCTTCTCTTTTCTTCCTGTTCTTCCTTGAAACCACAGTTTGCCACTCCATTACTTTTTTTGCCAATACCGTCAATGCACATCACTCTTTTTCTCACTTCACTCAGTAAATCCTTAATCCTCAGTTAATTCACCTGTCTGGCTTCTTGGCTACTGATCATTACTGTAGAAAATGTAACATCCTCATAAATTACTATCACAAACATCTAGTCTACAGCTCCAAATGAACCCCCAGTACTACCCCTTCAACTTCCTATATATTGCTGATAGTTGGCCCTCTCGCTCCACAGTTTTCCAAATCTCTGTTTTTCCTAATCCCTTACCATGACATCTCCCACTCACTCTCAGAAGAAGATGTCACTTAATACTTTACATAAAAACAAATAGTAATTATCACGTGGGAAATACTTTGACTACCTAATCTTTCATTTATAAACTTGCATGCACATACGTCACGCCTTCCTCTTGTCCTCCCACATTCCCAGATGTCTGGCTTCCTTGTTCTATCTGACATCTTCAAACTTTAGAACTCTCTCCTGGATTCTTCCCATCATGGTCAAATATTTTTCGTCTTAAATCAATAAATCTGTCAGTTCCATTCTCCATTTGTTTTCTGTTACCTTCTCTCTCCTTTTCAAGGCCAAATTTGTTGAGTTTCCTGTGCTTGCTATATCCACTTCCTTATACAACATTCACTGTCTTTGCCCTTCCCCCTAGAATTGCACCATCAAATTCATCAGTGACCTCTGGATCACTAAATGAAATGGCTTCTTTTCAGAGCTCATGTTACACAGGCCTCTCTTTAGAAATACTTTTTTGCTTTTGGCTTCTTTGAAACCTCATATTCTTGGTTTTCTTTATATGTCTATAGTTGTCTTTTTTCGATCTTTATTTCAGGCTCCTTGTTCTGCCCAGTTGTTATTTTCAAGGTTCTACCTACTTCTCTTGACTCTAAGCACATTTTTAATTCCATAATGGTAATGCCAAAATCCACTTTGACCTAAGAGATGTCTTCTGAGCTTAGATACACACATCTGAACATCTATTAAACATCTCTATCTGGATGCATCACAGATGTCTCAAATTCGACATTTTGAACACTGAACTCAGCTTTTTTTCTGACAAATTGATCCTTTCTCCTGTGGTTCAGATCCTGGCAAATGGCACCTTAGGCCATTGAACTGCCAGAAAGTTAAGAGCTACCTTTAATTATTCTCTCCTTCTATCCCGATATTCAATCAGTTGCCAAGTCCTGTGTGTTATACCTCCTTAATATGTCATGTTTTCCAACTCTCCACTCTCATTTCCACAACTTGAGTACATGCCACCACGATTTCTTTCTTGGATTCTTGACTTCTGTTCCCCTTTTTTTAGTTTTCCTCTCTCCAGTGCATACTTCTCCTGTAACCAGAGTAATCATGTCACTCTCCAACTTAAAACTTTTTAATGTCTTTCTATCGCCATCAGGACAGAGTTCAAGTTACCATATCTGGTAATATTGCTCCAGCTTATTAAATTCTCCAGGCTCATTTTCTCTACTTCCCATATTTCTATATGTATCCTTTCCCTATTTAACCACCCGTAGTTCCCTGAATTGGCCATACCCTGCTCCCATGAGCTTTTTTACATGTTGCCCTTGGGTCTAAAACTCTCCCCTCTGACTTATTTTTTACTTAGCTAATTCCCAAGTGTCCTTATATCTACATTTAGAGATTTCTTCTATTGGGACCTCTTCTCTGACTTCTCCTACTATATGTTAGTTGCTCTTTCTTTGTACCAGCACAGTACCTTGTACTACTAATAATTACTATAGTTATTGTTAATAATATTTGAGCATTCAGCTTATGCCAGGATTTGTTCTCTATCTTAACTCACATAATGCTCACAACATCCTTATGAGGTAATTATTAATATTTCCCCAGATGAGTAATCTGAGTTACAGAGAAGTTAAGTAATTTTTCCAAGTTTTCACAACTAGTAAATGACACAAGTAGGTTCTAAACTTGGGCGTCTCATTGAAAAGTTTACAAACTTAAACAACATGGTATCTGTTCATATGGAAGCATTTATGGCACTGTGCTGTAATAACCTGTTTATACATAACTTCCTTACTAGACTCTAAGTTCTTAGGGGCAAGTTGCATACCCAGCACCTAGCACAGTGATTACCATATAGTATGCTTCCAATAAATATTATTTAAATAAATAAAAGAGCAAGATGACATGACTCAAAGGAAAAAGGTTACTCACCCCAAATTAGATTTATACTAACTACAAGCTTCAGTGTATGCCATAGTAATATTTTACCCCAACAATACCAAGTGACTTTCTGTATCTAATCACCCCATATTGTTTCTTATTTCTAAGAGTTTACACATCCTGTCCCAGTTGCCTAATATACCTTCCCACTCCTGTCTGACTGGTAAACTCCTATTCATCCTTCCAAGTTGAGCTTAGAATTTACTTTATTCCTGAGGATTTTAAATCTCCGGTTTAGATTCTTGTTCCTGCATACTTTATACATTTAACATCACAAATAATAACATTAAATTGGACCATGATATTTTTTACCAGGGGTTTATTTATTTATTTATTTATTTGTCTTTTTCGTGACCGGCACTCAGCCAGTGAGTGCACCAGCCATTCCTATATAGGATCCGAACCCGCGGCGGGAGCGTCGCCACGCTCCCAGCGCCTCACTCTCCCAAGTGCACCACGGGCTCGGCCCTCCAGGGGTTTATTTTTAAATTATCTTTGTATCCCAAGCACTCGAGGGCACTGTCTAGCACTCAGAAGTTGTTCAATAAATATTTGAAATATTGGTAGCATAAAATTAGGTTGGGTTATGTCTCTGTAGATTGTCAAACGGATATCTTGAATTCTAGTAAATTATAGCAATTTGGGTGCCTCCTACACTGACAGAATTATTTTGAATTGTAAAATATTGGCATACTGGGAGATTTGAGAAAAAGATATAACAACACTCTTGCCTATTTCACTCTTCTGATATGGTCAAGGGTTAGGCAAAGGTTAAACAATTTTTCAAAAGTCACTGAAGTTGTCCCACCAGCAAATTAACAGAGAACATTTTAGAAAGGCAAGTCCATTTCTATTCGGAGGTAGACCAAAGAAGTCTCTCTAAATGTGTTATATATCAAAACACCAATTAAATTTTATAAGGGGAAAATAACTGTAAAATCCCTTCAAAAGTTATTTTTGATATCAACTTCATATTGGTCCCTTCCTTTGTACTCCACTGCTAGGAATCTAGTATAACTTTTGTATTGTAAATATATCATATCTGGACTTTCTGTTTATGCGGTTCTTATTTCTTCTTCCTCAAGCACACACAAAACTTCCAGATTAAGTTCCTTAAAGCACTACTTTTATCAAGTCATTTATCTGCTCAAGAACTTTCAGTGGCTTCTCTCTATGAAATCAAATGGGAACTGCTGAGCCTAGATTTTCAGCCAGATATTCTGTCTCAATCGATTTGTGTAGAGCCTGACCCACGGCTGACATCTAGATGTTTTGATTGATTTTTTTCTTATGTTTTTGAAGGTAAAATTAGGAAACCTAGTTGAAAGGAAATTCCAGTTTGTGTCTTTTACTATTATTAATATTGGTAAATTATCAAGCATAGATGCCTCTTATTAAACAAAGTTGCCACATGTTAAATAAAGTAAAGGCTGTATACATTAAGTGAAGTCCCTTCCCAGGGGTCCCATATCCTAAATAAAATAGGCATGTTAGGATATGACAGGCAATCTAGTTTGGGGAAAGATGAGTGGCATTTTAATTAATGGCAATTTATAGAGATCTTGAAGAGGACCAAAATGACTTCACAGCTGAAAGCTAACTCATTGTTCCTCAATGGGGACATTCTTAAATGAAGTTCCTATATGAGTATTCAGTAATGAACCATACTAAGCAAGACATGAGAAGAGGATTACCCTTCAGATGTTCTCTGCTTGTAAACCACTGTTCAGTCACTAGACTCAACTGCCCCATGGGCTCTTTTAGTCTATTTCTGGGCTTTGTTTTTTGCTCTATCTTTCCAATGCCCATCTTGGTTTCTATTTTACATCCCTGCCATCTGATATGTTAAAGTATCAAAGAGTTCAAAGCTCTTCAGACTGCCAGTACTTTATTTAGTTAAAACAACAAAAATAAAAAATTGTGTTCATTTTCCTCTTTGCAAGAAACCAAAATTCAAAATTAAGATGAAAGTATAAGAAGATCTGTGCAGTTCAAAATAAAACCCACCTCCTCCATGTACATGTACCCCATTACAAACTGTACCACTAAATTTTATAAAACAAATATTGCTAATTAAAATCCTCAAGACACTAATGTATTCTCAAATCAACCTGTACCACTTCGTTGTACAAATGGAACATTGGCAGCTTTGCTTTCAGAATCCAAAATATCATTTTTTGAACAAATTTGAAGTTTTGATTCATTCAACAAATAATTATATTGAGCACCTACTATGTGTCAGACACTATGCTAGGTGCTGAGCAAGCAAAATGGGATAATTTTCTGATTTCAGAAGAATTCTGGTCTCTAAAGCAGTGCTTCTCAAACTATTTTTATTAAGCTATGCCCTCTTTGGCCAAACATAAAATCCTTCTCCCACTTTTCAGAAATTCGGGTGACCTTGTCTCACACTGAGAATCACTGGCACACAGAACATAGACTCTATCTTCTGTGTATCCTTGATAGACAAAGTGTCTTTGAGGTTTTATTTTTTATTTAAAAAGCCACATATTTATTTTCTAGACATAAAACTGGATTGCGAAATTAGATATACCTTTCAGAACTACATATGCCCCCTGCCAAACTGTAATTCAAATTTCCTATACCCTCCCCTGTTGAGAATCACTGCTTTAAAGAGTTTTGGAGAAAACCAGGCAATCTCCATCTCTCCCCTCCAATCAAGCTTGAAAGGAATTAGAATTTTCCTACCTGACACAACAGCTGGTGGAGTATCATAATCCTGTCTTGGGATTGAATCTTTGAATGAAAAGAGCATGAGAAAGAATGCAATGAAGTACAAAAGAAAATAAAATAGAAACTTTGCTCTAAAACTTGGAAGAGCCTGCTGGGTGCCACATGATTGCCTGACACCCCCGCCCACTTCCTGCCTTCAAGCAGTCAAGGCATTATGACCTTGAGTTTTCAGTTGATACCATGATCCCCATTACCCTCACACTGTACATGTTGTTAGGACCTGCTGGAACAGTACAGTTTGCTCCAGAACATTGTCATCTTCCTCGGCCTGTTTTGTCCCTCCCTCAGAAAATCAATGTGATTTTTTTTACCCTCTCTGGCTGACACAAGAGTTCTACAAGGCAGCCCATCTGGAGGGAGCCCAAAGCACAACATGAAACAAAGTCCTGCAGAACAAGAGAAAGAACTAACATTTAAAAGAGATAAATGAAAAAATTTGCACATTCTCATACTCTCCGGAGGCTAATGCATTTTGAAGTCAAAGTCTCACTATTAATCACTCAGTTTGGCTCTGATCCCAGAGGTTGTTGGTGAAGCACAGTTGAGGGTGCCTTCAGCTCAAGGCAGAGCTTTATGAGCTGTAGTTGTGGGAGCGGAGATACACAGAACAGAATCTATTGAATAGGCAATTTTTGTCTTTTTTCCAAAGTGTCCTAACATTGGAGGTGGCAAATTATAAAGAAAACTTAATTAACCTATATTGCAGTCATTCCAAAATTTGGGGTTATATGGGACAAAGTATATCTGCTTTTACTGAAAATGAAAAAGATGCAGCTTTGGTTTAATACAATCCCTTTTTCCAGGGATCTTAAAAAGGGGAGTGGTACACAGCATATGGCCATAGGACCCCCTTTTATAAATGGAAGATACAAGTCTTTCCCCAACATCCCTTAGAGGGGTAAGGGACCAGGTGTTGTTCACATTCTAAAAACTGAACATGGTTCAATTGATTCTCTTGTGTGCCCCTTTTTTCTACAACCCCCAAATTTATTTTTTTTACCAATTTGTCAACTTTTGGACTATCATAAATTTCTCACTTTCATCTCCTCACCACAGAAGGACACTTTTAATCACTCTCCCATGAGTCAATGGCATGTGAAAAGTCAGATTAGAACTTGAACGTTGCAAGGCACATTGACCAACAAAATCAAACATTGATCAAAAGATTCAAATGCAAATAAACCATAGGCACAAGTTATTTTGTTTTTCCAAACAGGTACATGAACTAGTATGTTGAGTATAATCCCCAAATCTGGGAAAAGTAGAATCACTTTTAAAGTGTCTCCAAAAGTTTTATTAGTAGTGGTAGTAATTCCTAGTATTCCTAGTACCTTTCAACAAACTGCAATCATACATTACCATTCCAAAACAAAAAACAAATTAAAAAGGACCATGTCACCAGTCATTTCACAAGAATATATTTATAACATTTTAAAATAAATAATAAGAACAAATAATGTTCATTGTTCAATAGTTGGAGAATATAGAAAAATATAAAGATTAAAATAGATATTACCCTAATCTCATCACCCAGAAATAATAACACTTGTTTTGCATTTCTCTACAGCCTTATTTTATAAATATATTTTTCATAGCTGATACTGTACTCCAAATATGCAAATTTACATCCAGCTTTTTTGATTTAACACTATAAATAATACTTTTCCTAATTATTTTAAACTCGTGATTTATGCTGCATTACATTCTGATTTATGGATGCATTAGATTTATTTAATTCTTCTTTATTAGACATTATAAAGAACACTGTGCCAAACATTTTGGGGGCACAAACATCTTTGGGGCATGAAGTCTTTTCCATTATTTTAGAATATTTCCACAGACTAGCTTCTCCAAACTACAACCATTTGGTCAGTCAATATAAATGTTTTGAAATGTCTTGCCTGCCCACCTTGCTATCCAACTGACACAAATTTAGATTCCCATCATCATACAATCAGTGTTCGAGAATACTTATTTTCTTACACCTTCATCAGCAATGTGTATTATTTTAATAACTTCATTTGATGATATATGTGTGTGCATTTCTGTTTCTTTGATTACAATTTTTTCATATGTTCTCTGGCATTCTGTTTTCTCCTTTATCAGCTATCTGTTCATGTTCTTTGGCATTTTATCTATTGGCACTTTTCTATTATGTCATTAATTTATGTGAACTCAGAATTCATTTTTTAAACAGAAAAGCATAATATTTGCACATAAACTATTTCAATATACCAGACTTTCACTTAATGCCTACTCATTTACATTTTATGTTATAAGATTACTTTCAAAGGTCTTTTATTTCACAATCAGACTAAACAAAGTTTTTAAAACTATTACATTTTTATCTATGTTTTCTTCCTTATACTTGACGGTTCTTAGTTAATTGATATTTTCTTTTGTAAAGTTATTTAAATAGACATACTCATTACCACTTATGATATTATTTCCTGAATCAGGAGTCTATTTAAAATCCTTTGTTGCTTTCTGTAACTCTCAGTCTTAATACTTATGTGGATACTTAGTAATGCAAAAGAAAAAGGCAACTCTACGCAAAGTGAATAATTCAGGATTGTCACCTGATACCATCAGAATTTTAGAGCAGGGAGGAGTGGTGTGACTTAAAAATGCTAGGGAACTGTAGTGCACAATGGAGTACAATTACAAGACCATTTTTGTGAGTGGCTATGGTTACAGCACGGGAATCCAATGAAGTAAGAAATCACCAGAGGCTTGGAGAAGTGCAGATAAGAAGCCTGCAGAACAAAACTTTTTGTTTCTTTCAACAGATTCTGGTGATGTTGTAAGCCACTGGTGACCAGCAACTGAACAAATGGAAAAGAGATAAGGAACTTGTAAAACAAGATTGTCATGCAATTTGGAGGTTTTAATAACACAGTGAAGTCCCCAATGATTTTTGCTAAACCTTACAATAAAGTGATAAGAAATTATGGATAATGGGGCTTTGGTTGCATCGAGGGAATCCTGTAACAAAAAATAAACAAAAGCAGGAAAGCTAGAAAAATTCTTCAAGGTCAGCAGAGCCCTGGGATAAAACAGTTACACTGCTTGCCTAAAATTCATTTCTTTTAAGTCCTGTAGATTCTGCCCAGCTTCAAATAGGTAGAAAATTGGACAATAAACATTTGAGGGGGAAAATTGTAGAGAAAAGTTAATTAGACTACATGGTATCCATTTCAAAATTTGGGGTCATGGAGGATGAAAATATATCTGCTTTTGTCAAGATGAAAAAGAGGCTTGGGCTCAATACAATTCTCTTAGGGATCTCCTACAGAGAAAATGGCACACAGCCTGTGGCCTGAGGCCCCCTTCTAAAAATGGAAACTTCTAACCTAGCTCCCACTTCCACCAGCCCTAATCACTGCCTACTCTGGCTCATTCACTGGATCGTGCTCTACACTGCCTTTGGAACCCATCTGGTTTTAGAGTTGAGGTTCTTGTATTAATCTTGACTTGTCACTGTTCACACCTTGTTTTGCAGAGTTTCAGTGAGTTCAGATGTCTGACAGCCTTTGAAAAGTTCCAGGTAGGACGGAGACAGTCAAATAGTTTTAGATTAATTGGCTGTGGCAAGATGGTGGAGAATGGATTGGAGCAAATTGAGACTGAAAGCAGGAAGAGCAGTTAGGAGATTATTACAATTAATCAAATAAGGCTCTGGGCAGACACTACAAATTTGGTAGATAGAATGTATTTGACACGTCTATGAGACAAAATCGGTGGGACTTGAAAAGAAATTGCATATGGTTGTGAAGAAAAAGGAAAGGGTCTAGACTGAGTCCCACTTGTATGGTTTGGCTACAGGGAAAATTTTCATGGCATTAGCTCCAAAGGAAATAGGGGGCAGGAACACACAAAAGGAAGAGGATTCTGTTGGAAGACAGCTCAGGGAAGCATATGAGATTAGTTTGGGTCATGCTGACTTTGAGATGTCTGAGGGAGATTCACATGGAAATATTTAGCAAGTAGTTGAATAAATGAGTCTAAAATTCTAAGATGAAGTTAGCATTGAGGACATAGATTTAGAAGTCTTCAGCACAAAGGGTGGGGTTTAAAACCATGCAAATGAATGAGATTGCTTAAGGAAATCACATGAATGAGAAGTAAGTTAAAACTGAAACCCTGGCTTTGGAGCCTATGAAAGAAAAGAAGTAATAGCCAGAGAAGTTGGAGAAGAACCAAGAAAACCTTGGGCAGGAGTCACTAACTGGGAGCTTTTGGGACAAACTGGGCCCAATATTCAAAGATAGGAAAATTGCACATCAAAATCCAAATATTTAGCTTATCTTGAAAAACAGAAAGGTGAGACCACCCTGGGTCTGTATGCCCATGTGTAAATAGCTGTCTGGAGCTGAGTAGTGGCTGCCCTCTCTTGACAAGGCATCTGTGTTCCAGGCTGCCAAAGGTGCCATCTCTTTCTACTATTCACCCGACACTCTGGCAGAGATACTATTACTGCATTGAAAATATCTCTAAAATGTAATCTCCAGTATTATGTATATGACATGACTATGTTTATGATATAAGCAAATATAGAGACAATTATTATATGGTTATAATTATAAAATGATTATATATTCCCAAGGTGTTTTGCTTGGACTCAGTCTACTTTATTTATTAATGTGACTTGGCTGGACTCTATGGACTTTTGAGTTTGCACTCCTGTAAGAGTATGTTAGCAGCTAAAAAAGTGAAGACTTTAAAGAAAAAAGTTATATCAAGTGAAACAGACAAGAACAATTAGTTGTACTGTGGATTTGACAGGGCGCTACATTCCTTCTGGTGACCTGGACTAGATTCCCACCAGTTAGAAGCCACTGGAAGTACAGGCATAGGGCAGCTCATTCCATAAGCACCTACTAGATGTCACGCATACTATCAGGTATGCTACATACAGTATTGCATTTAAAGCTCTCACAACATCCCTGGGATGTTTTGTAAATGAGGTAGTAAAGTTCAAAAAGGTTAAGTAACCTGCCTAAAAATGCATTGCTAATAAGGGGGAAGGACCAGGCTTTGAACTCAAGTTTGACTCCAAAGCCCACTGGTCCTTGCATGATGCCAGGCTGCCTTCCTATTAACAGAAATGTTGGAAAGATGCAATAAGGTGGGCAAATTTGATTTAAAAAATCAACCTCTGCTACATAATAGCCACTCTAAGTGCCAGTCAAAAATTCAGATACAATGAATCTAAAATGGCATATCAAAGAATTAGAGTGATAGTTTAAGAAAAAACATAACAGTATTCTGGACATTAAACAAACTCAATGATATTTTGTTGAATGAATCTACAAAGTAATATTATTTTCTCTGCACCTCTCCAGACCTTATTAAATATTAAATCTTTGTATAATATCATGCTATGGGCAGCTTATAATGTATCTAAGCATTATTTAGTACTAATGTTAAGGGAGAAAAAAATGAAAAAAAGAAAAAGAGGAAATTTGGTGTTACAAATAAGCCACATGCTTAAAACTTTTACTGTCTAAGAAAGAGAGTGATATCACTTTATATATATATATATATATATATATATACACACACACAATATACATCACTAATATATATATATATATTTGGCTATTATGAACTGGGTCAAACTTGTAGTCCCAGATAAATATGTTTTTGTTGAAAATGCTCAAACACACAATCATAATACATGCTATTGAATCAATAACTGTTACAATTCTGAGTCTGTTCTATATCTCTTATTTTTCAATTACCTAAAGGATTTAGTCATGTACTGAGTTAATCTATCTCTTATAGTTTTACTAGTTTGCAAACTTGAACCTTAGCAACTCAGTTGGCTTTGCTTTTGATTCAAGTGAGAAAAATTTATAAAGTGTTTCTTTGTATGATTTGTATTATAACTGCCTCTTTTATCGGATTCCAGATTGTCATTCAATACAGTAAAATTGCATTACTTCACTCACTCAGAATTTATGATCATTAAAGGAGAGGGAGGTTGACATGGAGTGAAATCTACAGTGGGAACATGAGAAACTTCAAGCTTCCCAGTACTGCTCTTGGGACCTGTTTTATCAGTAACGCACAAAGTGACTATAAATAATCCTTACACTTTGCTAAAAGCAATGCACATATTATCTTTCACTCTATCTCCATGATGAAAATTAGCTGTATCATCCTATATAGATAAATGTAGTCTTAGACATGACTTCTAAAAGTCTAGTTCCAAAACCTAACAAATCCTTTGATCTAGCCCAAGCATTTGGATGGCTAAGGTATCATCAACTGCCTTTTACAAGTTCAGCAACTGAGGCCTTAGAGATCAGTACTTTATGTTAATAAAACTAAATTTCTTTATTGAAACAACGTGACTCTTTCCATTAAGGTATTTCGATTTTCTTCCTATATAGAGCAAATTAGTGAGTCCTCAGTGGACCTGTCAGAAACTTCTTATATTCCAAAATGTCTATGAATCAACAACACCTGTTTGGCAAGAAAGTCACTACTATGAGATAAAATTGCCGATACTTAGCAAGTGTGCACAATGTACACAGGTACTTAGAGATGAAGCCAGCACAACTGTGCAGAATCACAGAGGTAGTGACTATGAGACATGCAGGCTTAACGGTATCATCAAGTTAAATACTTCAACTAGAGAGGGAAATTGAGACTTGAAGATATCATTTCCCAAAGACAGATGGAAATATCAGGGCTCAATCAAGATCTGGATCCAGGATTCCTGACTCCTAGTCCGAGCTGCCAAGAAAGAGGAAAATATATTTTTTCTTTCTATGTCTTTAAAAATGGCAAGATTTTCTTCATTAACGTTCATGAAAAATAAAATGGTTATTGATGGTGTCAGGAGCAGCTGGCTTTGATGTTCTCCATAATGATAGTTAAAAAGTTTCAGTATTCTAGGTGAAGGTATTAGACATTTTCCTTCTTGAACATTTGGAGGAATCGTCTTTTCAGAAAACAAAGTTTTGCCCGTGATTTCAAATGCCTTGTTGATATAAAATCAAGGCTACAATAGGCATTTTTCAATAAACTTTTGTTTCCCAAGGAGAAATATGACTAATCAAATATATCTCAACCTGTAAGAAAAGATCAAGCACATTAGATTCCCTTCCTTCTTTTCAACATCATCAATGTCAACATATTCAAAAGAAAGATGAAAATAATTTGATTACACCAGGTTCTCAATTACTTTTTATTGATTTTAACACTGAAAGTAAATAAAAAGCCCTTTATATCAGTCATAGTCACAGTTGGCCCGTCATTCTTGAATAACCTGGGAATGATATATAGGCTGAACTGGTAAGCAGCTGAGAAAAGAAAACCAGGCTCAAGTATATTCAGCTACAGGGTCTAGATTTGCAGGTGCATGCAAACCTGCATCTTTCCAAAAACAGACATTATACCTGGTGCATTGTGTCATCAGAACAAGAAATAGCTGGAATTTAAATGAAACACAGTAGAACTCTCAGCCTTGTCAACATGAGTAAATGTACCCTGGAACTGAACAGGCATACAGAATGCAGCCTTATTCACAGCAGAACCTGAAAGCTGTGTTAGTCAGTGATACAGAACTGGTTTCGCTAATAATGCTAGTGAAAACAGAATACTGCATCTTATCAAGGAAGTCCAAGAAAACAAAACAAACCCTTCAACTCACCGTTCCTGTTGTACCCAATGAAAGGTGATTCATCTGCTGTGTCAGGGGGCCCATCATGTTTGCTGGCTGCATTGACATAGGGTGGTCCATTGTTGGTGTAATCACAGCACCCTACAAGCACATACAATGTCCATCTGAAAACATGTTCCACAAGCAAGAAACTTTCAAAAAATAAACACAGTAAACTGAGTTAATGTGTTAACATCAAATGTGTTTACTTTCTAATGAAATGACTAAATTCTACCATATGTGATTTTTATGTCCATCCGTCATTTTGTGCTTGTCTAAATATATGACTTTAGCAACTTCATTTCCTCTGATGTGATTTATCTGTGATGTGTCTAAAATACCTGTTGTTTATATTTCCAACATTTGATGTAGAACATTTTCAAATAAATTATATATATCCTCTCTTCCATTGTTCTAAATACAAACTTCTCTTACTAAAAAATCTGAACATTAATGGAAATTCTCTAATTTTTCTTGATACTGAATAAAGCTTTTGGATTATGACATTCATCTATGATTTATAGACAATTCTCGATCACCCCAAGGGATAATGCTGGCCCAGATGGGTTTCTTGACTAGATCTCTTTGAAGGACATATTAAATCTAACATTAACGATCTAAAAATCAAAGTTACTATATCCCATATCTTCTCCATAGGAGGAAATATATCCTCACACAATACAATTACACACAAGCAGATGTTTCCCAAAATGCTTTTGCCCAGGGTGATTAGTTTGTCATGGTATTATCTAAATCCAACTTCTTGACTATAAATGCTGAAAGATTAGGCTACCAGTCCGCCTTCCCTATGGGCTCCTCCCATTAATCTTGAAGGAGAACAGAAATATATCCTCTTATGGAAAAGATATGGGATATTTGAACATATTTTCTATCTATGCATTTGACAAAAGACAGAAGGCTACTGAATTTTGATGAAGCTGGTCAAATTCTTATGTTCATCCATAAGTTAAAATTTAAGAAAAAGCAAAAGTATTAAATACTTTTATCAGATGTTAGGAAGGGCATACTTCTAGGATATATATTTTTAATTTATTATAAATGTTGGAAATACAAGAAATAATAGATATGTTTAAAGACTTTCATCCATATATCAAGTGTCATATGCCTAGTGACAAATGGGTCCAGGCCATGTTACCTTCCATTCCTCTTCCTCTACCCTACTTCTCTCCCTTAATTAACTCGGAGAGTGAAACAATATTTTTTCAAAACAAAATTAAAAAGCTGAAATTGGATGAAATCTTTGAGATTATATCATTCCAGAGCTTTATTACAAAGATTTTGGTGAAGGAAGAAGCTCATAATAGAACAATCCACTTAAATACCCAGTTGTAATAAAATGATTATGCATTTGAGTAAATTATTCTTGCCTAAACATTCTCACTATGTGACCTTTTTTCTTTTTTTCGTATAAGTAAACATTTTGAAGAAATAAAACTAGGCCCGATGTGTGCAGACAGCAAGCCCTCGGCAACCAAACTAATTACACACAAGGAGATGTTTCCCAAAATGCTTTTGCTCAGGGTGATCAGTTTGTCATGGTATTATCTAAATCCAACTTCCTGACTGTAAATGCTAAAAGATTAAGCTACCAGTCCGCCTTCCCTATGGGCTCCTCCCATTAATCTTGAAGGAGAACAGAAATTGAGCCAGACATTGGAAATGCTTGATATGCAAAGCCAGCTCTGTTCGCAAAGACATTTGGACTTGAAGCTGGAATCCATCAGAAAACATATGAGGGTTCGTCAAAAAGTTTCTGGGAAAATAGAATTAAAAGATAATAGAACCTGTCCACAAACTTTTTGAAGTATCCTTGACTATATTATTTTATAGGTCTGTAGCTCATAAATATACATAGTTGTGCATTTCTGTTGTTTGAATTTCTTGATGCTTCCGTGAATTGTCATTCACCAGGATACTTCATAAATGACAGACACGATAAGATAAGCTTTCACTTAATTATAATTCAGACATACATAACTTTTTCTTCCTGCTTCCTGAATTTCTTTAACAAAAGTATCTTTATTTCTTCCTCTTTCTTCTCCTTCTTCTTCTTTTTTTTTAAAAATACTTACTGACCTTCATTTCAAATATTTGTTGTGCCAGACCAGAAGTAAATACTTTAAGAACTAGAGTTCCTCTTAAGTCAACTAGGATAAATTGTAGAATAACTTCAGAATTAAGATGGAATTCCTGAAGCATGTTTTTCAACAAAGAAATATGGCACTTGCACAACATTCTAATCTTTAGCAGGTGCGGGACCTCAATTCTCTTCTTGAACTTGAGATTTAGAGTATGTTCGTAGAACATTTGCCCCTAGACATTCCAACATGCAGCTAAACTATCACAACCCCCAAACCCTTCAATTCTAAGCAGCCTGCTCTAGCCATATACAGGATCATTCATGTAAATCAGAGACAAAGAGCAAATTGTATTTGGTAAAGACACTTTCTTCTCAGTGCTGTGGAGTTATGACATTCCCCAGGGGTGTGTGAGGTAGACTTTAGTCTTTGACAGGGAGGTAATATGCAAATAAGGTAGGTGAGCATGTGACAGATCAATCAAAATTTATGCACAATGAGAATAGAAGGATTGAATGCCTGCACTTAATTTAAAAAGGATTGTCTGGTTTCTTAGACAATCTTTTCATTGAAAGCAGTGTTTGGGGATTCATCTGATTATAGATGCCACAGAGTGAGTACTGCTTCTGTGTGTAAACCAGAAACCTGACAATCAAAGAAAAGAGTGGGAAAAGATTTGTCATAATTTTGAATTGTAAATAGCAGCACTAGGCACAGAGTGGAAAACAATACAAGGGAAACATTCGTTTCCTAAGCAGACCAGTTATTGCAAATAAATGAACAATAAAATAAAAAAGATTCTTCGGAGAGGATATGTAAGAATATACATTCTTGTTCATATTTAGTAAAAATGTTCAATGAATAACAAATTCCCATAAATTATTAGGAACATAAATTCTTTAATCTCAAGGAAATGGAAGAAATTCACAATGAGTAAGCTGGAAGTAACTGACAAGAACCCCTTGGAAAAATGAAATTCTTGATGATACTTTATTGGGGACAGACTAGAGTTTTAAGTGTTGGTTACCTACAACAAAGAGTGGTGTTTTCCAGCTACTTTGTTTATCAAAGATTACAGAATCTCCTCTGTATCATGTGGAACAAAAAAGAAAAGAAAAGAAAAACCTTTTCGTTGTTAAGGCAAAACAAGTGCCCTCAACCATAATTGTGCTTCATTAAATACACTGTCAAATCCTTTCCGACTCAATACATTTAAGCCATAGACTGAAGAGTGTTTTGTGACAGATGTTGCCAACACATTAAGGATAATTTCGTTTACTTGAAATGTATAGAATGTGCTGTCTGACAGAGTTCAGTTGGCAAATGGCAAAGCAAGAGGAAACAGATTTTTCATTTTAGCATCTCCGGATGTCTGGGTTTGCTCAATGCTTAAGCTGCAAAGAAAAATATTGTAGCATGCTGTAATTCTACTAAAAAGCACATTGACCAAACAGCTGATGAGAACGTCTGGTCCATTTTAGCCACTGCCTCTGCAGAACAAAGTTGCTCCCACTCCAGAGACAAAGACTGGATCTGGTCACTCTAGTTCTGAAATAAACAATTTCAACAGGAATTGGGGTAAATTCCAAAGATCATCATGTGTGGAGTAAATATATCTGATCTAAGGCCAGAAAAACATCTGTGTTGTTAACCTTCTGCCAATATTTGAAAGAAATTTGAAGTCTTAGAGACTGCATCAATATTTTAATTTCCCCACTGAAATACAGGACCACTGGCAAATCAGGGAAAGCATGCAACCTCTCTCTCGTTAAGAGCACACATAGCTGGCCTAAAACCTATATGGATGCTAGAACATAGACGACTATGTAAAACTGGCTATTTTAATATTCCTGTGATAGTCAGTATTCTAGGCCAGTGCCACTCCAACTGTGGTCTGTGGATCAGCAGCAGAAGCAGACCACGAATTAGAATCGCTGGCTTCAGGCCCTGGAATCTGTTTAACAAGCTCTCCTGGTGACTCTGATATACCCTAAAGTTTAAAACGTATGCTCTGTCTATAAACTGCTATTGCATAAGCCAATGTTACAGTTCTTAGAGGCCAACAGCTGGCTTTATTTTATTTATGCTGCTTCTCAATTATTTGATTTAATCCAGTCTTGCTGTAGGGCATGAGCCTTTATGTCATAATCATATTACATCTTGTTAAAAAAAATTCAAAGAGGCCAAGCCTGCATTTTTGATGAGCTCAACTAAGGAGATTATCTGAATAATTCAGGCCTAAGCCTGATGACCTGACATGCTTCCATTTGATCAGTTATCATACATTTGAGAATCCTTCCTTTTTGGAAACTCAGTGAGCCTTGTATTTGAAATCCTAGGAATGTAAAAGCACAAGGTAAGAAAATTATTTGGATAATATGAGAGAAAGAAAAAAAGAAAAAAATATCACCCCCTTTTCCCTTCTTGTCTTGTCTAAATGCCTCAGGTCACAGTGTTTGTGGTCCATGTTGTACTATCCCCTATAGTGATTCATGCAAAACTGAAAAGAACTTTTTAGTAATTCTATCATTCAATATGACTTTTAAAAATGTGGTTGTAGGTCATTATTCTTTCTCATCTGTGTGATTTTTCTCTCTCTGTCAATTTTTAATATTTCTACAATAAATATTTGGTTGAGTTTGTGTACACCCAACTATATTTAGCATATGTAAAAGGAGTGCAGTGAATGATATGAGCTCACAAATAAACTAGTTAGTGGGAATGATTTTTCAGTAACAACAGTGATTTCATCCGATGAATGGCATAAAGTTATTTCCTTTAACTAGTTGCAGTGTCCTGCGATATTAGTTTGCAACATTCCTTGTCTTGTAGTATATACAGAGGTGTTTAATCTCTTTCATTTGTTGATGGTTTTTCTGGAGGGATTTTTGGGGGGAAGGTTTAAGAAGGACTGCTATGGGGAGAGAATAAAAGGATCAAGAAATATCCCCCATCCTTCAAAATAATCATTAATCCTCAGCTACACTGATAAACTTCCAACTAACTTGGAGGGGAAGTCTGACTTTAAAAATTATGCTTAAAATCCAGAAACCTGTGGCAAAGGTGGTAGCCTTCTCCTTGGGAAGCATTTTGTAATGACCTCTGACAAATGCTGGAGGTATGGGAGAATGATGAATAACCATGGTAAGCTGGAAGCCACACTCTCCCCAGAATTCCATTTTAGCACGTAATCCCTTCCTCTCCCTTATTATTCTCTAATTGCCTCTTTTAACACTATATCTTCCAAGAGTCCAGAGATTATGTTTACACACTTTTGTAATCCCTATAAATAGGAAATTGCAAGCAGTAGACACTCAAATCAGCCTTTGTAAATTAATTTTATATGTCAGTGTACCACTAATTAATCAGTTAAATTAAAAATGGTTAACATTTACCAACACTTCTGATTTAGATTGTTCATCCTAAAAGGGTTAAGATCATGTCTGTTTTGTTTACCATTGTTTATTTAGTGTCTATAGTGCTGTCTACAGTATAAGGCATGTAATATATGCTTTGTAAATATTTGCTGGAAGAATGAAAGAACAAAATTACAAATCAAAAGTACTTAGGAATGTTTTTTGAGATTACTATCAAAATGGAGCAATCCAAAATTTTTGGGAAAACGTGTTCTTGCCAGGGACAGTTCTAAAACCATGATACAGTTTTAAAACCATGGTACAGCTCTTGTATATGTGCATTTATGATATCCTTGACCACCGTGCTCTTAAAGATGAGATTTGAAATTCACTTGTTATAAAAAGTTCTACTAATGCTATATCTATGGAAATTATGAACATAAAAAAATATTTGTGCATGTGCACATATCAGTGGTTCTCAAGCAGGAGTGATTTAGCAATGTCTGAAGACACGCACAGTTGTTATAACTGGAGAAAGCATACTATTGGCATCTGAGGTGCAGAAGAAATTGTTGCTAAGCATCCTACAACACATAGGACAGTTCCACACAACAAATAAATAGATAATTTAAAAAATATATATAGTCTAAATAAAAAAATGTTGCCACAAACATCATTAGTGCTGATGTTCAGAAACCCTGGTGTGTGTGTGTGTGTGTGTGTGTGTGTGTGTATTCATAAGCTCCATTTACACAAAATGAGAAAGAATTTGGAACTGCACTAGTTAGAAAAGGACACAAAGTAGGCATATACTGTGTGTTCCCTACAACTAACAGCAGATCTTAGATTATATGCTAAGATTATATTTCTGATATAAACCAATTTCCCAAATTCTATAATGGAGCAATGAAAGGAAATGAGACTATTAACGTGACTTTCAATGACTATATCATTATTTTTAGTTCAAATTCATTTTTCTATTTATTTTGGAAATGTGACTAACTGGAACTGGGTTTCTCTTTCCAACACTTGGACAAGGTTAGATTTAGTTAGCATAATATTTGGACTACTACATAGAGATATATAGCTATGAGCTAGAGGTAGTTTAGAAGTAAGACATTTTCCATTGCTATACAGTCAATGTAGAAGAGTTATACACATAGTTTACCTAATGAGATATCTATTAGTTATAAAATTAGAGTTTTTTCTTCTACTCAAATCAAATATTCTTATTTTGGGTTGCTTTGATTCAGTTATCATTAATTGGAAGTGTTGGTTTTTTTTAGTGTAATATGAAAAGACACTAAAACAAAATTAGTTTTACCCATGGAGGCCCTCTTAAAAGAATCCTAATTATATAGTATGGCTATTCAGCTGTGAATAATGGTTTCAATTATTTGTTAAGTACCTACTAATACAATAGTGTCATTTTGAATGAGAATATAAAGTAAATATGTCACATTGAAGTATTTCTTACCAAAGTAGGTACATAGATAATTAGGATTCTCAACAATGCTTTATTTAATCCTTTAGACTTTTGTGCCTAAAACTAAAGAAACATGTTTAGGAGTAGCTATTTGTGTTTTCAACAAGCTTCTTTAGAATTCTGTCACAACAAAGTGGATTTTAAATATATTACATTATTGAGGGAGAGTTGAAAAACTGAGACTTTGGGGCCCAATGATCAAATGGTTTTGCTGACTGAATGTGGAATAGAACACTTAATTCTTTTATCATTAAATTTATATATCTGGTTATAAGAACCAATCCTATTAAAATTATAAATGGAATTTCATTTTGCAGTTAGGTTACTCTATTCTTTTCTGTTCTTATTTTTACTTATGGAGATCACAGTTCCTGAGCCAATGGAAATACTAATTGTTCACAGAAGAATCCCAGGCCCTCTTCAGCAAGTTTCATATGGTTTGAGCCACAAAGGGTGAACTTGTGTTCATTAGGCTCTGGCTCCAAACACAAAACCAAGGAGTAGCTCTCAGCTGGGGCTGTATACCATGCACAAACATGTGTGCTGTAAAAATCCATGTGGTGGGGCCGAGCCCGTGGCACACTCGGGACAGTGCGGTGCTGGGAGCGCGGCGACACTCCCGCCACGGGTTCGGATCCTATATAGGAATGGCCAGTGCACTCACTGGCTGAGTGCCGGTCATGAAAAAAATGACAATTAAAAAAAAAAAAAATCCGTGTGGTGTGGTGTAGAGGATGTGAAAGAGTCAGGCTATCTGTGGGGAACAACTAATGATTGTCCTTTGCCCTCACTTCTCAGGGGCCTTGTGGTATATACCTTTCCCACACGGATGTACTGTGTACTTCTAAAATCAGTTTAAAGGGATCAGTAACAAAACAAAACAAAAGCCAAAGACTAAAGACCATTTAACGATGACACCAAATAAATGGCTTAATCAAAACATAGTTCACCACCTTTCATGTTTTATAAAATGCAAAGAAAACCCCTGATCTCTACCCACCAAATATATTACATAATAAAAAAAATGACCTCAGAGACATGGAAAATAGCTCCTAACTATTTTCCTACCTTAACAATGATAATCAAATATATATGCCCACCTTTAATGACGGGCAGAACCAATTTTGCTTATTTTTTGTTCCACATGGGGATATAAGGGAAACGGTGTTAAACTACCTTCATTACCAAAGTAAAGCCTAGATCTCATTTTTACAGCTGAAATAGCATCTCGAAAAATATTATTTCATAGCAGAAACGTCATTTGTAGGACATTGGTACTGTTAAGCCAATCCCTACTGTAAATTAAATGTGTTGGGAGGAGTGTAAGGGAAGATGGGATAGTTCAGTGATGGGACCAAAACCATTTTCCATTCCTGCTTGCCCTACGCAGAAGCATTTAGAGTGAATGATTAGTGGGGTTACCCATAAGCCTGTGCTTTCCCACTCTGTTTCAGAATTATCTCTGTCCAAAAGAAAGCTTCTACAGGTAGGTCTAGGATGGCCTTGTTAGCATAACACACAATTTATCCCTGTAGCCTGATTCCCCAGACCCATCCACTTGAAGGTTCTCCTTGCACCACACTGCACTACACAACATCCTCGGTATCTTTGCCAGGAGTGCTTGTCACCTACAGCAGGTTTGCATGTGTTCTCTAAGATTCTTATCAAATGCTACATTCTACGGAATATCTCCCCTGATGGACCCAGGCTGTCGGTCACTGGCTGTCTTTTTTCTCATAAAATTTTGCACACACTTTGATCATGATCATATTTTATTTCTCCCTGGATTCTAAGTTTGTTGGTATCATTTATATCACTTTATACATACATTTGTTTTTCAATGGTCCTGAAGCCTATCAGGGTCTGTTAAGAAACAGGTGCTTGGTTAGTGGTGCTGAATGACTAAATGAATGAATGACACCTGCTCATCAGCCAGGGTTCTTATGACTTTAATAGAAAGCAAAACAATCACAGTAGCTCTGCACTCAAACTGGACAAGATAATTCAATTGAAATAACAGAAACATTTTCTTTATTGAATAAAAGGGTGGACTTAAAAGATCCATCTATCCATTTTCTCCACCGTCCCTTAAAAATGCCCATGTCTGACCACTGCCTGCTTGACCTTCTTGTCATTTACCATGAGAGTTCCAGGACTTCTGAGAGTCTCACACTACCCAAGGAAGTTTTAACGTTGGAGTTCATTAAATAATTTCCATTCTGTGGAAGAATTACATATACCTGACTAAATGCTACAAAATTTCCTTTATGTACTACAGCCAATGTTCAGGGCCACTAAAGCAACTTAAGCTTTTCTATTAGGGCTTTCCTGTGTCACAAACTGTTTTAATAGCCGTATATCTGCCTAAAATTCCTGTCAAACCTTTCCATGTGATAAGAGAATAAATGCTTTATTCACTTGTACAGCAATCATTTTGTATACCTCCAAGTAGATTTTTCAGTGTACAGAAAGTTTCAAATGCATGTCAGATGCGGTATTCCAGGCCAGTCTTCTTCCAAATGATAAGACAAACAGGATTCCCAGCAGATGTCTGAATATTTATGGACTCCATCTTTTGTCTGGTAAAATATTTATCTGGTGTTAACTAGCACTCAGGACTGTGAGCTATCAGAAAGCTTCTCATTAAAAACTTCTCCTCACGACAAATAGACCAAAAGACATGGCTGCAAATCATTTTCAAGGTCAGGCAGGATCATATTGGTGAATGGGCCCGGGAAATCAGTTCTCAAACCACAGAGGTGATCAAGAGGAAAAGCTGCCTGTTATCTCACTTATAGCCAATGTTTACAGTGCAAATTGCCTAAATATGTCACAAGGCACCTCCGTTCTGGCTATTACCAGGAAAGTAGCTATTCCTTGTCCTGCAATTCGCTACAAAATGCATTTTATTTGGCAGTTCCTCAGAGGACATTTCTGGGCTACTTCTTTTCTCCTTTAAGACATTTTTAAGAATTTACTTGTTCAGAATTGACAACTCAACTAGATATAATGATACAGGTGCAAAGTCACGACCCTGTTAAAAAACTAATTTACTCCCTTTAAAGTACACTTTCTATTAGTATTATTGTCTCTAACATGTCTCAAACTCAGTATATAGACTATTGATGATGTGTTTTGTAATCTAATGCTGAGATAAAATATGTTCTGGGGGAAAGGACATATCCTAAGGTAAACACATAAATTAGCATCCAACCAAGATAAGGCCTTCAAGGTTTCAATATACACCTTGTCTAGTAGATGAGATGAAAGCCAGATTTTTGTTGCTATTCTTCAGTGTCCTATTTGTTGTAGGATCTATGCCAGAAACTTAGTTATGTTTTATTACACTTAGATTTATTGCCATTTTGCCTAAACAGTAATATGATATGAGTAATTTTAACTTTTTCTTAGTTTAATCAAACGGCCTTCAGTTCTCTAGTACCTTGTTTCTCAAAGTGGTCTGGGACCAGATGGTATCATCTGGGAGCTTAGCGCCGCATGGCAAGTCCACCCCAGTCCCATGGAATCAGAGTCTGCATTTCAGCAAGATCCCCAGGTGAGTCATATCCATGGTAACATTTGAGAAGCTTTGCTCTACTTTTTATATGTCATGGCTCTGTTTCAGTGAATTTTCTATTGCATTGCTTCTAAAGAGATTCTTGGTTTAATTCTTAATCGTTTTGTTAATTCCTTTTTTAGTTCTTATTTGAGGGCCAGATAGCTTGAGATAATCTTAATGTTAATATGCCTCCTGTTATAACCACAAACAGCCAGTAATATTTAGTCCAGTTTCTTAATCATCTCCATAGGGTTTCTGCCTTTATCCATAAAATCACCTTTACAAAAAAATTTTTTTCTTTCCTATGACATATTTTTATGACAACCTTCACACTGAAACCCCCATTAGTTTCAAATAAAATCTTCTGCTACACCAATTAGTTAGAAATACCTTTTACAGTCAAGTGTTAGGAGAAATGCTATATGCCTCATAAAACAGTAAGAGTCAGTATCTAAATATTTTGGTTAATATTTTGTATATTTTTGTATATACATACCGTAAATACAAGATGTTAGCAAGGTACTAGAAGAAAAATTCAAAAATATTGCTATTAGTTAAGATCTAATGGAATTAATTAAAAGTGCTGAAATGAGTTTAAAAATTAATCAAAAGTGCTGAACTCCTAACTCAAATTTCCAACTGCTCACTGCCTCTAGAATCGTGGGCACCTCAAAACAACCATGACCCATTCTAAATATTTTCTTTCTCTTTCATTCTCAGCCCATATTCTTTCTCCACTGATTCTTGAGATAATATAGAACATTCCAGGCCATCCTTATCTCCTTCTCCCTCATCATTCATAGTAACCTAGTAGTCAATTCTTGTCAATGTGACAACATAAATGTTTCCAAATCTGCTTTCTCTTCCTTTTAAGATCTATCATTAAGATCAATCCAGTTATGTCCCATGGTATTCCTTTGTCATTCATGGCTGTAGACATTTACTTTTTAATACCCTCTGCACATGTTATTAGTTCCCCACAAAGTGAATCCAAATTGAAAAACAAAACAAAACAAAATCTCCACATTTCCTAGACCTTTTTGCTGATGGATATAGATCTGAGACTTCTGCTAATCAGAAGCACCTGCAGGGGAATCAGATTTGGAAGACAGTTTAGAATAAGAATGAGCAGAGAATGTGGCATCCATTTTCCTGGCCAGGTGGTGGCAAAAGTGCCAGAAGTCCATGTTGCAGCAGTGATGGCCATTTCCTCACCAGAGCACAGCAATGTGGTTTGGGGGACAGCAGTGGCAGTAGCACCCCTTTAGTCATATAACAGGATATCTAAAATTTTATTGTCCACCAATACTCAGCATTTATTTGCTATCAGATCAATCTATTGAAAAGATTTTTCTTTCTATAGCAACTATATGAGATAAAATATGTGCTAATTTTATTGTTTTTAATTAATTTTCAAAGGTAGATGGGGTTAGAAATTAAACTAACATCATTCTATCAAAAATTGTTCACTAAGGTGAAGAGTAGAATTGTGGCTATTAGAGGCTGGGAAGGGGAAGTGAGGAGGGTGGATAGGGAGAGGTTAGTTAATGGACACAAAATTATAACTAGATAGGGAAAATAAGCCATAGTAGGGACAGTAGTGCTAGGCATCTATAATTGACAATAATTTATTGTATGTTCTCAAATGGCCAGAGGAGAGGAGCTCAAATGTTCTCATAAAAAAAAAAAAAAAAACGATAAATTTTTGCAATGATGAGTATGCTAATTATACAGATTTGATCATTACACAATGTATGCATGTATTGAAATAGAACTCTGTACCCCATAAATATATACAATTAATACACTTCAATTAAAAAATAAATTTCTTTAATAAAAAAAGTTTACTAAGATATTTTTATCATTTCCTACTGCTCCTTCAAGAGAAAGAAATATGACTTTATATCTAACTAGTATTCAAATTTTGAAGTGTTTATCACCATGTGGCCTGGATGACATAACATTTTCATATTACCTTTCAAAACTATAAAAAATAACATGGGGCTGCAAATACATTCAAGTAAACTTAATGCAAAAACACTTTTTCTGATCTCTTAGCTACCAGCTGAAATTAAACTGATATATTACAGTTATCCAGGAGGAAAATACTCAGAATTAGTTTCTTTTTTAAATTAATTAATTTATTATTGTTATTATTTTATATTCTAAGATGTTGTTGTGGAGCAGTTGGGGGGAGAGGAGGAGAGGGGAAGTGGAAAGAAAATAAGGTAGAAGAAGGAGGAAGGAGAAGGGGCTTGGTTGAGGCCCATTGTGCCCCCCCCCTCATTCCAGCAGGGGAGACCAGGGGGGTTCCAGCAGTGGCTCAGTCATTGCTGGGCTAGATACAGATTTCAGGGGATGTGGCTGAAGCCTTAGGCCCCCCACCACCCCAGATTGGGAGCCCAGGGTGCTTCCTGCGGCAGCCTGCAGTGGTCATCACTGGGCTGGTTGCAGATGTCGGGGGGGGGCGCAGCCTGCTGGTCGAGGCTGAGCTGGGTGTGGTTGTTGGGGGGGCATGGCTGAGGCCCACAGCTCTTCAGACTTCCTGGCTTGGGAGCCCAGATGGCTTCTGGTCCTTCTAGGTTTTATAGGTGTTCTTTGGTGGTGTTAGACCTTTGCTAGTTAATATCAAACTTTGTCTCTGATCTGTAGGTATTTGTTTTTTCTTTCAGTTCTGTGTTGGATTATTTGCTGTTCCCCTCTAATTTGTTGTCTTTTGCTTACTTCTAAAATGGTGGAACTTCTTGTGGGGACCAGCACTTGAGCCCTGTGGTTGAGCTAAATTTCTGCTTTGTTGTTGATTCCCTGGGGAAGGATTTTTGTGCAGCTCAGGTTCTAATTGTTGACATTGTATATACTTCTGGGTTTTGTGAGGTCTGGTACACCTGGGTTATGTGGAAACTCTGGCCTGGGCCTGAGTCTTTTCAGCAAACTGCACCCCATCAGATCTGTATTCCTGACCAGTCTCCACTGAGTGGGCCTGTGCTGATTGGGGGACAGATCAGCTGTCCATGCTGTGCCCCAATGTTCCCATGGTGGCTCATGTCCCCTACCACCCATACTCCAAACATTTCCCATGGGACGGGCAGTGTGCTGGTCCCTTGCGATCACTCACTGGTCTCTGAGTGGCTCCTTTTTTCAGTTGTCTGTGGCCCCTCACCCCTAATTAGGTCCATGGGGACCTTATTAGTGGTCTTGCTGGCCTGGGGCCAAGAAGGCCCTCCTCTCCCCTGCCACCTTCAAGCAACTTCATCCGAAGGGCACAGCTGTGGCTTTTGCCAGCTCCTGCTCCATGTGCTCAGCAGCTCCAGCCTGGAAGCAGCCAGGGCTTGAAACGTTGGGAGCGATCCTTTCTTTCTATTATTGTGGCTTCTCTTGCCTGTATGCACTCCGTAGGTCTCTCCTCCTCTTCCCCTGAGCTCTAGTGGCCCCAGCTTGGCTGTCTTTCTTTTTAATAGCTGTAAATTGATTGATTTGTGGGAGAGAGTGACGCTGGGGACCGTCAATTCTGCCATCTTGACCAGAAGCCCAGAATTAGTTTTTTTTCTTAGTTTTTTCTCCAACTTTTTTCTCTTAGCACTCCCTTCCTTTTCTTATAGATTATTTGTGGAATGAGCAAGGAAATAAATATTCAGCAAAATCAGGTGATTTGACAAGCATCAGAGGTTTCCAACATATAGTTTTGCTTTACTTCATGCAAGACAAGCCTGAAGCTTTCTGCCTGCCAGCAACTACTTCTTTCATTCTCTTCATGGAGACCAACCTCCCCCTCCACCTCATCATTAAAAGGCAGTCTTCAAAGGCACCTTGTTTTTGCTTATTCCCATTGTGACAGATGTTTTATATCATCTGCTTCCACATGCTAGCTCATCCGTAAGAGACTGCCCACTCTCTGCAGCCAGCTGTGGAAACAGCTCCATTGTCATCTGTGGCCGTTGTCATTCCATTCTGCTGACCTCACTGAAGACCACATCCAAGAGCAGGAAAAATAAACAGCCGTGATAACTTCCTTGAAAACATTTCCAAGGCGGGAGGTAGGCCCCCTTTAGGCAAGAGCTCTCTGTGAAGTATGTAACAAAAGAAAGGCAAGCTTATTTGAAACCCTCAAATGTCCCCAAGTTAGCTAGCTGAGGTAATCCCTAGATTAAGGAATAATAAAGCAATAGCATCTGTGGGCATGATTCAGCTGAAAACATCTGGTTGACTCAGTATCTCTTCAATTAGCTAGAGTATGCATCAGTCAATCATTTATTCTCTTTTAATTGTATAAAGTTCCCATGAGGAAATGTTTTCATCACTAACACATCCAACTCTTTGAAATACTGTGAAGAGACTATAACACATTTCTCAAATGGATGGACAATCAATTTGAATTGCTCTGTGGTAAAATTATACCTTGACATTAGGATATATTTTTAGAAACAAAAATTAATCTGGTTTTTAAGAAGTCTACTTGCTTGCTTAAAACAGACAAAGCAAAACTTTTAGTAGAAATAATTACATTACCTTCAGATACTGAGGGGGCTTCTTAAATTGTATATATACCAAACTGTCTGCAACATTAGAGCCTTGATAACTTTTTAAAAGGTATTTTGGTGAAATATAGCATTTAGGATCAAGAACATTAATTAATTAATTAATTCACTAATCTTACTGTGTGCCTATAATGTTTCGCTCTGAAAGAACTTAGAGTAACTTAGAGTTAAATAACTTTGCAGTATAACAAAACGAGTTTCAAAAATGTAATGCAGAAATAGTAATCAAGGAGATTAAAATTTTCCACAGAAGTAAAACATTACTGGCAATACCATGTCAATTTCTGCCTTCATTTAGTCTAAAATTTTGGCTCGCTGATGCTAACGCTCATCTTCTGGAGTCACAGGTGAGGCCCACAACTGTATCTCCCCCTGTAAGTTAAGGCATCATCTAAGGTGAGCAAGCCTGGACATTTTCCCGCAGCAGTAGGCCATGGGTCCCCAGGAAACAGCCTGAGATCACAAAACTGAAGAAGCTAAGAAGGAAATAGCTCTAAAAAATGAGGGAGATTTGTAGACACACCAGATTGTGTCTAAAAATGACTCTATAGTTATCTTAGTTATTAGTATCAGAAATGCCTTCACAGGCTAGAGTCCTAAAGTCTCAAGGGATGGATGGCTCATCTCTGAAGAAAAGTTGGCAATAACCACATATTTGTTCATATCTGTTGTCAATCACAGCTTACTTATGGGGAGAGCCCCCTTTCTGCTTATTTCTGATCAAGTCCAGTTGTCAACCCACTTGTTAATTGACTGGTAATATTTTACTGTGTCATTCCTCCTGACAATTTTGCCCACACCCCAAAAACAACTTGTCAGTTGGTAGCTTTTAGTACTTGCATGGCAATGGGACAGCGAGCACAGCTAATCCACACATTCTAAGTGCCACCTATTCTGACTACTGTGGGTATTTTGTAAGATTAAAAAACCAAAATGTCTAATTATAATTCCATGTATTCTTCATAGGATGGACCTAAGAAATATTAATATCAATGGTTTTGGAATCTGGCCTTCCTTTAAAAAAATTATTTCTGTACAGTGTCCCCAAATATGTCCAAAAGTTAAACTTAATTAAACATAATGAAACTTCATTGGTTCATAATTGTTTCTGTGACTTTTTAAAGTAACTATTACTTTTATGTCCATTCATTGGAGGCCTTAATGAATCAAGAAATCAATTGTCATAGTTAAAAATAAACATTATATTCCAAGAATGTATCCACACAAGAAATGATAATTTCACCCCATCCTAATTGGTATAGCTCTAGTGTGAACTCAGATGGGTCAAATTATTTTTTTAAGATCCTGTTTTTTGGATGAAGGTAATAGTGTGCAAGAATTACAGAAAAAGAGAACTTTTTAATTTACTCATGGTTTTTGAAAATAACAAAATGCAGTGCTTAAATGGCATTCTTTTTAACATCTAAATTGTGAGGATAAGTTATCATATTTGCCAATTTGCTCACTCTACAAAATTTCTAAAAGTCGAAGTATAAATGAGCCTCTCAGCTTTTCAGTTTACAGACACAAGAGGAGTAGGAAATCTGCTGACCCATTTCAAATGTCAAAACTTATCATAAAAGCAAATGACAATTCATCTTTTATTTGGTCTCATTCACCTTTTTTTTGATTGGGTTTGATTTTAACTCCATGTGGCTAATTTTCAGCAGGTCAATGAGGATCTTGCTTCTGCCATGCATGACCTGACTCATGAATCAGACCTTCAGAGGTCATGGGACATTTTTCTCTCAGGTAATTTTTTTTAAAAAAGAGAGAGGTCAGTAATGAAACAACTGGCCTTTCTAAAGAGTTCTGAAGCTAACACACTTAAGATATTATTCCATATTTTTTCCCCTTAGAATCAGAGAGTAGGGAGAAGCAGGGAGATAATTAGGTGAACAATGCTGGAGCAAAGTTCATGAATAAAGTGGTGGAAAAGTTGACAACCTACAGATCTCAAAGAAGCAGGTGCAGCTGTCTCAGGCAGTGACCTTAGCCTTATGTTGCCAGGGTCCTATTTCATAGGGAGGTGGAACCTGCAGCTATCTAGAATTCCTGGCTCCTGAATTTAGTTCTGGGAGGGATTCCCTATGCCTACCCCATGGAGGCATCCCACATATTATGAAATGGTCCAGTATAGAAAGTCACCAAAGACCTGCATATTTTGTTTGTAACTACTAAGAGACAGGGAATTATAATGAGAATGTAGAGGGACAGTTGACAAAAATTATAACTGAGATTAGCAACTGTAACAATTACTGACTCCACAAACTGTGCATGAAGTGAGTATTATACACACCTGTATACAAAGTAGCTTTGAGAGTCTGCATGCATTAAGGTCTACAACTTTATCAGTAGCATTTCTCCTGTGAAAGCTGCATTCCTTCTTCCTTTTATGAAAAATTCTATCTTTCTCTGACCCTTTAGATTACCTGTCCATCTCTGATTTCTTGGAGGAGATGCTGCAGCTCCCTGTGCCACAGATTCGTGAGCCAACATTGATCTTATCTCCCAGTGGGAATGGGCTGGTCCCCAACTTCACTTTTCATGTAGTGAGTTGGATGCAGATGAGTGAACCCCACTGGATTTGATTCTGTAGTATAAAAATGTCTGTTTTTGGCAGATTATTCTCAATGCCATTACATTAGTATAGGATTATGAGCATAACTGCTTAAATAGTTTAAAAATTAATTAGGGAGAAACTTTTTTAAAAAGTAGGAAATATTACCTCGCTATTAATAATTGTCTTCTTATTTTTTAAAAGCAGTGTGAGCCTATATACAAAAAAGGATTCTTATTTTTAATTTTATTTTTAATTACTATTTTTATTTTTACTTTAAAAATAGATAGTATTTAATATAAGAAAAACAACAAATCATTATTACTTTAGGAGAAATTGTTTGATTTGGTTTTAATTCAAAACTTGATCTTTCCAACTTAATATGTGGGGTTTTGAAAAAAGTAAGAGTCCTCTTTTCAAAAACAAAATTAAATAAAAATTATTACACAATGCTCAAAATTAATTACCTGCTATAATAATACTATGTACAGAAAATTGAAAAGAATTTTAGCATATAGTTTTAGAGAGTGCACTAGTTAACACAGGCTTACAGAAAATACAGTGATGCAATTTTTATATTGCACCTTCGCAGAACTTTCTCAGTTATTTACAGTGTGCTTTATTTAATCTACCTTTTTAAAATGCAAAAAGTGTCATTAATTTGGCAGCCTGAAATATCTCTACAATATTCCTAATATTAATATGGGCCATATCCAATGATTATGCAGATTAAAAATAAGGTATATTTACCATAGATAAATCATCCTACATTATATAATTTTGAGGCAAAAAATTAAATTTTAATACCATTTGAAAGAATGTGCCTGTCAAAGTTAAAGCTTTTAACTAAATTATAAAACTCCTTTACACATAAAGTATAATGATGGGATATCTCACTTATGCTAATGTAGCCAACATTAATGGACATAGATAACATACTAATATTTTGTATTCTATATACTGAAGAAACTGGCCGTGATACTTTTTATTAATCTGTCAATTTGATTTACTCTAGGTTAAATTATACAACTTGAAATATAAAAATGTAATGAAGGATCAAGTCACATATATAGTGAAATAGAATAAGTATTAACTAGATTGAAACATTCCTATCCCATCTTTGCCATCAACTTGTGTGATATTGGGAAAGTCAATTAACCTCTGAGCCTCTCTTCCTTCACTCATAAAAAATATTATTCTATAATATTCAGGTTTACCTTTTGTGTTGGCATATACAATATATGCTTACCTCTGTAACCTGAATAGAAGACTTCAAATCTAAAAGACCAATACACCTGTTTGCTGAGCCTGGAATTTTCTAGAAGAGTAACAGACTTTTTATTACATAGTCATAGAAAAAAAAATGCTCATACTCAAGCCCATTGACAGCCTTATTTAAACCAAGATACTAATGACCAGATCAAATTATTCAGAAGAGATTTTGAGAGAAGCAATCATTCTGTTAGTTTAGTTGAAGAGGAAGGATGTTTTCTATTTTCCATGATTCCTCTTTAGGATCCCATCAAATGTGCATTCATGTGCAAACACACACACCTTCCACACACACACCCATACACTCATTCTAAATCAGGGCCCAAAATATGTGAGATGAGAGCCCCATGGATCTTTCTTTAATACAACTTATGACCAATTTAATTTCATATTCCTTATATAATGATTTGATTGATCTCTCTCTTCCCAAATACTCTGTAAGTTTTATAAGGAAAGGGACTATACTTGATTTACTCTCTAAACTACATCCCTGAATATGGAACAAGACAGCATCTATCATTTCGTGGGTTCTCCATAAATATTGTTTAAATAAAAAAACAAAAGAGAGAAAAAAATGAGCTTTGGAACACCTAAGTGCTTTGAAAAAGAAAATCAAGTGAAGAGAAAGGATGCTGAAAATAATGGCTGAGGTTCCTAAAGACAAATTATACCTGCTTGACATTTTTACCAAAATCTGGCCTCAAATATTTAACACCATTTGTCTGTGTATTCTTTATTTTTTGTTACTATATTTTTCCTTGCTGGAACATAATTTTCATAAGGGAAGGGACCCTTCTTTTGTTTAGCTTTGTATTCCAAGTGCCTGGAACAGTGACTGGCACATAGCAGACACCCTATAAATGTTCATTGACTGAATGAATAAATAAATGAATGACTCCGGTTTCATTTTTTCAGTAAGTTTACTGGCTTAAAAGCAATCTATCATTTGCAGTGTTAAAGAGAGGAAAAAACGGAAAGGGATATCTACTTTTTCATGGCTATCATTCTTCCAAAATCCAAGCAACAGTAATTTTCTTTATTCTACTGCAAATATTCTAGAAGTTAATTAGTTACACAATATTTATAATTTGCAGTTCTTGAGCCTCCCTTTGGAAGATTCTTAAATGACTTGAGATTAATAAAACTTAAAACACATTTTCCTCTCCCCCCATGGAATTTCCAAATGCACATATATTTTCCTGAAAATATAACCCATGTTTCTGATTACCATTTTCGTAGACATATATGATAATTAACAGCCTACTTTAGGACAAACGTGTCCTTCTCCTGAACAGCCAATAAATAACTATTCTAATAAAAGCAACACAGGAATATCTAACTGCTTTCAGGTAGGTTTAAAATCCTAAGTTCTGAGGAAGCTTAACAATTCAAAATGGAAAAAAAAAGTACGTGCTCTCTAATGGATATTCACTGGAGATTGTTAAACGTAACACGTTCAAGAAGGGAACAGGCACTTAAACAAAAGTATGGTGTTACTTAGTAATTATCTAATGGATTGAATCTGTATAAGATCAAAAGTAAATTCAGAGAGAGGGAAGGAAAGAAAGATCCATCGGAGAGTACGGGGATATACGTAAAAGTGAAAGGACTTTTCTTGCATAATTTTGACTCTGCTAGAAAGTCAATCCTGTAACAATTTATTTCATTCTCTAAGATAGTTGTAGGAAGAAATTGTGTCAGCCAGAACATTTCTCATCATATGCCTGGCCATGTGTAATAGAAATGGGCATGATCGAATGATTGGACTGTTCTGATTTACGTGGAACTGTCTACATAACATCATAAGCAAGGGTGATCGCTACTAACAGGACAGCCCTGCTGAACTATTGCAAATCAGAAATATTGGAAATACATCTTAGTTCATTTCAAAAGAAAAGACTAAAGCTACATGCTTTTGTGGCAGAAGTTTGTTCCATATACAGATTTAAGAGTCTTGCTTTTTTTCTTTGTTTGTTAGAATTATAAAATTAGAAAAAGGACAAATTATGTGATACGGGTTCAGATGTCTGTCATTAGATAGTGCAGATTAAAGATTTATATTGGAAATGTTTAATCGTTTTGTATTACAGATAATAAATAGTCCACCAAAAGGCCCTCTTAATGATTGTCTGTCAATGAGTCCTCACTCTTGACAATTTCAGACTGAACCTTATTTTTAGAAAAAGATGTGAAGGAAAGTTTAATCTTTAAGCCACAATCCAATTTGTAAACACTTGTCTAGAGCTATAGACATACAGTTAGGGCTTCTTAAGAAACTTACTTTAAGCTTCTTCTCTTTAAAATGTGAAATAGGATGGAGAGAAAACACCAAGGAACAGCCTTTATGAAATACTCAGGGCATGGAAAAGCCCCATAGGAAAACATGATGTTCTTCAATAATTTAGCTCTCACATTCCCCCTATGTAGCTTTTTCAAGTTGGCCTGTTGTAACACTGGAATTAGTGAGTCATTCTGAGCTCATACTTCTATGATCAGTAAAAGTGGTTCTTATTACCAGCATCAACCATATTGCTAGAGAAAAATACAGTTTAAAGCCCCAAGAGCCAAAGATGAAATTATCCAGCAAAGCCTGAAATAATCTATCCTTCTCAATAGAGTAAAAGAAATGAAAATTTTTCAGAAACATGAAGAAGAGACCACCCTGTTCTACAAGTGGTATGAATCCTTCAGTGGTAACAGTGTAGCATTTATAAATTCTTACATTCATAATGACTAACGATGAGATAAATAAATTTAAACAATGTAATAAATAATTATGCAGAGGCCTCTTTGGATTTTCTTATGGGTTTGATGAAGAAAGGTGATTCAATAAAAAAAAGTCTTCCTGAAATGTTATGCAGTTTTTCATGGACATAAATGACAATTTCTCAGACCTTTATATCGACTCCTATACATCAATGAGGGTGTCGTATAATGGCCCCTAAGATTTCTTATACTTTGATGTATCTATCTCTATTTTCTAACTTCTCACTGTGGTGAGATTCCTAAGTGGAAATATCAGGTGCGTACGCATTTGGCTGATTCAAAAAGGCATATGTGATATAATACATAATTAGCCTTAAAATTATAGATCTAAGAAAAAACATAATTAGGTTGCTAAGTAATCTTGCTTGCAAGGGCATAAGCAAGCACTTGAATTAGTGCACATAAGACTACTACACTTTATATAATACCATCATATGCATATTACTCTACATTACTAAGTCTAAGGGCTATTGCATATATCATGGTAATTATTAGTTAAAAGTAAATGGATTGCTGGAAATCCCATCTATTCTCTCCAATAGGAATGAATGATTCCCAAGTCTATTACTGCCATTATTGAGCACCAAACCTGTATTTCAAACTACATCTTGAAAATCTTTATCTGGATCCACAAACTCAATTTTCTCAAAAGAAAGTTAATATCCCTGGTACTGAACTTATTTCTTCTCTCACACATATTAATTCAGTTTAAGGACATCATGTTCTAGCTGGCTACCTAGGGTGAAATCTGCTAGTCAGTCTTGACCAGTGCATCCTCCACATAACCTTTAGTTTTTCTGCTTCACTTTCTTCCTATCTTTTGTTCTTTTCCCTCTCACTCTAATTTATACCATAAATTTCAACACCATTCAGTATTTTTTTGTATCATATAAATGTGACCCTGAACATTCTCATATAAAGGCACAATCGTATTATACACGTAGGTCAGTGTTTTGGTTAAAAAATATCTGTTTAGTGGAGATCAGCATATGTGGACAGTAATGTATATGCATTATCCATCCATCCATCAATCTGTTCATGCTATGTCTAATATAAATTATTTCTTAAAATAAATTCCATATATGCATCTCAGAAAGTTAGAGAGAGATCATTTTGGAGCATAATGTTAGGATCTAAGGATTTATACATGTAGCATGTAACACAAACTAAGCATCATAATGATTCTTCACTATTGATTGAAAATACTTAGAGATACAAGACTGAGAAGATAAAAGGCTTTATAGGAAAGTAAGAATCGATTTTTAATATACAACATTGTTATGCAGAAATGGTTCTAATGTGTATTGATTTAAAACCCTCTAAGGATAACTTTTTGATAAAAGGTCTCTCTTCTGAGTAGAAGTTTTAAGATTATTTTTTAGAGCTCAAGTTGATAATTAGGCTGATTACCTCTGTGCTAAATGAGAATTAAAAAGCCAAGAGCACAACGTTCTTTTTAATGTGGGTAAATATTAATCCTTTTCCCTAAAATTTGCTTTTAGTTTAGTTTTCTCAGCTTGTTCCTAGTATTTCTATTCCATTATGTGCAATGGATTTATACTTATGATAAGTGATGTAAAAAGGGACAAGTACCACTGTTATTTTTAAACATATTATACATAAACAGTGTGATGCCAAATGAATTATTTGCATGTCTTTCTGACCAAGTCAGCAGGAAGGTAAGTTTCCTCTTCTCTGCTGATGATATGGTTTTGCTGTCACTTCTCAAGTACAGCTTTCAGAGTCAGCTGAATTTGTTGAGTAATTACTGCAAGATAGAATAGCTTCAATGGCTATATTTGATGCCAAATCATCAACTTAAGCAGATACTTTAAAATTCTCATGGCGCATAACAAATAATTCTATTCTGTCTATCAAGTTTGCTACTGAGGAGTGAATTTTACACCTGACTCATCTTGGCAAGCACATAAGGAGCTAGTACTACTAAAAGTCATGAGTGTTTCATGAGCCACTGAGTGATAATGGCTGATTAGTTTCACATCCACCATCAATGTTTTAGGAGAAATTTGCCTCTCAAACACTAAAAGGCACAGAACTACAGGATCTCAATTGAGTACATGTTCAAGCTCTTCTGGAAGATCTAAAGACAATTCTCTAGGAAAATTCTGGCACAAACTGCACAGTCTTGCAGTCCCTTCCATGAGGAAATAAAACAGCCTTTACCTGGATGGTATTATAAGTCAAATGGCATAATTTTAAGAAAATCCTGGTTGAGACTAAGGGAACTTGAAATGCCAAAGAAGCCACATGTTAACCAATCGGATTTACTAAGTGTCATTTTTATGTCAAGATAAGTCATGGGAAACTTATGTACCTAAAGAATATTAATTTATCTGCTGTATACATTTTTTAACAACATTGATAGTTAACATTTGCTTGGTTTTTATTGAGAATTAATAGAAGAAATGATCACAAGAAAATGTTTCTCTCTACATGTACAACAGCCATTTAAGATATTAGGCTGAGAGATAACATTATACCATTATCATTTCCTTTTCTAGAATACAGCAGCAGAAAAAAATGCTTCCCTGGGCTACCTGATACGCCTCCTTTTATCAGAGGATGAAACAATATAACTATTTTATTTTATTTTATCTTCTTCACCTTGGCTTTAGAAAACTCAAGGCAAAATTTAACCTTTATTTAACACTTAAATTTCAATAAACTTAATAAATTTAAATTTTATTAAAAATTTATCCTTTTAGTAACTATCCATAGCCTAAGCTTTCAACAAATTTATTTTTCTATATGACTTTTATTTATCACTCCTTAATTTAATTTTTTGAAGTTGTCTTTAATTGTAAGTAATCTCAGCTCATTTCTAAGAGTAGACAAGGTAGAAGAGGGTGGATATCCCTTTCTTATTCAAATGCACATTGGTGCCCAAAAAGGGAGAGGGCCTGTAGAAATTAGGACACACAGGAAGTAGAAGAACTCATATGTTCTGATATCACACATAACACCTTTTCAAATTGTTTATTTTATTCCACCCAAGAAGAGTGCTTTCCTACATCTTAGTGGAAACAAGGGTTGCTGCTTGTCCTAACAAGTAAATCTACTAATTTTTCATATTTTTAGGAAGGAAAAGAGAGGATAGAGAAGAAACTGGAGAATAATCCTCACTCTCTATAGCCTTTGCCTATAATCAAACATGGCCAGCAAGTGCATAAAAATATTGCAAACACTGCATTCTGGAGCTTCATAATTAGCATGCAAAATCTTCCCAATGCTTCTCAGATTCCGCAGTAAGTGAGTGGGAGCAGAGACGAAGGGACAGACAGACTTAGTGAGTAACATAGTTGCATAAACTGGTATAAACAAATCTGCAAATTAAAAGCAATTAGAATTCTACATTATTAACATGATAACTTTGCCTAAGTTGTTTTTAACAAACCTACTTATTGGCAATGACAAGATTTAACAACACAATTTACCAAGACAAATTTGATATCAGGATCAGTTTCCCTTCCATGTTGGTCTTGGGTTCTAAGAAGAAGCACACTTTTGCTTTCCTCGGAAACCTGTCAGTGTCCTTGTTTGAGAGCTTAGTGTCTCAATATTTGCCAATGTAGAGACAGTCTGTGAAGTGTAACCTTTCATAAATATTTATTTAGTACCTATTCTGTGCAAGGAACAAAATGGAAAGGGAGAGATACTGTGAATTACATGTGATGAGCTCTCAAATAATAAAATCATATTCTAATTGGGAAAGAAGAACTAGACATATGTCCCAGGATAAGGTATCTATTATCTTTTTGTCTGTCTCTCTGATCATCCATCCATATATCTGTCCACACATCCATCTATCAATCCATCATTCATCTATCCATCCATCCTTTTGTCCATCTATTTATCAATCTATCCATCTATGGTGTGAATATAACCTAATGAGCTTGTTTTTCTTATATGATTAATAAATTGCCTCTGAAATTTTTTCCCAAAGAAGACATTTAAAAAATTTCCTATTCTAAGATGCCATCCCTGGATAATATCTCTCAAAGTATTCCAATGCAGAAAAAGACCCTCAAAAACTCATGTAAATATTTAAGTTCTGGTATTTTTTCTTAGACAGTCAATCCTCTTCCTTTATTATTTGAATAACTTAAAAATGAAGTATATGATGACAGTCAAGTGGTGAAACACTAAGAATTCTTGGGGTTCTGAGAGGAGATTGGGATCCATCTTTTAGCTGGGCTGCTCAGAGAACTGGAACTAAGTTAGCAACAGGCAGAAGCTGTAATGATTATTTTATGATACTCAAGTGATATCCAAAACATATTCAGCATATTACACTCAACTCTGAGTGGAGAGCTTTTAAAGGGGTACAATGAATATTAGTGAGGAGGCTTTGGCCAGAAATGCAGGCAGATCTCTAGGAGAAGATGCCATGTTGAATGCAATGAGAGATGACAATCCTAATTCCACAGAATTGACACCTTCTGTGGAATAACTATTGAAGGGTACACAAATCTCATGCCTATGGCTCAACATTAGTGGCACCTGGCAGTGGCACCTGATATTCCTGGTGGGAATAACTTGCCCTCTCTCAGATGCTCACCAGCTGTAACTCATGGTAGATAGCCCAAAACCCTGGCTATGAATTAGTGTTTGCTTTGCTCAGAACACCCTTCCTGCCTGACATTCGGCACTTGTCTATCTAAAGAACTCCTCTTTGTTTTTCAGAATGAAGTCCTGGAGTTCCCTCATCTGTGAAGCCTGTCTTTATCCCTCTACCACTGGCACAATGAATAACTCCCTCCTCTTTACCACTTCTATACTTGGCACATACTTCAATTGTTAACCATAGATGAATACATTATAATTATTTGTTTACTGATAGTCTGATCAAGAGAAAAACAATTGCACTAAAACGGAGCAAATGTAAGTTTAATTTCTATTTTTGGCAACTTCTTAGGCAATAGAAAAGTTTGAAGGTATTTAACTTATATTTGTGTTACTATTTTGAAAAATTATAACTCTAAACTGTATCATTTCTTCATTTATGAATGAGACTAAAATAATATAGATTTTTTTCAAAGAATATCTCATTAACTGACACACACACACACACACACACACACACACACACACACACCACGAGAAAACTATGTAAGGTCTGCCCTCTGTGTCTGCAGGTATTTACGGAACCAACCAACCAAAGACCAAAAATATCTGAAACGACAACAACAAAATAAAGAACTTCCTCACCAATAAGTAAATCAAATAATAAACAATACAACAATAAAAATAATACAAATAAACAATACAGTGTAACAATTATTTGCATAGCATTTACAATGTACTAGGTATTATAAGTAATATAGAGATGATTTATAGTATACGGGAGGATGTACGTAGCTTATATGAAAGTACTGTGCCATTTTAGATAAGTGACTTGAGCTCACAGATTTTGGAACAGTATCTGCATGTATGTGTGAGTGTGTGTATGTGGGAGGTTGGGACCTGAAACCAACACCCTGTGGACACAGAGGAATGACTGTATATAGTTTTTCCTTTTCTCTCTGTTGTCCACACCCCTCCCTGGTATATACTAATTGGTTAACCTACAAAACCCAAGCTAGTTAACACCATTAATCATGATCCTAAATTGCAGACATAGCACCTAGGTAGAAATAATTAGGTTCTCCAGGGCTAACCTAGCAAAAGTCAATCTTTAAAGCAAAATAAAGTGTCCCAATGACATCCTGAGATGCACTGAAAAGAGAATATAATTTGATATGTAGGAATATCCTCAATATTTGAGCCCATTCATGACTATTTGTTTAGCAAACACGCACATTTTTCACATAACTGTTAAGGTTTCAGATATGTGTGGACATTTTATTTTAATGTGTCATGAAAGAACAAATAGTTCCATAGACTATCTGTACCCTCATCCTCAATCCTTCAGTGATTTCATGAGTAGTTTCTGTTGCCCTGGTAACATTTATAAAATAAATGATTGACCCTATCTCTATATGATTGTGTTGCCCTGGTAACTTGCTGTTTTCTAGAAAGTATGACATGGATTTTATTTTAGCTGCATATTTGCTTTCTTTAGAAAATAAGGCTTTAATAGATTGGATACTTAACATTGTGTTTCCATTTTAATTATATTTAACATGTTAAATGGCTATTGAGGAAGTAATGTCATCAATGTCTTTACGAAGGAACTGGCAAGGTAGTGATATTCTGTTTTACCGCTGATGAAGTGACTAAGGAATTCTAAGTTCTATCCAAGGACACATTGGGGATTATGTACGATTGGAATTTTGTCTATTAGCAGCTGTCAGTCTTGTGCTCAGAATACTGTGCCTGAAGTTCTGAAAAGTAATACATTTTACCTTGATTCTTTTTAAAGGTTCATAGTAAAATAACATAAAACCACTTTCAGAAAACAGGCCAAACACACACATGTATACACATACGCCTAAATACACCTACACACTCTTATAGTACTGCGGTTGGAATACTTCAACTAGTGCCAATTTTCATGTTTCTGGATATAGAGACAGTGGTCATCTAGATGCATCCCTATGTTCCCTGGAGATGTGTTGGTGTCTGGCACTTGGCAGCTCCTAACTACCATATCTGAGAATCTTTAAAAAAGTATTAAAGCATATTTTTGGATTTCAGAAGATTCTGGATTCACCATTGCTTCTAGACAGTCTTGTACTTAGGAGGCAGGGATCTTAGCAGGGAATGTTCTCTCCAAGAAGCTTTCAGAAGCTGGACTTGGAGGATGAATATTACCTCCAAAAATATTTTTTATGGATATAAAATGACTTTATGTGCCGAGGTTTTTCATAATGGCATTTTCATAATACAGCAAAATTAAATTTTTTTCCATTCGTGAATGATTCATCCATTACTCCACTGGAAATTATGACTTTTTAACATACATCAGTGACATAATTTACCCTTTCTGTTTTACATTTTCCAAAGTAAACCTAAATTCTACACAATAGCATTGGGGTTGTCAAGCTAATAAAAAATGTGCAAGAAAGTCTGCCAGATTTGACTAAATGAAAGTTGTACTTCAATAAACCAAATTTACCTTTCCAACCAAATCTTTCCCTTACTCCCTAACACAAACATTTCACTTAAGGCAGAGTATTTGCCTCTCTGCCTCCAGGAAAAACTTGAGATCCCCTCCCATACTTTTTGTGTATTATTTTCACCTAAAATGTCCTCTCTTTTTCCTTCTTAACACCAGAAACACCACCCATGCATTAGTGTCATGTTTATGTTTTGGTTTTTCCCTGTCCTTAACTGTTCATAGATGTACTCATTGTCAATGTCATATAATTGCTAAACATTTGACACATTTCAGCATATATTCACATATATTTTAATTAAATCATCCTAAGTATACACATATTTTCTGTGCAATTAGGCTGCATGCCTTGAGGACAGATTTTTTTCTTATTTCCTCTCATCCACTTTCAACAACACCTAGAAGAATATTTGGTGCTTAAGAATATTTATTTGCTGATTTTTTTTTTCATTGAACCCAAAATTCTCAGTTTTGTAAGATGAAGGGCTTAGCAAAAGACAGACCAAATCAAGTGAACATTTGAGGGAAATATTTCTCAAATTTCACGACAATGAAGGCCATAAGAAAAACTCCATACATTCTTAAAAATTACAAGTTAATGATCCACAACTTGCTAACATCTAGCAATCGTTTTTAAACAGGTAGTGACTAGTTATTTTTACTTTGCACTACATTTAATTTAAGATCTATATGGCCCAAAAGATCAAAACTAGTCATGGAGCAACTAATAATGCCAATTTGGTTAAGACCATGGCATTTCACAATCCAATTGCTTTGATCATTTAGCAAATAAACCACCAACTATGCACAATTTGGTAAAGTTCTTAATGATCATGCATGATATTCACAAATTCTTAAATGAATTCGAATGTTTTAGTACCCTGACAACACATCTGACAAGAGTAATGAATTATTTTTTGAAACTGGGTTTTGTGGAATAAATGCATCCCTTCCCAAAAGCCAAGGTAGAGGTGAATTCTTTTAAATCTTCAAAAATAGATACTTCCAATGCTACTTAAGATTGTTCCAGGATTTAGAGAAAAAGGAATTCTTCCAAATTATTTTTATGAAGCCTTTGTAATTCTGATATGCAAATGTGATAAAAATAGTACACCTAAAAGAGAATATCACTTAATAATTTCATTAATGAAGACTGATACCAAAATAATAAATAAAATATCAACAAGTATAATCCAGAAGTATGTTTTTAAGAAAGATACATCATGATCAAATGGAGTTCATGGCAGAGTGGTTCTACCTTAAGAAATATATTAATAATGTAATACAATTAATTACAAATATATTAATTTAAAAAATTGGCAAAAGGAAGAAAATTTTAATAGTTTCTCAAGAGACCTTTGATTAAATTCAACATCTACACCCAATTAAAAAAAATCAGACACTTCATAGTGGCATTCCCATTATGATAAGGAATAAGTCAAAGGACATACTCCAATGCAAATGGGCCAAAAACTGGATTATAAATATCAATATTAAAATGAGATGAAAAATTAGATTTTTTCTTGATGGCCCACAAACCCAAGAATCAATGGGATAATCCACTGGAAACAGTTAGCGAATTCAGAAAGATAGCTGGTTATAAAAATTATTTCGTATATGGGATAGAAAATGGGCTGAATGACACCATAAAGAATTAATCAAACATTTCTCAAAGGTGGGGTACTCGGGATACTCTGCAGGAGAACTAATCAGGAACACCAGAAAGAAAAAAAAATAGCAAAAACTGCTATACTAAAGGAGTCTTAAAGGACATAATAAACTATATAATATGTGGTCACCGATTGCTTCCTAGTTTAAGTAAAACATCTATACAGGAAATTTTGGTTAGTTGAAAAATTTGATTAGAGGAGATAAAGAAATTTTTTTCACATGAGAAAGTGGGGATTATTAGCCAAAAGTAGTAGCATAAAAATGGTCTGTACTGTGTGTACTGTGTACTGTGTGATCTCACTTTGATGAGAGATACACACACACATGCATGGGATAAATACTTGTATGATATGTGTGTAGATGTAGATAGATAAGTAGATATAGACATAAATACAGATATCTAGAAATGTCTACCATTATATGTTAGCTGGAATAACCTTTTGGTAAGAAGGAATTGGTATTTTATATTCCAATTTTAACAATGCTTTTGAATAATTAAAAGGAATTTTAATTACAATAAATATAATTATTTTTCAAAATAAATTATTTTTTGACATACCAAAGTGACCAGTAAAAAAATACAATAAAAAATTCATAACTATAGTAACAAAAATATTAAGATGCCAAAAAAAAAAAAAAAAAAACTTTAAGAAATGCACGGAACATAAATGGAGGAAACATAAATACTTTATTAAGGGACCCAAAAAACATAAAAGGATTCTTGGGCAAATGGAAAGACATACTTTTTTCTTGGGTAGAAAAATCCAATTTTATAAATATGTCATATTCCTAAATTACCCACTTCAGTGTATAAATTTAATGTGAAAATCAAAATTTTAGTAAATTTTTTTGACTTGACAAAATGCTACTAAACTTCCTCTGGAAATATAAAATAACTTGAAAAATTATTGAAAAACAGGAAAAAAATAATATTGGTGACAGTTCCTACCAATGTATAAGGTATTTTAAAGTTTAGCAGTTAAAATAGAGTAATGGTCAAAAAATAGATCAGTAGAACAGAACATAAGTACTTCAAAAAGTCTGTGGAAAAATAGAATTAAAAGATATGAATTTTTTTGTGAACTGTTTGAAGTACTCTCATAGAATTCAGAAACAGACCTAAAAATAAAAATAGATTTATTCTGTGATAAATACTAGAACAAATTTTATATCAGTGAAGAAAAAGACTTTATTTGGTAGAATTTGTTGTAATAATTGGTTACATGTTTAGGAAAAAAAAACTTTGATCATAATCTCATCTCATACTACAAAATGAACTCTAATATAACTAAAATTTTATTTTATTTTATTTTTATTTTTATTTATTTTTATTTATTTTTTTAATTTTATTTTGTCGATATACATTGTGGCTGATTATTGCTCCCCATATAACTAAAATTTTAAATTAAATATCCTATAAACATAGTAAGAAAAAATATGGTGTTTTAAAGCTTATACTGATTACAGAATTTTGCATGGAATCCAGATGCTCTAAAACTGAGGTTGGCAAAATATAGCCTGTGAGCTAATTTGTGGCCCCCTCCTGTTTTTATAAATAAAATTTTATTGGAACTCAGCCATACCCATTCATTTATGTATTGTCTATGGCTACTTCTACACTAAAACCACAGAACTGAGTAGGTATGATAGAGATTATATGGTTCTCAAAACTGAAAATATTTACTCTTTGGCTCTATATGGAAAAAGTTTGCTGACCCTTATTCTAACAGGAAAGACTGATAAATTTTAATACATAAATAGTAAAATTTTCCGTGACATATACCATAACATTAATATTCAACGTAAACTAAGAAAATATCTAAATTATCTATGATAGCATTAACTTGCTAATTAAAATAAGATCTTTTATAAATAAGAAAAGATCAATACACCAAAAACAAAATGGGCAAAGCGAATAAGTGAACCTGGAGTTCAAAGATAAATAAATGGAAGGCAACTCAAATCCTCCAAGATTCAGAGAAATAAAAGCAAAACATCAGAAGGATACCTTTCACTATTTATCACATAAACAAAATATTTAAAACTTAAGATAACTCAGTGTTAATTGAGCCATGGGGAAAGAAAAACTGTTGCTTAAAGTGCAGTTTGACAATAAAGTATATCAAATTTTAAAACACATATACTTTTTGTGCCAGCAATTTATCCTACAGATATTTTCTCATGAGCGTGCAATATTACAGTCTTGAGTTTTTAAATTATTAGTAGAAACAACTTAAAGAACTATGAGTAGAAAATTAGTAGAATAGTTTTTGGTGCACTTATACAATGGCATATTATGAAGCTGTTAAAAAAAACTGATATAGATCTATATGTGACTCATATCTAATGAATATCCAGAACATTCTACTTTGGGGGAAAAATAAGGCAAGTTACAATAGAACATGTGTAGAGAAATCTTGTATATATATTTTAAATATACACACATTTATATTCTTGCAAATTATATTCTTTAATATGCATAAGAAGATAATCTTGTGAATAAACCAATACGTCACTGTCCATACTGAATATAATTAATGAGTGAAGAAATCCTAGGTGGAAAGTCTTCTATATTCTAAACAATTTTGAATTATGAGCCTTGAATTTCATTGTTTAACATTTATTCCTAATGTAATCTAAGATTATTTTTTAAAAATTACTGTACAATTTTAAAGTTACATTTAACAATAGCAGAACCAACACTGTTTTTTACAATAGTTAAGATGTCTAAGAGACTTGCTGTGGAAATTGTTTTGTTCATATTTACTTTACCCCTTCAAGTGTATTTTAAAGGAGGTGACATTCAAAAGATGTCCCTCCTAAGGTTATTCTCACTCATTTGAATTCCCTTCTGGTAGACATAGTAGATATAGGTTAGGGTGGTTTTGGGTTGTTTTGCTGTTGTTACTTAGTTTAAAAATTTGGCATAAACACACACACACGGGATCTTCAAAAAGTTCATGGCAAAATTCGTATTTTTTCAATTTTATATTTATTTTTATGGGGTACAGTGTGCTGTTTCAGTACATGCATATACTGCACAATGAATCACGTAGGCCAGATAGCATAGCTTTGTGCCCATTAGTTCACCCCTTCTCTTTCCCTCAAACCTCCTACCCTCCCAGCCTCTGGTAACGATTATTCTACTCTCTAATTCTGTGAGAACTACTTTTTTTTTAGATTCCACATATGAACGAGACCATGCAGTATTTGTCTTTCTGTGCCTGGCTTACTTCATCTAACATGATGGCTTGGTTTGCAGTTCCAGCCATGTTGTTGCTGCAAATGATAGGATATCATTTATTTTTATACCTGAATGATATTCCATTGTGTCTATATACCACAGTTTTTTTACACATTCATCCGTTGATGGGCATTTAGGTTGATTCCATCTCTTGGCTATTATGAATAGTGCTGCAATGAACGTGGGTGTGTAGGTGTCTATTTGATATATGCCCATTCCTTGGGCATATACCAAGTAGTGGGATAATAGGATCATAAGGTAGATCTATTTTTAGTTTTCTGAGGAACCTCCGAACTGTTTTCCACAATGGCTATACCAATTCACATTCTCATCAACAATGTAGGTACAACCACTATGGAAAACAGTATAGAGGTTTCTCAAACAACTACAGATAGATCTTCCATATGATCTAGCAATCCCACTGCTGGGTATATACCCAGAGGAATGGAAATCATCATATTGAAGGGATACCTGCACTCCCATGTTCATTGCAGCTCTGTTTACAATAGGCAATACATGGAACCAAACTAAATGTCCATCAATGGATGATTGGATAAGGAAAATGTGGTATATATACACCATGTAATTCTACTCTGCCATAAAAAACAATGAAATTCTCCCATTTGCAACAACATGGATAAGCTTGGAGAAACTTATGTTGAGTGAAATAAGCAAAGTACAGGGGGATAAATACTGCATATACTCACTCATAAGTGGGAGCTAAGAGAGAAATAAGGAAGGAAAGAAAGACCACAGTGGTGCGTTGGACTTGCAGAGGGAGAGAACATACCTTAGGATAAAAAGTGGAGTGGGAGGAAGGAAAGGGTGAGGGGGAGGGAGGTGGGGAATAATTGGGTGGGCGACACAGGGTACAAATGCAATTTGTGGTAATGATCATGCTGCCAGTATGAATCTGGCCTTCACATCTTGGACATGAGGGGTGACAACCAGCTCTGTATCTCATGAATATTCATAACCAACAAAAAAAAAAAAGAGGAAAGTTTCCTTTTCTCCATATCCTTGCCAGCATTTGTTATTTTCTGTCTCGTTGATAATAGCCATTCTAACTGAGATGAGATGATATCTGATTGTGATTTTAATTTACATTTCCCTGATGATTAGTGGTTTTGAACATTTTTTCATGTGCTTGCTGGCCATTTGTATGTCTTCTTCAGAGAAATGTCTATTCATGTCCTTTACCCATTTTTTAAATTGGATTATTTGTTTTTTTGCTATTGAGTCACTTGAATTGTTTATATATTATGGATATAAGTCCCTTTTCTGACATGTAGTTTGCAAACACTTTCTCACATTCTGTAGGTGTCTCCTCGCTTTTTAGATAGTATCCCTTGCTGTGTAGCAGCATTTTAGTTTGATATAGTCTTATTTGTGTATTTTTGCTCTAGTTTCTTATGCCTATGTGGTCTCATTCAAAAAGCTCTGCCCACTCCCATTCCATGTATCATGTATCATTTCTCCTGTTTTCTTCAAGTAGTTTCATAGTTTCAGGTCTTAAATTTAGGTCTTTAATTCATTTTGAATTGACTTTTGTGTAGGGTGAGAGACAGGGGTCTGGTTTCAATCTTCCACATGTGGATATTCAGTTTTCCCAGCACCATTTATTGAAAAGGCTATCCTTTTGCCACTGTATATTCTTGGCAGCTTTGTTAAAAATCAGTTGGCTGTAAGTGTGCAGGTTTATTTTGGGGATCCCTATTCTGTTCCATTGGTCTATTAGTCTATTTTTATGCCAGTACCATGCTGGTTTGGTTACTATAGCCTCATAGTATATTTTGAAGTCAGAAAGTATGATTCCTACAACTTTGTTCATTTTGTTTAATATTGCATTAGTCATACAAGGTCATTTGTGGTTCCATACAAATTTTAAGATTGTTTTTTCTATTTATGTGAAGAATGTCATTGGTATTTTGATAGGGATTGTGTTGAATATGTGGATTGCTTAGGGTAATATGGATATTTTGATGATGTTAATTCTTCCAACTCATGAACATGGAATATCTACCATTTATTTTTATCCTCTTTAGTTTTTTCACCAATATTTTATAGTTTTCATTGTAGAGGTCTTTCACCTCCTTAGTTAAATTTACTTCTAGGTATTTCATTTTTTTTTTTTTGGTAGCTATTGTGAATGGGATTACTTTCTTGATTTTTTTGGGGGGGGGCTTTTTCATTATTGGCATACAGGAAGACTACTGATTTTTGTGTATTGATTTTGTATCCTGCTACCATTACTGAATTCACTCATTAGTTATGGTAATTTTTTGTTGGAATCTTTAGAGTTTTCTATGTATATGATCATGTCATCTGCAAATTGGGATAGTTACTCTTCCTCCTTTATGATGTGGATGCATTTTATTTCTTTGTCTTGCCTTATTGTGCTGGCTAGAACTTCCAATGCTGTGTTGAACAAAAGTGGAGAAAGTGGGCATCCTGGTCTTGTTCCAGATCTTAGAGGAAAAGCCTCCAATTTTTGTCCATTCAGTATGATATTAGCTGTGGATTTGTTACTTATGGCCTTTATTGTGTTGAGGTACATTCCTTCTATACCTACTTTGTTGAGAGTTTTTATCACAAAGTGGTGTTGGATTTTATCAAATGCTTTTTCTGCCTTTATTAGAATGATCATATGGTATTTTTTCTTCACTCTATTGATGTGATATATCACATTTATTGATTTGTGTATGTTGAACTGTCCTTGCACCCCTGGAACAAATCCCACTAGATCACGGTGAATGATCTTTTTTTTTTTTTTTTTGTCTTTTTCGTGACCGGCACTCAGCCAGTGAGTGCACCGAACCTGCGGCGGGAGCGTCACTGCGCTCCCAGCGCCGCACTCTCCCGAGTGCGCCACGGGCTTGGCCCATGAATGATCTTTTTAATGTGCTGTCGGATTCTGTTTGCTAGTATTTTGTTGAGGAACTTCACAGCTGTGTTCATTAGGGATATTGGCATGTAGTTTTCTTTTTTTGCTGTATCTTTTTCTAGTTTGGGTATAAGGTTAATGCTGGCCTATTAGAATAAGTTTAAAACTATTTCCTCCTCTTCAATTTTTCAGAAGAGTTTGAGAAGAATTAATGCTAGTTCTTTAAATGTTTGGTGGAATTCAGCAGTAAAGCCATCTGGTCTTGGGGTTTGCTTTGCTGGGAGACATTTTATAACTACTTCAATCTCATTGCTCATTATTGACCTGTTTATGTTTTCTAGTTCTTAATGATTCAACCTTGGTAAGTTGTACGTGTCCAGAAGTTTATCCATTTCTTCTAGGTTTTGCAGTTTGTTTGCATATAGTTGTTCATAGTAGTCTCTTATGATCTTCGTATTTTTGTAGTATTATTTGTAATGTCTCTTTTTTCATTTCTAATTTTATTTATATGAGTCTTCTCTTTTTTTCTTTTTTAGTTCAGACAAAGGTTTATTAATTTTGTTTATCTTTTCAAAAAATAACTATTTCATCCATCTTTTGTTTTTTTTTTTTTTTAATTCTAATTCATTTATTTTTGCTCTGATCTTTTTTTTTTTCTCTTCTTCAACTGATTTGGGGCTTGGTTTGTTCTTGTGTTTCTAGTTCCTTGAGGTGTAATGTTAGGTTGTTTATTTGAAGTCTTTCCTCTTTTCTTTTGATGTAGGCATTTAATGCTAGAAACTTCCTTCTTAGAACTTTTGCTCCATCCCATAAGTTCTGATATGTTGTGTTTTCATTTTTATTTGTCTCTGTGAATGTTTCAGTTTCCTTTTTAATTTCTTCTTCGACCCATTCATTGTTTAGGAGCATGTTATTTAATTTGCCTGTATTTGTACAATTTCTAGTGTCCCTTTTGCTGTTGATTTCTAGTTTTATTCCATTGTGGTTAGACAAGGTCATTGATTTCATTTTTTTTTTTTTTTAATTTGTTGAAACTTGCTTTGGTCTATTCAAACATATGGTCTATTCTAGAGAATGTTCCATGTGCTGTTGAGAAGAATGTATATTCTGCGGCTGTTGGATGATGTTCTATATATGTCTCAGTGGGCTAGAGTAGAGATTAATTCTGATGTTCCCTGGTTAATTTTATGTCTGAATGATCTTTCCTTTGATGAAAGTGGGATATTGAAGTCCCCAACTATCATTGTGCTGGAGTCTATTTCTCCCAGTAGATAGAAATTCCTTTATATAACTAGGCTTTTCAGAATTGGGTGTGTATTTATTTAGAATTGTTATATACTCTTGTTGAATTGATCCCTTTATCATTTTCTGGTGCCCTTTCTTATCTTTTTTTTTTTACTTTCCTTCACTTGAAGTCTATTTGAACTGATATAAGCATAGCTGCCCTTTTTTTTTGGTTTCCATTTGCATGAAATATCTTTTTCTATCCCTTCACTTTCAGGTAGTGTGTTGTTAGAGGTGAAGTGAGTTTCTTGTAGGCAGAATATTTTAGGTTCTTGTTTTATAATCCATTGAGGCACTCTGTGTTTTAATTGGGACATTAAATTTATTTACATTTCCAGTTATTATTGATACATAGGGACTTTTACTGCCATTTTGTTACTTTTTTCTGGTTGTTTTGCTAATCATTTTTTTCTTTTTTCTGATCTTACTGTTTTTGTTTGTGATTGAGTGGTTTTCTCTAGCAGTGTATTTTGATTTCTCACTATTTTTAGCATGTCTCATATTTTTTTTAATGGTTACCATGAAGCTCAGATAAAAACATGTTACAATTATAACAGATTATTTTAGACAAACAACAACTTAACTTTCTTATGTATAAAAAAGAAAGAATCAAAGCCAACTCTCCACTGTAGTGTCATACCCCTTTTAGATATTTTGTTGTTTCAAGTTTCATCTTTTAATATTGCCTGTATCTCATATGGTTGTTGTATTTGTTGCTGTCTTGTTAGGTTTGTGTTTTAGTCTTCGTACTAAGGATATAAATGGTTTAATCACTCCCCTTACAACCTTGGAGTATTCTGAGGTTGCCTGTGAACTGACATCACAGATGAGCTACGTACCTTCAAATGTTTTCTTGTTGCTTCTTAGTGTCATATTCTTTCAGATTGAAGAACTCCCTTTAGCATTTCTTTGAATGCAGGTCTAGTGTTGATGAATTCCCTTAGCTTTTGTTTGTCTGGGAAAGACTTAATTTATCCTTCCTATTTGAAGGTTAGTTTTGCTGTATAGAAAATTCTTGGCTGACAGTTTTTTCCTTCAGCAGTCTGAATATATCATCTCATTCTTTTCTGGTGTGTAGGGTTTCTACTGAGAAATCCACTGAGAGATGTATTGGGGCTCAGCTGAATGTTATATGCTTATTTCTTTTGCTGCTTTCAGTATTCTTTCTTTGTCTTTGGTTTTTGATAGTTTGATTACAATATCCCTTGGGGTGTTCCTCCTTAGACTGAATTTAACTGGGGCCTGAGCTTCCTGTACCTAGATGCTGTCATCTTCCTCCATACTTGGGAAATTTTCACCATTATTTCCTTGAATATGATTTCTACATCTCTTCCTTTTTCTCCTCTGTTGGGTATGCCAATTTCGTGGAGGTTATTTAGTGTGAAGGAGTTCCATATTTGTTGTATTTCTGTTTCGTTTTTTCTTATTCTTTTTTCTTTTTGCTCCTCTGATTTGATAATTTCATATATTTTATCTTTGAGCTTACTGATTCTCTCCTCAGTTTGATTAAACCTGCTGTCAGAGCTTTCTGTTAATTTTTTCAATTCAGATAATGTATTCTTTATTTTTAGAATTCCTGTTTTTTGCTGTTGTTGTTTTTTAATTGATTCAATTCCTTCGTCATTTCTCATTCTGCTCCTGGATTGTTTTCCAGATATCAGTTAATGTTCTATCTGTGTTTTCTTCTGACTCCCTGAACAGAGTCAGACAATTCTCTGTCAGACAATTCATAGATCTGCTGTTCCTCTGCATCCGTTGCTTGTGCTTGGTTTGTTTCCTTTGATGGTGTCATATTTCTCTGTTCTTTCTCAATCTTTGTGTCTTTTCAGTGATGCATGGGCATTTAAGGAGACTGCTACCTCTTCTAGGTTGTACAGGTGTTATTTGGTGATGTTAGACCTTTATTGGTTAATATCAGAGCTTTGTCTCTGATCTGTAGGGTTTTTTTTCTTTCTTTCAGTTCTATGTTGAATTATTATCTACCACCACCCCTTAAACTCTGCAATGGAACTAATTTGTTGTCCTTTGTTTAATTCTAAAGTAGGGGAACTTCCTGTGGAGACCAACACGTGAGCCCTGTGGTTGAGCTAAATTGCTGCTTTGCCACCAGTTCTCCGGGGAAGGCTTTTTCTGCCACTGAGGTTTTAATAGTTGACCTTTTAATCACTCCTGGGGCTTATGAGATCAGATACACCCGGGATTGTGGGACTTCTGGTCCAGGGACTGAGTCTTTCTAGGAAAATTCACCTGCTGCAGTTCTACCTCCATGACCAGTCTCCACTGAGCGGGCTGGCCTCTGGTGGGCTCCTATTTTAGGTCAGTGTAGCCCCTTACCTCTACGTGGGTCCACAGGAACAGTGTCAGTGGTCTTGCTGGCCTGGGGGCTGGTATGGTATATTCTGAGGCCCTCTTCCCCCCTGCAGACTCCAAATTGCTTCAAAAGACACAGCTGCAGCTTTTGCCAGCTCTTGCTGTGTGCTCACCATGGCCAGCCCTGAAGCAGCAGACCTCTAAATGGTTGGAGTGATCCCTTCTTTCTCTCACAACTGCTTCTCCCACCTTTGCTAACTCTGATGGTCTCTCCTCATCTTCCCCTGAGCTACAGTAGTCCCAGGTTGGCTGTCTTAGCTTTTCAATAGTTGTAAATCGATTAGTTGTGGGAGAGAGTGACACTGGGGACTATTCTGCCATCTTGATGATGTCTCCTTGTATTGTTTTTTAATTCTATTTTTTCCATGAGCTCTTTGAAGTACCCTTACACACACACACACACACACACACACACATACACACACACACGTTAACTCCTTAGGCAGCCGAAAAGCATTTTGTGCTTGGTACTTTGATAATAAAACCATGAGGGTTATGATTTTTGCTCAGCTCAGGAGTTGAAGTAATAGGATAGTCTGAAAACCTTGATTTCTGAACAGATTTCTAATATTCCTTCCGATTTCATGATATACTTTTTCATAACACATATCTGCAAATTTTCAGGACACAACCTCTAAAACTAGGCCTTAGTCCTTACCTGTTTGCAGTGAAGAATGCCAAATCAAGTATGGTGGAGCTTTTTAAAACAGCCTTATTGTAGAAAGGAAGTTTATATTTGTTCTCCAGCTGTAAACTTAGGTTTTATTAATCATAAAAATTATGATTTAGTCATGCATGTAACAAATCATCCAATGATTCAATAAGGGCATCTTGCATTTCTCAGAATACTGTAATTAGATAACCAATTTGTAATTAAGTAAAAATGAAAGCTGACCTTTCTCCTTGAGAAGAAATAACACTAACCATATGAAAAACAGAAGATTTATGATTCAAATGAGCCTAAATAGAATTCAAGGGAATAGAACTCTGCTTCCTCTTGGGAACTATCATCTTTTCTCCTTGTCAGTAGCATAGATTTAACAAAATATTCACTGTATCAGAACATGGGAATTTCAATTGTGCATTCATATGACATCCCAATGTGACATGTTGCTCTGTAGAGTAGATATTTGGTGCAATCCATCAACTATTAAAATTCTGTTCATGTAAGATTAAGATTTCAGAGTATAATACAACACTGTGCTGAGAAGCAGAAGGAAATAACCAATTGAATTGACAAAGTCAGCACTTTTACTTCCAATAAAAGCGAATCCCTAATTTAGTCTAACAGGGCTCTCTCCTCAGAGTCTATTCAAGTAAACAATAACAAAGTGTACACAGAAACACTCTTGCTTCGCTAAGCAGAATTTGATAACTTTCCAGGAGATCCAATAAGGTCCTAGGGTCCAGTAACAGAGATCCATTTTCCTGAACAGACATAAGAATGACAGTTATAACCTATGCAAGGAGACTTTTCTCCTCTCTCCCCAAACTTAAATGGCAAACTTTTTTCCTCTCTTCTTTCAAAGAAGCAAACTTAAATGGCAGACTTCAGCAAACTATATGCTTATGTTTTCTATTCTTCCTTCATCCCTTCACTGTTCTCTTCTCTTATCTCCATTATTTCATATTTCTCTTACCAATTGTTACCCTTCCCATTTAATCATTTCTCCACCCTGGCACAGAGACAAAGGCACTGTGCTCTATGTTAAAATTTTGCTGAAGCACTGTTTTCTCTTCAGATACAAACTTGATTGAGACTGCAGAGCCTTGCAAGTCAAGTCTGAAAGAGAACCTGAAGACCTTCTGGCTGAGGCAGTGCATCTGGCTCCAGTACAGGATTTAGTAAGCATGCGTGTTGACTGGGGGAGTAGCATGCCTCCACCATGAGAGCTCATGTGTGAGATTTTCTTAAAATGCAAGAAGAGAGGAAAAAAGTTGCAAGCAAATTGGAATTATGGGCAACCTATTTGAGACACGGATATTGACACCTTGAATTTATTTGTAAAGTAGGCTCCAGTTACTGATAAAGTACCCAATGAGCATTTTTTTAAGTATTAGGTGTTGAATGATTTAGTAAGTAAATGAAGTAAGTGCTAATCTAAATAATTTGTCTTATTTATAGCCACAGAGTCTATCCCCGCAAAATTCGTTAGGACAGTAAGTTAAATAAGTGCTGTAAATGTGGTAGAAATAGGTGATTCTTGCTTAGTCTCAACTTTTGTCCTGTGTCAACACTCGCTTTATACAATTGGGCTAATCTAAAGCATAATATAAAGTCTACTCATATAACTATGTAATAATAATTTATTGAGTATTTGCTATTTTCCAGTAACTATTTTAAGAGTCTTAAAGCTTTATTTCATTTAAGGAACAAAAAGTAATTATTTAGGTATTAGTATGTCTGTGTTACAGATGAGAAAACTGCAGCTCAGAAAGTTTAAGTTGCCCAACACCCCATAGTTAGGAAAGATTCCTATCCCAACAAGCCTAACCAATAATCCATGCTATTAATCATCAAGTCATTCATTCCTTCTTTTCAGATCCAAGTTTGTTTTTTTTTTTTTTTTTTTTTTTTGGCCTTAGCTGGCTTATGTATTTTGTTTGTTTGTTTGTTTTTGTTTTGGTGGCTAGCCAGTATAGGATCTGAATCCTTAACTTTGGTGTTATCAGCACCACACTCTAACCAAGAAAGCTAATGGTCCAACCCTTGGCTTAAGTACTTTTATATTTTAGTATCATGGAGTGATTAATTTAACCCCTACTTTGATGATGAAGCAAAGGTCAGTTGGGTCAAGTTATTTATGTAATATAGACAACCAGTAAAACTGTTACAGGGTAAAGATTGATGGTACAAACTCCGCATTTCCATGACACCATTCAGTTAACAACAACAAGGTTGTGGGTGGCCCACCTACTCCTTTTTTCCAGAAAACTGCCTCAGCCACAATCATTACGTTTTAAACCTAGTGGCCTAAGCTTAAACATGACGCACAGTCTAGTCACTGGAAGTGATATGATATCAGTGAGCAGTAGCCACAGCAAGAAAAATCCATGGGGACAAATTAACTCTCTCTCTCTCTCTCTCTCTCTCTCTCTCTCTCTCTCTCACACACACACACACACACACACACACACACACACACACACACCCCTATTGCTAGAGGAAGATGTGTGAGAAATAATTCACGCAAACGTGGGGATGAAGCTGTGAAGGGGTGGAGGAGGACTCATAATAAAAACTTCGCTAAGGTCCTAAGCGATAGCTGAAATAAAGACCCATACAACCATATTTCCTTCTCCTAACAGCCCTAGAAGTACTGAAGAATCTAACATACTTTGACATCTGGCAAAATACTCAGATTTTGCCAGATGTGCATTTCTTTTGTCCACAAAGAGATGATGTTGAATCTCAGTGTGAGGACTAAGCTAACATTAAGTGCTCTATAGATGAACATATTATTTTTTCAGAAGGTGGTTGTTTCCTTCCAGAAAGTCTTCTCTGTAGAATTTGGCAGGACTTCTTCCCTTTTCCGGTGTTGGCTGAGTCTGTGCTATGCTATATATTGGCTTAGCAGCACATATTGAATTTTACCTCATGACTTGGACAGAAAAGTATAGCCTGGATTTGTTGCATATTGATATGATTTATAGAACATAGAACAGATGAACTCAGGAAACCCCCAATGTGTGTAAATGATAGTAAATAGAGGGATTTGCAAAATATTGTCCAAAGTTTTGCTGTGGTAAGCTACATACATTTTATTCTTTAAATGAAAAACAATCAAAATGTTAGGAGCAACATGGAAATTTCCTTATTAAAAAAATGGAAAAAAGTAAATTTTGAGCAAAGCTCAAATATGAAAACCAGACTCTGATCTTTTGAGTCCAGGAAGTGGATGTCTCTGTATTTAGCTCCCTGGTTTTTAAGATGTGCTACCTTATTTAAATTTAGCTTCTAAAGGGTTAAATGTAGCATTGCTTCTTTATACAACTAACATATTCAATGATAATAAAGATAAGGGTAATAATGTATAGCATATCATACTTTTTACATTGTTTTCAATATTCTCTCTCATGTGATCCCTCTAAAAGCACTGTTAAGAATAGTGACGGAAAAGGAAACAAAGGCACAGATGTGCGCATACCCAGGAGAGTACACCAGGGACCTCGTTCAACAGCTTCCAGTCTAGGGCTCTTTCCCTGCCTCACACTGTCACGAATATGTTGCTATTGAAATCTCTCTATCTTGCTCTTCTACAGAGCTAGAAAACCTGGAAGACCCCGACAAAGATAAATGAAATCATTAGCTTTCAGTGTAGTTTCTAATATAATATGCCATACTTTTTTCTTGGGACTGATGTAATATTGCACCACAAAATGGGAGATCTAGCAAGTAGAAAATAGAGTTTGAATATTTTGGGAAGAAATTTTCCACTAATGAAGAAGACAATGGCTGTAGTTAGTCAACATTAAAAACCTATCCACCTTGTCCTCTCCATATATATGTCCCCATTTATTAGTAGAAAACTACCTATACATTTCAAATATATCACTTCAAGTTAACACTTGGCCACAATACTCAAAATTGTCCCCAAAGCACATCAGACTGTGTCAGTAGAAAGCAAAGCATAACAGAAAGGAGAAGAAAAACAAAGACTTTCCTTTTACGATGGATATAATTGTCCAGAGTTCTGAGTTCCTGCATAAAGCAGAAATTCCTCATTTATAATAAATGATAGATATCAGCTCGGGAGGTTGACTGCTATTCCCTCCAATAAAGTTTTCTCTTTCTCTCTCTCTCTCTCATCCCTTTCTCATTTTTCTTCTGTCTCTCTGTCTACCTCTAGCTTTATCTCTAGCTATCTATTTTACATGCTTTTGTAGAATTTCAGGAACAGCTTTTTATCTGAAGAATATGGCTGCCTGAAAGAGTTACAGAATATAACAAAAGCTTTACCCCAAAGCTTCTATGCATTACAAAAGCTTGCACTTGGATAATAGAAATATGTAGCCTCAGGTGACTGAGAACACTTACTGTTGGTTGCATAACGTATGGCGGATGAGGCATCCATGAAGTACTCTGGACCTATGCATCAAACAGCATTTATTAGCACAAAGCAATCACAGAGAGAACTTGGTTCTTGCGTTCAGTGGAGTCACACTAGGTCATAAGAAAGTGGAGTCCATCTGACTTTACAGCTAATTAATGCTCAAAACCAAGGATAAAAAGGGAATTCTTGGACCTGATTAATTTGGTCCCTGAAATGTAGTAAAATGTAAAACAACTTCCCATTTCACTGGCCATAGCTTCAGTGCCCTCATGGACCAGTCTGAGTCTTAAAGCATATTTTGACGTTGATGTTGAAGACTAAAATCTTAGTAGGCCTCAGAGACTATTTGGAGGTCAACTCCCAGGGATGCTCTAACAAGTAATGAAGGAAGTAAACGTTGACTTTTTAGACTTCCTCTTTTTTCATCATCAGTTATAACTTTAAATGCTTAGGTGATTCCATCTTAGAAATATGTTCAAGTGGTAAAAGATGTAAGAACTTAAAGAGATAAACCAGAAATTTTGGGAAATGCTTTGGGTTAAACCCATGTTAGGCAAGTTTGTAAGTGTTTTTCTCTCATGGTAATTGGTATGGCAAATAAAAATGAGTATTGAAGCCACCCATCTCTTCTTAAAAGCATTATGTGTCAGCCAAATGAGAAAGTCAGCACATACAGAGTGATTGTCACATAGAGAACCCTGAAGATTTTGTTTCTCAACATACTCACACTGACAAAATTGCCAATGCACTTTGGATTTTTTAAAAAAAAGTGTTGAAAGGCAAGAATCAACAACATAGGAAATTGCTCTAATTCCTTTTCTGAGAAAAGGGAGCTCGAGTTAAATTCCACTTATGAGCCCTCCCAAGTAAAATCACTTTTCTGTGGATATTTTATGCATGTCACCAAAGTGCTCTACAGTGTGTCTCAATGGGTGGTCTTGGCTGAAACAGAGGCCAAGATTTGAAAAGGGGGGGGGGGTGAAGCAAACACACACACATTACAACCAGGCAGGCCTTCAGGAAGGACAAAAACTGAACAGCACCTGCACGTAGCCTCATGGGTCCCAAGGAAAGGCAATTAAGGAAATCAGCCGTTCTGAGACCCTCTAATGCAATTCAAATGAAAGTCTACTCTATTCGCTCATGGACATGTTTCGAGAGTCTGAGTACAGAAAAAGAATGAAAATGATCTGCTTCAGGGGGAATCAGTTAAGGAAAACTGCACATAGTCTCAAGTTTGATGCTCTGACAGCTGGGACATCCTGCAATAAAGTATGTAGTGGCTGAATAAAAGTGAAACTTCACTGAATTAGTACCAATCAGCAAAATGCAGTTTTACCTATTGTAATACATCCACCCCCACGATCTGCAAAGTATAGAGAAGCACATGCATGCACACGTTGGCACTCTCTCTTTCTCTCTCTCTCCAAACTTCAGAAATGACACACCTTCTTTCTACATGTAGCAGTTATAGGCATTTTCTAATTAGAATTAGAAAATTTGTTTGAGGAATACAATTAGGTCAGGAGGAGCAGGGAGTGATATCACGTATTTGATAACTCAAAGAAATATGAAAAGGAGTATTTTTTGAGGGAGAAGTGGAGTATTTCAATCCACCTGTGTATTTGGAATTAACTGGTTGCAACAGCTGGTTGAGGACACACACTGAGTCTCAGATTTTTCTGCATTTCAACATATGGAATCCCTGAGGTCTCCTTTGGTGTCTCTGGACCTGAGTATGAAGTAAAAGCAGGGAGCAGGAATCATTTTTTACCACTTTTTAATCTTCTCTGTTTGTTGGGAAGTATGACTTAACATCTATCCATTTAGCTTTACCAGGACAACCATAATAAACACGAGATGACAATGACAAAATATCCTGGAGTAGTGAAGCAACTGCTAGAAATGTGCATTTAGAAAAGACACGATAGGGAACGTGAACAACCAAAATAACAGACAACAAACAAAATAATTTCCCAGTGGTAAGAGAGCTGCACTAATGTTGGCTGGAAAACAGCATAATCATGAAAACTCAGCAGGCAGAATGAAAAGCAGGGTGGATTTTATTATTAAGTGAATTGATGCAAATAGGCCCTTCAAAGCATAGGCTAATTCATAACTTGAGCATTATTACGTTAAGTTGTGATTAGAGTGTATGAGGACAATTTTTCTTTTATGTCTACTGTGTCCTTTTTGCCTCTAAGTAGTGCATTGTTGGCAAGGCAGATCTCTCCTGAGGTGCAGGTAAATCGGACATACCTGGTATGTGGAGACAGGGGAGGCAGCAATGAATGGCGTGATGGATGTCTGTGGAATCATGCGGTTGGTTGCAAGACTGTACGGTGAAGAATAAAATCTGCAAACAGAAAACAAAAAAAAGAAGATTCATGAAGCTGCTGTATGCCTAGCTGCTACTCAGTGCTACCAAGCACCTCTGGGAAAGACGTATTTCCATCCTCGTGTTTTTCTACTGACTGTTAACAGGAGCATCCAGGAGATTTACAGTATATGATCCCACTATGAGAAATAAATCGTTCTGGACAAAATGACAACTTTGAGTCACCTTATAAAATTTAGCCGCACAAAATCTTTCTTGTGCCAGGTGAATATAACAGTGTCTTTGGCCAACAGGAGGAGAAAAACCATGGATATCATTTTTTAAAAAAAGGCAATGCCATTTAAAAGTTCTTTGAAAGATAGGCAAAATGAAAGCACCAAGCTTTATAAATACGGCTGATGTTACACACATACAGGAATTGCATCTATTTCTTCATTCAGGAAATAAGGATCAGTTCTTAGAAAGTTCTGGATATTTTCTGTTAGGCATGGGTCCATGCCCTCATGCAGAAAATACTTTCTCCATGAAAAGAGAAGAAGACAATTTGTGTCTAGATTGGAATGAGAATGTTTTCTGAATTTGATGAAAACACTGGTAGACTTACTGAACCTATGTGATATATTCCTATAGACTCTGTAATAAGCACTGAATTTTCTAGTCCTCCAGGGAACAATTATAGATGATGGACATTATAGAATGATACTAGACAAGATCAGGAATTCACAAATCAGAGGAGGGATGATCCTTCTGGAGATCTATTAAGGGGTGGCTCGTATGCATGAAAATCAGCGACATGCCCTTCTCTGCTCCAGTGATACAAACATTTCCTCCTTCATGGCTCACTGGTAAGTGAAAGAATAGAGGAGCCAGCCACAGAGTGGGCAAAACCAGGTTGCCTGAGAGGGATTATTTCACATTTGTGAGGATAGATCAGAAAAATGCATGACAGGGATAACGAAATCATTATTTCATTTTGCCATACTCTTACCCCAAGTCAATTACTATGTTCATTTTATAAAAAATGATAATGACTGAGGTTCAGATTTTGGAGAGAAAGTCTTCATCAAGTCGCAGGGGTCACTGACATTTTGAATAGAGAATTTTATGGGCTACCTTGCTAAGGAAGCATTTCACGAGACTCTTATTGGATATAGGAGAGCTGGAATTCATGGTTGGCAGGATTCAAGGAGTAAATTCTTCAAGCTTCGATTACTACAAGTCTTCAAGCAAGGATTAGAGAATTATAGTCTTAAAATTACTTTATCTAGCTCTTAACAAGGATTTTATAAGTCATACTCTTTTGGTTAAAAAAAGTGAAATAATTACTCCATTGCACATTATATCTTTGCTATCTCTACCCACCAGACACCTAAGTTTATTTTTGTGAAGTTTTTAAAAAAAGATATTGATTACCTACCTAACAGAATGGTCAAGAAAAAGACAATAATAAATGCTGACAAGGATGCAAAGAAAATGGAACTCTCTTCTGGTGGGAATGTAAAGTGGTACAGCCATTTTGGAAAACAACTAGGCAGTTTCTTACACAGTTAAACATACACATACCATATAAACCAGCAATCCTACTCCTCCGTATTAACCAAAGATAAGTAAAAACTTTTGTTTATGCAAAAACCTTAATGCAAATGTTTATAGCTGCTTTATTCACACTTGCTCAACACTGGAAAACAACCCAATGTCCTTCAACTGAATGCATAAATGAACCTTGGCACATGTATGCAATGGAACTCTATTTAGCAATAAAAAGAAAATAACTACTGATACATTCAACATGGTGAATCTCAAGTGAGTTATGCTAATTGAAAGCAGTCAGAATCAAAAATCTATATAATTCCATTTATGTCAGAAAACAGATCAGTGGATACCAAAGGCTGGGGGTGGGGGAAGGGGTTGATTACAAAGGAGCATGAGAGAATTTCGAAAGGGGATGTAATTGTTTTATATCTTGATTATTGCGGTGGTTACATGGTTTTCTGTGTTAGAATCATAGAATTGCATGCCAAAAAGTGTAAATATACCTAATAAATTATATCTAATAAACCTGACTTTTCTAAAAAGGCAATTACTATGTAAAAAAGCATCCATCCTTCCACTTAAAAAAATTTATTGAGCATTTACTATGTGTATTAAACATGGGCGAGACTCTAAAACACCCCTTAGAGTTTCTCTGTTTAGTCACTTCAATTATACCTTATCCGTACATTAATCAGCTTAAAACTTTCCAATGGCTGATAAGAACAAAATTTGAACTCCTTGTATTGTCCTGCACAGGCATGCTACCAAGCACCTTTCTTATATTTTTTCTCCCATCTCCCACTAGCCAACTAGAATCCAATTACACTGACTTTGTTCTCTCCCGTGATCTTGTCATTCTCACCTCCAGCTGGCCACAACCTTGCAATTCTCTCTACCTCCCTTCCCCAGTCTCCACAAGTCTGCCTCTTTTTCATTTTTGGTCTCATTCAACTGCACCTTCTTCAGAGGGGCCTATAGCCAAAGAAGCAACTGCCATCTCTGCCCCAATTGTTCTCTATCTCTTTCACCTAATTTTCACTTAGATGAAAATTTTCTTATCACCATCTAAAGTAGTAATTTTTAAAAATTTCTTCATGTGTGTAATACTCTGAATGTTTTTGTCTACCCAAAATTCGTATGCCGAATGTCTAACCCCTAGCGTGGCTGTATTTGGAGAGGGGACCTCTAAGGAAGTAATTAAGGTTAAATGAGGTCATAAGGGTGGGATCTTGACCGGATAGGATTAGTGTTCTTATAATAAGAGACACCAGAGAGCTAAATCTCATTCTCTCTCCCTACAAGTACACATCGAGGAAAGGCCATGTGAGGATACAGCAAGATGGCAGCCATCTACAAGTCAGGAGGAGAGCCCTCCCCAGAAACCAAATCAGCTGGAACCTGATCTTGAATTCTAGCCTTCAGAACTGTGAGAAGATAAAATTTCTGTTGTTTAAGCCACCCAGTCAATGATATTTTGTTATGGTAGTTCAAGCTGACAAATTAATAATGTACTTATTGACTATTTCTCCCTCTAGAATGTTAGCTCCAAGAAGGTCCAGGACATAGTGGCCTTGTTGCCTAGAACAGAGCCTGGCACATAGTAGATACACAAAAAACTATATGCTGAATGAATGAATGTATGCAGAGCAGCCTAGGGAATTAAGTGGTGATTACAGTAAAGAATGGCCAATGCATGGGTGCAAAAAAATATGAGTGCCTGAAACAGGTGGAAAGCTGAGGGATGAGAACCCAGAGAAGATGGTTCAATTTCACATATTCGTAAGTGCTCAGTGGAAGCTCAACTCATACCTATTTTCTAAGCAATCAAGGGCATTAGTAACTAGGGAAAACAGTCCTTTTCTATAAAAATCATGGTTTGCATTTAAAAATCTCCTTTAGGTCTCATCTTTGGCAGATCTTATTTATGAGGCAGGGGACAAAAAGGCTTATTTGGTGCTTATAATGGCATGACAGACACCCATGAACACTCAACAAACAGTCCTCATACAACATGCAATGGTTTAAGCTCTGCTAGAAACCCAGGTTCAGCCCTTTATACTCACGGAGCAAATCACGCATCACATTTTAGCATGGCTGGTCTATTTTGCAAAATGTACCAATTGGAGTATTAAAATTGAAAGCAATAAAGATTGGATTGACAGGGAGAGTTTATAGGAAATTCTACGGGGAAAACAGAGAGCAGAAACGTAAAGAAATCAGCCAAGTAAACTGATACTAGCAAAGGGAACCCTTGGGGGAAAATTTAATGCATTTTTGTTCTATCTACTCTAATCCTATCCATCAAACAGGAATGATATTTCATACTTCCAAGCAAGTTCCAATACTGCCACTCAAGTCAGAGAGTCACTCAGCACAGAAAATGTACTGGAAAGAATGGGCTCAGCACACCGTCTTGATCCCTTAATTCTGGTATTCTGAAATAAGGTCTTCTCAAGTCCAAACATAAACCAGATGAATTTACAGGAAACCCTTGCTTAAACCATGACAGGAGAAGCTGCTATTGCATCTAAGCCTTGGAAATACGGCATCTAAGGAAAATAGACAGGGCCAGACTCCAGAGAGAGAACTGCAGAATGTTTTCCAATCTCTTTGCTTTTCTCAGTCCCTGCCATGTGCCTGTCATGGTTTGAAAACACTTTCACACAGGCATCACGTTAAAAAAAAATCAGATCATCCAAATAAATACTTTAAGCAGACGTATCATGCAACTGGGGATCAGGAGAGAGAAAATTGACAAAACTTCTTAGCTATAATAACAACGTTAAGGCAATTCTAAATGTGTGACTTTATGTTTTTGTATCTGGTAATATATATGCATTATGCCTTGCAAATGCTGTTACAGAAAACTGGGAATAATGCAACAAGTTATTTCCCTGGGAATAGTTTACTCTCTTAAGAAATATTTCTTTGCCAAGATTCACATAGCATTCTATGTACAATAAGTGCTTCTTTTATACTTAGCCCAGAGGTGCTAAGCCAGAGGTGATTTCGTCTCTAGGGGATATTTGGCAATGTCTGGAGACATTTTTGGTTGTCACAACTAGCGTCAGGGGGTGTTACTGGCATCTTGTGGGTAGAGGTCTGGGATACTGCTCAACAGTCTACAATGCATAGAACACTTTCACAACATAAATCATCTGGTCCAAAATGTTAATAGCGTTGAGACTGAGAAACCTTGCCTTAGGCACATGAGCTAGTTACTTCTGGAGAGGTTTCAGATGAACGAAATACCAAATGCCAAAATGGCTAAGAGAAGTCAACAAAGTATGATCTATAGAACTCTAAGCTGGCCTTTAAAAAACAAGATTTTTAAGGAATGCAAAGAATTACTTGTTTCTCTGGCATTAAAGGCAGTGTCCTCCAGAAACCTAGAGAATGCAAGTCTAGGTCACTAATAGGACATTAGTTTGCCTGCAGAAAAATTATCCTCAGGGGATTTGGCAGTAAGTAGAAATATGGTACAATCTTATTTCACTGACAATAAAAATAACATTAATAGACCAATAACCCCAGGGTAGAATGTTTTTTTACTGTAGAAAAAACATACAAAATCCTATTTGCAAACTGAAATAAACAGCACTGCCTTGTTTTTCATGTCCACAGGCAATATTGTTAGAGTTGAAACCATGAATACTATCCTCAGGGTAACACAGTAGCATAAGATTGATAAGTTATTGGTCATTTTTATTATAATGCCAACATATCCTTCACATTAGACTCCTTTCCTAGTGTAATAAGATAAGGCTTCTGTATTGCTTAGTATCAAATGCTCATATAAAACAGCTGGCAAATCAGTGCTATAGAAAACATTCTTTTTTCACATCTCCCCCAAGAATACATTTTATTCAAATGAAACAATCCAAGAGGCTTTTACACAGCAGCTCTCAGTGAAAAAGGCACAGGAAAGATGAGATTTTGACTATGGAAGGGATTATTTCCCATCTCCTGCGCACATATTTGAAAGTGATGGAATTTCATATTGGACTGCTAAAAAAGCAATAGGGCACTAGTAATAACAAATTATAGAGTTTTGCTGAATAGCTCTGAAAGAAAAATGGGCATCTTTATTCTCTTAAGTTAGCCTATAAAAAAAGTGTGCAAGATTTTACTTATCCATTGTGACCCAGACACTTCTTTGCTCTAAACTTCAAAGCCTTAGTTAGAAGTGACATTGAACTAACATTTTAATGGGATAATTTGGATAGATTCAGGCAGATGACAGAACTGACATTTTCTCCTGCCTGAATGCAAACAGCACAGATTCACCGTGGTTCAGTTACAAAATGTTTGTTCTTCATTAGCTAACAACCAAGCTAAATTTGGGAGTCTTCATTTCAGTTTCATGTGGCTGTATTAATGTGGAAGTTATGGTATTCAGAACATTTAACTCTTTACACAGTTTGAGCTACTAGCCACAACCCAGCCACATCTTTGCTTATGATACTCAGAAAGCCCTACGGATTAGTGCGCAGGTACACAATGCCACAAGGTCATAAAATATGCCCTCTAGCTAGGACGTGGGACGTCCTCAAGAGGAAAAGCTCATGTCAGGGCTCCATCAAGCTTCTCTCACACCTCTATTTTCCGGGACCCACTGACCCTCCCCAGAAAACCTCTCTCCCCCTTTCTTGTGTACTCTTCCCAAGGTATTGTATACATATCAAAGTGAATAAGTGCATCGATGTTATAGCACTTTGTGCTTCTATTTTCTATCTCATATTAGAATTATGTACAAGTCCATTGTCCCTAATACTGAAAATTTTGTTTTTCAAATTGTTTCACCAAAAGGATTTTAAACAGTACAATAGATAGATAACAACAACAACAAAAAAGTTTGCTAAACTCAGCCATGAGCATTAAGCAATGTTTAACAATATTAACTGGATTAGAGTGAGTTGCAATGGAACAGGCATTGTTCTCTACAATGAGAACAATGAGAGAGAGAGAAATAAATGTTGCTCTCTCTGTTCGGTTACTTCTCTCTGAGTTAGATTTGACTGCTAGACCAAATACAACAATGTGAATAGGGAATAACACACTTTATTCTGAATATTCATATCAGACTTGGGATTCTGCAGTTCCTAAAAGCAAGAGGGGTAGAGGAGATAAACTAGAGAGAAGAAACAGTGAAAAAGACCAAACCCTGAGAAAGCAAAAGCAGGGAGAAGAAGAGGAATCAGAAGAAGACACTATGTGAGCAGTTAGAGTGAGGACCTAGTAGGTACAGCACAGAATGGAGTTGTGGGATTCAAGGGATGAGAAAGTTTCGAAAGATATAAATGATAAAAAGAAAAAGTCAAATCAGGCAAGATGTCAAATAGTACAAGGACGAAAAGTGTCAGTTACAACTGACAAATTTGGAGGTAAGTGGGGACATCAGCAAGGGAAATCCCAGTAAATTTTGAAACTAGAACTCATACTCCAAAAGGCTAAATTAGTGAAGAATAAAGGAAGACAGTGTAGAGAGAAAGCGAAGATGTTTAGCAGCAGAGAGGGCTAACACAGTGCAGCTGCTAGAAGTGATCCTGTCAGCAGGAAAGGACTGTTTTGATTCTACCTTCCTTATAGATGGGAGAGACTTGAGTGTATGTACAGGCTGAAAGGAATATTCTGTGGACAGGAAGGTATTGAAGAGAGCGACTGATTAATGGAATAAATTTCTTTATTATATGAGACCAGGTAAAACCAAGAATTTGGTTACCTTAGGGTCTTAACTAAAGTTTGTTTCTTGAGGAAAATATTCATTGTTGTGTAGATCTAAGTGGGCAATGGCAGAGGGTGAACCATTTTTGCAATTGTCCAAATAGTTCAAAGGATTTCATGTTACATTGTTAGTAAAAGACACAGATAAAGACATATTATATTTCAGGTGATTTGAAGTTAATAGATGTACCTGCAGCAACCTCAATTGGTCTAGAGGTGGTGACCTAAACTGTGAGGTGCAAACCTTCAGGAGAAGGGAGACATGTTCACCATGGACTAGCCAGCCCTCACCACCTCCAACATGGCACCACCCAAAGTTCATCTCTAACTGCTTGGATTAGGAGCTGAAATCTCAATTTTTTTTCTCTTTAGGTTTGAAATGAACAGGAATGAGTACTTGGAAAATTATGCCTTTAGAAAATTTAAAATTGTTCATTGGAGAATGATTGATTAAAGCATAGAAGGCTTCATTCTCTAATTCCAGTTCCATTTTTACAGTTGACTCCTGATGGCTTTTGTTGTAGTGAGTCTCTGAATCAAGCATGTTTGAAATTGAGCAAATTATCTTTCCCCACTTTATTTCCTTGTCTTTCTGCTAATGGTACCACCAGTCCTTCCAGGATTAAAATTTCAGAGTTGCTTTTGTTTCTCTCTCTTTTGCCATCAAATATAACATATGTTACTCGTTAAGTGTTGTCAGAGCTCAGCTCCAGGCATCACATGTCCAGAGAAGTCTTGATAGTCACCCACGCAAGGTCACACTCTTCATAACACTCTGCAATTCACCACTGGGTGCTCACTGTATATAAATAATGAAATTTTTAAATGTCAATTTCTATCACTACAATGTAGGAGAGCAAAGACTGAACCTGTTATTCACCAGTATGTCCCCAATCCTTGATGGAGGAACCTGAATACAGAATTGTTTGGTGGCTATTTGTTTAATTCATGATTAAATAGTTTCTTCAGATTATCTCTCCTGGCTCTCTTCTTCCAGTCATACATTGACCACTCTGGAACAAACTGTTATCCATTTATAAGTGAACTATTTTGATATTCTGTTAATGCCACTTTCTACTTAGAGGATTTTCCTGCTCCAATTCATTTTTCATTATTTATGTCATTTCACTCTGTTGCTATAATACCAATAATTATTCCTCAGGCTTATGAAATAAAAATTAAATCCTTCAACTTCCAAATCTGACACTGACAAAATTTTCCAAATTTGCAAATTTCTTTCATAAGTAACTTCCACCAGTAAAACTGGAGTTTGTTAATCTCTACAAACTTCATCTCCGTTCATACCAGTCCACTCTCAGAAAGCATTTTTCCCTGTGTCTATCCTCGATAAACTAAGTCATCCTTGATATTCTCTGGCGAACCCCACTGCTTCCATATAGCCTTCCCTTTATCCTAGCTGGACAAAGTCATCAGGTTCTATTTAGAGTCAGAGATTGTCATTTGACTCCCAGCTCTTACCTCTGATTGAATGGCCTCATTTGCTTATCCGTAAAATAGGAATGTCAACACTCACCCCAAAAGGATATCATTAGTAAATTAAATAACTCACGTAAGGTATTTTGACATGACTTTTTGCTTTTTGCTCTAGAATCAACATACTATAAAGTACATTCTGGATGCAAATGAGTGAAGTTGAAAATAATCTAAATAATATGTGATATTTGAAATTAGTAATTTCATTTTATATGAGAATGATATTGTAAGACTAATGTCCTAATTGAAGATGTTTGTTAAAGAATTTTGGGATAATGTTATAATGTCTAAATTTTACTTTGATATGGTCCAGCAAAAAATTTCTATTTATTTAAATGCTTAACACTATTGTAATTAAATAATTGATTATATAATTAGGTATATAAAAAAAGTTATTTTATTTCTATCTTTACTTTAACAATCCAAATTCTATGAATGAAAAAGCTAGGTATGTCTAAGTCACTGCTGTATCTTCAATCCTTGACATACAGCTTTAGGCAACAAGGTACTTTTTATAAGTAGATATATAACTTATATATAACAGATAGGAAGATATATATACATAATACATACATGCATATGCATGCATGTAAAATGCTGCAAAATCTAACACTTGCTGAACCTAGTTAATGGGCATACAAGTATTTATTCAACTTATTTTTATTTTTCTGGATGTGTGCAAATTTTCAAAATAAATTTCTATTGTAATCAGTGTATTAATTTGATCCAGAAACGATGTACAATTAAATTACAAATATACTCAGTGCATAACATGTATTCAATAAATGTCATTCCTTCAATTATAGCACCCTTTTTTTGGTCAGGGTCACTTAACACATAATGACTTATGTTGTACCTTTTGAGTAGTTATTTTATCTCCATCTACACAATATGATTCTAGAGGACTTTCTTCCCCATGTCTTTACTTTTTTCTACCCACTGAGTTTGTAGTGCCTTGCTGGAAATAAGTAAATGCTTATTTGATAAATGAAAGGCTATCCTTAATTTTCACTCCTAGAGGGAAATTTTAATCAATGAAAGGAGAAAGGACTAGACTCCTAGCCTAGTCTACCACCAGTGTTTACTCTTTTATGGAAGAGAAGACTGTGAGCTTGTTGAAGGAAAAGACTATACACTATTTTTTTAAACCTGTAGAACATAGCACTGTGCCTGGCAGACTTACTAGATGTTTGTTGAATGCCTAAATAAATGACTGCCTGACAAATAACTACAAGAGTAAGAGGTACACTTATAATAATTCAAACACTTTCAACATCCCACAAATTTTAAAGGCCATTGACCAAATACAAAATGAAGTTTAATTAATTCTACCCCTATATTGACCAATGAGGCCTTCATCATGATTGCTTCTTTAAGGAGACTGAAAGACAGATAACTGAAAGCCATAGAGAAATCAAAATAAAAGGCTGTAAAAATAAAACAAGCAACCAACCAACGAATAATTATTGCCAACTGCAAGAAAGCCAAAGCAAAGAAAAGGGATTAGGGAGTGAGAAGAAAAGTTCAACCAAAGATATTCAGAATGCACAGAACTGTAGAGAGGCCAGATCATGTTAGTTAACACTCTTATTTTTCAGAGGAGGAATTTTAAGCTATGTGACATGGTCTAAGTAAGAGGCTGAAGACTTCCAGATGCTTATTAAAATGAAGAATGAAGATACAATCACCTGAGTTATTGACTTGATTTCTATCCATCACCATTCTCTTGATCACCAGAGTAAAAGAGTAAAATCATTATTAATGTAGAAATTAACTTCAGCACATACTAAAAATTATTGAAAGCTAAACTTTATAGTCATTAGCAGGGGCAACAGTCTTGTCCTAGAGACACACAGATAATTCTCCCAGCCTAGCTTTATCCATGCTACTCCTTTACGTCCTGTTCCTCATACTTTCACCAACCAGAGAGAGAGAGAGAAAGAGAGAGAGAGAGAGAAAGAGAGAGAGAGAGAGAGAGAAGAGGGAAGGATTTAATATGGGCAAAGTCCTTGTGAGAATGAGAGATCAGAATCACTTATGGGAATGAAAAAAATTACAATGGTAAGAAATGTTTGGTCTAAAGTTTTTGTTTAAAGATGTAAAACAAAAACAAAACAAATTTGAACATTTTTAATTGGTACTGATTCAGAGCTCAAAGATGTCTTTGCAATTAAAATAGAGAGAATGTGGTCAACTTACCCATTCTGTATGGCGGCTGTGGGATCATAGGTCAGAGCCATGCCAGCCTGTGTATAGGAGGGAGAGGGAAGAAAATAGATTTTAACATTTTGATTGTGGTTCCCAAAGCATTCAGTACACACAAAGACTTTTATCTTTACTTTCCATGATTTAAGTTTATTTTCTCCTATATGTTTTTCCACCCTAACTGCCAAGACTAGCATTTTTACTACCCACACCCCAGAATCCACCAGTGAGTTGGGAGTTTATATTAGATATCCAGACAAACTAAGGAACAACACTGCTTGGATGATTTCCATTTCTACTTCGTAAACCATCCACTGTCTAATCTGGTAACCTTATAATTTCTCACTATTGTCAAGAGCATCTACTGTACATCTCATGGCATGAAAAAAAAGTAAGGATGAATCTTGCAGTCAGAATAAAAAATAAAAGCTACTTAAAATGCATTAAACCTTATGGAAGAAAATGTTAAGAAATGCTTATTTTAAAATAGATCATATGCCTCAGGGGTGTGTAGGTAGTGAGTCACAGAGTGCTTATTCCATATATTGCTAGTTCCTGTCCTGCTAAGAATGGTAGAAAGGAGAGATATTTACATATGATGAAAATACTAGACCACAAGATTAAATAAGGAGGTAGTTTTGTTCTGTTTCTAAGAATAAGACCACCTCTGAGAAATTATACTTTTATAATGGGCAATAGTTTTGGAAAAGAATTTAAGCGTCATGATTGCTGATTCACAGCCTACCTCATCCCTTCGTATACAGCATCACATCTGATCCTCACAACAACCCTATGAAGTAGGCAGGAGAAGTATTTTCTCCATTTTATAGATGAAGACATTGAAGCTTGAAAGGTCAATTGACTTGCTCAAGGTCACACATTTGGAGGCAGAACCAGATTTCAACCCAAGTCTTCTGATGTGGAGTCCTTTCCACGTTTCTACTATGACACTGGCCTAGGATTTGAATGAGAACTGAACATCATCTCTGACAACGAGGGGGAACTTTCCTTGTAGCTGTATAGACGTACCACCTCTTGTTTACCAGGATTCTCAGTATGGTTACCACTTGTGATAGGAAGAAAATACAGAACGGAATTTCAAATTTCTCAGGCTGTCCTTATGGATTTTTTTTTCCTTTTTGAAATTTAAAAGTGAATTAGACCAATGTTAAATTCCTGGAGTTGATAGTGTATTATAATTAATATGTAACCACTGGGAGAAGCTGGATAAAGGGTATACAGGACCTTCCTATAAATTTCTTTTGTAACTTCCTGTGAATCTATACTTACTTCAAAATAAAAAGTTAGAAAAAAAGTGAATGAGTTTTGAGGACTTTTGTAAAGCATAAGAAAACCCATAAAAGTGCTACAGAAAAAAAAAAAAAAAGCTTCCATGTTTGAGTTTTTTCCCTTTTCCCAGTGTGGTTGAAGGTGGTTTTCCTGTTGGGATCCTTGAGTTCCTCAGATTTAGCACATAACTAAAATGAAAATTCTCAGGATTCTTAACACAGGGCCTGCCTGATGTACAGGATGATTTGCTGCATGTATGCTTAGATTGCATGCATTATTTTCACTAAATAATATTTTTTAAATTATTATTAAGATTGGTAAGAGGAACAAGAGTACGGAGCCATACATGAATAGGATTGGTGTAAAAAGAGCATATATGAGTTGAAATAGAGTTTGCAGACACAATTGAGATGACTGTCAGAAGTTAACAGAAGTGCACTGAGAACTCATGTTTAATGGTAACTGCATGGCCTCTTTAAACCTAAGGATCTTGCTCATTTGCTCATGTTAAAGAAATATGCAACTGATAATATGACAAGCTGGGGGACTAGAGGAAGAGAATAAAACATCAGAAATGAAAGCTTTTTGTTTTTTGCCTTGGGAGAGGTAAAAAGTGGTGTTAAAATACATAGAGATCCAAAGTCTAAATTCTTCCCAAAGATGGGGCCTCTGCTATGTGACTTGTGGGAGGCTGGCCCTAAGCTGAACACTGGCTGGAATAGAGCTTTCCAGGGCTGAGCTGAAACTCCAGGGTCCTGGGTATTCAAAAGGGCAGTTGTAAAAGCTGTCCATTTGGGATGAGATTTTCTCCTTAGGAACAATAAGCTTCTCTCTGCTAATTTATCCAAGACGCCACACTGGAGAAAGAATGAAAAAAGTGGGTTTATACTTAATATAGGGATTGTTAATTCATAAGAGATTTAGAATGGTAATCCTATCGTCAGCCTCCCCAACTACCCCAAATAAATCCTGGGGACTTATAGGACGGCTTCCCTAGTCAACCCTACATTTACTTCTTTTCCCTGTACTTATTTTCCAAGAGTGCTGAGAGACAGACCAATGCTATGTAGGCTTTCTTGAATGATAAACTGTTTTGAACATTCTCTTCTTACAGCATGTTTATTTATTCTGGCCACTTTAGGTATTAGATAAGGACTTTTTCTTTTTTCTCTGACATTTTACTTGAATTCATCATGGATTCTAGTTAAAGTTAACCTATCAGTTCTAGCTAAGAAGGTAGTAATTATCAATAAACTATATTTCTTTGTTGGATACATATTTGTTTATCTGAAAATCTAGGCTGGCTTTTTCCTCCATCTTAAACTCCCATACTATCTTTCAGAAGATGGAAAAGAGTTGAGAAGATGGCAATATGGTATATTGGAAACAATATGTGTTATGGATTCAGACAGGCCTCGGTTCAAGTCCTAGCTCTGTGACTTTCTAGCAGTGTGACCTTGGGCAAACTATTTAACCCATTTGAGCCTCAGTTTTCTCAACTGGTAAGTGGTATAATACCTACCTCATTGGATTGTTGTGAAATTTAAAAGAGATTACGTTTGTAAAGCGCCCAGCACAGTGCCTGGAGACAAGACACATACGTAAATATTATAATACAAAGCAATATGTGTTAAGTGCCATGAGTGGTATGGATGAGGTGCAGAGGAGAGAGGCTGGGGGTGGTCAGGTAGGGCACTTAGAGGAGGTGCAGATGAGCGGAGTCTTGAAGATGAGTAGGATTTTCATAGATGGAGATGAGAGGTCAAGGCCAGTTCAGGCAAAAGGAACAGCATGGAAAATGGTATGTAAATAAAAATGGCAAGGTAGGTGATCTACTTGCAGTAGAACATGTGGAGGGGAGAGTGGAAAATGAGTCTCAAAAGGTAAGAAGGGAGGATCTTGATTGCCCAGTTCCTCTTGGGGAGCCACTGAACATTTTTGATAAGGGAAATTATACAATCACATAAGGATTGGGCAACAGGAGATAGCATGAGCTCCCTGGAAAACAGAGGGTGAATCCAGAGCAATAAGCAACTGGAGTAGGTACCTGGGGACAGGAAGGTGGAGAGAATCTAAGGTGAGATTGTCATTGCAAAAGGGTAGGGAATGAACACAAGTTTCACCTACTTCATGATTTTGCCTAGGGACAGTCCTGCCTCTGAGTACCTTTGGCAAGAGGAGACAACAAGAGATAGTGTCAGGTCATATACATTTGGAACATTGTGGGTAACAAAACAAGGCATGGTTTAAACAAAGGATTTTTTGAACTTAACTTGTTGGCTGGATATCATAGCAAAATAACTAACGCTTGGCTACATCTGGTTCTCATATCATGTGTAACAGATCGTTGAGTTATAATTCTAATATGGTTTTAATATAGATTTTGCATTCAATTTCCTTTTTTCTTTTTCCACAAAGTTAAAAAGAAATCGATTTGGCTGCTCTGTCTAGCCACCTTTATACTAAGCTAGACCCATGAAATCATCGTTATGTAATCACCATATTATGGCATGTTTACAAACTCCAGAATCACAGAAAAAGTAAAATATCTTGGAACAAAATGAAAATGTCACACTACATATGTAGAAAAGTGATGTTTAATCCTGTCACTTACTTTCAAAAAGGGCTTATTAAATTCACAAATATTTTCCATGTTTCAAGTTTACATTGTTTATATATTGGAAGCACTTATAATTTATTTAAAACAATATGAGAAATTTTTGTCATTTTCAACAGCAGCTAAGTTTTGGCTTGGTATTTCAGCTATAATAAGGTGTTTCTAGGTCTTCTAGACAGAATCTATACTACTAGAGCTCAATATTTTAGGAGAAAATTTTTGAAATGTCTTACTGAAATAACTAGGGTATCTCTGTTTTTAACAAATGTTGGGGATTCATTGAAACAGATCAGTTTGACTTAAGAGTTAGATATTAGATATTCATAACTGTAAATGACTAAGTTAGATTATGTCAAGAGGTAATACTTATGGAAATACTGCTTAAAGTGAACACATTAGGGAATAGGCATTACTATTCTAGAGCCATCCCCTGGACTGTAACACTTGGTCTTAGCTGAGGAGCAGAGAATCATGACTATGACAAAGTCAATGAGATTCTGGACTGACCGAATTGTTTTATCACTTTTGAAAATACTTTTACACTGTGTTGTGAATGGGGATCCAAAAGTTTGAGGCAGTAAAATTTATACAATTAGATACAAACTGAAATACCTGGAAAATGAAAACATTTCTCCTTTGTGATGCAACATTTCTCCTTTTTCTAAGGTCTGTCTTGACACAATGATGTATTGTAACCAGATAAATTATAAACAAATAATTACAAAAATTTTCAGTCTTCTATGATCAGATATAAGACAATACTTTGGTAAGTATGTAGTTCATATTACATATTTTAGTAAATATTGTGTACTTAATTAGTACAAACTGAGTCCAGAAAACCAAAGAAGACAAAGACAATATAGTTTTCCAGATATCATTTTTAGAGAGTTTATTTATTACAACCAATTTTAATAATATTTAAAACTGTTATTTGGTTATAATTAAAAATTCAATAAATAAAGTGACTTAAAAGGGACTTGAAAATTATCATGTGCTGTAAACATTTAGGTATTGCTCTTGAAGTGAAATCTCCTTTAGCTTTTGCTTATATTTATTTATCAGTATTTCTATTTAGAAAACATGTCCTTTAGTGAGCAAATCATGACACAAAATTATGTGTACAATATGTGCCAAAAAATACAAATTTTAAAATTTTAAAAATCATTGACTAGAAATGAAACTAAAAATTAATTTCAACAAAATGATAAAACGTTGGGTGATACAAGTATAAATGACTTTTTTTTTCTTTCATAAATTTTTTTCTGACTCCTTTAAGTTGTATATAAAAATAATTACTTTTACAATGGTGGAGGAAACCTTTAATTTAAAAAAGAACTTTATATCCTCTATGACTGTTTTAGAATTTTAAATTCAGGAGGGAAAAAAAGCATATTATTTGTAAAACTAATATAGATCAGAGGACAGATTCAGAAGCAGACAGGAAAATATCAGGAGGCATTTAGCTTTGCTGGATCAGTAGAATACAGAAGAGGTGGGATGGATGGGGTTACTCCATCCTGAAGGGTCAAGGAGAGAATAGGCAGGATGTCAGGAAGGAAGACTAAAAATTCAGGGTGAATGATACAGTTTTTCTAGTGGTAGAAGCTAGTAAGAATTCAGAAACTCAAATAACCAGACTGGCTGAGCAATTACTGGTTTCATATGTGATAACAAGTGTGGATATGCAAGATATTCAGAGCAACCAATAAAAATCAGCAATAATCAAAAAAACCACTAGATGACCAATACTAAGTCAAGCTGTTGGCCAAAGAAAGGGCTTTTAACCTCCTTTCTGTTAACAGAGGAACTAATCCTGGGAAAAAATATGCTCAGAGCAAAATTGAGGACAGGTTATTGGTTCAGTAACTGAAAGGGGATATGGCATGATGAACTTCTGACCTTCGTAAGAGACAAGTGGTAGGGTTTTCTGGGGGAAGGCTCTGGCACATTATTGAATGGTCTGTTTCTCCCAGGAGAGGCAGTCAATCATGTAGGGCAATTGTCTGCTCTCACCGCTGAAGGGATGCTCCCTGGGCTACACTGCAACCAGTCCCTCTCTTGAAGAGAAGATGATGGACAAATAAGATAGTAAGGAAAGGAAATTTCCAAGGTCTATGCAGCCCTGAGGTAAGATAGAAAAATCTTGGATAATTGTCCTATAAAAGGTGCCAACCAACCTGTGAAATGGCTCACACTATACTTCCTAATTTTCATAATTTCTAATCCAAGGAATACATTTATCCCAAATCATATTTGATTAGTTTGCATCATGCGACCAGTAAAATTTTTTCTTCCCTCAAAACTCCTTTCCCTTGACTTCTGAGATCCTGTTCCCTTGGTTTCTTCTACTCTCTCAGAGAACAATTTCTTCTTTGGTGTTATGTGATCCACCTACCTTTGAGATGCCAACGCTCAGGGACAGGATTTTCCCTCTCCTCTCTGCCTCTGTACAGTGGTGACATTCACTTTCTGATCCCAACTATTATTTATGTCCTAGTGATTCCTGAATATTGGTCTCAACTTCAAGTTTCTATCCTGAATTCCAAATACTTATTGCCGAGTTAAATTATTAAGTCCAATGTGTGGTTACTGCCTTCTTACAAGTTATACTCATTTTTTGTTTAGGTGTTTACCAATATCTTGTGGTATAATATCCTTTCCTGCCTTTGCTCAAAACCCCCTCTAATCCCCAGCCATATCATTGTGTTGTGAGGATGGTTCTTGTGAGAAACAAATCTGACCACATCATGGTTCTTCTGTTCAGTGGCATCCTGTTACCTTAAGATAAAACATCACTCACAGAACCCTTCACAATCAAGTCCCTATGTATCTGCTGATTTCCACAACCTTCTTGTGCAACTCTAGACCTCACCCTTCACCACACTCAGACATACACTCACCTGACCCTAGAGCATTACCTCTGGGTCTTTACAACTGTGGTTTTTGGCTGGAAACTCTCTCCATTACCATCTGTGGGATAATTGAAATTTTATTCTTCCAGCCTCAGACTAGATATCACAGTCTCTTAAAGCCATTTCTCTCTCTATGTAGCACTAAATGCTGCCTTTGCTCTGCCCCCATGACCCAGGATAGGAGCTAATATGTGTGTGTCTCCCCACTAGGTTCTTAGCCATCTCCATCTTGGTATCTCCTCTTTCTAGCCTAGTGTTTGGAACGTCCATAGAGCCTCAATAAATTTTGCTAAATGAATAAATAAATGAATAAATGACTAAAAGAAAATTTTGAATTTAGACTTTAGTTAAATTTGTATCATAAATGGAATTTGAGTATATTTTTAATTTTTTCTTATTTTATTAGTAAAATTTTCTCTTGAAAAAATTAAGCTGTATTCAGCTGAACTTCTAAAGAAAATATTTTAGCCCTTGGCTGGTCATAGAGACAAGGGGAAGCAAGATGATTACTGGGATTGCCAAGAGACATGTCCGATGCAGTGGGAAAGCCAGTAGACCTACACTAAGTCAAGAACAGTAGCCTAGGAGGAATTAGAGGCGGCCAAAAACCCTGGAGTCCCTTCTTGAAATTTCTGGCTCAGAATCACAATAAGAGTAGGACAGAAGGACTGTTAGAAGTCATAGTGACATCTTCAACAGGTTATTTGGGAATCAAGCAAATTAGATGTCCCTGATTTATCACTTTAAAAGTAGCAGAAATAGCCACAATAGAGAAAAGTAACCTCTTTGTTTTGGGGAAAAGAACATCAAGGAGGGTCATGATGTTATTTATATACTGCGTCATCACTATATCACCACAATGTTTCTCCTTTTTTGGCTTTTGCTAAAGCATTTTTGTCAGAGAATTTCTCCCTTATATAGCAGTAGAGAAGTGCAATAGAGAAAGATGACAATAGAATTAGGACTGGAAAATTGAGACAGCCTATGGTTGCACAGAAAAAGCTTGGCTGAAAGGGAAGCAGAAGAAAAGGTATAATAGCATTTTATAATATAGCTAAGTCTTAAAGTTGGAAAAATAAGTTGCAGTCTGATTTGTTATTAAGATCAAAATTAAATTAATCCTTGATTGATAACCATAAAAGAGACAAGAGACTGTCAATATTTTGTATGTTGGTTCATCTATTTTTATCTCAGTTTAAATGACTGAATTTCAGAGATTCTGAAACACACATTTGTTTTTTTATTTTTTTCACATTTTAATACCTGTGAAATTGAGATTCATATGACAATTGATGGCATTTCATAGTTTGTCAAGTTTCTTCTCTTTTGCATTTAAAATAATATTTCATCTACAATCAATGATGTCTTATAGTTAATGATGTATTTTATATATATATATATATATATATATATATATATATATATACACACACACATACTGCTAAATACCACCATAACATGGTTAATTAGGTGAAAAATATAAAATGATAAGGTCGCTGCTAGGGTGAGCCTGTGCAGCTCCACAGGAGAAAGTTCCAGGTATCTGGCTAATTGGTCTACATTCTTCCAGGTTCCAGTTGTAGTTTGGCACTACCTGAAGATTTTACACTGTAGCTTAAACATGGATGGGGATGATTCTGAGTCTTGTGACAGACTGGGCCTACCAGGACAAAGCCAACAACTTCAGAAATCTCCCAGTTGGCTGATGCCCCATTTAGTTGCCTTCATCCAGGGAAACTGGGTCAGAGCAATACAGAGGGTATGGAGATCAACCATCAGCCTTTCCTTTCATAATTGCTTATTATAATCTTCCCAGCCTTAAGCCCCTCCTAAATTCCCCACCCCTACCCCTGTCCCAAGAACTTAAGTATGCTATTCTGTCTTTTCCCTTGAGAACATGGGCTAGGCAGAGGACTGGAGCTCATCACCAATTTCATTGCATTAAAAATTGCACTGTTAAAGGGATTTGCAAGATTTACTTTTTATCCTTAGTGATCATAGGTTAGTAAATATTGGGCCTAGCAACTTTCAAACAGAACACTTTAACTGAGTAAGAAAGTTTTTGTGCTGAATTACTGAGAATTCAAGTTCTTGTGCCAATGTGAAGATCTCTTTTAAGATTAGAAGGCCCGTTCACCTTGATCCTGCTCTTTAAATTGTAAGTAAAGCATGTGAAATAAATAAAACCACATCTGGTGGGCTAGCTAACAAACCCAACTTTCAAATGTTAGCGTGCATCATAAAAACGAACAGCTCTTTTCAAGATCACATATATAAAGATTCTCCTTTAGTTCAAGGTTAAAAGGACTTTTACAGAACCTGGCAATGTTGGCAGATATATCTTAATTTTTTTCCAGGGTCTTGTTAAAGAAAAGAATTGGGCAACTGATTGTCAAGCATTGTGATATACACAAAGGAAACAGTGTCCAACTGTAGTATTCCCCCCTTATCTGCTTTCTGTGGGTTCAGTCACCCACGGTCACAAGCAGTCCAAAAATAGGAGAGTACAGTACAATAAGATATTTTGAGAGAGAGACAGAGAGACACCACATTCACATAACTTTTATTACAGTATACTGTTATAATTGTTCTATTATATTATTATTTATTGTTATTAATCTCTTACTGTGCCTAATTTAAAAATTAAACTTTATCATAGGTATGTATGCACAGGAAAAACATAGTATACAAGGGGTCTTCAAAAAGTTCATGGAAATATTCATATTATCTTTTAATTCCATTTTTCCCAGAACATTTTGAAGTACCCTCATATATAGGGTTTGGTACCACCCATGGTTTCAGGCATTCACTGTAGGTCTCGGGACGTATCCCTCGTGGATAAGGGTGGACTACTGTATATAGACGATATTCCTACCTTCACCAAAAATGGTCTAAAATATCCTGAGTCTAGATGGTATTACTATGTTTTCCAAATAATTCGTTATATATACATTATTTCATAGGAATTATGCTTCAGTCTCTCCTCAAATATTTTTTATTCTAGTAGTTCATTGGGATGGTACTTCAATTCCATATCTCTGAAACATAAATTTTCTAGTGTTCAGTATTGTACAATTAAATTGCAGCCAATATGGCTTCAAAGCTAATAGAAATGAAATATATTCCTGGACCTCATTGTCAGGAATGACAGTGTGTTCTTCTCGTACTCAATAAGAAGGATGTTGACTAGTGACTGACCAAATAGTTAATGAGCTGGATACACCATTCAGAGCAGATTCAATTGAAGGCAAGGGGGCTATTTTGTTGAGTTGTGTCTAGTCTGCTCACTAAGAATGCCTCAAAGTATATGTTTTATAGTGTAGTGGTTACAGTTAGCCACAGCCAAATGCTTTCGAGAAACTCAACAAAATATTCTGTTGAGGGGGACCCCAGTGAATGGTGAGCGTAGAAATAAGCCTCTTTCTCTGCAGATTTTATGTAGCATGTTTGTGGCATGTTTGCCATTACTTCCAGAGCCATCTGTGCACCCTTTAACTTCAACATTTTCCATGTCAATGTGACCCATTTTAGTTCCTAAGTAAAGGGTCAAGGGCCTTCTCATATACAAATAGATGAGTAAACAGGAATATTAGAAATGACGGTAGAAATAATTCAGAGTATTAGGTTAAGGACTTTTTCTTTCCAGGGAAAGTAGTAAAATTTAAATTGGGTCAAATGTTTAATGATCTTTGCAAAATGATTACAAGCCAACTGGTCAATCATAGATGCATTCAGTTAATGAGAATAGGGTCAGAACTTTTTACAAATTCCTTAGAAAGTTTTGCATTTGTAAGCCGAGTGCAGTCACAATTATTGTTGTCAAATCCATATGAGCTGATAATTAGCTCTAATGTAACTCTTCAAATAATGGTAGTTGGCTCATGCATTGGTAGAGTAACTTTTGATAGCTATGCAAATTATCTTTTTAAATTAATGGGAGAGGTCAAACTTAATCAATAGACTGGATCCCACTCAATAATAAAAATCATGAAACAAGAATCAATTTATGTTATTCTTAGTTCTTAAGTTCTGTAAAGTCATCACGAACACTGAATTAGGCAGACAGTGAATCAGAGTTCCTAGAGGAAATACAGGGTTAAGTTCTAGAGAGCCTCTGGTCACAGCATTTTCACCAACTGATTAATACATAGTCTTGTTTTACGTGTGTTTCTATCTAAAGCCAGCTTATTTAATAAATATCATTGATTCATTAACATTGAACTTATGCTAACAGCACTATATAAATCATGCCTTAGTGAAGCTTATCTCTGTTTTCTTAGAATTTTTTTGTAAGGCACATCACAGATTTCTTGCACTTAGGAACACTAGACAACACTTCAGTACTACATTTGGGGGCCATTTTCAACAGTGAAATCACCAACAAAAAGCACAACAATGTGGAAAATGTGGCCCTAAATAAACCATGAAAAGGACGCTTGTTTGCAGAATGAGAACTGAAACAGGAGGGCAGAGCATCACCTTTTCCAACCTCAGCTGGGGGTGTGCCTGTCAGGTGATTTAAATTTCCACTGCTCTGCTGATATCTGCTAACAACTGAGAAAGCACCACAAGTATTGATGGTTGGGTTACAAATACATTTTAGTGAGTAGGTGCATTTGCAAATATGAAATTGTGAATAATGAGGATCAACCTTTTTTTTTTTTCATACTGACAATTTCATGAGGTCTGAGTTTTTTGCAAACAAAAGGAAATTTTATAATGGCATTAATGCCACTATTTGTAAGGACTGTGAAAGTTACACAGAAGAATTTGGTAGCATCCCCTTTCATATGTAGATTAAGATGTAGAAGCCTAAAGATTATTTATATTCAGCACTAAAGAGACATAGTATAGGGAAGAAAATTCCTATTTCCCAATTCTTTATTAAATCCAATAAGGCACCAACTGAAGCTTTAGAATGCTGCTTCTGTCAAAAATAATTGCTTTGAAGGATAGTAGAAAGTACTGGAGCATGAAGAATCCTTCTTATTGCCCCTGAGGTTGCATAAGCACCTTTCATCTCCAAAATTTATTGCCATTATTTGCCAGCATAAGTTAATAATTCATCTTCTTTCTCCTTAAAAACTAAATGTAATTGATCGATGTTATTGATCAGTGTTCAATAGTAGCTCAATTTTTTCCCTGGATTTCTAGCCATATTTCATGTTTTTATTTTGCTTTTTTGTTCATCTTTTCCAACCAAGCACTTCTCCCCCTGCCACTTCTTCTCCTGTTGGCTTTGATGATTACATGACCTTTGAGAGGAAATTGTTGGGATACTCCAAAACTACCTAACGTGGCAGTGCTAAATAATGCTTTATGATTTGGAATGTGATCTTATTAAGATATTAATATAATGTGGGTTAAAGTTAAATACATTAACTTCTATCTGTTTTTTAATATGTTTTATAAGTAAAAAATTCAGCTGGAAGATTATATTGACAGCAAATTTTCTTTCCCATAAATGTATCATTGAAAATGATTTCTACTTGGAAAATAAATTGATGTGGTATAAAATTAGAAACTAAAGAATTAAAGCATTGTAGTCATAGGAATGGAGAGCAAAGCTGGCTTTTGGGTTAAATAGCCCTGAGCTATGTTAATAATACTAAAATAGTTACAATAATAGCTGCTACTGAGCAATTACAGTTGCCAGGCACTGTACCCAGTACATTACCTTCATCCCCTCACTTAACACACCCAAGCACTAAATGTGTGAACCGTTCTCATGCTGCTGGTGAGGAAACTGAAATTAAGGACTTTGAAAAACTTGCCCAGCATTGTCACTCAGCTCAGAAGCTGTGGATTTGTGATTTAAACTCTAGAGTTTTCCCGCCTCAACCACTAAATAGAGTGCCTGGAGAATTATGAAGAAAAACACACCGCATCGGGCACATTACAGATGGTGACACATTTGGTTTCTTAAAATCCAGGAAGAATTATTACTATCAATGGGTGTATAAGAGAAGGGCTTAGGATTCATGAAATATTCACACCCCAGAGTTCAAGCTGCTTCTTTCAACATTATTCTACCTGTGCCACTCATCACCCAAAGGCGTAGAGGCCTCTACTGGCCAAGTGACAAGGTGGGTCTTTCCAACTGTGGAAAGCATTTCTGGGTTGTAAATGCACATAAACCAATTTTCAGTTTTCAGTTTGCCCACCCTGAAAAACAAACATTAATATTTAATAACAACACAAATGTAAACTGATGTTCTTGTGGCTGCTGTTTTGGTGGTTGTTATTTTTATTATTGTTTTGGCTTTTTTTGGTTTTCTTTCACTGTTGTGTAGGTATGAAGTCAGTTACAGTCAATGATTTAATTTCTACAACACTAAATTTTATTCTATTCCACTTTTAATCTCCTTCTCTGCGGGCAAAGATCTTTGCCATTTTAGGGTCCAAAGGAGGAGGAAATCTGTCTATATGTTTACATGACATCTGTACTATCCAGTCCCATGTCTCCCATATAATATAGTGGACACTCTATAAGTGCTTACTGACCGATGGAATGCTTTTTGTTTGAGTTGTTTCTTCTTCAATATTGTGTTTTTAAAAATCTCTTTTCAAACAATTCTTCTCTTAAAAAGAACATTTCTGCAAAAAGTAGCCATACATGGAAAAAGTAAGAAAATAAGTCATACACATAGGAAACACAAGGAGATGAGAGGGGCTCTCACTGTGAAGGTATATTTCAGATATATTCATACATTCAGGGCAGGGGTCATTCCTTATACCATGCTGTATCCTCAGTGCACAGCATGAAGTATTAGTCAATGAAGGAACAAACGCTTTATGATAACAACAATACTGATGATGATGGTGATAAAGACATGGTTCAAATTGACAATTACAATGCCAAATCTGCATGTTTTTACCTTCATTCAAAAATAAAAATAAAAACAAAAACAAACAAAAAACTAGAACATATTCCCCAAAGAAAATGTTTGTCTAGAATCGCAATATAGGATGTAACTATTGTGTTATTGATATGGCTGTTTGTCTTCTTAGAAATCTAACAAGACATCTTTGTCTCAATCATACAAGGATTTAGTCCAAAAGAATTATTACTCCTAATGCCATGAGTCACAACGGGGAGGAGGCTGGGTGTTTGGAATCAAGCTTATCAACTTTGCTTGCACTTGGTTATGGACTTAGCGTGGGAGATCCCATTCTCCCACATGGTCTTTGTAGGCCTTCATTGACTTAATGGCACTGAGAATTTTTATTAATAGTAGCTCTGAATGGACAAGAGTTATAAAACTTTACAGCACAGGGGAAGTTTTCATCCATCACTGAAAACAGGTTGATTTCAGGTCTGAAAATAGACAATATATTACCTAGGTTATAGGTCATAACAAATCACTTACCTTAAATTGGTTATGAGAAACTGATAACTCCTTAGCTTCAGGTCACTAATACTGAATTTTGTGAGTGTATAAGTGGGACCTACTAATTTAAGGAAATTAAAGTACACTCTGTCAGTATATTGCACTTTTTAAAGGTTTTCAAATGAATATGGCCAAGCAGATCCATAATACTGCACTATCCCAAGGGGCATCATTCACATGTGGTTTGTGTGACTGGCACCCTTGGTATTGAGCAATGTACACACTTGTTCTCCTGTACCTATGGGATTGTGTTTTGGGCAAATAAAGTGCATTTAAATAAAATATCTTCAAGAAATACTATATCATCATGCTCCACCTGAAACTTGCTGTTTAATTGGGAATAGTTAAGGATATCCAAACTTTATTTCTAGAATGCATCCCAAAAATCCTGCATAATTTTCTCCTCAACATAACCTGTAAGCTATTCCTGGGAACCTGTGTGTTGATTATTAACAATATTACATTACTTCCTTTAGTTCATTTTCATATCCAGACTGTGAAGATAATCTTGTTAAATGTTTCCATAGCAAAGAAAAATATCTTCAGAGCAACAAATAGAAAATGTTCATTATTGTTCTTTGCTTTTAAATTGACTCTACTGAAAAATAAATAAATAAATAGATTCTACTAGAGAACTGTAAGTGAGATAAAGGCAAGAAACATCATTTTATTGATTTTTGTTTTTATAATAAAATCTTGGCATCTTTTCACTAGACATCTGAGTACTTTCTTGGGTTATTTTTTGTTCAGTTGTCATATCTTGTTTGTGTCCATAGCCAAGACATTATTTCTCAGATGTACAATTCCCAAAGCAATTGTTACCAATGACATTTACTGACTCAATTAATGTAAAGCTTGGGAAAATTTTATGAAAGCTGTATCAGAGTTTTGAAGCCAGTGAGAACTGGTTTATAAAATTGGCACTATTTAAAAGCCCAGCATAAAAATTTGGTAAAAGGCACCATATTCTGTAATTTGAAACTCAGTATTTTCTTATATTTGAAAATTCTAAAGGAAACTCAAAAACCAGTCACAACAAGTCAACATGAAGCAATTTTAAAATATGAGTGACTCTCATCACTGTAGTGAAGACTTACTCATCTTTGATTTGATCCAATCATCTCTACAGCATAACTGAATAAAGGTTGTAAAAATATGCATACCACAAGTTAGAGTGTGTGTGTGTTGTTGTGGTGATGGTGATAATCGTGGAATGAATGAATGAATAAACATCTATTTTAGTTTACAATTTTCCTCACTGAGGCATTAAGTTGCCATCAATGATATTTTGATGTGGTAATCTGGGGAATTCTTGCAGCTATTGCTTTTCGATCAGCTGTTCGTATCATTTGGGGTACAAAGTCCGATTTGATGGTTTCTTAGTAGTCATTGGAAGTGTAATTCTTTAGGAACGCAGAAGACAGGCGTTCCTATTCATGTTCCTGATATATTTTTGAATTGGTTTGAAGCATTTCTGGTCCCAGGCCCATCATTTCGAGGAGTATGAACAAGGTCAATTTGGGCAGCATTCTGCCTGAAGTAAGAACTGAGTATACGACCTTATATGTAACAGAACATCTGGCCAATGCAATGTCATGGGAGTCATGAGGGCCATAGGTATGATAAAGTGAAACTGCTCCTGAGCTTGGGTGACATTAAAAGTGTTTTACCACCAGTATGGCATAAGCACTGGCCAATCAAAATGTAAATGCTGGGGAAGAATCGTGAGGAACTCCTGCTGTACCAGCCAGCACCCTATTCTTGCTGGATCATGGGAGGAGGCACTAGGGTAGAAGAGGAAGTGGGGTTGCAGTGATGGACTAGGGGTTAGTGACTACTTACCGAATGATACAGAGACATTTTAATATTTTAACAAGCTGCATGGCTCTTCCAGTATATGGAAGCTGAATATCAGTCCTATCCTTGACTCAAGCTTCTCTAGGGCATTTGTTCTCAAAGGGTGACCTGACGACACTTCAAAGTTAAGATCCTTTTAGGAGATCCTTAAGCTCTTCCCTTTTCAAAGAATGTGAAGTTAAATATCTTCATATGCTTCAAACAGTGTATAGCAACAGACTGAATCCTGAGGCAGATGAGCAAATCTTGTCATCCTTTACTGAGCCAGACATTAAAGTGATTTGCAAAAATGTAAAATAGTGCCACTCTTCGTTAAAACATTGCCTTTGCTTTGAAAAATACATTTTTTTCATAAAAATATACGAGTTTTGTTAGCATGTGAGGGTTTCTATTTGTCATATTTTAACTGAACTAATAAGTAATTTTTAAGAGTATAAATGGACCCAGAGACCAAAGTTTGAGACTGCTACTTTAAGAAATAAAACAACAAGAACTATAGAGCACCAGAGTAGAGGAGCCCAACAGCCCCAATCCCTTGATCTGACTTGGCTTAACCCTTGACAACTCAGAGTTCCACTTGTCTCTTGAAAGATTAGTTAATAACTTTAAAATATTTCTTTTTCACTTATGCAAAAACATGGTCACTAGCATATATTTATACTTAAAATCTTGCTAATTTAAACTAATTTATGGGTATAAAGTTTTCAGTGTTAGATTTTTTCATAAAGAAATACATTTCACCAAACTATACTACAAGATCTTATCAAAATGCAGCGTAGAAGAAAACAGCTTTAAATAATACATTAAAATTTTAATTAGTCTATCCATTGTCATGTTTATGGTACTTCTCAAATGCTTATAATCCACTGGTTTTGTATCTTACGCATTTCATCAGAAATCCTTTTCACATTATCATTTTTTACTTGACTTTCAAGAGAGAAGAAAAGTAAACATTAGTCTCAGTCTTTGCTATTACCTCAAATTCTGGAGCAGCAGAATCTAAGTTACTATTTTCATTTTACCTAAGACAACAAGAGTTAAAGGGTGTTCCATTGTTTTATATCCTAAAACAAACAAACAAGCAAAAATAAACACCCCACATGATCTCCTTATAAAGTTGGGATGCCAACTTTAGTGTAAAGGTAAATGAAAAACAAAAACACCCATCAGAAATGAATTCTAAGGAATGTTAATGTTTCAGTCTTGACATTGAATGAAGGAAGAAGACAAAGAAAAATATCCCCTGAGAATCTGACCCACAATCCTTGCTTTGGTTACTGATTTTACTCAAGCAACCAGTGTGATCAGACCGCAAGCAGACAATGTAGGTAGTGTCCCCAACGTAATAACAGGAGAAAATGCAAATTGTCTTGTAAGATGCCATTGATTATAAGAGAAGAACCAATTTCAGAAGGGTTGAAGTAGGGAAAAAGAACGATAACAAAAACTTGTGTCTTAGAACCAATGAAATACAGTGATTAAAATTTACTGATATATAAATATTAATTAAATGTTTCTTATATAGGACTAATTTGTATTATGTCATATTTTATCAACCATGCTAATAAACTTTAAGTTACTCTGACAAGTACAGTGCAAGGGGAAATAGAGGCAAAAAATATGGCATGGTGGGCACACAAAATTATTCAACATTTTAGGTGTGTCTATTTCTCATCCCAAAGCCAAGATATGTGATAGGCATATTTCTAGTGCATAACATTTCTTTCCTGATATCTTCCCTCTCAATGTGTCAATACATTTGGAATATATTTTCATTGGTCATAGATAAATTTATTGTGGTCCCTTAATTTTCATAGCTAAACAGAAAATCTATAGCTCTTAAGTATCAACTTTTGAAAACAAAGATTGGGAATATATTTTTAAGACCTACATCTAAATTATAAGGTGTTCTGTGTCCTAAAATTGATTCCACAATGTTTTCACACCACAGTACACATGGTATTTATCATGCTCAAAACCAAAAGCCCCAGATTCTCTTCACAGTAGTACGCTGGCAGCTCTAACTCTACATTTCTTCTATGTTTATTGATTTGTTTTGCAGGAAATTCAGACTCAGGTGAAGTACCTTGGTATAATTGCCATCTATTGTGTTAAGTGACATTACAGGTTCTTCAGGAGACAGAAACCGAAGTTTCAATCATTACTGCTAAGTTACCTAACTGAGTCTTAGGATATTTTGGTTATGGGTTATGATCCATAGATATCTTTAATCAGCAGGCATTTTACCCAACCAAATTTTAAATGGTTAGATGAGTCTCTCTAGATGTTTGGTATGGATGATGGGTGGTAATGAATGCAATCAGCTTCATCTGTCTTCTTGGGGTATAGGGCTACCTGCTGCTGTGCTAAACTCCACACTAAAGACACTGAATTACACCCCCCACCACCTTCTTTTAAGAACAAAATATGAACTGACTTTCTAAAGCTGAGAATATTGATACTCTTGCCTTTGTTAGCTTCCAATGGTCAGTGATGGTTCTGTTTTCTATGTCTTGATGTAATGAGTTATAGATCATGCAGTACTTAAACATAACCATGCACTTCAGGAGGGGTTTTGAAACCTGCATGGAAACACTCAAAACAGACAAAGGTCTTAGAAACTGAAAAACGGCTAAAGGTTTTGCTGAGAAAAATTCCAGCCTCCTTTCTTTCTTACAACCGTTTTCTCAGTGTTAAAAGTGTAAAATGCTGCATCAAATATAATGCCTCTTAAATGATAAATGGATGAAGTGGTGCTTTAAACAGAAATACTAAATAAAGCTCTTCTGCTGAAATTAAGGTCTTGGTGCAAAATGCCCTTTATTCAAGTCATTCAAACAACTCCATTCTGTTTCACAAAGAGTGAAAAGATGTCATAAAAGCCTGGACACCTTTTCCTTGTCTTCTTACAAAAACATTAACCAAAGGGAATCCATTTCCAAGTGGCACTGGATCCACAAGCTTGCTTTTCTACCAATTCATATTAGGAGAGTAAATGGAGGGTCAACTGTTAAACTCTTTTCCTTCTCTTTCTTGTGAAAAGTAAAACCCTGTATGTTTCAATTTTTCTTCCTCCTTCTTGACAAACAGAAAATGTCATATTTTATACTGATATATACGCAAATAAAACACATACCAACACATTTATGAACATATGGGCATATATATAAATATACATACATGCATGTATAGGTAGATCGTCTCAGTGGTAGGATGAAATGAATCTCAATTTTTTGCTTGCTTTTTTCAAAACACAAACATTCAACTCTCTTGATTTCACTGAAAATATTTTCTTAAGTATTCATACCGTCATTTTATAACTATTATACAATTACAGCTCAATTCTTTGTGGATAAGTCTTTCAGTGAGTTCCTTTCAGGTTCAGGTTTTGTTCAAGACAGAAGATTTACTGTAGCGCAGAACTGAAATTAATTTTGAAGTCCTAGAGTCCTCTGCAAGTAATTTCGTCCTGAACACATTAGTATAGGTCTGCTCATTTATCCCTTTGAAGCCATTTGGTTTTGCACCAGACCTAATTTCATCATGGCCCCAAATGTCTTCCTTTCCACCCTTCTGCTGCCAAATGTCTGAGAAAAAGTTGTTGGTCTGGACTCACCTCTCCTTCCCTGGGCCAAGGCCTCCCATTCTGGGTGTATTTGCTTTGATTCTGTCTCTTCTTTTGTCCTCCATCAGCGAATTTGCACAGTAAAGGCTCACTGGGGGCTGGGAAGATAAGAAACCAATTTTACATCAGCAAATCCCCCTTAGAAATAAGTGATTATTTGAGTCACAGTAGTGCTTTGTAATGCAGATCTTTTGAAGTAACATCTTGCTTCTGGAGAGACATTTGGCCTCCTTTTAGTCTCAACTCTGTTGGCCACTGTTCTAACTAGCTGGGTTTCAAAAAAGTACTGGCAGACCATAAAAGAATATAACAAATACTGTTGAAAAAACAATCAGTCGAAGCAGAATGTGAACGCGCCTTAGAAGTAAACAGGCAAGCATCGACCCCTCCAGTTATGTTAGAAATATATTCGTAATTGGGATTTGCGTGTGGATGAATATTTCTCTCTCAATACAACTATGTTTTCACTGTAGAAAATGTAGGATTCAATTTTGGAAAGAGATACTTAGCAGCTTCTTTCTAAAAAAGAAGATATTTTGGTAATTGCAATCAAATTAGCTTTGTTTTTATATTTATCCTCTGTAATTTCAAAAAGAGTGGAAGTTGATCCTTCACCCAATCCTTTTCACTCCAACTTCTTAGTAAAATCTAGTCAGAATACCAGGGAGAACAATTATTAGAATATTAAGAGAACCCACATGAGGAAATGTAGCCAAAAGATACGGCTATAACTCGTGAATCACTGACTGACTGTGGTGGTCCCGTGCGACTCAAATAAACTTATTTTCTAAGGAAAGTGACCAAAACTAAAGCATGTCAGAACCTCTCTTCCAACAATGACATTGCAAAAATGACTGTCTTTTAAAACCCAACAGGGCAAAATTCTTTGAGAATTGATGGTCCCCTCCACATTCCTCCACTTGTCTGGAAAATAGCTGCTTATTATTACCACAAATATATTTTAAATGAATGAATATGGCCTGACAAACTTAGTCAATACATTAATATGGTTGAGGGGAATTAATCTGTTAGTTTCTTGGCTTGAATAAACCAAATGTTAATATTTCAATTTATAGTTTAAAAACCAAAATGAACCCTCTCCTCCTCCCACTCCATGGGACAATGTGTTCTGATCTAGATTAACTGTACGAATGGCTCTAATTCTTCACCCCTCCTGGAATCCTTGCCCTTTGCCGTGTAATTTTGTGGAGCCCTTTCACTCTCACTCTTGGTCTGACCCCATGTGAATTGCTTTGGCCGATGGGCTGTGAGCAAATAAGACAGAAGGAGAAGTTTAAAATGGGTTTAAACATTGGGGCTTGCTTTTTTTGCTTCTTTGCATGGCTCTGTAAACATGCCCATGCTAGTTTGCTGGAGGATGAGATGAAAATAAAGACTGGACATCCCTAACACACCAGCCAAGGCCATACCAGACCATCCAAGGCCAGCCAGCACCCAGGCAGGAGATTGAGCACCTCCAAGATCAGCAGGGGTGCAGAGCTAACTTGCAGGTGACCATAGAAAAAATGTATAAGCCCGGGTGATATCAATCAAGGCCACTGCACAAATGTATGAGCTAAAGAAATCTTTACTGTTTCATGCTACGAAGATTTTGTAGTTAATATGCGGCATTATTGTCTTAATAGATAACAGAATCTCCCCCAACATCCCTTCTTCCTCATTTCCACCGCCAGCTAGATTGCTTGCATTTACCCACCTGGATAAAGCTAAAAAATATTATGAAATTCATGAGACTTGTAATTGTTTCCAAAATCCATAGTAGAAAAAGAATAAAGGCAAACAAGTATCTATTAATAAATATTTGAAAATCATTTGAGTCTAAGGGGCAGGAATATTTTGCCCAATCCTTTTACCTTATTCTTTATTAGCAGCAGATCTCTCAGTACTGGAGGAAATGACTCAAAAAGACAGGGGTCACCACTGACCAAGAGAAATGAAAAATAAAGTGCCATCCCTGCCCTCTACAGAGCACACTGCTCTGTACATAGACAGCACTCAATAAATATCATTGCCTCACTGAACACAAGTGCTTTTCAGCTGTCTGCTCTGATTAGCCTCTGATTTCGTTGACTTTGGTGAAGCCGCAAAAATCGCACAAGGGAAACACTGCATCATGGAATGTGTGTAGATAGTTGTTGCCTTTACAGTAGAAGTAGTATAAATTATTATTCCAGATGAAAAACCTAAATGCGATCACTGGATCCCAACGTTCTATGAGTTGGTAAATTTCCTGTGAGATTTCAAAACTACATATTTATATAATATGTAAAATCATTCCTCTCTATAGTTTCTCTCACTATTTTAAAGATTCAAGGTACATCAGTCCATTAAAATGAGATGGTCATGCTAACGTGAGTTCCTCATTGTCAGTAGTACACATTTCTCACAAAAAGCAAACAAATCTAGAAGCACCTTTCATATCCTGCTGTAAATAAATTGGTTCCCATTTCTTGTGAGGAGAGGTGTCAGCCTTGTGTACCCTTGTTAGGTAAAAAATTTTTCTAGCAACTAAATTCACATACGCACACAACACACACACAAACTTTTTTTGTTTTGTTTTTTACAGCTTTATTTAGTTGACTGATATACAATTAATTGCACATATGTATAGTACACAATTTGTAAGTTTTGACATATATACATACACACCCATACAAGGGTACTTCAAAATGTTTGTGTAAAAATTGAACTAAAAGATAATATGCATCTTTCCAGTAACTTTTTGAAGACCTCTCATATATAGATGAGTATATACCCATGTGATCACCATCGCTGTCAAGACAATAAACATATCAATCACTCCTAAATGTCAGAAGCTTCTTTCTACTCAAATATTACAATCTTAAGGCCTCTGTTCTTCAGCCTATGTCAAATTTTTATTTAAAATGAGACCAACTTGCTTATTTTGTTCCTAAAGTTTTTCCTGATAATTTCTAGAATTTTATTCTGCCCTGTGGGCGTAGCAATGCCTTGACTGGTGGCTATAGAAAATCCTGGGTTCCTTTTCCGAGTTGTAAATGATAATCCCTGTTCAAATTATTTAAATTCTACCTTTATACTTGGGTACTGTGGATTGACTGAATTGTATCCCCCAAAGTCCATGTATTGAAGCTTAATCCCAATTGTAACTGTTGAGGGTAGGAAATCCTATTATGGTAATTGAAAGGTGGGCCTTGAAGAGGTGATTAGATTCTGAGGAACATACCCTAATTAATGCATTAATAATGGTGGTCGTGGGCATGGTTCTGAGAGCTTTAAAAGCAGAGCATGTGAGAGTCTCTCTCTACTTTCTCTACTCTCTCTCTCTCTCTTTCTACTCTGCCATTTCTGCCATATGAGCATATGAGATCCCTGGTCAGTGTTCCTGCCACCAAGGTCTTCACCAGATGTGTCCCCTGGACTTTGCACTGCCCAGTCTCTGAAACTGTAAGCAATAAATTTCCTTTTCTTTATAAATCACCCAGTGTCAGGTATTTTGTTATAAGCCACAGAAATGGACTAATACACCAGGTAATGGCTTTCATGAGTCATGCTTTCTACTCTCTGAAGCAGGATTCTTTTTATTGTCCATTAATACTGATTCTTTTAAGGTACATAGGATAGTCTCTGGTTCTAATAGTCTAGAATATAATAATGACTTGTCTTTAGGTAATTCATGTTTCTTGCTGTTTTAACACATACTTTGGGTGTATTTAATTGTTAGGTTTACCAGTCTGCTTCCTGGGTTTTACTAGCTACAAGATAGCAGTCACTTTTTTTTCTCTTTTAACATTTCTGTGACCCATTTTTCTCATGTATAAGATGGAGATGATAATGTTAAATACCATATAGAGTTGTAAAGATTACAAAAATTAATGCACGTAAAGGGCTTAAAAGAGTATTTGGTGCATAAATAAATACTGAATCCATGTTAGCTGCAATAATCATTATAGTTTAGCATCTCTGATAACCACTTCTCTGTTATCAGCTGTGAAACCTGATTACTTCTCAGCTTCAGAGAGTTCAGAGTGCTTAATCAACTGGGCTTCATTTTCATCGGCTCTGTTTCATTTTAATTCCACGGAGCGTTCAGCAACAGAATTTGCAACTGTACTCCAAGAATGAGAAGAAGATGCATTCATGGAGAGGATCTGTGTTTTTCCAAAATGGTTCTTGTTTGACTATGGCTTGCCATGGGACCATGTGGCCACTACAGCACAAGGTCTCTCTTCTGAGTCATCACCAGAATTTTGGCTCCCGTTAACTCCTGAAAGTGATGCAGGTCATGTTACCTTAATGTGTTAACCTGCAATTGTCTACAATGAATGCTCTCTGTTCCTTTTTTTTTTTTTTTTTTTAAATTTGCATTATTGTTACCATTATTGCTATTTTGTCACTCAATTGCAAGAGTTCTGTTGGCAGTTTAAATCTATCAAAATTATATTTTACTATTAGGAAAAGTATCAGGCCATCTACATAGCAATAGATTTCACTAGGGTTTCCCTTTTTCAGATCCCATATTAAAAATGTTAAATAATAACTGTTCTAGAGTTAAGTTCCAGGAAATCTTTCTTTTTTAAAAGAGGTATTCTATACCTTGTGTTTGCTCTACCTAAAACAGTTACATGTCTATAATTACATGTCTAAAAGAGCAAGGTTTTCCCAATTTTTTTATTAAAATATATGTATCAAGTATATGTACATATACTATGTACATTTATTTAGACAAGGGAATTGTTGTATATATATATACAAATAGATAAATACACACAAACACATACACATATGTACACACATACATACTTAAAAACCTTTTTTGTAGAATCTTGGAAGCTATAGAATCAGGGGAGTAGTTTTGGCAGAAAAAGAAAAGGCCCTGAGTGAATTATTTACCCTATAATTTCTTCTACCCACTGGAATAAAAAACTTTAACAGAGTATCCCTGAAACAAATATTACTAAATAACAGTATTCTAGTTTGCCAAGGATCTGATATAGATAGAATATAAGATTCTGAATTTTAAATCTACCTTGAAGTTTTCCATTACTGAAAAGAGAACTTTCAAAGAATTATTTTAACACTAAGAGAAATTTAAAAAGTCCTGGGGTGAAACTTTCTTAGCTTTAACTGAGATGTCTTTGTGAACTGCCTTCGTGAATTTTACAATTTCCTGAAGGTCTCAAATCTTAGCCTCCTTGACATTTGCGAATCTTCATAAGCAGTTAGGCTATGAATATTAATAATAACCTATTTATATTTATTAACATTGCTAAGTTGAAACATCTGATGTTACTCTATTAATCTGAAGATGATTATAACAGAAAGACACACAGGGCCATAATGTTTTACTATATGCATTAAAAAATAAAACCCCAGAAATGAATTCTCAAATGTGTCATTAAGTAAATATGGATATATATCCATAATACTATTCTTGGATTCCAGGAGTCCAATTTTGATTGTCAGTTTCCCAAAGGGGAATATTTCATTGAGAATGTCAGGGAAAACATTAGTAAAATAGGTGAATTAAGATTTATACAATTTCCTAGTCCTTAGATGAGTCCTAAATACCGGCAAGATAAAATTCAAATTCCTTGATTAGAGAATAAAGATTTGTCTCCTTAATTTTATCTTTATCAGCATCCCCCATCTTCTGAATGGTTTACAGTCCCTTCATCTCTAAATGTGGTTCCTCTTGCCAGGAATTTCCTTTCCCTGCAACCTCCCTCACACACCTTTCATCTGGCAAACTATGAGAAAGCCTTCTCAGACTCTATCCCAGCTCACCTCAGAGTGAAATTATTTATTTGGCAGAGTTTCTTAGGTTGAAAGTTGTTTGTGTTTGTTCTAAATAAGTCCTTTGAAAGTAGCAATTAATTTCCAGGCTTGAGGGTAGAAAGTGATCATAGCAACGGTGGGGGTCAAGTGTGTGTCTGCGTGTGTGCAATGTGTATGTGTGGGTGTGCATACTGGTAACAGCATTTTGCACTTAGGTACAGATAACTCGTGAAAGTGATGCTACTCACAGTAAGGTCAATGGATCAACAGCAGTTGTATCACCACCTGGGAACTTGTTAGAAATGCAAAATATTAGGCTTCTCCCCAAACCAACTGAATCAAAATCTGCAATTTAACCAGATCCCCAGGTGATTTGTGTGCACAGTGAAGTTTGAAAAGGATTATTTTGATTGTGACTGGCTCCTTAAAAGAAGGGGGAACACATTTTAGATGTTCAACATGAAATCCTCTGAATAACACGACGATTTCAGCAACACAAAAAAAAATTATATTGCCTACCATTTCCTTATTGCAGGATTATGGTGCCAATTAATTTTGTTTAGTCTCTTTTAACAGTAATTAAAATAGAGACCAAATGAAGAAGAGGCTTTTGTGAAAGTGAGATGCTGTTACAAGCCACAGATTGTAATGTGCTGGAAAAAACATTATGGTCTATCATGCAAATGGGGAGTATTTAAAGTATAATTATAACAATGCATGGCAATAACGTTGCATGGTAGTTATGAAGGAGTAATTACTTTTGCTTGCTTAGTGGAGTAATTCTAGTCTTCTAAACTTTGAATTAAAAATGCAACATCCAATGCATAAGCTGATATGATGATCTAATAGCTTACAGAACTTGTCGTTCAAGCAAACAAACAAAACAACAACAAAAATTCTGCTTAGCAAAATTATGGTAAAAAATTTCAATTTGATTTTCTGTTTAAAACTTTACATACGTTCAGTTTGATAACTCACTAAGAATGTTCTCTAGCATCATATAGGCAAGTAGATATTGGCGTAGATTTTATCTAATATATATCAAAAGTGGAATCCCTGCTTTCTCTTGTAGAACTTAAACAATTTTTATTTTTAGCTTTCAGTTTTATAAAAATTATTCTAGTATTTGTATTGAATTGTGATGATGGTTTTTATATGTCTCTTTATTATCATCATTTACAGGTCTGCTGGTTTAAATACCTTAGATAGATTATAAATGTTGCTTCAGAAAAAAAAAAATCAGAGCAGTATAGAAGGAGCTGCTAATGACAACAAAATCAGTGTGTTGAAGGTGACTTTATAAAACCTCAGAGTGAGGACAGAGGGATGGTGATAGAGTTTGGATGTGTTGTCTCCCCAAAACCTCATGTGGAAATCTGATCCCCAATGTGGCAGTGTTAGGAGCTGTTTGAGTCATGGGGGTGGATCCCTCATGAATGGATTCATGCTCTCCCTGGGGAAGAGTGGGCAGTCAGTGAGATCTCACTGTTAGTTCCCAAGAGAGCTGGTTGTTTAAAAGACCCTGGCACCTCCCCTCTCTCTCTTGCTTCCTCTCGCCATGTGACCTGCTTGTACCCACTGGCTGCCTGCTGCTTTCCACCATGAGTAGAAGCAGCCTGAGGCCCGTGCCAGATGCAGCTGTCCCAGAATCATAAGCCAAATAAACCTCTGTTCTTTATACATTACCCAGTCTCTGGTATTCTGTTATAGCAACATAAAATTAGACTAATGCAGATGGGATTAAAAAAAAAATTAATTTCAAGACCTGTAAGTTAAAATGTAATTTTAATCCAGGAACTACTTTTTTATTTAAACATATGTGGACTTTAATTAGTTTTCAATTAAAAAAATAAAACAAACCAAAATAACCCCCAACCCCCCAAATTATTCCTGTGTTATTCTGAGTGACTTGCGTATTAAAAAACTGATCATCCTAATGGATTTAAAAATGATACTAATTGAAGGGTGATGATAACATTCAGAAACATTTTTAACACAGTCATTCTTTTTTTTTTTTAAACTTAAGTCTATTCAGTGCCTAATATATGGTGGCACTACTGTGCACTTCGCACCTGGCAAAGTGGTCACAGTCCAGAGAGGGAGAAAGCCAAGTAAAAGAAAAACACTAATAGATCACAATGGCTGCTATAACAGAAATATACACAGGCCTTTGGAGAGCACAGAATGGGTATCAACCCCCAGCACTACAGACCCAGAATTTCCTCTAAATTAGTTACCATATTCAATACCACAGGACGTTTTGAAATTTAGTTTTCATGGCTGCCCCTCAAGCCCTACCTCATACCAACTGCCAAATCATGGAGGACTGATTAAGTATCATTTAGCCTAGTAAAAACAGGTTTTCATCAAATGTTTGTTGAATGAAAATATTAATGAATGAGACAGACAGACACAGTGATAACATTTAGTTGAAATGCTTTTAGAACATCTGGGGCCATCTAGCCCTGAAGGTGAGAACCGGCAGCCTTTCAACAAGTCGAATTCCTTGCAGTACTTGCGCCAGTTCTCCACAATCCTTATGCTTTCTGCTGTCTTATTCCTGACTAGCATCCCTCAGTTCCTTCCTTATGTAGACAGAAGTAGTTTGTATTGATTTGGAATAAAGAATAATTATGTAAAACTCCTAGAAATAAAGATATTTAATGTTAACTATATGTTAAAACCCATGCCTTTATTTTTCTTAACTTATTCCAAAATACTTGTTTCTCTTATATCTGGAAAAGTTTTGCAGACAAAGGCCTCTGATAGGTCTGCAAATTTTTTTTTTAGAAAATGTTCATTTTCTCTTCCATATATGCCCTGTACATGATACATGATAGACTTCTTATGCAAGTGTGTGTGTGTGTGTGTATTTCTAGATGTTGAGCTAGCAGACTCCAAACTTAAACCACAATTTACACGGTAAAAATTGCTTGAAGTTTACAACACAGAATTATTTTATTCTGAAGTCAGAAAACCTTTTGCATATGGCAAAGGGAGCTATATGATTATATTTCTTTTGATTACTTGGCATCCTGTTTACCATTTAATTATGTTTTATATACTATAACAAGTAAGGTGTAGCTATTTGGGTAGTTATTAACTGTAATAAAATTCCATCCTGGAAGGCATATAGACTCTGTCATATGATCATAAAATACATCTAATTCAAACTCTTTATTTTGTCAATAGGAAAATAAAAAATAAAAGTTTAATGAATTGCCCACTAATTTGTGGTAGCGGGTGGCAAAGTTACAGCCAGAACCATGTTCTCATGATTTCTAAGTCAATGCTCTCTCTCCAGCTACATACTTTACACCTTCTTTACCATCAAACGGAAAATGAGATGCATTTCAAGCAGTTCTTGTGACACACTTCATAATTTGTGGATGCAGTAAAATGATTGAATATTCATTAAAATGTGATTACATTGGTTCTTTGACCACAGGTTAGAATCTGAACTGAAAACTAAGAAACCAATGAGATCGCCTAAGATGATTTATGCCATCCCTCTAATATCAGCTTGTTTTAGCAGAATAAACAAATCACATGGGTTATATTTATAAGTGTCAGACACAAGGTTACCCCTGTCATTTAGGCCAAAATTGGCAAAGGAATATATATCAAAAAAGTGGAAATAAATAAAAAGTTAATAGCACACTTCAAAGAAAGTGTAATTTGCACGTACATTTCCAACTGTATCCCTCAGTAATGGATTAGTGCTTATATTTAGACTCATATATAATTCTCTACTATGGGAAACAGTCTTACAAGAAAGAAAATGCTCCACATTAATGATAAAAGCAGAGAACACCTGTTTGCCTCGAAACAAGAAAAAGCAAAGCACTCTTTTCTTTTTAATTTTTTTTTTCTTAATTGACCCATGATAACTGAATATATTTATGGAAAATCACATATGGCCTAAATAATGGTCTCAAAACCACATCTCTGTTTTAAGGTTTAAAACACCATCTTTTTTTTTTTTATTGATAACAATTCTCTGATAATTCCTTTTCTATGTGAAAAGATGGTGTTGACTAAGAGGAAAAACAATAGCCCATAAGGGAAATAATACGTTATTGTTTCAAAGAGAGAAAGTTAATGCTTCAAGTAGGTGGAAGACAAAGTATTCGCTGACAGTTAAACTTAGTTCCTTTTAAGGGGAAAATAACTGAAACATTCTCACTGCTGAATGAAGATGATGTTTTGACATCAAGAAAACGGAAAGTACCAGCACTTCCAGGAAGCATTAATTGACTTACCTAACTACAGATTAGGGAACCTCGTATGGTTGGAAGGCAGAACATCAAGAAAAGGTTTCTAAGGTGAATAGTCTTTAAAAATAGGAGAATTCTATTTAATGATCTTGATGGACCATATCTGATCCTGCCACATTCCTCCCCATCCTTGTTTCCACGGTATGGTGCTTGCCTCTTGTAGAGCTTTTAGCACACTGTGTATTATATTTATAGATTACTAGATACTGCATATAAGATGGCATTTTTATTAGAAAGAAGGACTAAGAAGAAAAATATAGCTATAATCCTAGATACCCCTAGATATTAAAATAAATAAATACATAAGTGGAAGAAGAACACATATAAAGTTAGTAAATTCAAATATACAAAGGTTAGAAATAAAAAGTAAAAGACCTCTTTGAGACCCCTCTCCCTTTTTTATCCTTCCTTCCTATATATTTATTTTATTATAAATATCTATCTACTAATCCATCTCTCTAGTTCTGTTTTTTTAATTCCAAAGAGGGTGATATTGCTTAGCATGTTGGTTTTGTTTGTTTGTATAATTATATATGAAGAGCTTTCCATCTTGGTACATATCATCCTTTTGAAATGCTGCTCAGTATTGTCACGTAATTATAATGTACCATAATTTATAAATGTTCATCAATAGGGGATGAGCTAAAACTCATTACATTTCCATAGTGCATCCCATGGTCCTCTCCACTATTATGAGAATTGATTAGACTGAAGTCAGGAACTGGGCCCTACACATCTTTGCCTCATGTGTCCTCAGTGGTCTTGCAAAGTGGCTGAGGGTAATTCATTTCATGATCTGTTGATCAAATTATTAAATAAATGCAAACAGATAAAATAACTTCTTAAGATCACTTCTGCAATGAAATTTTAAGGGGGTGGAGAGTTGTGGACACTTTTTTCTCTTTTAAAGTAGGATAGAGTCCCAAAATTTCCATATTTAAATATAACTAGTGAGTTTACTTGGAAAAAAAAAACAAACAAACAGAATTCCAAGTCCTAATCCCAGGTGTGTCTCTAATTTCATGTGGAACTCATGTTAACTGCTCTAGGAAAAAACAAATGAAGGGAAGAAGACAGGGAGGAATCCCGTAATGAAAAACATCAGGATTCTTTCTAGTATCCACTTACAATCCTCCACCAAGGAAGAAAACACATATGCACCCCCAAACTGAACTCAAACTCAGGTCAAGAAAACATATCTCAATTTCCCTCATGCTGTTTCTAAACATATATTTCCTGTGCTAGAGGCTGAAAGAATTCCCACAATGAAATGAACTGAGGTAGCAAAAATAAATATAATTCCAGTTTCAAAGTGAAAGTTATGAATTACACTGTAGGTCTCAGTTAACAAGTTGGAGGCATCAGCTAGGACAAGAATTTCACCTTCAGTAAGTGAAGGATTTATAGGTGCTATTACTTAGGACTGGAGTTTTTCTAATGCAAGAGGTATTAGAAAAAGTACTGAAATCGTTACAATTTGGAGAGTGCTCTCATGTAACCTGAATCACTTACTAATCAACACAGTATAAATTTAACTCAAGTTCTAGAAACCAAGTTTTTCAAAGATGTATTAAGGAACATTTGTGCTGTAAACACCTATGGATGAATCAATCTAAGTAATCATAAAAAATAAATAAATAATGTGGTGGCCCCACCTATGAAGTTTAGTGTAAAAACAATGCATACAAATGGTTCTAAAATACAATATCCATCCATTCTTGCTACAGAAACAAAGGAATAAAATAGCTTAGGGCTACTACCCCAGGGAAAGTTTGAGTAACTGTTCAGAACTTCATTTTTCTTAGGTAAGTACCAATTCTTCCACTGGGAGTGAGCCTTAAAGACATCTTGAATGGATTGTCTATAGATCTTTCTAAAATGTAAATTTTATGCACATCCCTCATATGTCCAACCACAAGAAAAGTCCAAACTCCTTAACACAAAAGGCTATTCAACATGATGACCTCTGTATATATAATCTTCATTTCCACTTACAGAACAACTCAAAAGATTGTTGAGACCTTTCACACCATTACAGAGTTGCTTACACCGCTCCTTCTGCCTGGACTGGCCTTCCTCTTTTCCCACCCCCCAGATTCCTATAGAGAGAACTTATCATTAATGAATTCTTTAATACATTCAATCAATTTATTCATTCACAGTTGCCTGAAATTCACTCAAAATTCATTTGAAACGTGATGTTATCAGGACTAGTGCTATCTGTGAAAGACCAAGCAGAGAATAAAATGAACACAGTCCTAGTTCTTAAAGAATATTTGTGTTTGAAAGAAAATCAGACACTAAATAATTTTTTTTAAATCACAAGTCAATTCCAATTTCTTCCTGTATGCTTTGACCACGTGGACTTCCAATTTGGCGTTTGTCTTACTTCACACTAAGCAGTTAGGCTCAACCTGGTATATAGTAGCATGCAGTAAACATTTGCTGTAAAACACCCCAGCTCACTCATTTGTTTATATGCTTTTCTCTACTAAGTCAAAAGCCTCTTGAGGGAGGATCTCTGCATTATTCATCTTTGTATTCCCCAAGTATAATGTAGGTCCTCGAACATAGTAGGTAACAGACACGCACAGAGAGACACATACACACACACAGTGTTAGCAAACTCACCTGTTTTTTCAGGGTAAAAGACACCCTGGGAACTGACCTATGGCTTGTCAACAGCAGAGCACTCAGCTGAATAAACCAGCTGCACTTAATTCAGTAGGGCAGCGTGTATGTCTGTCAGGTTTTTAAAAAATATTTGCATAAACAAAGTCTTTAAATTTCCTAACAATGCATTTAATGTTTAAAAAGTCCCTCAAGAGGCTTTCTTATCTAAAGTAGGTACTGAAAACCTTTTCCCTGTTTTCTAAAGATAATTGGAAATTTGGCTAGTCACATGTTCAACATATCCTAAGTAATTGCAGCTTGGCAACATGCTCATTTTTAGTTAAGAATAATCATAATCAAAAAAGTAAATATTTTGTGTTGAACATCTTGGGAATATGATGATTAGAAGAAAAACCTATAGAAGCAGTTACACTTAACCATCTAGGAACTTATACAAGCTTTCCTCTAAGGAAAAAGTGACGTTGATGTAGTTCTCACACACTGAGGATAGTTGAGGATAAAATTTATATGATTCTTTTGCTGATAATGGATTTTATTTTCACATCTCAGTTTTATCACTTATTCATTGTAAAATCTTGGGCCAGCCACTTAAAATTCTGGGAGGTTATTGATAAATTGGGTCTGCCCTCTAACCCTCAGTATTATATGACTTTACACTGAGCACTTAGCCTCAAACCTGGTATATAGTAGCATGCAGTAAATATTTGCTGAATGTATGAAAGGTTGGGGGTAATTCGAGCCATTATGTAAGATAGGCAAGGGAATAACTTTTATGAACCGTGGAAGCACACGAAACAAATGTTACATATTATTAATATGGTCGAGGCACATATAAAAAGTATTATTTTTAGGGCCATTTTCCTGGAGTCATGCCTCTCATTTTATTCTTCTTATTTTATTCCCAGGAACAGTATAGTCAATTGAAAATAGACCTAAAAGTGCAGGCATCACAGTAATGCAGTTGAGAAGCGATGAGAGTTCAAAAGTTCTATTTTAGATTATAAAACTTAAAGCTGTAAGAAGAGGTACATTCTTCTTATATACATTATGATCTGTTTTACCAAGGCTGACTTTGTGAAAGGACCTAAATATGCTACATAACTAGAGAACACTCTGCTTTGTTTCACTCTTGTAGACATAGCCCATGAGAGACGCTGTCAAACTTGTCAGGTAATATAAAGGGCAAAGTACAGCCATTCCTTAGTTTTTCCATTTTGGATGCTCTCAAAGAAAGTTAACATCTGTCCTCCTCTCTCTATGAGCTTGAAATAAAATAATCCTTTTACCAGAGTCAGTGCACTGTTCTTGTTTGAATATTGGGCATATTGTGCTGTAATCTTATTTGGCTAATACCCTGAGGCCTTCAGAGCAATAGAAAGGAGGTCTTCTAAAGGTGGCTTAAATCTAGAATGGTTCCTCACATGGAAAGTTGGCTTTGAGGAAACTGGTTTTAGATGATCAGGAAGGAGAACCCCTTGCGTTTTTTAAAAATATAATTTTGAGAACAGATGTTTCAGAATGTGCTCCTGTTTGGTGTATTTAATAATGGTAAGAAAGAAAATTGCAATTTAAGATCTGATACAAATTGTAAATTCTAAAGGACAGATGAACTTTTGAATTACATAGAACAGGTGAATTACATAGTTATCAGTTTTGAAATGAAGCTTATGTCTTTGACATTGTGCTAGATGCTTTAGTGCATTCACATTTATTCCTCAAAATAACCTGTTTTTGAGTTGAAACTAAAGATCAAAGAGTAAGTATACACTGTTAATAAGCATTAGGACCAGGATTTAATCCCAGGTCTTCGATATTCCATAGTTCATTCCTTACTGCATCCTGAATCATATTATCCACTCCTCCTTACTTATCATAATCTTGAATGATTACAGCCTTTTCTTAACAGTAGCAGAAGAACATTCATTCATCCAGCAATTATTTACTGAGCACTTACTATGTGCCAGGCATTATTCTAGATCCTGCAGAACTAGACTAACAAACATTGCTATCAAGGAGATTATATCGTAGTAAGGAGAGACAGCCAATAGACAAGTAATTATATAATTAATATTTCAATTGTGATAAGTGATAAAAAAAATAGTCAAGGTAATGCAAGGGGCAGAGAGTGACGGGGGAGGTAACTATATTTTGGATCCAGTAATCTGGAAAGATTTCAGCAAAGACCTAAATGAAAGGAGGGAGCAAGTTTTGGATATGTGGGGAAGGAACGTGTTCCAAGCAAAGGGACAGAGTGCAAACGTCCTGAGGTTAGCATGTGTTTAGCTCTTTGGAAGAATGGCAATGAAGTGCAGGACTTGAATGAGGAAGGGGGAAGGTGGTATGAGAGAAGGGCAGAGAGCTGCGAGGGGTCCGTTCATGACCTCTTTTGTGACAGGCTAAAGTGGACTTCGAGAGGCTAGCAGGGTGCCTGCTGAGGAAGGTGCAGCTCAAGGGATGAGAATCAGGTTTCAAGGTCTAGCTGTCTCTAATTAAGTGGAGATACTTCTATTGCCAAACGTAGAGATTTCAGTTTTAGTTGTTGGTAAAGATAACAAACCCAAACCCCTAAGTGTTTTCATATTTAAATGAAGGTGTTGGAGAAGGGACAATCTAAGGTCTGCCATTCTAAGAATCAATGAAAGTTATCCTTATTCATGCAGCTTCTAACTCCATAGTGATGATGGGGAGCAGTTTGGCCCAGAGGAATCCAAAAAAGTAGCAATAATGTAATTTCAAAGTACCCAGAGTTTCAGTGGAAGAGGGAATAGAAAAATAATTCCTTTGGAAGAGTGGGCGAAAGTAGAAAAAGAGATTCTTTTGTGGCTATTCATTCTTGTACTTTCAGTAAACATTAACCAAAAAAATTAGATTAAATATTTTATTTGTGAATGATTATGTAACCTAAATAAAGACGCCCTTCTTCATGGTCGAGTCTCAGCATGGAGTCAAGTGCAATGAAACAATTAACAAATATTAAAAACTTAATCTATACTAATAGCTTAACCAAACAAACAAGACATCAAGAAGATCCCTTTCTCCTGCCTTTTTCAGTTTCTCTGCATATCCCGTCTGCCTCAGGATTCATTCTCAGTCTTCACAGAATCCTGTCTTTGTACCCTCATCCCTTGTCCTCTAGGATCTAATCTAATCTCCTGCTAGTAGTTTCCCAAAAGGGAATATTGCCAGTGTGTCCCAGCTCCTTCCAGATTTGCAACTCTGCCTGCATGTTATCTTTATCAGAAGAGAAAAAAAGCAGCAGCCACGGAATATTCTTTGTAAAGCGAAGGAGAAATAAGACCGTAAATATTCAGGCATTCATAATTTTTCTCCCTAACATAATTGCTATGTTTACTGATTAACTCTCCAGTGTCTGAGCTGCTGCTTTTAAATCCTTAAATGAAATGGAATCAAGGAATTTTCTATTGCACAGGTGAGATTCATTCAGCCTTGGTATTACAATGGTCATCAAAATGGAAATGTATTGTAGAATGCTTCCTGCTTTTAAAATCTTCTCCATAAATTCAAGCTCTTCGTTGGTGTTTGGTGGTTTTATTCCTTAAATACTATCAAAACTTCTCCACTTCTTTGATAATGGTGCAGTTACATATATAAAAATCTAAAATTGAAAGAGAATTTGCAGCATTATGTGATTAACCCAAATACTATGGTTGATAAAAAAAAAAAAAAAACCCTTTAAATCGACCTGCTTTTAAGTGTGAAATACATACACTTATTCTACACATACCAATTCCTCTGTTGGAGGGGGTGCAAGTCATTCTAAATGTGTGTCCAAGTGTGTGTGCGTGCGCATGTACACATGAGTTTATGAGAAAGAGAATATTTACATCAGTATTATTGCATAAAAGACTATGAAGGTCTCTAAGAGGCTGCAAATATATTAATAAACACAAAAATACCTTTTGTGGTGTTCTAAGCAAATAAAAATGACTCCAATTGCACTCCAAGGAGTAAATTCCAGCACTCATGACGTGAAATTGAATAATGTGCTAGAACTGTAGCATTTTTTCCCTTTCTCTCCACTTAGGTTTTAGTTTGTCTCCGTATTTTTGAGCCTGACTTGTTAATGACAAAATCTCTTAAAAGTTTGCTTTAAAAAACTGCTCAGCCATTCCTGTATGCTTGCTTTTATTTATTTATTTTTTAAAATAATTTCTTTTTATGGAAATTTTCAAACACACACAGAAACAGAGAAAATAGTATAAAAAATCCCCATATTCCCACCACCTAGTTTCAATAACTATTCATAGTGTGCCTATGTTGTTTGATCTAACATTTCTCCCCTTTTTCTGGATGAGGTATTTTAAAGCCATGCACAGAATATGTGAAGATTTTAAAATAAAATCCCTTGATTTTTTTTTTTTAACCCCCTAGACTTCCTTGTTACATAAGTTCAACAGTTGCTCCAGAACCTACAGTTATCTCTGAACAAAGTCTAAGGCATATAGGCATATTATAACTCTACGCATAAGCTTCAAGTGAAGGCAAAGGCAATATCTTGTCCATATTTAATAGCATCTGGATTGCTACTAAATATGGATTACAACAGAATTAGGCAGCACCAGAACTATGCTAAGCAGCATAGTTCATATGACACAAATGTAAGAAGAAAAGTGACTGAGAGCGTATTGAGAAGGACCCTGCAAATGCACCCACACTGTCCACGGGCACTGGCTGGCTGAAGTGTGAGACCTCACCTGGGCTGTCTTTGAAAGGAAGGACTTCTGTGAGCTGTCCTTCCCTTTCTCTTTAAAGGGCCACCAGCAACTGAGAAACGATACTACAGATGGTTCCTTCATTCAGAGATGGGGGTAGGAGTGTGGGAAGGGGACATCTAGGAAAAAGGTGAACGAAGAGTTGGCTCTGCTCTGTATTGATAACAGGGATCCTGGCACTCCACAAACTACGAAGGGGAAGAAACCACATCCCACTGTGTGGAATCACAGTGTTTTATTTAAAACACAACACTAGAGCTGCCTAGATTTATCCTCTTGACTGCCTAACAGAATTACTAGTCTGACTACTTCATGAGAAAAAGAATTTTAAATGAGTTACTGATACCTCACTTGACAAGCATTATGGCACTGACCCAAGACTTAATATAGAAAATTATAGATCTTGGCCCAGGGTAATTTTAATCTCTGCCCATAATAGCAGGCCTTTAGCTTCCAAAAGTAAGGGCTTTGTCTGCTGAAATTGGAACTCTGACCCTGAGTGACAAAGTCAGAACTAGTAAACACAAAGAAAGATTCTCCAGAACTTGGAAGTTAATATCTCTGTGCAGGAATTACATACAAACAAGCATACATCAGATTATTTTGCACACAATGTGCATCTTGTACACTGTACCTTAGATCCGGGAAGGAAGGACCTCCTGCTCACTGTAAACAATTTTATTGGACATGATTGAAAACGTAAAAGGCAGTTTTAATTCATCATTCTAAAGAACTTTATCAATTTACCTCTTCAAAACAGGCTTTCCCAAGGTTGTATTATATAATAACTTCCTTGAAATGACAAATGTATTTACCCTATGTGACCTTGCTATCATGTGTGTCATGCAATATGGCCTCTTGCATCTTTGATTTCTTCCTGGGTACTATGTCAGATGGGCTTGGATATGGTAGACTACAACAAACTACTCAACTCCAAATTGTAGTCTAATATTTTATTTCATTAGGAGAAGGAAAACACACACACACACACACACACACACACACACACACACACACACACACACAGCGTAGTTCTTTTAAAAACAAAGAAGCTATACAAAACTACTATTAGTAAGCACTGCTCTTTTTACTAGCCAATCAATTCATTTTGGCCCTGGATAAATTCTCAACTGAAAATAAATTTTCTGGTTTTGGCCCTCAAGTAAAATTTATTTGCCTATATTTTTAAGCTTAGCTTTGTAAATTCTGTCAGGTGTTTCCTTAGAGGACATTTGTGAACTTCTAAATTAAGTTCTAAACTTTCTTGCAACAGAGCATCAAAAAGAAAAGATACTCATTCATCACATTAGTGAATTACATTCGTAGCAAGCAGTCATCCCCAAATGGGTACAATCCTAGACTGACATTGTGCCATTATTAGAAAGGCTGAAAGATCTGCATATGAATGACAGACAGTAAAATGTTGGAGAGGCATCTAAACATAGCAGGTGCAAAGTGTAACTCTTGATATCGCATCAACAACGCATTCTTTCCTCAGTCTTCATCTCAATACCAAATACCACCCCGTTGTTCAAGCCCTAACTGTAGGATTCCTTTCTTCACCCCACACTCCACACTCTTACCTTTTGACTCTACCTTCAAAATATATCCCAAATCTTCCACTTCTATGCATCTCCCTACCCACTCAATCCATTCAAAATGACGACCATCTTTTTCTGGAATTCTGCAATGGCCCCTATTATAAATTTTCTATGCACTAGTCAGAGTGATATTTCTAAAGCAAAAATTAGGTCATGCCCCTTTCCTGTTTGAAGACCTCCAATAGTTTTACAGCAAATTTTGGGGAGAAAGGAAAAACAAGCTTTTTTCGTAGACAGAAAGGTCCCAACATAGCCTCATTTCTAACAGCTCTGCCATTGCTCAATCTGCTTTAATTACATTTAAACTAGTTAAGGTAGCTCTTGCTTGAAGGACTTTGCACTTGGAATTCTCCCTTCCAGGAAGGCTTTCGCCCCAAATACCTTTATGTCATTCAAATTTCAGCTGAAATGTTGCTTCTTCAAGAAGATATTTCTGACTATACAAAATATAAGCCTTAACCAGTCAGTCTTAACCAAATCTTTCTGTTTTTATGTATCCACAGGAATTGTTGCAATCAGAAATCAATAGTTCATTTATATTTTCTTGTTTTTTGTCTGTTTCCATCCTTACTGCCCCAGAATTCAAATTCCATGAGAGCAAAGGCTTTGCCTATCTTGTCTACTGCTTACCCCCAGCCTCTAGAACACAGTAGAAACTTAATAAATGCCTGTTGGATGAATGACTAATAATTGTATATGTCTGTCATAAACAGAAAAATTAATATTTTACTAGTTTACACATGCTGATAGGAATCAAGGAATCTTAACATTATTACATTAAAAACACTCATGCAAGCATTTAATTGGTTTTAACCAAGTGATAGATAAAATGAATGAAAATGTGTCATCACAGCAAAACTGCCATATTTTTAGAAGGCACACTACATAGCATCACATTATTTCATTTAGTTACTATAATAATCTGAAGAGGTGGAACCTATTTTACAATGGGAGAAATGGACATTCAGAGAGTTTTAAAAGCTTGCTCTAAGTCAGAGTTAGTAACAGATCCTTAACTATAAACTTGCACTGCCTCTAAAATAATCATAATGATAATGACAAAAACAACATTTATTGAGCTAATCTAACTATGTGCCAGGCATCTTGCTGAGCCTTCCAGATGTTGTAGGAAAGACAGTGCTTGCAAATATCAGTGTTCCCAGTCTTCCCTTGTTTCCAAGCCTCCTTGCCCTATAAACTAAGAAACATGACAAGTGTGACATCTGAGCCAAGCCCCCAGGGCTGGTGTGCCCCTTCCATCTACAGTCTCCTGCCATCGTGTCCTTGGAGGCCATGTGTTCTCCAGGTGGTGCAAAGACCTTTTTCACATGGCTCTGTGTGTCTGTGCAGCAGAGCCCGAACAACTTAACTTTGAAACATGAAAAAGGAATAACACTCTTTAAGTGTTTAGCCACTGAAATTTGATAATATTTATTACCAAAGTATGAGATATCTTATTCGGACCAATTCCAGCACAGCACCTCATTTAATTGCTCAAATGATTCACTGAGGTAATTATTACCACCTTTCTACAGATCATATACATATCTTAATGATATTAAACAACTTACTCCAAGTCATAATTACTAAATGGATGGAAATGCTGGGATATCTGAATCCAAAGTCTGAACTTTCCACTGAAGACTGTATTAAGTCCTGTTAATGGGACCTGTTTCAGGGGAGGAAAAACTTTTGAATTATTCAACTGTGATATTAATCATATTGCTTCACGTTGCATAACCTCCAGAGAACGTTAGGATTAAAGGAAAACTAAAAGTCTTATTATCTTACCAATAAATAGGAACAATTTATATGTTAGTTAATGGCAACGTTTCTGTACTCTGTGTTCTCTAACACACTTTAGATACAACACACTAATAACTGATTTTGAGATTTTATTGACTAGCCCAGTCATAATTGCTTTATAATTTACAAATCCTCGATTGCTCTCCATTGTATCAGAAATCATGGATTGTTCAGGTCTCCATGGGAACCAATTATAGGCAAACTAGATGCAAAGAGCCTTCTCAGCTCATCTCAGTAAAAATGGTCAGTTATTTCACAATTAGAGTAATATTTACACAACCAAAAAATTTGCACCACATCTATTTGCATTCTTCCTGATATAGACAGAATTACTACCAAAAAAAAAATGTGAAACTACATATTTTTAATAATAGCCAAAGGAAGAATGCAGCCAAGTGCTTTAGTCTATAGTTTTCCCTATCCCTCAAAGGTATAAATTATACTTTCTTTGAATAAACTAACTAAAAGCAATTTTTAGAATTTGGCTCTTTCTATTCCAAAATGTATAAGATGAACAATAGCAGATGTATTTCCTTTTCTATTAATGAAAGAAAAGAAATCTGGTTAATGTCCATTGGTTTGATAAAATCTTTGAATGTTATAGCAAAAGATTTTGGTTATTGATTATAAGCAATGAAATATACCTCAGTGGTTATTGGAATAAAAAAAGTAAGCTAAATGTATACTTATTATATGATTTCAATAATTTCAGTGTTTTAAGATCACACATGTGCTGCTGACTTAAAAATTACTGGAGTCTTGCATTGTTCATCTTCACGATCTTGTATCTCTAAATTGTAACCTAAATTTAATATTACTTTTCAGTAAAGAGACGTAGTTAAGTTCTGTGAGAAACAAGTCCAAGGACAATCTGTTCTTCTGAAAAAGGGCAACACACTTTTACTTGAATGTATTTATATTCATATAACAAAGACAGGAAAGACCTTTGAGCTGATAGAAGTTCCCAACACACTAGTACAAACTGTAGAATCAGATCCACTATGGCAAAGGGGTTGAACTTAAATTGATCATCCAATCCAAGTGCCATGCACTACCATAGATGCTTGGTTCTAGAGGAAACCTTTAGAGACATGCAACATAGAAAGAAATGGGAGGGAAAGGGGTATATTGGTTTGCTATGGATACTGTAATAAATTCTCAAAAACTCAGTGGCTTAAAACAATACAAATTTATTCTCTTACAGTTCTGGAGTTCAAAACTCTATAATCAAGGTGTCAGCAGGGCTGTGTTCCTTCTGGAGCCTTCACGAGAGTGTCTGTTTCCTGGCCTTTTCAATCTTCTAGAAATTGTCTACATTCCTTGGCTTGTGGCCCCATCCTTACACCACACCAACCTCTTGCTTCTATCATTAAATCACCAACCACTAACTGTGACCTTCCTACCACCCTCTTATAAGTATGCATGCCATTACACAGGGCTCATTTGAAAAATCCAGGATAATCTTCCCATCACAAGATCCTTAACTTAATCACATCTGCAAAGTAAGGCAACAGATTTACATGTCCTGGGGATCAGGACATGGATATCTCTGCAATGCAATTAATCAGCTTTCCAAAGGGGGAAAAGAGGTGAAAGAAAAGGCAAAAAGATAAAAAACTTGCATGTAATGATCTAATAACAGTTATAATAATTATTGTTACCAATTCACTCAGCAAATATCTATTGAGACATTAAATCATATCAAATAAAGTCTGGTACATGATATACCCTCTAAAAAGGTGAGCCTAACTTAGCTACCTGGCCGTGTATTCAAATATTCATGGCTTGTCTACATTTGGATGTCCAGAGTTAACACTGAGAAACAAATCATATTGTGCACAAAAATTCAATGACAATTTTTAAAAGTAGCTTTATTTATTCAGTTCATCCAAAATGCAAAATAGAAAAAAAATTTAATTAGATTTAGTCCCCAGGGTGCAATTAATAATGAGAATAACATGGATGGTACACGAAAATAGCAAATTCAAAATAATGTGCTCAAAAAAGTTTTAAGTGGGGAACATTCTTTAACTGTGAAAGGATGTGAAGAATTGGAAAGAATAAGTTGAAGGTAAAAAGTATAACTGAAGTTCTAAGAGCCGTTGTTCTAAAGGGAGAACATTTTCTCTTTGTGGAGATCATTTTTTCCAATCACTGGCAAAAAGTAGGAAAAGAAGACACTAAGTGGTTGGATGAATAAGACAAGTAATTACTAAGGTCTTCTCTTTAATGCCTAGGGGAAAATTAGACTTGGATTTCAGACTGTAACTCTTCTTCCTAACAAAAAAATGGAAACACTTATGAAAGTAGAACAAATTTTGCTTCAGGACAATTTCAGGAATTATTATAATTTTGGAATTCATTTTATTGATAGATTGCTCTAATTGTAGAAAATATCATTTCCTGATGAATTTTTCAAAACCATAGAGTAGTATTAAAAGGTTTCTATATTTAAATGCATTATACAAGGGATTTTCAGTATATAGAGCTGGAGAAAAAGTGTTTAATTAATGCCAATCCTAATTATTGTTATTCATTTATTTAGCAGATATCTATTGAACCATTAAATCATATCAAATAAAATCTGGTACATGACAGACACTCTAAAAAGGTGAGCCCAACTTAGCTACACTGGCCATGTATTCAAATTCCTAAGGCTTATCTACATCTGGATATCCAAAGTTAATAGTGAGAAATAAATCATATTCTGAACAAAACTTCATCGACAAATTTTAAAAGTAGCTTTGTTTATCCAGTTCCTCTATTACTTTTTTTTTATTCCTCAAATAATAAAATCTATGGGGGAGGGACATAGTCTGTGAAATTTGTACAATACAGAAATTTCAAGTCAAATTGAGGAATGTATATTGAAAACAGTGATTGTATTAATTGGGAAAAATATTTGAGAGGTATAATCTTATAACAAATCAAGGGTTAATTTGGTTAATATTCAGAGAATTCTAACAAATCAATAAGTAAAATTGACAATCTAAGAGAAAAATCATCAAAGGACTGAAACCATAGATACATGTGAAAGATATATAAATGAACAATCAATACATGAAAAAGGCTTGAACTCACTAGTAGAGAGGAAAATCATATAACAAAAAGATTACATTTTACATCTCTTAGATTGGCAGGAACTGTAAAATTTATTCTTTTCCACTATTTTAAAGAACTAGGACACAGAAGTTTGTATTGTTTTGGTTGAATTAAATACTTATAAAGCCTTTTTCTTAGGGGGTCAACACATCATACTTTAAAATATACATAAATTTTAACACAGTAATTCACCTTTAAATGTCCTTTCTTTACATACCCAGGCATGTAAACAAATATATCTTTATAAGGGTACTTTCACTGCAACACTGTAAGAAAAATAAGCAAACTTCAAGCAATACATACTCTCATTTGCAGAGCATTTTATATAAATACAGCACATTCATTAAAATGGAGTATAATGCAGCTACAAAAATAAAATATATCTGTCCTACGCTGACAATTCTCAAAGGGTGTCTCAGAGACCCTTTCAAAGGATTCACAAGGTCAAAATTATTTCATAATAATACTAAGATATTATTGCTATTCTTTCACTCTTTTTGTTAAACTCTCAATCCCACCAGGTAGCATGGAGTTCATTTAGAGACTATATGACATGTGATATGGCAAATGCAGAATCAGATAAGAACATTTAGCTGTGTTCTTTTAAGAAAAACATTAAAGAGATTTGCAAAAATGTAAAATAATTCTACCCTCTCACGAATTTTGTGTGTTTGTTTGGAAAATACAGTTCTTTTTGTAAAATGTTATTTTAATTAATGATATTCAATGCTTTTATCATCTGTTAAATGAATTTATAATTTGTTAAATTGTCAGTTTTAATTTCTAATATGGCAAATGCTGATACATATAACCAACATAAACAAAAGTGTTTGGGGAATTTTTGATAATGTTTAAGAGTGTAAAGGAGTCCTGAGAACAGGAAGTTTTAAAACCTTGACCTCGGCCAATGAGCTGTTTCCCAGCAGAGATCTCCAATCTAATCTTCTTTCCCTTACAGCTTCACATTAAAAGTGCAGATATATAGGAGGAAGAAAAAGGGAAAAAGATATAAATAAGGGGGAAAAAAAACAAAACAAACAAACACAGAAGAATAGAAGCTATGAAGAAGAGTATTCTTGGATAATTTTAAAAGTATATTGAATAGTAATAGGTACAGTAATAGGTAACAGTACAATTATATGTTTAAAATATTTGAAAGATATTCTCCTTTATAACATTTTCATTCGTGCTTAGTGTTTATCTGCATAACCATTAAACCATTATTTTAGCATTTTAAATAAGTTTTTTCTAATTAATAATTATTTTATAATATTTGAAAAATAGAGAACACAAAGATGAAATCTGTAACTCCACTGCTGAGACCAGTGATTACCATGTTGGTGTACTTCTTCTGAGTATTTTCTACTATAATTAATTTATTTATTAAGTAATAATGAGTTTATTATTTTTTAGGTAACATTTTATAAACATTTTCAATATTACTCCAATTAGATCTTTAAAAGTTTCCCCATTAATAATTTTGAGAGGTGTACCCCTATGAAATTTAATAAAAGTCTGACATTGTTTTCAGGAAAATAACCTAAAAACATAAAATGAAGGTTTTATTTTTTAAAGACAAGTTGGGAAACTTCAAGCAAAATATTGGCAGATGTTGGTGGCTGTGGCTGTAAGACAACAGAAGCTTTCCTGACTATGAGAGCCACTACAGGGAGGCCTTGGAACTGAGAGAATAAATGATGAAGCCAAATGCCACTGCTATCAGGAAATTCTTTGGGGAATGAAAGAAACCTCTAAGAAATTTAGGAGTGTTCCCTGCACCACACAGGAAGAAAGCCATCTGTGCATTTCAGCATCAGGGCCACTTAAAATAATTATTGTCTGTCACCAAATTAATGGCTACAGATGAAAGACTGGGGCTACCTGGAAAGAGGTATTAACAAATCCACTCATTACAGTTGACATTGCAGTTCTGAATGAAAGATAATTATTCACTTTAGTAAGACTTTACCCCATAACAAGGAGGACTCACAAAAGATAATTCCAATAAAAGTTGTCCCCTTGGCAGCCGTTAGGAGAATGTTCATTAACATAAACTAGTGAATTCCAAATCTCTTCTCATCTTTGATTATACCTGTATCCTGAGAGCTACCTAATGGTGAACCAATCTTACAGAATTGATGAGCCTGTTTTCTAGATCGTTATACCAAACAAAAACATTCTAGTTGACAATAGAAATATAATCTTGACGCTAATAGATACATGTATTTGTATTCAGTCCTTCTGGTTAATTGATTTCATTACTGCATAACACCAAGACTAAAAAATTGCCAATTTGAAATAAAAAATAATTGACTATATCAGATTTAGCAAATATCCACTATGAAAAACACTCCAGAGTTAATGTCCATCAGAATGTCTTTGTTAGATAAAAATATGGTTTTATGGCATAAAATAAATTAAAACGCTTTGAAAAGTAAGTGAAAAATTCACCATGTAATATGTTTCTTAGTATTATTAATTAGACTTCTTTTAGGGTTTTTCATTTTATTACTTTTGTTTGTTGAAATATCCTTTGCAGATGGAGTAAAACTGATGTAACATTGAAGAACATATTGTTACTTAATACTCAGGTGGTCTCACCATAATCAACATGTTATTAACGAATAATGGATAAACTTGTAGTAGAAAAGCATTAATTTTTTTAAGTGAGTTATTTCAATATTCAAATACTCAGAAGAAGAATTAAACTGAGAACTATCAAAAACCTACTCTGTGACATAAGCTTAGAAAATAATAATTTGGCACCTCTCCCACATCCCAGAGAAACCTGTGGGAAGACAAACCAGAGCTCTGTAGTATTTTCCTGTGTTTATAACTTGAAAGACCTCTGGCAGCATGAAGGAATGCAGGAATACATCATTTAAAAGAAAAAGACTCACCAGATATAGCCAGCAGGATTATATGACCACTAAGACACAAAACCAATGAATCACATCACATTCCTCAGCAGGGTTCACAAAAAAATGCCAATTTGATGTTTGGTGTCTGAAGTCACTATTACTGTGGCATTAGAGTTTAATGTTTCACATTTCTTTGAAATTAAATGTTTATTGAATTGTTGCTCAAAGTTCCAGAGACAATTCTGATGACCAAGAATTAAATAACTATTCTATCTTGACCTCATAAAATATAGTAGGAGAGATATTCATCTTAGCAATTTTACTTTCTTTCCTCAGATAAAGATTCCATTAATTAGTGGAATCAAACACAACAGTAGCTCATACAGGCCTAGGGAGGAGGTACAACCTTTCACCCAACTCTGCTTCTGATATTGATTTATAGCAATAGGTAAGAAATAGATAGGGTTAAAGTTGGGGAAGTTTGACAAGCTTTATCGAATAAGACAAGATTCAGAGTTAAATGGTCCAAATGTGTACCAATTACAATTAAAGTGTTAAAATGAAAAGCAAGAAAATTAAAACTGAATATTAAGACATCATGAAACAGTAACTATATGCTTAAGAAACAGTAATAAGCAACAACATAAAAAGAGTTAACAAAAATATTACTCTCTGCTCACTAGTACAGCTATCCAGTCAGCAGACTCATAATCACTATGGTTTTAGAGAAGAATTCCCTGTGTTGAAACTATCATTATAGCACCAAGACAAAAAATTACTAAAGCCTCTTACATTAATGGGGATTGGCCCCATGTTACAATGTAATCAAAACCATTATTTGAGGGCAGCAATGCTTATGCCCTGTTAGGCATTCAAGCAAAGACCAGACCTGAAAGGTCATTTCTCCTGCTTCTGCACCCGCTATTGAATGGGAAGGTCACCATCATCTGGAGGTAGTGAGAGGACAAAAATGAGCAAATTGTTTAGATCAAAATATATAGGTTAGTCCTTCATCCTATACATAAGTTAATCATTAGAGTTTTCTACCCCAGAATTATTGAGGTATAATTAACAAATAAATTTTGTATATATTTAAGGTATACAACATGTTTTGATATCTTTGTACATTGTGACTTAATTACCACAATCAAGGTAATTAACTTTTCTACCACCTCACATTGTACCTTTTCTTTGTGGTAAGAATATCTAAGACCTACTGTCTCAGCAAATTTCAAGTGTACAATATATTACTATTAACTATAGTCACCAAGTGTACATGGGTCTCCAGAACTTGCTCATTATGTAACTGCAAGTTTGTACCCTTTGAACAACACCTCATTTCCCCCATCCCTCTACCTTTGGTAACCACCCCTGTAATCTCTGTTTCTATGAGGACAACATTTCTAGATTCCACATGTAAGTGAGATGATGCAGTATCTGTGTCTGGCTTGCATCCCAAGGATAAATGCCACTTGATCATGGTATATGATCCTTTTAACATACTTTTAAATTTGGTTTGCTAGTATTCTGTTGAAGACTTTTGCATTTAGGTTCCTCAGGGATATTGGCCTGTAATTTCCATTTCTGGACGTGTCCTTGTCTGGCTTTGGTATCAAGGTGATGCTGCCTTGTAAAATGAGTTTGGACATGCTTCCTTCTCTTTAGTTTTTTGAAAGAGTTTGAAAAGGATTGCTGTTAATTCTTCTTGAAATATCTGGTGTAATTCACCAGTGAAGCCATCAGGTCCTGTGCTTTTCTTTGATTGGAGATTTTTGATTAATGATTCAATCTCCTTACTTATCATTGCTCTATTCAAATTTTCTATTTTATCATGACTAAATCTTTGTAGGTTGTTTCCAGGAATTTATCCATTTCTTCTAGGCTATCAAATTTGTTGCCATAGAATTGTTCATAGCAGTCTCTTACAATCCTTTTTATTTCTGTGGTATCTGTTGGAATGTCTCCTCTTTCATTTCTGATTTTATTTATTTGAATCTTCATTTTCTTCTAATAAAATTTTCCAATATTATTTTAACCTTTCTAGTGAAAGGTTTTTGACTTATCTTTTCAAAAAAACCAACTTTTAATTTTATCTTTTCTGTTGTTTTTCTAGTCTCTATTTCATTTATTTCTGCTCTGATATTTAGTATTTCCTTCCTTCTAGTAAATCTGGGCTTAGTTTGTTCCTTTTCTAGTTCATTGAGGTGTAAGGTTAGGTTGTTTATTTGAGATTCTTTTTTCTTCATGTAGGCATTTATGACTACAAAATTCCCTCTTAGAACTACTTTTGTTGCATCCCATAAGTATTGAGATATTGTGTTTACATTTTCATTTATCTCAAGATTTTTTTTTATTTACTTTTTGATTTTTCCTTTGATTCATTGGTGGTTAAAGAAAGTGTTGTTTAATTTTCATGTATTTGTGCATTTTCCAGTATTCTTCCTGTGAATGATTTTTAGTGTCATACAATTGCAATTAGAAAAGATGCTTAATATTATTTCAATCTTCTTAAATTTGTTAAGACTTGTTTTGTGGCTTAACCTATGGTCTATCCTGAAGAATGCTCTGTGTGTGCTTGAGAAAAATGTGTATTCTGCTGCCCTTGGATGGAATGTTAAGTATATGCCTGTTAGGTTCATTTGGCCTAAAATGTAGTTAAAGTCCAGTGTTTCCTTATCAATTTTCTGCCTGGATGATCTATTCATTATTGACAATTGGGAATGAAGTCCCCTATTATTATTGCATTGCTGTCTACTTTTTCCTTCAGATTTGTTAATATTTGCTTAACACATGAGTATTTAGGTGCCAGATGTTTGGTGCATATGTGTTTACAATTGTCATATCTTCTTGATGAATTGACCCCTTTATCATTATATGATGACCTTCTTTGTCTCCTTTTACAGTTTTGGACTTAAAGTATATTTTGTCTAAGTATAGCTACCTCTGAACTTTCTATTTTCTATTTGTTTCTATTTTCATGGAATATATTTTTCCATCCCTGAACTTTCAGTCTTAAAGGTGAAGTGAGTCTCTTATAGGCAGTATATTGTTGGATCTTATTTTTGATCCATTCAGTCACTCTATGTTTTGATTGGAAAATTTAATACATTCACATTTAAAGTAATTATTAATAGGTAAAGACTCATTACTGTCATTTTGCTAATTGTCTTCTTGCTGTTCTGTAGATCCTGTGTTTCTTTCTTTTTCTCTAGATATCTTCCTTTGAGAATTGATAATTTTCTGTAGTATTATGCTTTGATTCATTTCTCTTTATCTTTTGTGTATCTACTATAGGTTTTTGCTTTGTGGTTAGCTTGAGGCTTACGTAGTACACCTTACAGTTATAACGGTCTTTTTTAAAAATTTCTTTTTAATTTTTTTTAATTGTAATATAGTTGATTGTACACATCTGTGGGGTACAGAGTTGAATATCAATACCTGTGTGCAATATGTGATGTTCAAATCAGGATAATTAGTATACTCAACAACATATGATGTAATCATTCCTCATGGCTCTTTACCAATTCCTCTCTAACCCTTTCCTTCCCCCATACCTATGGTAATCTCAGTTCTGTTCTCTCCTTTTGAAAGCTCTATGTATTATTGTGATTGTTGTATCTTTCTTTCTTCTTCCTCTTTTTTTGAAAAATTTTATTTGTTTATTTTTTACCTCCCACTTATGAGACAGGACATATAGTATTTCTCTTTCAGTGCCTGGATTTTTTCACTTAACAAGATTTTTTTCTAAGATCATCCATGTTGCTGTGAATGGCAGTATTTCACTCTTTTTTTATGGCAGAGTAGTATTTCATTGTGTAAGTATACCACATTTCCCCTATCTAGTCATCTGACAATGGGATTTAGGTTGGTTCCAACTCTTGGCTATCATAAATAGAGCTGTAATAAACACAGAAGTGTAGGTACCCCTTTGACATGATGATTTTAATTCCTTTGGGTATATACCCAGCAGTGGAATTGCTGGATTGTATGGTAGTTCTATCTGTAGTTGTTTGAGGGATCTCCATACTATTTTCCATAATGGCTGTACCAATTTACAGCTCCACCAACAGTGTAGGAGGGTTTCCCTTTCTTTGCATCCTCACCAGCATTTGTTCTGTTTTTTTGATAACAGCCAGTCTAACTGGGATGAGATGATATATTAATGTGGCTTTGATTTGCATTTCCTTGATGCTGAGTGATGTTCAGCATTTTTTCATGTGTCTTTTGGCCATATGCATATCTTAATTTAAAAAATGCCTATAAAGATCCTTTGCCCATTTTTTATTTGGGTTATTTGTTTTTTCACTGTTGTTTGAGTTCTTTGTATATTGTGAGAATCAATCCTCTATCAGATGCATAGTTAGCAAATATTATCTACCATTCCATAGGTTGTCTTTCCACTCTGTTGATTGTTTCCTTTGCTAAGCAGAAGCTTTTTAGTTTGTTATGATCCCATTTGTTTATTTTTCCTTTTGTTGCCTGTGCTTTTAGAGTCATATTCATAAAGTCTATGCCCAGTCCTACTTCCTGAAGCAGTTCCCCTATGTTTTATCTTGAGTTTTATAGTTCCAGGTCTTACATTAAAGTCTTTAATCCATTGTAAGTTGATTTGGGTATATGGTGAGAGGTATGGGTCTACTTTCATTCTTCTACATATGGATGTCCAGTTTTCCCAGAACCATTTATTGAAGAGGCAGTCTTTTCCCCAATGTGTGTACTTGGTGCTTTGTCTAAGATCAGTTGGCTGTTGGTTTGTGGGTTGATTTCTGGGTTCTCTATTCTGTTCCACTGATCTGTGTGTCTTTTTCTAATGCTAGTTTTGGTTACCATAGCTTTGTAGTATAGTTTGAAGTCAGGTAGTGTTATGACTCTGGATTTATTTTATTTTATTTTATTTTATTTTTCTCAGGATTGCTTTGCTGATTCAGGGTCTTTTATTGTTCCATATGAATGTTAGGATTGATTTTTCTATTTCTGTGAAGAATGTCATTGGTATTTTCATGGGGATTGCACTGAATCCATAGATCGCTTTGGGTATAATAGATATTTTCACTATGTTAATTCTTCCAATCCAAGAGCATGGAATGTCTTCCCATCTTTTTATGTCCTCTTTAATTTCTTTCAACAATGATTTGCAGTTCTTGCTGTGGGATCATTCACCTCCTTGGTTAAATTAATTCCTAGGTATTTTACTTTTTTGGTGACTACTGTAAATCAGCTAGCTTTCTTGACTTATTTTTCTGCTAGTTTGTTGTTGGAGTATAAAAACACTACTGATTTTTGTATGCTGATTTTGTATCCTGCAACTTTATAACAGTCTGTTTTAAACTGATAACAGCTTATAACTTCAACTGCATGCAAAAACTCTGCACTTTTATTCTCCCATCCATTTTATGTTTTTGACATCACAATTTACCTCTATTTATATAGTGCCTCCATTAACAAATTATTGTACCTGTAGTTATTTTTAATACTTTTGTCTTTTAACATTCATAATTGAGTTATAAGTGATTTATATACCACCATTACAGTATTAGAGAATTCTAAATTTGATTATATAGTTACTATTACCAGTTAATTTTATACTTTCATACATTTTCATGTTATTAGAATCTTTTCATTTCAGCTTGTAGTACTCGCTACCATTTTTTTTTTTCTTCTTCTTCTATTTTTTTTTTAGTAAGGCAGGTCTAGGGTGCTGAACTCCCTTAGCCTTTGTTGTTCTGGGAAAATCTTTATCTCTTCATTTTTGAAGGACAGCTTTGGCAGGCAAAGTATTTTGGGTTGGAATTTTTTTTTTTTTCTTTCAGTACTTCAAGTATGTCATCTCACTCCCTCAGCCTGCAAGGTTTTTGCTAAGACATCCTCTAATGATCATATGTAGGTTCCCTTGTATCTGATTAGCCTGTTTTCTATTGCTGCTTTCAAAATTCTTTTTGTCTTTAATATTTGACAGTTTGATTACAATGTATCTTAGTGAAGCATTCTTTAGGTTGAGCCTGTTTGAAGACTTCATATACCTGGATGTCTGTATTTTTCCTTAGAAGTCTTGCATTGCTGTCCTTTCTCTAAAAGATTATGTTCCTCCACTCTATACTGACTGTCTTGAAAGAGAAACATCTTTACCAGTCATCCAAGCTAGGGATTCTGAATCTGTCATAGACTTTTTCTATGGATCTGACTGTTCCACACATCTTGTTCTTTCTTGGGGACAAATTCTTAAAAGTTTTATGCCTTCTCTGGATCCTACAAAGCCAGGACATGTGCTGAAAGCCTCCCATTTGTTTTACCGAGGGCCATGCCTTGAAATACTCAAGTTCATATGCTTTCTCCCAATCCTGCAGAATCAAATCAGCTGCCTGCATGTGACACTCATCCTTGCTGTCCATGGTGGTATACTCAGAGAACTGTCTTGGGGGATTTGAGCTGAGTGAAGTATTTGGAGTGCCCATGATCCAGTTAGAGAGGACCCACAAGAAATGTATCCCAAGTGGCTCATGAGTGGGTCTCCTGATGGGGCCCCTGGAGTGGTTAGTAGGGTATGTAGCTTCCCCTCCCTGCTCCTAGCCCCTCCCAACCTCTCAGCCATGCCAATTACCTCATATTCTGGAGAGCATAAGAAAGAAGTGGGCCTACTGAGCAATATCCCACAAGGCTGCGGGAGCTAGGCACTTTCTCACTACATGTTTACTTCTATCTATGAAACAAACTGAGGGATGAGGGAGTCTCTCTTCACATTGAGCTGTGCCATCTTGAGGAAAGGATAACATGGGTAAAGTGAAACTGTTTTTCTTACCTTCTACAGTATGTATATTCACAGATACCTTTGCTCCAACAGCGTGCTAGAACTTCTCTGCTATAGGCCCAGACACCTACACAGGTACTCACATCCATGGATATTCATCAAAATTGATACTTCTGTTGGGGGATTATGATAGAAAGCTCCTGTTCTACTCTTTTGCTCTAATCATTAGAGTTTTATAGGTTTATTGCCTGGCCATCAGCTTGGTATAAAGGAAAGAAGTTGCATCAGATAAAAATGAATCACAAGTACTTTCTCTCTTTCTCTTGATAAACTTACTGATAACATTTATTGAGCTCATTTCCCTAGCAAAGTGTTAAACATATTATGTGCATTATCTCATTTAATCTTTACAAATATCTAATAATTCATATTTTATAATCATCTCCACTTTACAGGTAAAGAGACTGAAATTTTTAGAGGCTGAGGCTATACAAGGTCTGTGGCTAGTAGGAGCAGGGTCATGATTATAACCCATGCCTTTCTGCCTTCAGATCCAGAGCTTTTCATCAGTCTTCCAGATTTCTTTGTAGTGAAATATCTCAATATATTTTTTTACCTAAGCCAAACAGATAATACTTTGGTTTTAGTCACTAGCTTCAGTCTTAATATTATTTCAAGAGAAGTAAAGATTAGTATTTCTCATTATATTCTTATTTTTTCCAATCAGCCCCTGCTTCACCATTTTGAAGAAATATATTAATTATTTTATTTTAAAGTGGGATCTGATAAGGTTATCAGAATGAATATTAGTAAATGAAAGTACTAGATGAGCGGTGGGCATGGAAGATGTTTGGGGGAATGCACTTAATTCTTTTAACAATCACTGGTGTTTTTATAATTTCCATTTTACAGATGGGGAAATGAGATATGGGAGAGATTAAGTAGCCTGCCTAGCTAGTAAATGCAGTGGTCAGTATTCTAAGCTTATTTCAAGTCTAGTAATGCTTGTTCTATTCCACAAACCAAAATTAAATAATGAGTCTGTGTAATAAGAAAAAAACAACAAATTGTCATTTAAAAAATTTAACATGGTATGAGATAGAGATACAATGTAACTTCAATAAATCCATCTTTATGGTGTGGAAATTAATATCATAGTCTCTTACAAATATTTACCAATAATTTTTCTGGCGTAAAAAGTGAAACACACACACATAGAAATATCATAGAGAAACTAAAAGGAAAACTGGACAGTATTACAATTGCTTAAGTCACTTGAGCCCTATTAAACTTATGCTCATACACCAAAGCTAATCTGGGATAACTTTTATCATATACAAGTGTATTTCAAAAGCTTACAAAAAAATAGAATTACAGTTTTGGAGTTCTTTGTATATTCTATATTAATCCCTTGTTGTATGCATAGTTTGCAAATATTTTCTCCCATTCTGCAGGTTGTCTCCTCTCTCTGTTGATTGTTTCCCTTGCTGTGCAGAAGCTTTTTAGTTTGATATAATCCCATTTGTTCATTTTTGCTTTTGTTGCCTGTGCTTTTGGAATCATATTCGTAAAGTCTATGTCCAGTCCTACTTCCTGAAGCATTTCCCCTATGTTTTCTTTTAGGAGTTTTATAGTTCCGGGTCTTATAGTAAACTCTTTAATCCATTTTGAGTTGATTTTGGTGAGAGATAGGGGTCTAGTTTCATTCTTCTACATATGGGTCTCCAGTTTTCCCAGCACCAGTTATTGAATAGACTGTCCTTTCTCCAATTTATGTTTTCAACTCCTTTGTCAAAAATCAGTTGGCCAAAGGTACATGAATTCATTTCTGAATTCTCTATTCTGTTCCATGGTTTATATGTCTGTTTTTGTGCCAGTGCCATGCTGTTTTTATTACTATTAAATAGAATAAAAGATAATACAAATATTTCTATAAGCTTTTTGAAGACACCTTGTATGAAATACTACATCCCATCATATCCATTCTTCCAAACTATCTGGTTATTTAAAGTGAATGTCTACTCTAAAACCAAAAATGTGTTAGTGCTCTTAACAAACTTTATAGCAATTGGTCTCCTTGAAAAATAAGAGGAAAAATCAGTCAAGCTGCTTTTGGTAAATCAGAATCTTATATGTAATTTTGAATGGAAATAGTCCCTTGAATAGATTTGTTAAACATTTCTGCTTTTTTTTTAGTAAAAAGTATCTGAGAATTTTGAAATATTTATTTTACCTTCTATGTCAGCAATTTTTGAGTGAATTATAATAATTAATTACAGTAACCATTTGATTGTGTTTTCATATATTTATTTTACACTCCTTTTCTATGTATGGTTTTACATTTCTTATATTAAAATCTTCTTGTACATACATCTTGAATTATGATCATTTACAAATTATTTTCAGAGATAAATCCAGAATTTTTAGAGCTAAAAATCACTTGCACATAATTTTTCCTTCACTTTTGCTTAGTAGCCAAGAACACTGAGAGACAAATAGGTCCCACCATGCAGGACAGTGACCAATGTAATTTTAAGAAGAATAGTAGGACTGAAACTCACACTTTTAACTTCTACTTAGTCCTCATCAGAATTTGATCAGTATATTATGAGCAAACAAACATATCTTGGTCTCTAGTATTCTCTTTTTTCATTCATCTTTGGCACCATTCAACCTGTAAATAAAAGTTAAAGCAAAAAGCATATAGTAGCCATGTTTTAGTTCTTTTGTATGTGCAAGTTGTTTAAAACCCACTCTGAGTAAATTCTCAGGCAGTCAAAAGCTCTCACAGAAGATTTGTGTTACTTTTAAAATGGTATATTTTCACAGATCCCTGAAGAACTAAATACTTAAACATTTATTGGTACAAGGTCATTGTTTTACTGAAATGGCTTTAACTTAACATAAATCAGCTTAGCACCTCTGTATATCCCATTTTTATAGAAGGACAGAGAAATCTGAAGTTGAAGGTCACTTTAATTCTTGCTTGTCTACACTTATTGAGGTAATATTCTAGCTCCCTCTGCTTCTATTTTCTGTTGGGTGTTTAAGATCAAATGGTATTGAAAACATTGCTGGAGATAAATGTACACATGGCAAAGGGTCTGAACTGCAATTTGTAAGCTAAACAACTTGCTTTTGTATTTGATGCATTCACCAGAAATAAAAATAAAAAAGAGTTGAAAAGCCATAATTTTCAGTTAAGTACTAAAATTCTCATCAAAGGTAATTCTCCAGAGAGCTTTTAAAGCCTGTATCTGTGTATTATATACACACCCACTCTATGTATTATACTTTGTGAAAGTTTTATAAACAAAGTATTGACCACAATCAGAAGGAGTCATGTTTTAAAATTTCTTTCTTTTTTCAGTGCTGGTAAGGGCCTGCCCTGCATCTTCTCTACCATCACTTGCAATCTATTGAGTTTATTTGTGAGACAAAGGAGTTAAAAGTGTAGCATATGAGATCAAGGGAAAGCTGAAAATGGTATTAAATGGGTTGTCTGCTTGATATCTGCTCCAGAACAAAATTTTTGTATGCATGAACTAAAATACTCCATTCTTGAATGAAACCCTTGACTTAAGTTTCATGAACACCAGTATGTTTAATCAAATTGCTTAAACTTGAAGTTTTTGATATAGAAAATAATCCTTTTCAAGTCACCTGCAGCAATACTTTCTCAAAAATTCCTCAAGGGAGAAGTAACAAGTAAAGAAAAAAAAAAAAAAAAAAGACCATCACCCACTATAAATACCTGAAGCATATAGAAATGTAGCCCATAGAAACAGAACAGCTTGCTAACAAAATATGAGTGTTCTACTTAACTGAAATAATGAGACTTTCACAAACAGCTCCAAAATATGGCAAATATTTTTTGATTAATTCTCTTGACCAAAGTAGTGAAAAGGGATAGAAAAACAGGAAGCCCCATATTAATTTTGCAAGTTTTAACCAGATATGCTAGAAATTCTAGCAAGAGAAATGGAACTGAAATGCTTTGTAAAGACACAATACCTTCTTACTGTTCTTTCCAGTCTGTCCTCTGCTATGAGACCTTTGAAAAATATTCTCATATCTGCATTCTATCTTAATGCCTGATATTGAAATAAGGGTCACGATGGGGATTATTTTGTGTGTAAAATCTGTTGTATATGGCTTAAACACAACTACTTTGCCAAAACTGCAAGGTTTCATCAGCATCAGCTCTAAGTAGAAGATATATATATATATATATTTAAAAGTAACATGCTCAATGCTTAGATAAAACAGTTTCTTTTTATTACACTGTCTCCACCCCTCATTCTGCTTTGGCTATTTCACAATACTCCACAGTATATTGAAGATAAAAAGAAGACTGTTTTGTTGGCAGCTCTGGAGAAGTGTGATGAAAGATTTAAGTCAGACGGGAGAGGAGGAAGAAATTCCACCAGAGAGCTGGGAAACATACCTATTTTTTCTTAGCAGTATGTTCAGCAACTTGTGCATCAAGAAATGAGTAGAGAAATTCTGAGCATGCATTGTAGATTCAGAAACTTGCTTGTTGACAGTAGGCTGGATGCCAAAGACACAGTATCTCTTGAACCTTCTTTCCACTATGTGGATTATTACTAAACAGTTATGTTTAGAATAGGAAGAAAACAAATGCTTAAGCATGTAAATTGATTGCAGAGAATGCAAATATTTCCATTTTGCTTTGCTAAGGTCATCAAAAACACACACAGGGAAAAAAACCCAGTATTTTTTCACAAATTAATTTTCCTTCTCTAGACTGTGCAGTTTCCAGTCCAACATCTGTTACCTTTGTTAGTGTGTGATCTGCCAAAGATTGTTCTTATTAAGGCTTATCTAAAGAAATGTGAAGTTCATAATTTTAACTCTTTGAATGTTACACAAATTTTAAACTATATCTTCCTTATTTAAGGAAGTAGGTCATTTTGGGGATAATGTTGATAATCCACTTGAAGGAAAGATATGTGTCCAGTCCTCTCATATCATTTAGGATTGGGGGAAAAATAAATGAAGACAATGTGCTTGATACACTGTTTTCTATGTTCTAAGTTACTTAGTGCTAAACACATTTCAGAAGAGTAAGTGTGCATATCAACCCAGCAATACATGTAAGTGGTCTGACCAAATATCAAGTGGGCTTTTCATATTAAAACAAAAATAAACAACAACAACAATAAAATGGCTCAAATTGAAGGCATACAGCTAGAAAGGAAGGGGGAAAGAACCTCTAGAGGGAGAGAGAAGTCTACAGTACAGTGGCAAGTCAGAGCTCCTTGGGATATAAGGCCAGTGAAATTTTGTGTGTCTGGAAACTGATTTCCAGGAGAGCATGGCTAGTAGATTAAGGTTGGTAGCTGAACAGTTCTGGGTTATGCTGCCCTCTCTCTCTCTCTCTCTCTCTCTCTCTCTCTCTCTCTCTCTCTCTCTCTCTCACACACACACACACACACACACACACACACACACACACACACTCACACACTCACACACTCACACACACAGAGTCAAGTGTCTTCTCATTGAAGCAAAAAGTTTTAAACGGGGCTACTTCTGAAAAGTCAAGGGTAAGATCAAGGGAAAGGAGAGAAATGACTCAGTTTCTGGATTCTGTGAGGTTACCATCAGGCAAAGCATTTATAAAAATCCAAAGGATTTAACAGAGACACAATCTGACTATTCCATTTCTTTTTTTTTTTTTTTTCCGGTGACCGGCGCTCAGCCAGGGAGTGCACCGATCATCCTTATATAGGATCTGAACCCGCGGCGGCGGGAGCGTCGCCGCGCTGCTAGCGCAGCACGCTACCGAGTGCGCCACGGGCTCAGCCCTGACTATTCCATTTCTATGTGCCCTTTTCTATCCTCTTTTTGTTCTCTTTTCCAGCCTGCCACTTGCTGACTATCAGTTTTGTAGTTTACCTAGTGAGTAGGCTTTCAATTCATTCATTATTTTTCTTAGGTAATATATTTGTTCCAGTTATGTGCAAGATGCAGTGTAATATTTAAATAATGTATCACCTGTGGTTCTGGTTCTGAGAAACTCACCCAGGTTACTCCAACAGAGATAACACAGCTTGGGATTGAGGGAAAGTCTCTGAATGTTAGTCAGAATTAAGAATTCCAGCCTTGGCTCAGTTACCACCAAAGGAGCCATGTGATCTGGGGAACTGGTTAACTTTTGGGGTGTTAGCACACATATTAACAAAAGAAAGAGAAAGATGAGATAAAATGTGAGAACCCTGAAGATCCATAACTTCTACGTTTCCAGGATATTTATCTGAAGTAATATATATGCAAGAGGGAACAAGACAATATTTGTCAAAAGAAAGCCATAGACCATAGATAATGGGACCACCGTCCTGACAGTCATATGGCCCAGAAAGAACAACTGGATCCACAGATTCATTAGCTTTTTTGTTGTTTTTATTACAGATTGTTCCTGCCAAATTTGACTGATGGCAGTACAAATTAGAAGGCACATACAAGAATCTTCAAGGGGAAGTACAGGAGACTTTTAAGACCCATGACTTTATGAAAGGTTCTCTAGCAATTAAGAAAGTAGATCTAGGTTCTAGCCCCCCATGGCTATATAGCGGAGATACCATCTTAGGCCAGGCACTTAACCTCTTATAAATAAACTCGATTTTTAACTTGATGCAATATACGGATCTCTACTGGGGGTCCACTCTAATTCCAAACTCTGTGATTCTTAGACCACTTAATTCCCTCCTTGGCTCTTTTTTGAGCCTTGTTGCAGTCAAAGAACTTGGTAAAGATGTGTGAGCTGGCTTTGTACTCCAGAAGAATAACATGTTGTTTTATCAGCCTTTATCATTTACCACTTTTCCGCACAAAGTTCTAATCCTTGTGATGGTTTCTATTGCACAGTAGAGAAAAATAAATCTCAGAGAAGTGAAGTGATTGAACATTCATAAGTATCAAAGTAAATATAAGTAAGCCAACCAAATGGGCAACATGAACGTGTTCCAGGAGAAATATACCAACTCATTCCTTTCGTTATTATATCAACTTCACACTAATTTCAGCACTAGAAAATTTTATCCATAGTGAAAGGTGATGTGGTACATCTACTAATGGTGAAGCCTACATATGGGCAAACTTGGAAATCAGTTTTCGATCGTAACCCTATATAACAAATTCCAGAGAAATGTAGCTCAGAAATCATACAGGATAAAAGCATTCTAATTTAAAGAAGAGAATGCTATATTTGCTTTTATAGACATACCTACTGATTCCTGATGAACCAAGATACTAAAAATTCACTTCAAAGAAAGTGATTAATTTTACACAGAACATTTTTTGTTATCACTTAGGGTGTTCAGAAATTCAATTATGGTAGTGCACCAAGCACACTTGAATTATTTTCCATTCCCCTACACTGTACATTTTCATATCAATACATTCCCACAGCATCTGCTGTTCTTGTAATATATATTCTGAGAATAAGGTATCAGCACATCATCTTTAAACATTGTTTGAATGGCTGTCCATTCTAATCCTTTCTTATTGTTTGTCAGAAATATAGGGTGTGGAACATTCTGAAACAGGGATTCAAATTAGAGATAAATGGAAAGGTCAGAATAAGATGGCTTATTTATTTATATTATTATTTGCCAAGCAACTAGACCATTAAAATCCGGGCATCTCATTCTAATGACTAGCAGCAAAATGACAGCATAAATGAATTGAAGGGCCCCAGGAGGGCTCCTATGGGAAGGTCTGGCTGTGTTTCATCAGACCTTGCCTGTGTTTTTAAAACTCACGGGAGCTATGTCGTTGTGTGTGACAGTGTAAACACTAGTCCTTGCCATTTTTGCTCCAACTTATTGTCCTGTCATTACCACTTCAAACTAATCTATATCATTTCTCTTCAGCACACTTCATATGAAATTAAACTGAGGGGTTTAATAGATATATTTCAATCACCTTTAGTTACTTTGCCAAAGGTAACCAAAGGAAGCTTGTTTATAAGTATCATGATACACTGTGTCTTTTAATTGAAGCCATTTTCTTTTATGTTCTAAACTTTTACCCATATATTTTAATTACTTTCTTTGAAGTTATTTTACCTTTGTGATATTTCAGAGCCAGTTTGTCTTAACACTTATTCCCCAAACTCTTGAAGGTGGTAATTTAAAAATTGTAAGGTAAAAGCCTGTGGCATCCCAGAGACAACATGATAAAGTATGAAGAAATTCTAATAATAAAACAAGTGGGGTAGTCCTATCTTCTAAGTGTAATGATAGGGACAAGTTGTAGGGGGAAAAGTTGTATGTTCAAACTTCCCTTTATGTGAGGCTTCCAAAAGACAATTTTCATGGCCTTCACTGGTATGAGGTTTGGAGAAAGTATAAGATTGTAAGAATTCTGTAATAAATTTCCTCTATACATGCACTTTTCCTTAGTTAAATATTTTTTACATTTTTTGATATCTCATCCAATAGTAATAAATTGTTTTAAACACTGATTTATTAAGTCTGCTAATTGACGACTTCAGATATGGTGTTAAAACCTCATATATTGGTATATATTTTTATGCTATGACTATAAACATATACATAAAGAATTAAACACTTTTAAGTTATACCACTTTTTAACTATAATATACTTCTCCCATATATTTATTGGAAGCTGAAAAAGTTTCCTTTACAGACTTGCTAAACTTTCAAAACATTGTGTCTACCAAGAAATAGAAATCTTGTTGCTGAAGAAACTGGTATTAATCACTTTAATAGAAGTTAGTAGGCATCTTGAAGTGAGAATGAGTCCCAACATAATATCTTCCTTAAAAAAATCCCCAAATAACTCATAATTTTTTGTAGCTATAATAAAAGAATGAGAAAGAAAAGAGACAGTGAAGAGAAAGGGATGACCTAGCTTGCCTTTCTCTTCTGTGTTATTGATTTGTTTCTTTGCTCATTTGTTTACTTACTTACTTTGGGAGGTTGGCTGGTACAGGCTCCAACTTCTGTGTTCTTAGATAGAATTTTAGTCATACCTCTTTATGGCTGAAGAACAGATTGAATCGTGGAATTTACTGCTAAAGAATAGTTTAGCAAGTCTATTCAATTACTCATGCATCAACTGATTCATTTATTCAGCCAGCCAGCCATTCATTCATTCATTTATTCATTCTTTTAAGAGAAAAGGCCATATCTTTTCTGTTTCACTCTGGCCAATGTACCTCCTTAAAGAAAAAACATCATGCTGGGCCGAGCCCGTGGCGCACTCGGTAGAGTGCTGCGCTGGGAGCGCGGCGACGCTCCCGCCGCGGGTTCGGATCCTATATAAGAATGACCGGTTGAGTGCCGGTCACGGACAAACAAACAAACAAACAAACAAAAAAAAAAGTTAAAAACAAAAAAAAAAACACACAAAAAAAACATCATGTTGATGCAACATATTTTTGATGGTGAACAATTTCAGTCTCTGACTGGGGCCATTATTGAATGGGCAGGATTTTTCTGGTTTCTGTTCCTTGTTCCAAGAGTTTGGGAGCAGTTTAGCAATAATCTCTTTCTTACTATGCAAACAGTTTCACTTAGAGCCATGCAAAGAATCACATTAAATTGTAATAACAATGTATAGAGAAGTAATGAGTGAGCTGAGGACAAAGGACAGGACCAGGTGTCAGGAGACCAGAGATCTGGTTTTTCTTCACCAGTGCTCAGATATCTGAGTAAAGCCTTCAGATATCCATATGCCAAAGTGGCTTCCATGGTGGTTTCTGTTAGGATACCTTTGGTTTTATCTCTTCTCTAAAGTATTGTGGTTTTTTTTGGAGTGTGTTATATCTAGAGAAGAGTGACACTTCATAATGTAGCAGTACAGTTTCTCTAGAACAAGTGAAAGAAACTAGTTCCTTCCCAAAAATATTTTATCTGGATGTTATGTAGAAAAATTGTAGAAATGTGACATTGATTTAGGTGGGTTTCCTAGGAGCAGAGCAGGTGAGTGCTCTGAGTGAAACTTGCAAGGAAATGAGGGACCTAGGCTATAGCAGGAGAAGAAGCTAAGCAAGTATGTTACTTTAGGTTGGAGTCTAGTCTCAGCCTGATCCCATGGGAAGCTAGAAAGCAGGAATGGCATCGAGTTGTCCCTCCTTGGAGCAAGAAGGATGGTCTTTTGCACCCTATGTCAGTCAGTAATTGGCTGTTGATTCCCTAAGAGAATAATCTCTAAGGACTTTCTGGGCAAAGTAGTTCCCTGCTTCTAAAGCATAGATGTAAGCTGCCAGAACCCAAGAGTCTGGATGAAAAGTATTCCAATCAGGTAACTGGGATCAGGGGTAGGGGCACTGCTAGGCTCCATTAAGGATGTCATTAGGTTTTCTTACAGTCTATAATGTGGTGATAAATATTAAAGGGGAAAATAAATCTTATAAAGGAAAATTATTTGCACCTGATATGTGAGGCCATAGTTCTCTAGCTTGTACTGAGAAAGATGACCTCTCAGGATCAACAAGCAATGTAAAGGATCCTGAAGAAAGCCTTGTGCCTAATTTGCATCATAAGTCCAGCATTTAGCACAGTGATAGTGAGTGGGCAACCTGGGAAATAATTTCACTTCTCCAGAGACCATTTCTTCATTTATAAAATGTAAAATCCTTGCTAAGCTTCCTCTAAATTACCCATTAGAGCAAGTTTTCTTGAGATCTTAAATTGGCCTCTGAGGATGAACATTTTGATTAAGTTTGGAAACATGAAACAAAGTTACAGGCTTGCAATGTCCACATTATGTATCTCTACCAGACTAAATTCAGGTTATTTTTAAGTGTCACATCAAATGTCCCTTTTCCACGAAGGCTTCTCTACTCATCCCATCTGACAGGATCTCTCCCTCATTTCATATACAACTCTTGTGTTGTTTCTCACTTTTAACTTTATATATTCTAGTTAGCTTTTGCATTAGTTTTCTATTGGTGTAACAAATGACCACAAACTTGATGACTTAAAACAGCACAAATTCAATATCTTCCAGGTCTGTAGGTTAGAAGCCTGCCATGAGTCTCACGGGGCTAAAATCAAAATGTCACCGGGCTGCATTCTTTTCTGAATGCCCTAAGAGAGAATCCAATTGCCTGCCTTTTTCAGTTTTGGGAGGCCACCCACATTCCTTGGCTCATGACCTGTTCCTTCATTTTAAAAGCCAGCAAGAACAGGGCAAGTTCTTCTCAGAGCACATCACTCTGCTCTCCTCTTCTGCCTCTCTCTTGCACTTTTAAAAATTCTTGTGATTACACTGGACATACCCAGATAATCCAGGATAATTTCCTTATTGTAAGGTAAATTGATTAACAACCTCAATTCCATCTGCGACTTTAAATCTGTTTTGCCAACAACACATCTTCATAGGTTTCAGGGATTAGGACTTGGACGTCTTCAGAGGGCCATACTACATGTTCACAGTAGTGACCAGAAGAGGCATGTCTTTATCACAAAGCTTACAATCTAGTGAGGTGACAGAGTGATATAGGTAAAACAGGTAAATAAGTAATCACATGAATGATTACAATTAGTGATAATAGCTGAGAAAGAAATAAACCAGATGAACTGTTAGAACATGAAAAAAGAGGATCGAGATAGGTAGATAGTAAGGCGAGGCATCACTACAGAGGTGACATTTAAACCGAGACCTGAGGCAGAAGACTGGCGCTCACGTGAACGGCAGACAAGGTAGAGTCAGGAAAGGCTGGGAAAGGGGAATGAAGAATAGTTTTCCAGGCCGTGGAAACTACATTGCAAAGTTCCAGAGGCAAAAGGAGAGGTTTGCATGTTTGGTGGACCACAAAGAGTCCATGGAGCAAGAGTATAATGAGTTTGGGAGCAGCAGTGGGGAGTAGAAGGTGCCCATCCTGGAGAGGTCACCACGACCATATATCACCTTAATAAGGACCTGGATTTCATTGGAAATGCAATGGAAAGTTGATAATTAATTTATAGGAAAGAGTTGTGATCTGATTTGTATTTTTTAAAAGACTTGACCCTTTTGTAAAGACTAGTATCTTAGTCCATTCAGGCTGCTAAAACAAAATACCATAAACCGGGTAGCTTACAGACAACAGAAATTTATTTATCACAGTTCTGGAGGCTGAAAGTCCAAGATCAATGGGACAGCAGATTCAGTGTCTGATGAGGGCCTACTTTCTCATAGATGGCAACTTCACACAGGGTCCCCACATGGAGGAAGAGCGAACAAGCTCCCTCGAGCCTCTTTTACACAGGCACTAACCCTATTCGTGAGGGCTCCACCCTCTTGGTCAAATCACCTTCCAAAGGCCCCACTTCTTAATATCATCACCTAGGAGGTTAGTATTTCATCACATGAGTTTTGGAGGACACACACATTCAGACCACAACAAGTAGATTAGAAGTAGCCAAGAATGGATGTGGAGAGACTATGGGGGTGCCTACACACAAAAGTCAAGCGATTAACAGTTAAATTTGTCTGTTTAAATAGAAAATACCAAGTGTTATCAAGGATTTGAAGGAAATGTCACCCTCATACATTGCTGGTAGAATGTAAATGGGTACAACTAAACTGGTAGAAAACTGTTTGGCGAAGTCTACCTAAAGCTGAGTATCTGCCTCCCTTATGACCAAGCAATTACACTTTTATGTATAAAAGACAATCCTGACAGAAATAAGTACATGTTCACCTAAAGGCATGTTCTAGAACTGTGCTGTCCAATATAGTAGCCACTAATTGAATGTGACTATTTCAGTTTAAATTAATTAAAATTAACTAAATTAAAAAGTTGGTTTTCTCACAGCCAAACCAGTCACACTTAAAGAGCTCCATAGCCACATGTGGCTAGTGGATACCATATTTGGCAGTGCATGTTAGATAAGTTTCTATTATTGTAGAAAATTCTATTGCACTACACTATTCTAGAGTGTTAGTAGTAGATGAAAGTTGGAAACTACCTAAATGTCTGTCAACATATTGTGACACACTTACTCAAAAGGATACTATGCAGCAATGAGAATGAACTATCTGCATCTACAGGAAATAGTACAGGTGACTCTCAGAAACATATTTTTTGAGTGAAATAAGTAAGACATAAAAGAGTACAGACTGTTCCCATTTATATAAAGCACAAAATAGGTAAAACTCACTTGTGTTAAAAATTAGGACAGTGATTATCCATGTTATTTGTGTTGTGCAGAGGGGTGATGGCTGGGAAAGAACATATGGGGGTCATTTGGTGAGAATTTGGTTCCATGGGTGTGTTCAGCTTGTGAAAATTGACTAAGATATATATTTATAATATACACATTTTTATACTTTAACATAAAAATTTTTTTAAGACTTAAGCTGGAACATAACTTTTAAATGTGAATTTTAAAATGTAAATATTCATTCTCTCCTCATTGCTTTTCTTTTTTTCTCCTCATTTCTTTTCTACTGAGGTATTAAATGTCCTAAACTAAGCCATGAAACACAATAAATTCCTCCAGGTACACTTTACTAAACAGTCCTTTCTAACTTTTTCAAATAGGGCATGCAATGTGTGTATGTGACAATGGATGATTTTAGACTATTTCTTACCACCAACCCCACCACCTTCCACCAGAAAAGATACCTCAAATGTAACATGGCAGCTGTGACACCATCATAAGTAGACATGAATAGTGATATTAACGAAGGCCTGCTAAGGTCCCACAGTTTGCACAATGTCACACAACAAATCAGTAATGGGAAATCAAATCAAATCCATATCATCTCCATGCACTCTCCCTAGTATATTAGTTTACCTTTCTACTCTAGGTTTTTGGCTCTAAAGCCAATAATTTATGGCATAAATTGTCATTGGATACATTGAAAAATGTAGATACATCAAATAGAGAGTGGAGTGTTGGAGAGAAACTCAATCTAAATCCAAAATTAATCGAAGTGTCTCAGAATCTGACATTGCTAGAAGAAACATTACTGTGACTCTCAATTTATTCCACCAAGAAAGTGCAGCGTAATATGTTTTAATGCACTTTCTGTAGGTCTGCAATGCAAGTTTGATTTGTTTTTCCCAGAAGCAATTTACTTTTAAATTCCGCAGCCTCAGACGTCATTGAAGAATGTTTTGGACTACTTAATCATGGCAATGGGGATTAAGCCGGGAAAGTGGCAGAAATAGTTCCTTTAAAATTGGTCAGTCACTGGTCTAAAGGGAGGGAGGAATAAAACTCTCAAATACTTGCTGTCACGTGCTCAGTCTCAGGAAGCCGTGAATCGCACAAATGCCCTGAAGAATGGAGTGTTTCAAAGCAAATGTGAAAAAGAGTGGGGCCCCTACTCGCCTGATGGAAAGCACACAGAAAGCTTTAAGCCTTGTGTTTTAAGGATTATCATCCTTGCATGGTTTGTATAATAAAAATCATATACTTAAGTTTGAAGTAATGACCCAATTAATGAACACGTGATGGGGGAATAATGCTCCCTAGTAGTCAAGTGACAGTAGAGTTTTGAAAAAAAGAGCTGGGCATATTCTATTCTTGATGATCTGTTTTCAGACTTATGTTTCCTAATGACCAGAAAAGAAAAAAAAAAAAAAAAAGGATACACTTTACATCAAAATCTGATGTGGCCAGAAGCAACCAGAAAGAAACAAAAGCAAGAACTTAATCACAGCAAACACCTTTTCTTATCGTGCTCTGATATCAAAACCTTAGAAGAGAGATGTACTTGCTAGCCTACTTTTTAACTTCTCTAAATTGTAAAATGTTCTTATCATTCGAAACTTCTCTTGATATTGTTCTGCTGTATTTTCCAGGGAATAATTCTATAGGAAGCCATTCCAATATTCTGGCTTCCTAACATCAAAAATGTTGTAGTCTCTCACAGGTAGTTTGCTTATCATGTGATTATGAAAACAAGAGCTAGTCAAAAGCAGAAGAAGAAATACCTCGATAAATATGCCTTCTTTCTAAGACTGTGCTTGTCAGTTTTGCTTTATACGTCTAGGTATTAAGTGTCTGCTTACTGCCTTATGTTGAAGTCAGGTAAACAACCCTGATCCTTTTCCAATAGCTTTGTAGACCATTTCTAGATGGAGAAGCAAACCTAAAATACAGATTGAAATAATCAGGAGGCCCAGGAGCTTACTCAAGATAAATTTCATGATTATGAATTAAAGCGATAAATACAAAATGCTAGAATAATTGAAAATAGTGAAAGTTATAGAAATCAAGAAACTCTTTATAACCTAAGAAAAGTTTTAGATAAATGAGAGAAAAATCAAATTGTGCCTAGATGCTTGTATCTCATGAAAACTTGCTCTAAAAAGATTTATCAATGGTCACAAATAACAATATCTGTACTTGGCTGTTTGGATAAGGTATTCAACTTGGGCTGAAAAACAATAAAAAAATATATGAACACCCATTTTACATTTGCTCTTCTATAGGAAGCTAATCGATTTCAATCATAAAACACCACTATTCCTGGCACTGAATATTCCTGGAAGAGGGGTGAAGAATCTGATAACAAAGGCTGCCTCCAGGAAACAGAATTAGTTGGAGCAAGAATTACTTTTTACTGTGTACTCTCCTGTCCTCCTGGAACTTTGTAGCACCATGTGCATTAATTAGTTTAGAAAGTAACACTTTCCACTGTCTGTCCAGTCTAAACAGGTAGTTTATCTGTATTTTAGGTTAAGAACTTTGAACAATACGTACAATCTTGCAGACCAAAACTTAATTGGTGATAGAAAATGTCTTAAGGCAAAAGGGGATACTTGTATTTTAAGTTTATAAGCAGCCAAATTTTAATAAAATGAATGCTATCCTTGTAATTAGCTGGTTTGAACCCAAGAAGAAAAAGAAAATAACCGTTAAGAAATATAAATGGCACTTGATTGAACTACCAGAAAAATTAACATGGAATTTATCAAACTCCTCTTGTAGGAAAAGCCTATGTTTTACAACCGGAAAGGATTTGAACTGTCATCTTTAAAAATAATGTCCTTGTATTCTGATAATGTGCCAATTTAATAAACAGACCACAGTGTTTAAATTCACCATTTTCTTCTCCTAATATTTAATACAAGAGGAGTAAAAATAAAAAGAGTGTCTTCAACTCCTTGATTCTGTCCAGATTCATCAAAAGTGTTAACAGATCTCTGCTGCCCATGATTTTTGTCTCCTAGAAAATGTCTTTAGAGCCGCTATCTTAGACACAGAGAATCTAAGTACTCAGAATGTCAATACAGTTCCATAGAGAATCTTTGGACATATACACAGGGAGAGAAGTTGAAGGATGACCATTGCAGCACTGCTGACAGAGTGAAAAGTGGGGAAGCAAAATAAATGCCCATCATTAAAATACTAAATAAACAAACTATTTTACATAGCATGTTAAATGAATAAACTAGATCCATATGTACCAACAAATGCAAATCTCAAAACCATGTTGTTAAATGTAAAAAAAATTAAAAAATAAAAAAATAGCCAAAAATGTATTTTGATGTTATCTAAAAATCTTAAAAATGCACTTGCTAATACAATACAGAAAGAATTGACAAACTACGGTCTGGTGGGCCAAATCTGGTCTGCCACCTGTTTATGTAGATAAAGTATTATTGGAACACAGCCATCTTCTTCTACTTACGTCTTGCCTGTGGCTGCTTTTGTGCTTTGAGGGAAGAGCTGAGCAGTTGCCATGTAGAACTTATGACTCACAAAGCCTAAAATATTTACTATCTGGCCCTTTAAGGAAACGTTTGCTGACTCCTGTTATAAATGACAATGAGTATGCGGTAATAAGTAACAACTTGTGAAGCAGGATATACACTATTTCAGGAGAGTGGTTGGCTATGCTTGGAGAAGACAAGACTAGAACACTTGATGTTTGGCATAACACCATCAAAACATAGTACAAGTCACCGACACTTTTTAAAAAATGTTCTTGGGTGCCAGTGAAATGCATTTCTTTTTATTTTACTACAATTTCCTGTTTTAGAAAATTATTTTTTCAGAAATGTTTAATACAATTTTAACTTAAAATACACTACTTTGCATGTAGGTTTTTGATAGTAGAATTCAACATTCATTATTTTGAGAAAGACAAAGGTAGCTAACATGTAGATAACACCTTTCTTTGAACTGCTAAATTCAACATTAGGCCAAATGAAGGGCCCTATCATATGTTTTCAGGTCATGCTAAGTAAATAAAAGGCATACTGATTATTATTGTACCAATCAAATATGGATGTCTAAAGAAATTAACCAATATTTATAGTATGTTTGTTTAATCGCAGCTTAATAAATAATGTTTTGCTTATTCTAATTCAGTCTCTGTGGAGAAAATCAAGGTTGCATAGTAAGCTGAATGTTATTCATACTTTTGAAAGCATCTATGTTTATAGATTATCATTATCAGCAACAAAACTTGTTCATCTTTGTGTGTGTGTGTGTGTATGTGGGTGGCTGGTACAAGGAACCAAACCCTTGACCCTGGTATTATAACTCCGCATTCTAACCACCTGAGCTAACCAACCAGATCCCAACAACAAAACTTTTTATAAGGCCATCATATCAGAATGCAAGCCTGAGTCATTGAGAAATTCTATCAGCAGCATTCAAGAAGCTATAAAAATTGATAAAAATTATTAAAAGGGAATTCAGAAAAAAAAGACACATGGACAAAATAATGTGAAAAAATATACAACCTCACAATAAAGAAAAAATTTAAATTAGAATTATATTTTACCTACTAAGCAAGCAAAAAATTCAAACTAGTATCTTTAGGAAAGTATTTTAAACTGGTAATTTCAGAAAAGGGTTGAAAAATACTACTGTATATTGGTGGTGGAGGAGAAAAATTGACAAACTTCTTTAAGAAGTAATCTAGTAAGGCCAACTCCGTGGCTCACTCAGGAGAGTGCGGTGCTGGGAGCACAGTGGCGCTCCCACTGGGGGTTCGGATCCTACACGGGGATGGCCGGTGCACTCACTGGCTGAGCGCAGTGCGGGCAACACCAAGCCAAGGGTTGCAATCCCCTTACCGGTCACACACACACACAAAAAAGTAATCTAGTAGCTATTCATTGAAATTGATTTTCAATTAAAAATATGGAATTTGAATATTAAATGAGCTCATACTTAGACAGCAATGACTAATGTGACATTGATTAATTATATTTCTTTCTCTTTATTTATACCTATAGCCATTTATATATCTCTGTATATATAAATCTAAATCAGAAGGTTGCTGAAATTTAACCTAGTATCAAGGACAACTTGCTGTAAAAAGATCCAACCTAATACAGAGTGTGGCATATAGCAGGTGTGCAATGAGTCCTCGATAACTGGGTGAATGAATGGATAAATGCATTATTGTATTGGTGTTTCAACAACACATTGCCAGAGATACTGAAGAAGACTGTCGAATCTACAATGGACCTTTCTGCTTGTTTTTAAAAGAAATATTCTATTTCTTTTCAAAAATTATTTCAAACGGTTTATTCCTTTTCCATATCAGCCCACATAAACATAGTTTCCACTAGAAATGCAATCTTCGAGAAGATGACATTGTATTAATAAACGTACCTTTCTATATTAAGTATGCTGACCAAAAGCATTTCTTATTTTTGATGTTTTCTTTCCCAAATGCATGTTGATTTCTACCTTCAGATCCAATCAAAAGTAATGAAAGTTTAATAGAATACACAATTATTAAATTCAATTTGTGTCTTTCAAACTGCGGCTTGTAAAAATTTAGAACTGCAACCCATTTTAATTTTAAAAAAAAGAATAAGAAGAGAGATAACTCTTGAGAGGTATTGGATATCTACTTCATTTTTTATTTATCTATTTTTTCTATCTATTTATGTGACAGTTGGGACAAACATGCCTTATGCACTCTGTGCTGACTATTATGACTCACAAAAGCTTTCTGGATATGGAAATGACTATTTTTAAAAGGTACTTTTTGGGCAAAAAATGAAAAGAACTACACATTATGAGCATTCATAGTAATGTCTTTGTCTTAAATTGTTTTCATCACCGCAAGAACCTTTGATTTCGGGGCTTGGCTACATTGAACTTCAACAAAGCTAATAACAGTCGAAGGAATGCTTAGAGGTTGTGCCAATGAACAAAAATATGTTGGTTTTATATCCAAATGATAATCGCAGCAGAAGCTTGCCGAAATGTTCACCAGCATTTGCATTCTCTTTCTCCTAGGCATGCAACCAGATCTCCTGCATTCAGCATTTTCCAGATCTCCTGCATTTAGGGGATTGGGTCATGTGATGAAGTTCTGTCTGATGAAGTGTGTGTGGGAGGGATGTACATGACTTTTCAGTTTTGCTAATCAGGCAATGCTCTATGCTGTCTATCTTCCTTTGCCTGTTAACTAGAAAGAAGACAGTCCAGAGGACTCACAGGTGCTTGAAATGATCAAGCCATGTGATGAAAGAAGTCTGAATTCCTGCATGTAGATGTGGTTTAGAATCCACACTCCCGACACCTCACCACACCTAGACTATGACCTGACAAAAGATTAACTTTTAGTGAGTTATGTCAGGTAGCCTATAATAGCTACAGTGATAGCTAATACAATATCCACTTTAATCTTCACAACACCCTGTTTTTAAATTTAATTTTAACAAAGCACAGACTGATGCTTACAGAGATTACATAAATTGCCTTCAAGTTCTAACCAAATGTCACTCTAAAGCCCATGCTCTTAAACATTACAATATATAGTTTCCTATATGAAATATGGAAGCAAAGACAAAGAAAAAGAAGATGCAACTATGACTTTAAGTGCTTTAAGTTATGAAAAAGACTATAAACAATAACTACTGCAGGTAGCTGAAGCAGATGATTTCTAAGGGCTTGGGTACGTATGGGAACTAGAGTGCAGATAGGAAACTTAAGAACCTGGGAATTATATGACCAGGGTTGATGCTTATTACTGCATCTAAAGTAAAGCGATAATCAGATCGGCTCTTAGCATGTGCCGCAGTTGTGGATGAGATACCAGGCCCCCAGGAACGTGCTAAGCAGATGAAAAATGGAGGTGAACTAATGTTCAATCAATTGTGCCTGGACAATCTTCTTTGTCATTACAAGAGTTGTTCCATTACTGCTTAGGATGTCTTTTTCCAAACATTCATTCCCACCAAGCAATACATCTAATGTTTTAAAAATTTTTTAAAAGCAATACTAGTGACGGTGGTGAATAAAAGATAAAGAACTCTTAGGGTTTTGAGTAACAGCTCACCAAACACTCAAATGCAATCAATCCCAGGAAATTATTATTAGTTTTTATTCTGGTTCATTCTGGAAGCATAAATTTTTATCTGTAATAATGAATTTCTTGGAAACTAAATATTTCCAGTTTTAAATTCTCTATAAATTGAAGGGACAAATAAGCATTGATGTCTCTGTATGTTAAATGCACTTATTCTTGGACCTTACAATCCCAGTGATCAAAATAGCAAAAATATATCATTGTGTGTATGCAAAGATCTTTTCTGATGTATTGTTTTCTCTTTCTAGGGTTGCTGTAGGATTTAAATGAGATATACATATAAAGAACTTAAACCCTCAATAATGGAAGATGCTAAAATATAAATTATCTTCATTATAGTACAGATAGGGAGATAGTTAAGTAAATGATGGTATATCCATGCAATTAATGCTTCAAAACTATTTAAAAGAATCAGTTAGATCTATATTTACAGTGTTGTCATTTCAATATGTATACTACATATTGCCAAACAAACAAAAACAACCAAATTATCCAAAATATTTCTATTTCCATTTATGGTTAAACACATAAATGCTTATATTTAGCATGGAAAAGTGTTTGAGCTTATGTACTTACTTCATATACTCCTGAGTATTTTAATTTCTTACGGTAAGAAGTATGTAAATAAAAGAGAATTTTAAAACTATATGTTAAAAATTCTCTCATTGTTATTTTCAAAGCCCTAAGGTCATTTTGCTTTAATTTTAAACTGGCAATCAGGCAGCCTTCTGTTCAAAAAGCCACTTGAATATTTTAAAGAAACACTCATTCTGCAACTTCATCTTCTGCAAGGAAGAATGGATAACAGAAGGCTGTGTGTTAAATGTTTGTCTTCCAAAATTAGCATTAATTATTTTCTAAGCTCTTGCGGTTTACTTGAAAATGTTCCATAAAAGATGGAAAATAATATGTCAATTTTGAATTTCTGTGTAGCACATCATGGCTTTCTGGTGGGCCAACACTTTCTAGAAAGACATCTTAACTCATGGCTTCTTGGGCTATTATGCCAAGAATCTTATGAAAATATTATTTTTAATATGAATAACATTTTCCAGAGTTGGTGGTCAAATATTTACCACATTATGAGCAAGGTATGTATGATGACCCACAAATATTAAAAACAAATAATAACTCTAAGAAATTTACCCTAAGCAAATAATTAAAGAATTTATGAAAGATGCAGCCACATGTATACTCATCACAGTATTCTTTATAATAAGGAAAACCGGAAACACCATTCAGGTCCAATAAGAGGATATCAGTGAAATATAGCAAATGAAACCAATAAGAGCCATATTGATATGTAAAGCAGTTCATGATATAGCACTGCACGAAAATAGCGGGCACTAGAACAACATATAATATATAAAAATATTTTTATATGTGTATATGTATGCATATATATGCACATCTGTGACACACACACACACAACTGGTAAGCTGAAAAATCAAGATTCGAGGTTTAATAAAAATGCAACTTTATTTATGTGTCCCACAATCCCTTTAAATATTATTCATGCAGTGGAGGTCCTAATTTTTCATATCCCCCGAAAAAGGCATGGGTGTGCATGCTTTAGACTTTCCTGGTCACTCTCAGAAAGAAAGAAAATCCCTTTCTCACTTTTTGTAATAAAACCACCTTGATTTCAATATCCAAATTCAAATCCCAAGTAACAGTCAAACCCTTGAATGTAACCTCACTTTAAATATGCCTCTCCCTCCAAATTTTAGATGGGCAGGCTGGATTCCAACACACTGGAAGCCTCCTGATCCTGCCACAAAAACAGTTGGCCGGCTCTTACCTTACCCTCTAGATTTTAAGGAACTGGGCAGAGAGAGTTAGATCCCAGTTCACAGTTGGGTTTAGCTTTTTTGAGTCTAAGTCTAGTTCCAAGAGCAGCACACACATTGCAAAGCTCTTAATGAGGATTTCCTTAAAATTCTCCTCACTATGCTTGGGGTCAGAAAGTAGGACTCTACCCTTTCCTCAAGGGCAGGAGTGGAGTTAGGGGAGGTCACATACTAAGGTCAGATTTAGTGCTTTCTCCTAAGGAATCTCTTTACCGATCCTTCCCCTCTCCTCTGTCTATGACCTCTTCTTGTATCTTTAATTTAGCTAAGCAGCTTGTATCCAAGCACTTTATCAGATTGTTGGAACTATTTTCACTGTAATTCCATATGTGGGTGAGAGGAGGGCATCTGACTCCCACTCACCTTGTGTCCTGCTAACTATCACATTGATACCTTAGCGGGAGCTGAAGCCAGAGGCATCCCACTCTAATATCTTGTTATGTCTATCTCTAGTATAAAATACGGACGTGCAACAAAATATCAAGCACAGCATTTTCCATTATATGGGAATTGACATACAGAGCTCAGGTGTGGGAACAAAAAGGATAGCGTCATCTACATCCTGAAAAAGGCCAATCTCCTCCACAACTTTGCAAGACATGCCAGAGCAAGCCTTACCAGCAATTACCAGAAACCATGATTAGCTCACCTACCCTACTCCAAGTCAATATTAGAAGTCTAGGGAGGAGAGAAGGAGAGGAAAGTTTTGAAGTCATTAGTTCTCATCCTAATGGACAAGAGATTGGGAGTACCTCTGAGAACCAGACACTGGAATCTCCTTTGCCAGTTGGACATCTGCTTCATGTAGGCATTTGGTAATTGAGAAGGTAGAAGGAAATTGAACGGCCTAACAGGGCCAAGAAAAAACAGGTTTTGAAGCAGCCTTGTGCCTTCATTTTAGCATGGTAGAGATGCAGGTGTTTCCCATGGGCCCTTAGAATATAGTCTCCGTGAGGGCAAGGGTTTTTAGTGGCTTTGCACTGATGAATCTCAAGAACCTAGAGGAGGAACAGGCTCATAGAAGGGTCTCAATAAATATTTGCAGAACGAATATAGTAGGTATCACAGAAGAGAGACAGTTTGAGTTGCCCTGCTGTATACCAATGAAGGCTGTTTACTGGACAGCCGCCAGAGGCTGTGTGGGTTTCCAGGAGTAACACAAGATGGTTGCTAGGCTGGTAGAGGTTGATCTGGAGATAACTCTTGTGGGTCAGGGAAATGTGAAGTGGAGCAGCTTCAGAGAACCCTACCAGAGGGCCCTAGAGAGAGCACCACCCTTCAGTCATTACCTGAAGAACTACACCAACCAAGAAAGAAAAAAAAAATCCTTCATGTTCCCAGTGACTGAAAATGTTTGCCCTTCACCTCCTTTTCACCCAAAACCCAGGACCACAAAATTTAGACTTACAAAGGAGAAGGTGGTGTCCCAGGACCCCATGCTACAGCTGTGGCACTCTGCAGTCAAATTGCTCAATAATCCAATTTGGTGGAGAAAATACTCATTATCAAGGAAATGAATTTGAAGAAATATAAATACATCAAAAAATAAGTGACAGGTTTCTACAGGTGGAGTTCTGCTATTTAGGTATATTTTCTGTTTCTAAAAAATAAACCAATACTAATAGATTTTAAAAATCAAAAGTACCCAAAAATAAGCCTCAATATATGATGAATATGTTATTTGGGGAAAAAATTTCAAAAATGCTAAAAGAAATATTAATTACTTTAATTCTATGTTCTTATTCTAGAATAAAATGTTAGAAACATACACATATGCATATGTTTGTGTGTGCATTTGAAATACCACCTGGAAGAAAACTTGTCAAATGCAAAACAACTCCACGATAGTTTGAAGATTCCAACCATTCACTTAAATAGCAATAAGCTGCAATGACATATCAGTATCTAATGCTCCCTGGAGAACTGAAAGGGAGGATAGATTAAGTTTAATTTTAAGTTAGGAATAAAAGAATTATAACTGGAGATGCAGAGAATGTTAGAGCTAAAGAGGTCATCTATCTCCAATGAGATATTACGCATCATGTTTGTTGTCCTTGGATAAAGAAATTGTAAACAATGCTTCCTGGATAAGAATACAAACAAATTCCTTAATAAATTCCTTAACACACCATGCATAGTAAAATGAAATACAAAAGAACTAAATATCTAACCAATGAGAGGAAAATTTAAGAACCAAGATGGAGGTGGGGGGGGCTGGTGATAGAATTTTTATTTCAAACAGATGTTGCTTATGCACTTTTTTCCCCTCAAAATTCCAAAGATGAAACTTACTTTCTCCATTTATTATAAAGCATTTTTGCCTAAGACTGCTGTCTTCACAGGAAATATCAGTCCATTGTGTTAATCATCACAGTGATCAAATCTTAAAGAGGAGTGCCCAGAAGGTAGGTACTTTCTCCCAATCCCTAAAAATATGTGGGAGAGGAAAAGATAGTCTGGGAAGAACAAAAGATGTAAGGTCAGAAATAAGTGGTTTGCCTTCTATTAAAACAAATAAAAAACAAACCTCAATCAATCAAATACAAGATAAACTTTTAACTTTAGTAATGAAAATTGGCATTGGTGAGAAGTATTATCATAGTTGAAGACCCTGTTACTAGTAATGGATCAATGATTTATTGTCTCATTGTAGAATAAAAAGTTACACACACATGTGCATGTACAAATGCTAAGCTGGTGTAACGTGTGCATATATACAGTGTCCATATGGATAAAATAAACAAATATAACACCTGGGTATTTTACTATGATGTTCTTTTCCACTGTGCATGATCCTTTCAGTGAAAATATAACTCGAATTTCAAATTATTTCCATGTGGTTGAAATTCTTATTATTGATAACAATCATTAGGACAGTAACATAGCAAGAATGAAATTCTCCAATGACAAAACCCAAACCCATATTTCTAAAAGGATTTAGATATATTTTATCTTTAACACTTTTTCAAAAATGCACACTTAATATTGTTTTACCTACTCATTAAACACTGATTCCTCTCTCCATTTCTTATTTGGGGGAAATAAGAGAAAAAATATCATAGTCGAGGTATACAAGTGGAAATTTAAATACCTATGTTAAAAAAATTAATTGGTGGCCATTAGGCTGATATGGCTCCATTGCCTTGGGTTCCTACGTAAGCAAAAGGAAACCCAACTCAATGTAAATAGTAAAAATGAAACTTAACCTTAACCAATCAGAAATCACCAACTAATCTCTAACTGTAAACTTTCCATTTTAACTATTCAAATGTTTTCTTTGTCTTGCTCCCATGAACACTTTATAAAAGTTGATGGAGTTCAGGACAGAGTACACCAAAACATTGCACCTTTGCATTTGTGGAAATGGCAGTAGCAAGAGGGTCACTCTGACCTTCTCTCCCTTTCTCCCCTGCAATAGGTCATAGAAGAATTCTGTAGTTTTGTGTTGAAGTAAGTCAAACCCCTCATGTGCCTTATACTGCAAGGAAAAGAATATCACAGAGACACATCAAGAAGAACCTGAACTAAAAAGCCTTGCTAAGTCCCCCCAATTAATTACCATTAGATCATATCCTTTTGTCCTCCAATCACACTTCTGCATGACTGCCCATGAAAATACACAATTTTCCCTGTTTCTTGGGGTCTTCATTTTTGAAGTTTTCTACATCATATAAAACTTAAATAAATTTGTATGTTTTTCTCTTTTTAATCTGTGCTGTTGTTATAGATGCCTCAACCATGAATCTAGCAATGTGTGAGAAAAGAAATTTTTCTACCTCACGAAGTTTTCCCCTTGTGCCCCCTGGGTTGACCCCTGACAGCGTGTGATCTGGTGCAGCTCAATTCATCAGTCTGAATGTGCAATAAATACTTTAAAATTTTAATGTGCCTCAGTTTATCTTTTAACACTTCTGATACATCAGTGCTATAATCATATGCATACTTTTGTGGATAAAACAAATCATGTAAAAAAATTTATCTTATACCTCCCATGATCCAAAAATATTTCGACAAAATGAATTTAGTAAACTGAACATTAACTGAATAAATTTTAAAATTTTAAAAAAATTTTTAAAAGGTAAATTTTTAGGTAAATTCTTCATTTCTTTTGTTCATCCACCAATAAAGGGTTTTGTTGTTGTTGTTGTTGATGCTGCTTTTAATATCATTCTATCCAACATTTTAAATCTGAAATAGTGACAAATAATTCTTTTCTGACCCTTAAGTTTTACTTTATCTTCTCCACTGACTGTTAGAAAATAAAAGTTAATCAGTACTAACTAGATCTTTGGATCATTCCATAATTAAGGAAAGCTAAGGAGAATCCACATTTAGGTTTTTTTCCATCACCACATTTAGGATCAATATTTCCTCCCTGAGTATTTTTTTCTTAATGTCCTTAATTGGACAGAATGTAGTTCTGCTCTTAAAATACATTTTTTAAAAATAAATTCTCAAATTCATCAAAATATCAGGATTGCTATTGTCATTATAAATGCTTTTCATACCATATTATCCAATGTATGGATCCTACTGATTTGGGTGGCTTTTCATATTCTTTTCTCTCTTTATAATTTAATTGTCAAAATAATTGGAGAGGTCTAGGTGATAACCAAGCAGGCAACAGGATGAGTCACACTGTGATGTCTTATTATCAGAAATGAGGATCAGCCAGACATTAAATTATTTAGCCCATTCATATAGTGATGCTGGATTAGGGGATCAGCACTGTGCTTGGGTGTTTTTCTGATCAAAAGGTCTACACCGAGTATTGTGGAACATTCGTCACTGCAGGGGGGAAATAAATGTGTTACATTATAACCTCAGCAATGCATCCTTATTTTACCACTCTGTGTTTTAAACTGTAAAATCCTTTGGCATTTTCTTTTTCATTTGTCACTTGGCTTTAGAAAGCGAGAGATTTCCTAGAGCACTTTCTATTGCCTAGTTGACAATATCAATTCTACATTTGATACACTAGCAGGCAAAAAGAGAGAAGGCGGCAAATTGGGTATTAATAATTAAATTTTAAAAGGTCAGTGAACAAATAGGAAGGAGAAAGCTGAAGAAGTTATGGGACTTTGATGCCCAGCTATAGAGATATTAGAATATGAATATTATCTGCTGACATAGCTAACAAAAGGAATGAGCAACAAAACAGTTCCAAGTAGCATGAGATCCTGAAATATTGTGATAACCAAGTGGTGACCTGTTAATTGAGCTTTGAATGAATAATGAGAGTTAAATACCATTAACCATGGATTGCTATATTCTACTTTATAATAAACCTGGTGCGGGAGCAAACAGTCCACCCAATCAATGTGGTATATGGATTATAACAGCTTTGACTCAAATTTCGGTAACACTAATTTGGAAAAACTGCACTTAGTTTTGCATATACAGAGCCAAATTCACTTAGCAAGAGAAAAACTGAAATTTGGGATTATGGTGTAGAAGAAAGAGAAGAAAACAGTAGAATTTAGAATGGGAAAATACTATTTTTTCCATTGCCCGAACAGGTATAGTTAGATATTTTACACACACACACACACACACACACACACACACACACACACAAACACACACACACACAATCCTTCACATAGTATTTTATTTCCACAATGAGATTGAGCTCCATCTAGTGATCTATATCTGCTTGTTTCATGCAACAATTAGCTGTGGAATATTTAAGTCATCACATTGCCATCTCATTCTTTTTTTATTGTCTGCATAGTACTTCATTGTACATTGTAAATTTTTGAAAATCATTTTCTTGTTGAAAGAAGTTTGAATTGTAATAACAGTGTTTTATAGTACTAACAATGCTGTGGTAGACATCTTTGTATAAACATCTGCATGTATAAATGCTATTATTTCTGTGGGACAGAGCCCTGCATATAGAATTGTCGGGTCAATAGATTATGCATATTTAAAGTTGTAATATGCAGTGCAAAATCACCCTCTAATAAGATTTTATGTCTTGGCATGGATAATATAAAATATTTTTATTTCATTTCATTTATTAATTTATTAGAATCCCTGTTTCATTCTGAGAAGGATTTGGAAAAGCTTAAAAGCTAGATTTATGCAGAGTGGAAAAAGACAGTGGCTTAGTTAGTGAGGTAGTGACATTTTTGTCATGTTGTGATATGAAAAGCAGTCTTAATCCTGACAATTTTATGTTCATACTATTTTATCACAGGTGCTTGTATGTTTGTTTTTCTTCTTTTGGACCTTGTATAATCCTGCTGTGTTAGAAAAGTAAGACATGTCATTTGTTTCTCTGCTTCTAGAGGTATTCCTGCTTAACTGTCCATTTGTAAATTAAAGCATATATTTTCACACACTCAATTTACAGCTTAATAATGCATATAGTCAAAGTGGATGGATTTTGACATTTGAAAGTAAATACAGATGTTCAGGACTCAAACATTTATAATATCGGGGGCGGAGGGAGTCCACTTCAATTGCATTGTAAAAACATCTATATCTTTTTTGAAAAAGCAACTGCAAATAGTTAATTTATGAAAAGAAATAGAATTAAAAAGCATAGTTTCTTGATTAATATTCAGGACTCAACATAGAATAATCAGTAGGTGTTATGGGAGAGTGTGGTGCTGAGAATAATCAGTAGGTGTTAAAAAAAAAAATTCATGATGTACCTGAATAAAGTGAGAGGGAATCCACCATGGTCCAGATACCTGACATTACCTTGTTGTAATTAATAACGAACCATGATACACTAGGCTGGATTCTATAAACAGACATGGTGAAGAGACTAAGGCAATCGTTTTCTTTCCATTTTTCCTTGCTTCATAAAATTTCACATTTTACTCATGAACTCTGTGTTAAGTCTTTGAGTGCGAAGCAACCCTGCAGGTTTAAAAATTGTGCTGGCTTCTTTCATTATCTATCAAAACTATGCCCACTGCTATGATAAATAGGAGGTGCAAAATAAACCTAAATTTGCAGCACAACATTCCCACAAATATGGTACATTCTACAACACACTTTTGTGTGAGACTTTTGGATTATCTGTCAAAATAGACTACCTGTGTCTATGTTCTTTTTCATTGGCTTAAATTATCAAGGGGAGAGCTTGTGGATAAAGCATTTTGTCATTGAGCTGGTTTGAAATACTTGCACAGTGACATGGAAATATCAAAATGACAGAAAATAAACGAGTGATTAAAAAATGAATTCTGTTCTTTTAAACTATCGGTATTATTTATTTGTTTGGATTCTTTTTTTAGGGTTCTGATTCTGTCTGTGGGCTTCCAGTTCTCTAAGAAGAGAAAAATGGCTCATGCATTGAATAGGTTTTAAAAAATCTATTACTCTCTGGAATGAAAAAAGACAAGGTACTTCTCAAAGTCATTCTTAATTCTCATACATTTTGAAGAAAAATTAGTGCTGAAAACAGATATTAGAGGGCAGTTAAAGTGAGAGGGAGAGAATTTTCAGCCAACTTTGAATACACGTGAGGGAACAATAATCGATTTTTCTCCATTTTTAAAGTATTTAGAAATCCAATTACCCAGTCACAGAATAGATAGTAAACAAAAAGGATTTAACACTACTAGTAAGTAGTTTCAAAATAGAGAATTAAACTGATTCAGTAGGTATCCCTGGGAATTTCACTAGAATTTTGTCCCCCACACCTCAGGTCTTCATCCAGAAAGCATGATAAACTGTAACAAAGTATGTTATTAATTAGAGCACTTCAAGCAACTGGCATCTTCATTCATTTATCAGAAAAAAAAAAATTCACAGATTCATTTTGTGGTTTCTTTAAGGCATTATGCACACTGAGGTTTCATTCTGTGCTCTGAAAGTGAAAACTGGGTTTTCTGACAAGGAAGAAATCAGAAATATTGACTTTCCAGGAAAAAAAAATGGCCTATCTCTAGTTCCTAGAAATAAATGGTAAGATATGGAAGCATTTTTTTTTTTTTGAACATACAAGGCTCAGAGTGTTAGAAGTACAGATTTTGTGTCATAAAATTGGGTTTTACTATTAAGAGTAATTCAACAGTAGAGTTGAATCTCAATGATTGGCACACGGTGTATCTAATTTGTAGTTCCTATGATTGATCTTAAAACACACACAGGCTTCTCTTTTGCCATTTACCAAGCTCTGAGTTGCTTTTGAATTATTTGGAGAGCATACGAAAAATTTTTAAGCAAATAAAATATAAGTCTATGTATTATGGAGCTAATTATAAATTATTTGGGTCTGTTCTGTGATTCTGTTTTCCTCTGTTAATTTCCCTGATCAAGTCAAAAACATATTCTAAACCAATGGATTCTAGATTGACATCTGTGGATGTATCTTATCTGTCAGCATTTTTTCTCAATTAGTTTTATATCAAACATAAATACCCCTAGACCACCTTGAAGAAAAAAGACACATAAAGAATTCCAGTCTTACATTTTTTTTTTTTAAAAGCAGTGGTGAAAAGGCCAAGTTTTGTCAAATCTAATATAAAGTGATTTAATGCAACCTGGTGGTCTAGGGCAAATGACTTAACTTGGCATGAATTTCCTTATCTGTGATGATGGATTTGGATTAGGTGTTCCCTAATGATTCCTGTATATAAAAAATCAAAAGTAGTTTAGAAGAAAAATACACATAAAAGAATAAAATAACTCGCTGTCCACTCTGGATGAATGAAATATTGCCAAATTAAATAAGACTTGACTCTTAATAATAATTACTTGTTTGATAATAATTACATAATTGCCATCTCTTGAGAATATACCATGTCAGTAACTTACTCTCAAATGGTTTAAAAATATTTTCCTTGTTCTTCACTTGCAACTCTTATGTAGGCTGAGACTATTTTATACATATATGTGTATGTGTGTATATATAAATGTATATATAAATTGTGCCAACGGGTTGATGAAATATATTTTCTGGCTCTGTTCTAAGGAACACTACAGCCAATCACTTTGCAGATTATAAAGACTACATTAAGGTGACAGATGTTCCTACAAATAGTGGCTTTCATCTTTAACACTCCTTTGCCCACAAACTTCTTCTCAATAGAAACTATTCACATAACACAGTGATGGGGATGGATGGAGGGTACTCTATGTTGCCGTTAGAGCTAATGTTTTTTATTTATGCAAGTCTTTGAGTTTTTCATGAAGCATCTTCATAGTCCCTATTTAACTTCAATTTTAAAAACCCCTAAGGATATACAGGCATAGCAGTGGATTACTATCATGCATTGTATCAATGAAAATACTGATTTTCTCAAGTCCCTAATATACAAAGTGACAAAGTCCAAGTAAAATCTTGACTTTTCTGATTCCACATAACTAGTGATAAGGGAAAGGCATTTGGTAGGATCTTGGCTGCGTCGTGAATTCCCTCTGAGCCTCAGTTTCTTCATTTGCACAACAAAAACATGGATCTTTTTTTTTTTTTTTTTTTTTTTGCCTCAAGGAGCCGTGAGAATGAAAGAGGATCACATCATAGAGATACAATACTAGAGCTTTCACATAAAATCCCTGGTCATGTTTCCAGAAAGTCTAACTTCTGCCCTGCCTCTTCCAACCCCCTCACCTCAATCAAGAGTGTCTGTGTTTTCAATACCCACAGTTCAGGGTGGTGGATCTAAAGATGCCTTATAATAGGAATAAAACGTTACTGACACACACAGCCCACCTTTGCGAATGGTGAAACCACACTGAACGCTAGTTGTCTTTCCTTTACATCATAGCGCACTGACTCTACTGGATCACTGGTCAACCACCTTATTCTTTGTTGGGATTTGACCCTAAGTCAAACTTTTAACTATAAACTGACATGCAAGGCATGGGATTAAGTGTAGATTAAACAGCATGTTACAAATAAAGCATGACCAAATAGAATGGGGGCACAAGCTACACTACTTTAATGATTGCTTTACTTCATTAACATGTGGGCACACAGTATTTGTCAGAGGTAAACAATCATCTTTGGACAATGCATATTTACACGGCAGTGGGTTACATTTAGGTAAGTATTGTGCTAGTCCAGAACTTGTAAAATGCAACTACCAAAATAATCAAAGAATCAGAGATAATTTTCTTCCTGCTGTGAGAACTGAGACATGTTATACACAAGTATGTATTTATCCATACCCTTGGACAAAAGGTCACCTTTGCTGCTAATGTAATATGAGAACAGTAGACAGCCTTCTAGGAATCCAGAGAAGAAAGTCTGAGGTTTGAATGACGTGGACTTTGCCACTGCCCGGTCAGATAGATTAGTAGCAGCGGATGAGCATACAGCTCTAAAGTAGATTCTGGTGCTGATGCCCAATTAGATATTTCCTAATGGCTCCTGATTTATACCTAGGCTTCCTCTCAGGCTTTAATAGTAGAGCAAGAATGTGATAGATGGAAAGAAAACAGGAAAAAAAACCCCAAACCTTCCAGGCCTAAATATTCATGATGTTTAGAGATACCTACAGTGCTCTATACTTTCCAATGTGTGCATTATCTTGTTTAAAACCAAATGGGAGTGTGGGAGTTTTGAAAAAAGAAAAAGGACAGACATTGGAAAGTGTGAACAGTTGAACTTTAAAAATTAGTAAGAATCATAGCAGCTCTCATTACTGAATACACATAGGTGCTCTAATTCTCACAACAGCCCAAAAAGGTACATAAGAATGGCCTGATTTTATGGATGAGGGAATTGAGGAGATGGAGCTGGTCAAGAGAAGTGGTGGAATTTGAACCCAGGCCCGTCTTTAAAGCCTTGGATCTTTCCACTCCTGTTTTACAAGGCATGAGAAAAAGAGCAGAATTTCCTAGAAGGCCATACTTTACTGCATGTCATAAAAAATGGACAGTAAGAAGAAATATGCCCTAGAACGTGTTTTTGTTTATGGCAGAGAGAAACATGTCGTATAAATGAGGAAGAAAGAACAAATGAAATACCTGGGCTCAGTTACATGGCATTTTCCTTAACCAGCCAGCAAGTTGAGATTAAGAGTACCGGTTCTTCAGTGTGGGAGGTGTGCCACATCTGAGCCACCGTGGGGTCTCTCAGTGACCTGCGCAGGGACCTCCATTGTTGTTTTCACTCAGGACACATTAAAGCTTTGGCTTTTGATTCAGTTTTAAATAAACAATGTAAAACTTCCTTATATTATCCTCCATTAGCATACTTATTAGCTTATACTACCTTTTGACAGCAAGACTGTTATGTCCTGCTTATTTCTTTATTCTGGTTACTCTGTGTGTGTGTGTGTGTGTGTGTGTGTGTGTGTGTGTGTGTGTGTGTGTGTGTGTGTGTGTGCGTGTGTGTGCGCGCGCGCGCGCATGAGGGGAGGAAACAAAGTCAGGAAGCAAGCAGGGAGAGCTTAGGGAGGTAGTTCCAGGACATTTTTCTCCTGACAAAAGGATCACATAAACTGGGAAAATTGCGCAAATCCTTTAATAGATCGAAATACAGTGATGTGTAAAATATGTATGTTCTCAAAGACTAATTTCTACAAAGATGTCAACCAGTCACCATTGAAACAAAAGGTTTTGTTTTGTTTTATTTTTACATTTAACTTTACTTTCATTTTTTTAAAATGGACAGTATTAAATGTACACAAATTGTTCTGATTCCTCAGACAATAATACTAGTTTTAAAATCGAATTGCTATTACTAGTTATTAATGTAAAACTGTGTGTTGTAGCGCAGCTCTTATATTTAGCTCTTTAGAACTGATGATCTTACGATGTAGAAACTTTTTTCAAATAAGTAGGAACAGTGAAAATTGCCAGATATGATAAAGTTTTGTATCGAAAACATCTTGTAGATGATTTGATTGTTTGGAGTCTATGTCATTGAAGATTTATATTCCAGACTTACATGAAAGTAAGGTTTGTTTGTTTTTTTAGGTAAACAATTTATAGAAAGCAAGTTCCTTTAAAGGGAATATTTAATACTGTGTCTTTAACTGCTAAACTCTGTTGCTTTCTTTCATCTGTTTTTCTGTTCCTTTCCTCCGTTTTCTTTTTCTTTCCTTTTCTTAACATTTCTAGGATTAAGACATAACCATAGGGATGGGGGAGGTGGTGAAAAATATTAAGGCCTTTCCTCAAAACCATTTAGGTCATCAGTTAACAGAGTTCAAAAGGACAGGGAGTGAATAAAACTGAAGAATTTTTCCTGACTGCATTGGGTGAGCACAAGTTGATCATTTTCAGGAAGTTAAAACTGATCAGTATTCTCTGTGTTGGCTTTGATTTCATTCAGTATACAGGGTGCATCTATTATGTGATGTGAGCAGAGGGAGCTAAAATGGACAAGCAGTGACTACCAATTCTGTTGAAGGTGTTCATGAGGAACAAAGGCAGTGGGAAAAAGGTATCAAAATATCTGGCTAACGTTTCCCACATATTTGCTGATATAAGTACAGCCCTCAGTGGACCAGGGGGTGTGAAAATACCTCTACACCATCCTTCTAGAGGCAAACAAACAGAGACAGCTAGATATAAACCACAAAGAGTAACAAAATTTCAGGGTCAGCTTTCTTAACAGCTTTTATTGTTGTTTCCATCAATGTGCATTTAATGTATAATCGAGTGTAGCTCATTTGAATGAAGTGTATACTTTAAATGTATTAAAATGAATTATTCAGGGACATAGCAGGAAAGCACCAGATGTACCCTTCTGAGGGGGGTCATGCTTAGTTTCATTTGACGAATATTTGTTTTGTTGCTTTGAAAAATTAATGCAATGAAATATTTAAAACGAGTAAGTAAGTTTTAAACTGACTTAAAAAGTATTTCCTTCTGGGATTTTTGGGGTGTGCCCTTGGCATTAAGTAGGATAGTGCTAACATAATTTGTCTTGATGTGCTAAGAAAGTTGCAGGGAATATTTATTAAGTGTAAATGTAAAATTATTCATCGTGCACGGAGGAATGTTATCCAAAGACAAGTTTTTAAATGTGGGAAACTCAAGCATAATCCTGTCACTCAGAAAAAAATAAAAGGCTTGACAGTTTGGAAACTGATGATTTGGTAGAAAAAGATAAAGGCTTATGTAATCTTTGAATAGCTTTGGCCATCTTGGTTCAAAACTTCTTCAGTGGTCTTCTTATGTTGGAGCTTAGTTTAGCATTAGGTCAACTCAATTTGTAGATGATTAAGTGGCATTCACCATTATTTCCTCAATAGGATTTGGCTGCTTTCATTGGTAAATCAATGACATTTCTTAAGAAAAGAATGTCTGTGAAACAGTTGCTAAATACTTAAAGAAGGTACAGAAAAAGATAACAGGGCCCCCAACTTTAAGACTGGATCATAAAATCCAACGTAAATAGAAAAAAAATTCAAACAACAGAGGATATGTATCATTACAACTGATGTTGCAACAAGAACTTGTGTTCTTGACTTCAAAGATCCAGATGATAAAATGCCCAGATCCATAAAGTCACCAAAAATTCCACTATTGCAACAATATTTGGCAGTACTTATCTGATAGCCTTAGTTGTTATGGCACAGACACCAACCTGTCTATATCATTTGGTTGGCTTAGTTACAAAGAGGCTAAGATGAGGGTTCTATAAGATGAACCTTCCTAAAAGTTTTTCTAAATGCTCTGGTGAAAAGTATAGCATAGCAACAGCAAACAATAGTGTTAGCACATAGAGTTCAGGGAAATACCTCATGTTCCATCTCTGTATATGTTATGTAGTTTTTGTTACCAGTAAAATAAGAGACAAATTGATTTCTGGACAACATTGACACACCCTTTCTCTCTTTTTCTTTTTCTTCTCATACCTCCAAATAAGATAAATCTAGAATAGAAGTTAAATACTCTTTATATATTAATATGATATGTGTTTGTGTGTATATTATATATTTTAGATTTTATAATATAATAGAGTTGTTTACCTCTCTGTATAAATACCCAGGTATACTTTGAAAAATTTCATTTGCTCCAAATTTGCCTCATCTATTTCTGCTTGTTCTCTACCAGCTATGCACACCCTGTTCTGCATCTCTTTTTAGAAGCAAATATTCTGCCTGAGATTTGGTGAAAGATTTGACCAACATGAGATATTAACTCTGGCACTTAGGCTTTCTTTATGTTCTTAACACCTTTATGCAACTGGTCAAATAGCATGATAATGATACAGCAGAAACATTTACTTCAGGGTCAAACAATTTTACTCAAATTCTAGCTTGGACATTTAGGAGCTTTATGGCTGTTGGGAAAATAGAATAGTTTGGTCAGGCTCCTTCACCTTGGGGCAGGTTGGGGGTGGTGCGGTGCATTCTTTGTAAGTAGGTTGTGTGAGGGGGTGGAGTTAGCTGCATGTGTGGCACCATGGCTTGGCTCGCATCTGCCTAGGGCATCCACGCTTCACGCAGCCATGCCCTCCAACCTATGGGCTCCAAGGACCTTTTGGCAGTTACCTGGCTCATAGACCTGCATGTGAGGGGTCTGGTGACCCAGCCTGGCATGTGAGGGGTCTGGGGACCCATCCTGGAGTGAGAAGGGTTTGTGACTAAGTCTGTGAATGGGCTTGAGGGGTCTGTGAGCTCCAGACCCAGCCCTAGCTCTACAATTGGCCCAGTCGGCAAGATTACAGGCAGATAAAAGAGCATGACAATTGGCATAGTCTGCAACAGGATCCTGAGCAGGTACAGGAGCTGAAAGCCCTTGGAAGGAGGAAATGTAGCTACTTTTGAATATGCTGTGCCTTATGGCCACTTTCCTTTTGACTGGGATCTGGTTGCTGCACACTGTACTGCAAGGTAGCACAGACCAAGTACTACAATGCAAAACCCTTTGGGACGGGGAGAAAATGTGGCTATCCTTGAGCATGTGGAGCCCGGTGGCCACTTTTCTGCTGACCAGAGCCTGGCTGCTGTTAACTATGCTGCAAACTGATAGAGATTTGTGGCAGAAAGCAAAGTTGTTGGAAGCGTGGATGATTGTCCTGGAGGATGATGTGCAGTGACTGGCCACTCCTGGTTCTCACACCAGGGAAGACAACCAACCCAGTGGTGAGTTGGGGAAAACCATGTGTCTCCAGGTACGACCTGTTGTGCATCAGAAAATGAAGCACAAGCAGCCTATGGGACCAGACGGACAACCAGTGGGTGATCCACAGGTGACCCAGTTCACCACCTATGTCCTGTCTACCCAGGATGAATTGGTTGGCTTGGGAAGACAGTAAAGCAGCAGAAACAGGGAGAGCCTCTGGTGGCTGCAGTGTGTGAGACCTAGGGGTGGATGGTCTAACATGCTCTAGACACGATATAGTAAATGCATGTTGTGTTTGTCTGAAGGCAAAAAGCTAGGAGGGTGCCACTTAAACCCAATGGCTGGATGGGTACCGTATAAATCCAAGAAAAGAGTACCACATGCAAATGGGCAGATGACCCAAGGATGGGTGCCCCTGCAGAATTTCACGTACGTTTTCACCTGGTGAAAAGGTGGAAAAGTTAGTCTCCATTCCTGTGCACCTGTCTCGGTAGCAGCAGTTACAGGAGAGCTGCCGATATGCACAGGGGCAGGGCAGCCACTCTTTGATGGACTGAGAAAATGCAGCTGTTTGAACTGTGTGGGTGAATGCTGCTGAACTGCCTGAGACTGAGTGAATAGCTGGTGTAAGCTGAGCTGATTGAAGTAATTCAGGAGCTGGGGATGCTAAGAACCAGGACAATGAGAAAAAAGCCCTAAAAGCATTTGAGAAGTCTGGAAGGGTGCCCCACCCATCACAGACCCTGAGACCTAGGAGAACTGAGTCATACTGGAGGAAAGACCTGGGGTGCAGCTGCCCTCAGCAAACTGCTCCCTGCATCCCAGCCACTCTGGCTGGAGCAATCCTGCCTCAGTACCTCTGAAGAGCAAAAGCCGAAAACCTTGGTGGTTTTCACACTGTGTTAAGTTTGCAGGCCAGTAGTATGTGAGAGCAGTGGAGGCATGGCAGCCTCCACCTAGATTGCAGAAGATGTATGAAAAAGCTGGGGGACTCAGGCAGAGACCTGCTACAGGGGTGGAGCCGCTGGGGAGGTCATCTATGGAGCAATGTGGAGCAGAAAAGTGGGGTCAGAGCCCCCACAGAGAAACCCCACTGAGGAAATGTCTAGTGGAGCAAGGATGGCAGGGCTGCCACCAGGAGCCCAGAACTGTGGGGCTGCTGGCAGTGTGCAGTGCCAACTGGGAGAAGCTGCAGGCACCAGGGCAGCTCAATGGGCTGCACTTGGTGGAGCTGTAGGAGCGAGGTTGCCCAATTCTTTAGGGGTCCAGGTGCCCCAGTGTGCTTAATGTTTGCCCTGTTTGGGTTTTGGATTTGTTCGCAGGCCTGTTTTTCCTTTCTATTCCTCCCTTCTGGAATGGGAATGTGTATGCAATGTCTGTCCCACTGTATCTTAGAAGTAGATAAACTTGTTTTTGACTCTTTACAGGTTCACGGCTGAAAGGAGTTTTGCCCTTTGGTTCTAGATGAGACTTTGGACTTTTCAGTTGGTGCTGCAACAAGCTAAAGACTTTTGGGACGGGGATGGAATGCGTAATATGTGACTATAAGTGTCATCTATCCTCGCTAAGGGAACATTGCAGAAGATTCTGAACGTATAGATTGTATGGCAAGGGACCCTGAAGGGGTGGATTGCTGGGAACAGAATAGTTTGGTCAGGCTTACTCATCTCGGGGCAGGTTGGTGGTGATGCAGCGCATTCTTTGCAAACAGGTTGTGTGTGTGGAGGTGGAGTTAGTGCACATGTGCGGTGCCTCAGTTTGGGTGGCATCTGCCTCAGGTGTCCACCTGCATGGCCATGCTGTCGAACCTATGGCTCTAAGGACCTTTTGGCCAGTTACCTAGCTCACAGACCTGCATGTGAGGGGTCTGGTAACCCAGCCTGGCATGTGAGGGGTCTGGGGACCCAGCCTGGCATGTGAAGGGTTTGTGACCCAGTCTGGAATGGGCTGGAGGCGACTGTGAGCTCCAGACCCAGCCCTAGCTCTACAATTGGCCCAGTCGGCAGGATTACGGGCAGGTAAAAGAGCTCAACAATGGCCGTGGCCAAGTCACTTATATTTCATTTCATCACTAGTAAAATGATAGTAGAGTACTAAGCAATTATACCCTAAGTGGATACAACCTAAATGCTTTAGTTTAATGTGTGTATTTCCATACCTTGCCTCTCTAGTTTCATCTCAAATTGTTCCACCCCACGTAGTCTATGCTCTAGACTTGCTGAAATCTCTCCCATTCTCCAATCCCACATGCCCCTTCATGATTTCGTGTTTCCTCCTAATGAAATCATCTTCTCCAACCTTTCCTCCTTCTTAGGCTGGAAAATTCCTATTCAATTTTCAAGAGTCAGCTTATATATCACTTTATATATGAAGATTTCCTAAGCTTCCCATAGTATATTGGTCATCTTTCACTCTTGTATCATACAAAGTTAGATGATGACATGTCTGTTCATATACATTTCCCACCCCTCTGAAATCTACCAGCACAGGAACTATGTTTTATCCAAATTAGGCTGACACACAGTAGGCACTAAATGCAATTTAATTTTCTTATATAGAATTCAATTAATTTCTATTCAGTCAATTAATCAGGGAAACAATGAATCAGCCCAATATCCTTTCCTGCTAACAATGTATAGAAGGTTAGAATTGGAATGCACCTTCACAGGTCATCTAGTGGCACTCTTCTCCCTATCTCACAGTTCACAGAGAAAGATGAGTCCAAGAGGTTTTAAGAAATATAGCCAAGATTAAATAACTTCCAAATAATGTATCATGCATTAGATTTTAATTTTACTACCATTTATCAATTAATTAATTCAGCAAATATTGGTTAGTTTTATACCTAATATACAGTTTTACGTTAGAGATAAAACAGTGAACAAAACTAACAAGGTTCTTGACCTCATAGAGTTGATGCACTAGTGCAGGAATATGGGAATTAATTAGTAAACACATCAAGCAGATTTGCAGTTATAAGGTGACATTTATACCAAAAGAAGAAAATAAAATGCACTATTTTATCTTGCCTGTTATATATGTAGTTAACCAGAAAAATACATTTTATGTAAGCACTCAGTCATGAGGTTTACAGAGCTGGAGCATGTCTCTGATGTATTTCCATGGTTTAGTGTGAATTTCACAAGTATACTGGCTCCCACTTTCTGTGAGAGTGCACATGCTCATCTGTGTTTTCTCTCCTCTCTCCAAAAATCCTGGATTGTTAACAAGCATTTACAATCACAGCAAAAGACAGAAAAATATACCAGCAATGCTGTGTTATTCACCATCCTTCTGCCCTTTCCTAATCCCCATCAAACAACAGCTAACATGTTGGAAAAGGCAAGTAGATATGCTAACACACATGCAGCCTGGGGAATCCGATGGGGTCCAGTAATAACAAAACTAAAAATGTCCATGTCAGCAAACAACCTGCACCCTTGAACGAGTAGCATTCGTGAGTTAGAACGGGAAGCGCAGAGTTAAGCTACCATCACATGCACATCTTTTAAAGGGATCCCTGTGAGAGAGGAAACAAATTTAATAGATTCTTTTCTTTCATCCCCTTCTTCCATTCCCCAATTTCTTTTGCTCTGTACAGTGCTCATTATCATTTGTGGATAGCTGGGTCCGCTCACGTGATGAATCTCCTAAACTAGAGGGTATCGAGGCAGTCAAAGAATCTCTTCAAGAAGGAGCAGTGCCTGCTAGACCTGTGATTCACTTATTATCTCAAATTGTTACAAAATCCTGTGCGTGTAAATGGGTTTTCAGAAAATCCATTCAGGAAATCCATTCAGAAAATGGACTGTTTTCCTGAAAACCCATTTACATGCATGATTCAAAGCCCTGTTCATGTGGTTTGAACATGCTCCTCCATCAACAAGGCTAAGAGATGGCCAAGAGAAGTTTCCTCAGTACAAGCGGCCTATCAACACAATCTCAGGGTGTAGTGAGATACCACAGTCACTACGAAGGAACAAAGAATGACCACACATCTTTGAACCAACATGTAAGTCATTTCAGAGAAAATAAGCTTCATAGAATGCAATGCAGTCGTGATTCTCATCTGATTACCAGCTTAAAGATACAACAGGCTAAAGAGAGCTGGGATCGGCTGCGTTTGTAATGAGTCAAAATTATTTTTATCATACTCCTCAGGATAGAATACATTTCTTAAGTAAGATAGGGCATTATTATTCATATTAAATGAGAGAAGTTACAGTTTGGAGATATGAATGCCATATAAATTACTTTCTTAGAAACAGAAAATGTGACATGCTTTCTAAAATTATTTACTTACTGATTTAATTATTCATTCAATAAATATTACAAGACAAATTATTAGCCAAGATTCATTCAGATTGTTAGTATACAGCAATGAAAAAACTGACAAAGGTTCTTGACTGCCCCAAAAGCTAACCCTCTAGGCTGAACTATAGAACTTACTATGTTTCTCTTTTTGCTTTTGCTTCCAGGGAGCTCAATTATAGTTCATTTTAGGTCAAAACTGAAATGTCCTGACCATGCTATAACAAGTTAATATTCTTTCTCACTGACTATTCTTTATTGTTTTGCTTTGGTTCCATTTGCCCATATGTTTTAACTGGGATTAAGTAAACTTCAATGTATTTTTGTTAAATTCAGAAACTGGTGAGGTATAAATGATCGTTTAATTAAGGAGTAAATGATCAAGCAGAAAAGATAAACTGTATTTTTGCTCTCTCGTCTCCTGTTTCATTTGGCCAAGCTTTGATTGTAGTATCAAATCTCAGCTGGTATCAAATCCTGGCCAGACCACATACTAAGTGTTTGAGGCAAATACCTGAAATTCTGTGAAATTCAGTTTTTAATTAGAAATGGCAGAAATTAAGCTGCAGGCTTTTGTGGGGACAAGAGGTGATGTTCCACAAGTACTTAGAACACTACTTGGCATTATTGGTGTTTTATCGATGTCAGTTCTATTTACCTCTCTTTTCCTCTAGTCTATCTTAGTGACCAGTAGTTTCTACCAAAGGAGCACGGGAAAAACACAATGATGCTCACATGTAGCAAGTCAACATGGGCTATTACAAAAGACTTATTATAGGCTCTGAGCACAATGAACATAATATATGAAGATAAGATGAAATAGACTCACAAAATGCTGAGTCTCTAAACCCACCATTTAAAGTAGTAGGTCACCTGTGCTTTTTCATAATTATAAAGACACTACTTAACTGGTTTTAAACTAAGCAAATATTGCATATATGTTGCATTTATTGACAAGTTACAAGGAGCCAGCAAGTATGGGCTTTACATGCCCATAGCTCGTTGGATTGTAAGCAGAACCCCCCTCTGGGGTAGGCATTAATGTCCCCACAATGCAAAGAAAGTGCTTTGTGAAGGGTCACACAGCTGGGTGTGCACTGGCACCATAGTCTGAATCCATGGCTTAATTCCAGTGCCCACCTTCTTAGCCACTAATTAGTACCACATCAAACAGGCAAATATTTTGAAACTGTGTTTACTCAAAAGCTCTTGACAAATACGTTGCCTCTTTGGGTTAGGTTACAGATTAAAGAAGAAGAAACAATGCACAGCTTCAGCGAGGAGTTATAGCCATGTTCAAACTCATGCTGGCCTTTCTCACAGCTAGAACTAGGCCTCCATTTAGCAGTGAGCCTGAACTTCTCATGCAGGTCAGCTTACCCACTGTCAGAGAGTCATGGCTTAAGAGTCATGCCAGCATTACAGACACACAGCACCCGGACGAGGTTCATCAGGCTTCTCAGAAACATTCTGGTAAGATGAATCCCATTTGAGATAAATGTTTAATTCATACTCAGTGATTGAACACTCATAACTCTAGTCTGACCACCTGAGCAGTGACTGGGGGAGTGCGTGTAGTATTTATTTATTTATTGTTCGTTTCCAGATAGTTCTTCCTCCCACGGCATTTTATCACCATCCCTGGAGATGACAATACATTATTGAGAGGCTTTGTGTTTTCCCTTTGCATCACCCTTTACCCAACTGAAATAAATCAAAATAATTGATTTTTTTAATCCTCTTATATATTCCATCACCATTTAAAGTAGAAAATGTTTTCTCCAGATAATTCTTTTTCAATTTTTTAAACTAGCATCCTTAAGGGATTTAAGAAACAATTTGCCTTCCATGTGTCAGTAGAAACTTTTCTCAGAGAAAACTTTGCAGATAGCATGAAATTCCCCCAGAGACCCTCAGACAGATAAGTGAGCACCTGGCCTGTGCATCTGGGGCTTCGCACAGCGCCTGGTACAAAAGAGGGGCTGCTAGAGGAATGAGAGAAATACTGGCTGGAAGGTGTCCAGAGGAAAGAGAAGAGAAGAGCTGGTCCTCAAACATCAGCATGCAGGCTGGTGTTTTTCTCATCGCTTCTTTCTCATCTATGTTTATTGAAAATCAGCAGAGCAACGTGGCCAACACGGGAGTACAGTCAGTCTTATTAACTGTGTTCACAACAAATAAGGCATTTTCATCTCTGCCAGGGAAGGAAAGTGGCCCCATCAGAAGACAAAATGAACAAAAAGCAACAGAGAAACAAACAATAAATGAAGGTCTCTGATGCTAATAGGCCCTTCTTTGTGTCATATCAAAAGATGTGAGCCCAAAAATGAAATGTTAGTGGACAATAGTTAAGGTTTTACTGAGCACTTGCCCTGTGCAGGAATTTTACTGCTTCTATTAATCAATTATTCTATTTAATCTTAAATGTCATCTCCAGAAAGCTTTTTTATTTTTTTGATCACTTAATCTAAAGTAGGTCACATCTTTTTGTCTCTCATTACATTTTATTGTATTCTTATATAGGATTATTAAAATGTACAATTATTCATTTGCAGGTTATTTGATTATCAACTGTCTCTCACCCAGACAGTAAGCTTTGTGAGTTCAGGGATCATAACTATTTTGTTTGTTACCTTATTTCCAGGGCTTCATACTGTGCCTGGTTTATGGTAGAGATTCAATAAATATTTGCAGAGTAAAGAAATAAATACCATCATAGGCAGTTTCACTCAAGTGATTTTCCTAAATACTGCCTTCCTGTTTTTTCTTTTTCTTTTTCTTTTTTTTGTCTTGCCTACTCGAGAAAATAATTACGGCTGCTAACAAGAATGACTATACAGTATCCCACTCCAAAAGTCTTAGTTGAAGAGTTCAGGATGTGCTAAAGCAAGGTAGAAGTAAATGAGTGATATTGAAATCTATTTGTGATGATGATGATGATGATAAATATTATTACTGTAGCACATATTTAGAGTACTTGTTATGTGGTAGCTTTCCTTTAAGGGCTTTACATATATAAACTAATTTAATTTAATAATCCTGTGAGGTAGCTGCTATCTCATTATATAGATGGGGATACTGAGACCCTGCAGGGTTAAGTCACTTGTCTAAGGACACAGAGCTAGTATGAGGTACAGCTGGAATTGTCATCCAGGCAGTCTGGCTCCATGGTGCCTTTGTAAAGATCAGCCAAAGATACAAAGATATGTGCACATTTTGGTAGAAGACAAAGCTAGAAAACTTGGTCAGGTCAGAGCATGGAGCCAAAGCATGAAGGACCCTGCATTTCAAAGTAAAAACTTCATATGGAATATGAAAAACAAGAAGACATATATGAACTCCTTTGCCAGAAGCTGAAATGCAGTTTGGATTGAGTACTATTTTGTGATAACTGGGATTCAGACTGTGAAAAATGAATGGCAGTTATGAACCGAAGTGGAAAACCAAGGTTTGGATATTGGTCTAAATCCATCTTTTTTTTCTCTCTCTCTCCTCTTTAACCCTCTATCACTTTTAGATTGAAAATACTGGAAGCACAGAAGAGAAATCACGGCATTATTTGGTCGATGGCTGTGATATTGTAAAAATGAATTCTGATTCCATGCACCTAATTTTTAATATTTTAATACATCTGATTAAAAGGCAGGGATCATAGATGTTTCTGGCCAACTGAAAATATATTTTAAAAACTACAGTAGAATTTAAATCAAATTTGGAGATTAAGATTTATCACTATCTTTAAGTTTTTAAAAATAGAATCAGGTTATTTTAGGGAAAAAAATGGTAACAAAGATTAAGCGCAAGAATAACCATTATATGCCAGTGCCCATTCAAGATTCCTATTTTATGCCCAAGACATTGCAATATAAATGCAAAATGTATTGATATATCTGTCACTGCTTTGTTGATGAAAATATTGGGATACCTACTGACTAGCTTTTAGTAGACTCCCACCAGGATGTCTTCAGAGAAGAGAAGGTTCTGACTTGGTTCTCCTAGCTGAATAGTCAAAGTTTAGGGATAAAAGAGAGTTCTAGCCACATAATGAATGATGAGTTCATCTGTATTGTCTCTAAGGTAAGAAAATACTCTACTTCTAATGATAAACAGTAAAATCTGTTCTGTATGGACTGAGCCTAGTTCAAAGCCATCTTCCAAAAAAAATTTTAGGGGGGGAAAAAACACCACCACTGAGAAGCTATTTGAATAATGATATCAGCTAAAGTACACAACCATTTGTTCTTTTTATCATTTGCTGTTGTTTTTTAATGGCATCCTGAAACTCCAAAGATGATAGATAAGAGGCTTTTAAGCATCATTTCAACATCTTTTGTCAGTCACTTTCATTTTGGAACATGGAATTTCTGTTAAAAGAGCAATACATAAAAAATAGGATTGACTGCCAGGCTTTAAGATGAGATCAGTGCAGGAAATGGAAATGCATTTCTACTAGGCAGCATTTACATTATACCCGTCTTTGAAAGAAATCAATGTTATTCACCTATTCACCCCACTTATGTATGAGAGGCTCTTTAAAAACAAAACAAAACAAAGACGGACTTCTGAAAGCAGGATTTTTTACTAGATTTCATAAACATACTGGTACAGAGGAACAAGGTGAACCTTTTATCATGGCCTGGAGTGTGAGGGTTCATTCTGATTTCCTTGCCTGTCCCCAACCAAGTCTAAGACTCAAGGCAGGGGATGACCGAAGCTAAACAAATCGAACAGGTCTGTAGAGTGCGGTGTCAGGGAACACTCACTCACCAAAAAGAATGAAAAACTTTGAAAAGTAAATGTAAATCAAATTTGTATTTCAAAGATCATGCTAACAGGAAATTTTATTCAATATCAAAATATAAATATTTTATTATTAAGACTGTAAAAATGTCAGTATGTTAAACTTCCCTAAAATATTTCTTGGTCTCTCCTCTATGTGGAGTCGATCGATTCCTTTTTACCTCCAGTCTCTGGGCCCCTTTTTACACTTCTTACACTGTGTGTTTATCCCTCCTACTGAAAAGTTATTCTTATATCTACTTTGCACTCAAATTAACAATACTTGTTTAATGAATGAAGAAAAAACTAATTCAATATCTACAAGTGTAGAGGACATTGAAATACTCCAAGAGAAGCTAGGCTGTAAAGAATACAGTCTTCTTGTGTCTTCCATCACTGAACTATCGGATCTTTTGCTACGTCATTAAGATTTAATTTGGCGGGGGGTCTTAATCTAGGATTGCCGGGATTATTTTTATCCCAGTAGGTATTACTTACCTTTATGACTTTGAGATTTGCAGCTTCTTTGTAACCACAGAAGGAAATCTGTTCAGGTCTTTTGAATTAAGTACCTGTGGTAACCATTTTTCTAAGTGGCATCTTTTAACTCTAAAAACAGTACCAATAGCAAGACATTTTCTCTCCAGACCTCAGGAATGCAAGGAATAATAAGCATTATCAGGTCCCACTTACTTTCCATGGCTTCTTTGGGCCATTCAATGAAAAGCTACCATATAGATGGAGAAAATATGGGTCTGTCGATCATCTAATTGGGGCCTTTTAATTATGTGCCTTTTCTTCTGGACCTAGCTGTTATTTTATATACAATTCAAAAGAGCAAAATAACATCATTCTAAAGTTTAGTTTTGAAAGGAAGATTGTTTCTCAATCAGCCCATGTACTATGTCTGAGTCTGAGCAATTTACATATATTCTGTAAACCTAATCCTCTTCATCTGCAAAATGAAAAAATGCTTTTTTTTTCCTGAGGATGATTTGAGAAGCACTATCGACATTCTAAAGCTTAGTTTTTAAAGGAAGATTGTTTCTCTAAAGGGAGATTCTCTAACAGGCTACCTTTCCTCTAAAACGAAAGAACCACTTGTTAAACACAGTATAAAAACCAACTGCATGATTTGCTCAGAGTGATAGACAAATATTTTCATTCTTTTGAAAACTAGAATGAGTGTTGAAGTAAGCAACTGAATCTCGAGGAAGGCTTTGAACAGACAAAAGAAATGAAACATTTAACCAAAGACAGAATATTAATATTCATTCTATTTAGCAAATAAGGGAGACAGCTGGGCTTCCAAGTTTGGGAACGGAGGGGAAGATCATTGGATTTCTTGCTGATTTCTTCTCCTATGGTATATCCTTTCTCCATCCAAGAAAAGACCTTATGGCATAGCAGTATAAAGTTAACACCTAAGTAGCACTTAGTATTTACCAGAAACATACCAAGAGCTCTATGTAGTTTAATTTATTTAATCTACAGCCATCCTCACAACATTAGTACAGAAAGAGACTACGGTTATCCCCATTTTACCAATGAGGAAACTGAGGTAGGAAGGTTAAGTAACTTGCCCAAGGTCAGACATCTAATTAGTTGCAGAACTAAATCCTGGGATTTACTATGACTGAGTCTGAGCAATTTACATGTATTCTGTAAACCTCAGCCTCCTCATCTGAAAATGAAACAATGACTTTTTTCCTAAGAGTGTTTTGAGAAGTAAATTGAAAAAATCTGTAAAGCACTAAGTGCAATGTCTGGCACGTAGTAACTGTCCCCAACCTCCCTTACAAGAAAAGTATTCATCGGCAGGGACAGGATAGAGGCATTTCCTGGCTCTAACTTATCTTTTAGGAAACATTGGTGTGAAAGGTGAAATTGAAGTAATGACATACAAAGAGTAACAAGAGAAATACTGTCTGTATAGGCAGACAAAGACAGAAAGACAAATATGCAGAATGCAGGAAACGCTTTACCCTGCAGTTAAAAAAGGAAATCCGAAGACAGAAATTTCTTCTCTACAGAAGCCAAAAGAGTGTAAAATAGTTCTGCTGAATCCAGGACAAATATGTTTCTGTGCCAAACTTGACTGAGGCAGCAAGAGATTAACAATGTAAATAGACAGCTTGATAAAAATTTTCTGAATGAACAGGTAGCAAAGGTCAAGGGGAGAAGATCTCAATGCAATTGATAAAGGACTTCATTAAACCATCAGGGAAAAAGGGTATAAATATTTATTCAAACAACAGTTCAAATCAATGTAAAGGTTAATGAATCCATCCTGCTGACAGCATGAGGCACCACAGCCCCCAGCACTACAAGGATAGAATCTGCAGGAAACTTTGGGTAAGAGAAACCTTTGAGAAGACTAGAGCTGTGTTTTCAAATGATTTTAATTAGAAAAACAATTGTCTAATTGGTAGTTTTAGAATTAACTGTAACATCCATTAGGATGTTTGGTGTTCCAACACATTTATTTTATTCCTTTTGTTTCTTTTAATTTCCATAGGCCATAACTTTTTTTTTTTTAATTTTAATCTGGCAATAGGAGCAATGGAAAATAGGAAGCAGAATGGAAAAATAATTTAACCTTTAAAAGAATGAAAAGGATTCTTGTACTTTTGAACACTGACTTCCATCCCAAAGAAAGCTTTTGAGATTTAAATGTTTTAAAATTTACAAAGAGGAAAATATTATGGAAAATATTTCTCTGTGGAATCATCATAGTTGATGGTTTCTGTATTTACTTTAGAAGCATTTACTAATCAAGTACATTATTAAGAGAAAATTAAGACATCCCACTAGAATAATGTGTTCAACTATTTTAATTCAATTCAGTGTTTCTATATTAAGCATCCTATGTTCAAATGCTAGGTATTAGAGGAGATACAAAGATAAAAAGGCATAATTCTGCCATCCAGTGGGATAAGGTAAGTATACAGCAGTTGTTATACAAGACTACATATCACAAATAGACACCCAGTATAGAAGAAAACAATTCAACAGGGCACAGTAAAAGTTAAGGGAAGGGGAGTTGGAAATCAGGAAAATTGGCATGAAAAATGTTCTATTTATATTTGTGCCAAAATTCTTTGGTAAATGAGGGTGTAAGAAGGGGATTCTAGGTCCTCAGAACTAGAAGTGCAAAAATATGTTGAGAAACCATTATAAGATGCTTGAGGTCAGACTCATACAAGTTTTTGTAGTTGTTTTACCCAGAATAATGACACTCTGCATTAACGTGGCCATCTTGGTACTATAAGAAGCATGACAGTGTTTATAAATCTATTTATCTGATGCTATACTCTTTCTAATCACCCCAGAAAACTGTCAAGCTCCAATATGGGCACTTCAGATTTACTGGGTAGCATTCTAGAGTGAGAAATGACAACTGTGCATAAGGCTCAAAATGAAAGGCAATCCTTACCTAGTAACAAGGGAGGACTACCTTCATAGCCTTGTACCAGATAATGCCATCAATGACTGTAGTTCATAGACTTCAACTGTTAAATTGTATTTCCAGCCTAGAAGGCGGATGTTTTTTGAAATTCTCATGATGCCAACAGATGCTACTAATAATATCTATCATTTCCTGCCAGAACTCTTTGTGGAGCTATATAAAATCCCTGTTAATTCTAGCAACATTTCTGTAAAGGAGGTAATATTAACACCTAATGGAACTAGTCGGTTCCATGAAGAACCTGGTAAGAGGCTAAATCACTTACACAAGTTCAAAAGTAGAGACAGCATCAAAACTCAAATGAAGATCCATCTGCCTCCAAAGGCAAAGACGGTATTCTCTATCGTATACATTTTTCCCAGCAATTAAATTCACAGAGACAAAAGAGGATCCTAGCCAAGAGTTTCTCATAAGAAGCATATCATAAGCTGGATGAATGTTGCTCTTTAATAGCAGATGGATGCAGCAAAGATGCAAAATACGTGTCCTCAGGGTGAGAGAAATAAAGGGCTGTCAAAGCGTGTAAATATTAAATTGTGTCTTTTCAAAATAAATTACAGGAGAAATTTTATCTTAAATTATTTCATCTATTACATTCACTATATTCAGTTAAAATGATAACTAGTGACTAAGGATAGCTAGAGAATTACTTTCCTTAGAGTTCTTTCAAATTAGGTTAAGATACAATAAGCTTAAAAAAATCATGATTGTGACTCTACAATGGGAGACGTTGCCATTTCTGAAAATAAAAAAGATTTTATGTGGATGCTAATAACATACAGTGTTTAATTAGTTATACATTAGTGTTTAAATTACTATGACTATAACAGTATTATCTTTTACTAAAACTAGCAAACCTGGAAGCTGTTACTTACAATGAGTCCCACAGGTGAGTAACACACTATGTCGCAGTCCTGCTGTAAGATGAGCACTTATCTGAAATTAGCAGTGACCAAAAGAAGCAACACAGAACAGTTCTCATGAAAACATAACTCCCATGTGCTACTGTGGTTAGCTTTCTGGTTCTTTGACATTAGTCTTAATCTCTCCCTAAATTCTGGCAGACCCACATGCCACTCATAAAATCCCACAGTTCTATCCCTACAACTCCAGAATTAATGCTGTTCACACATATTGTTTTAATTCACATATTCTGTCAAACGGTGTACTATTTGCTAATAAAAACAATAAGGCAAATGTTCATAATAACTATTACCTCTGCATTTGAAAAAGCAAAACAAAACACTCAATATAGATTAAAGTACCTGAATGCTTGTTTTTTTAAAACAAGTAGTGTAATTTATTTAATTGAAATTTATTTCTTAATTCCTTCACTTAATATAGCTTTCTAGAACACACCTAGGTTCTCAAAATATGGTTAAAAAAATGAGAGGATATTTTAAAACTTCATCTCTATTCTAGGTATCATCCTTAGTCTTTTTTAGATCTCAGAAAATGAAAGGGTTTGAATTTTACTGTATGTCAGCAGTTTGCAAGGTTTGTTTTTTGTTCTGTCTTGGGACCTATTTACACTCTTAAAAATGACTGAAGACACAAAGAGATTTTGTTTATATAGACTATATCCATTGATACTTAATATTTCAAAAAAATAAAACAGGAATTTTAGATGTTTCTTTATTAATTTATTTTAAAATAACAATAATAGACCCATTACGTGTTAACACAAATAATATATTTTTATTTAAAAAACTATTTTCAAAAACAAAATAAATCAAGAGATAAGTGGCCTTATTTTATGTTTTTGCAAATCCCTGTAATTTTTGGCTTAATAGAAGACAGCTGGATTCTCATATCTGCTTCTGCATTCAATTTTTTTGCCATCTCGCAAATCACGTAGCCTCTGGGAAATTCCACTTTACACTCATGAGAGAATCAGAGTGAAAAAGGCAAATAACATTAGCATTACTATGAAAATACTTTGACCTTGTAGACCACTGCAAAGGACCTTCAGGGGTCTCCGGAACACCATTTGTCTGGAACTCAGTATGCCATCTTAAAATGGTTGCACATAAAAATAAGTTAGTTTCAATATATATGACTTCAATGTTTTTTTACTTTAAGATTTTTTATATTAAAACCCCATTATCTTATATAATGGTACCATTCTGACTCTTTTGAATGGGCCTTTATCAAGACATATTGTGATTCACTAAATCATACTATCAACCAGTGATTTGCTCACTCACAGGACACCTGATCACAATTTTACCTACCATTACAAACATCTTATCAATAATCAAACTGTGTATGCCATTAACAAAGAAGCCTGTTACTTACCAACAAGTGCTACCTTACTTAGAGTGTGTCTAGTATGTCCTGTGAAGTCAGAGAGCTTGAGGAATTTTACATTCACTTTTTAATTCTCCCTCAAACTGTCCTGAAGAACTTAGTTAACTCAGTATATTTTGCAGATGAGATTTAAAAGCTCAGAATATTAATGAAAATAATAGATTGCAGAATAATGAATTGAATGCCTATACGAATTTAATATCTGTCTCAGTTTGGGTTTACCAGATGCAGACCTTGAAATAAGGATGCCTGTGAAAGTGAATTATTGGGAAGGATTTTCAGGAAAAACCAGTAAGGGTATGGGGAATTGAGGCCAGGAAGTGAAAGAGCCAAGCAAGGGTGCGGTGTTAACACATTTTTGAAATTTCACTTACAGATTTTTTTAATCACTTGAATCATGAGAATGATCTGTCTTTGTTAATACATAATAAGTCTCCATATTTACCTCCATGGATTTTTACTAGGTGTCTCAAAATTAAGCTTTCGTGTGAAAGCTAACCATTTAGAGCTTTAATATACTTCTTATTTCACTTCTTATTTCGTCATCTATGCTTTAGATATAATCATTTAAGACTCATAGCTGATATCAGCTACATAATCTCAGTGAGCTCCATTTTGTCTTTCCAAACCTAAATGATATTTTAATGACAGGAATTACTGAAAGCAAGTATTAAGATTGACACCTAAGAGATACACATTTGCATGAATTTAGATCTGCAATTGGTATACTTTTCTTGGCATATTTTATGGTACCAGATTGTTTAAATTAATATTTCATTTCTTTGGGTCAAAAACAATGTACTCTGAGATATAAGAACCCTCCTACTCACAAATGCTCTCTTTCGAATGTTTAAGTTTTCCATTCTAATACAGGCAGCCCCCAACTTTATGATGGTTTGAAAATTATACACATTCAGTAGAAACCATACTTCAAATTTTGAATTTTGATCTTTTTCCAGGCTATCAATATGCTCTCAATACTCTTGCATTGCTGGGCAGAGTCAAGGAGCCAAGGCTCCCAGTCAGCCACGTGATCACAGGCCAGATGATTTTGC